>NC_053462.1:18280970-18958470 GCF_015227805.2 Hirundo rustica
GCTCAGGGCTGGTTTCAATTTCACCACCAACCCTCCTGCCAGTGGTGTAAATCCCACTGCCAGGCAGGAGAGGGGAGTGGAATCCCAGCAACAGGGCTGTCTTCACAAACTATTTGTGTTTGCAAACATGGGAATTAATCCCAGGTGACACGCGCTGCTTCTCAGCCCTGGATCTGTTGCCAGGATTAGCGAGGTAAATGTGAAGCTCACTTAAGCCTGGTGCTTTTGTCCTAGAAATTTCATAGCCCACTCCCTCTACAGTACTTGGCTATAAACCCACACTGGAAAACTGCCTCTATCCATTAATTTTGGCAATATTTTTATTTATTACCCTTCATTTTGAGAAGGAGGATACTCATTGGTCAGTGTGAGGATATCCAGCAGAAAAAGAAGACAGCTCTTAGTTAATTTGCACTGCTGATTGCCAGTTTACAAAATTGTGTTTCTTGAGCAAGTGTTAAAAGCTGAATGAAACCCCAGAAGACAATTCCGAGGTCTCCAAACCATCTGCAGGGTGTTAGAGGATGCAGGTGCAGAGGTTTCGTGTCCTGCAGGGAGCAGAGCACCCCAAGTACCCCAGTGCACGGTCCCACTCGTGCCTCGCCCCCCATCGTTTATTGCTGTGCCTCACTTCCCCCACAGCTGTAAACAGGGATGAGAGTTCCTCTCTAACACCACTGGGAGCCAAGCAAACAAAATCTTACTCTTTATAAGACTTAAATTATTACTGAGAATCTGTGGGAAGAGATGATCCATCTTTATTTCACACAGACACTTGCTAAGGCTGTGTGAGCCTTTTGGGGCAGGGAGCAAAGCTGCTGGAGCTCCCCAGCAATTTCTGTTCCAGAAACACTGATTTGTTTTCTGCACAACTTGAACATCAAGGGATGCAGTTCTGCACCTCCGCAAAGGACACAAATCTGAACCACACAAGCACAGCTGATGTCCCTCAGCACAGGAAACTGGAGTTCAGGGATCAAACTGCACCCTGGGTGCTCTGGGGATTGATTCCTACATTCCCACACCTCACATCAGAGCCCCAACTGCAGACTCTGCCTTGTTCTGAGCTGATACAGCTCCAGTTGCAATTAATTTCCCTAATATGAATAAATAACACTCATTAGAAGATACGATTCTATCCTTGCTCTTTCATGTCTCAGGTGGGTGCTCCAAGCATCCGATTTGTCTGCTGGGTTTGTGTTTTTCACTTTGAAAGAAAGTGAAGAAAAAGAAAACCATTTGTAGGGAGGGAAAACCATTTCCCATCATTAGTTCAAGCATCTTATTTCAACTGAACAGTGCCTGCCCCAAACACAGCTCCTTTTCTGTAAGCCCATCCCGTCTGAACACTTATTTACAATCAGTATTTGGTCACATGCTTGCTTCCTCCCTGTGCAATGTGCCAGTGTAAAATTTGGATAATGAAAGTTCATCCTCACCTGATTTTACACCGCAGTAACCTCACATGAAAATAAGATCTTTGCTGCTCCAAGTTTATCAGTTCCTGTTGGTTTCCCCTTTCCTCTAGTCCCATACTGCAGTGACTCCAGTGACTGTGGAGTCATTTCATTGGAACATGATGTGATATTTATATAATGATCTAATGATAACTCTGAGATCTGCACCGTGGGCACTTCTGTACCTTTACCACGGTAGATACAGGGATGATAAGCTAAACCCCAAGTAATTATTCATACAATTAACTGCACTGAGCTCAGCAGGCTCACTCAGCTGTGAGACTTGAGTGTGTAACTGGCTGCAGGACTTGGATCCAGGAGCTCCTGGAAGAAAATTATAAAACAGAAGAAACAAAAGACTTCAGCAACCAAAAGGAATTTTTTCTCAGTACATCAGTGTGGCAAATCCTGGCTGGTGTGTGACAGTGACTCCAGGTTCTGGGACAGACACAGAGAGCAGAGCGGGCTCAGAGCCAGGGGATCCTGCTGCACTTTGGGACCACCAGCAAGTTCTCCCATGGGCAAGGAGAGACCAGTTCAAACCCCAGCCCCAACCTAGCACAGTCTGATGCTGCTCTTGTTGACTGCCTCAGTGTGTTACTGTAATAGAGATAAATAATAACACGACAACGTGTGAACAGAGAGCTGATTAAAGCTCACACGAGCGCTCCGCTGTAAATGCAGATGCCATTAAAAATGTCAAAATGATACAGAGACTTTAACCAGCTCATCAATAAGGAGAGCAACCTGGGACAGGTGATGTCAGGGAGGTACAAATGCTCCCCTTAGCTGCATGTGGGGATGCCAATACCGTGAGGGATGAGTCTGAAACAGCCCCTGTTCTCCTGGGAGATGCTGCATTGAAGGGAGACGCTGTATTTCAGGTACGTGCCCACATTCCCTGGCAAACGTGCTAACTTCCTCACTTTTTAACTTTTGGAAATATGGCTGGAGATGAACTGTCACCAGCAAAAATGAGTGTGGCTCTGTAAGGGATGAGGCTGGGTGCCCAAGCACAGTCACAGTGCCGTGCACAGCATGCTGAGACAAGAGAGGGATTCTCCCCTCGATGGAGACTGCTCAGGGCAGCACCAAGGCTTTTCCTCCTCTTGCCAACCCCACTCCCACACTGAAACCTCAATTCCTTCCTGAAGTGAGGGCTAATTCCCGCAGGCTCTGCATGTAGAATCTTCAAATCACAGAATCGTTAAGGCTGGAAAAGACCTCAGAGATCACCAAGTCCAACTTTCAACCGAACACCCCCGTGCCTACTAAACCACATCCTGAAGTGCCGCATCTGTCTTTGAACCCTGCCAGGGATGGTGACTCCACCACTTCCCTGAGGAGCCTGTTCCAGTGCTTAACCACTCCTGCAGTGAGGAAATGTTTCTGCTGTTCTCAGCCGTGTGCTGGTAAATAACGCTGAGGACACGTGGGAAGGGCTGATTACCCCCGCAGGAATGAGCAGGGAATTGCTGTGTTCAGGGTCAATGGAGACACCCAGTGCCCACTGCAGCAGCACAAGTCACACACAAGGAAGCAAACACGGGAGTTGGAAAAGGCACCAGATGAACAAAAGGACTCCCAAGGAAGGGGTGACATTTATGGAGTGACTTATCCCAACAAGAGAGAGTCAAAAGCGCTGTTCCAGAGCTTTTCCATCACTGCACATTATTACTATGAAATTCTACCTATCGCAGCAGCACCACAACCTGTGGTCTCAAGGTCTGAGTTTATTCTGTTCTCATCAGCATCAGCCTCCCCGTGGTTCTTTTCTAACCCTTTGTGTATTGCAGGTCTGCAGAGTCAGTGGGATGTTCACAAACACCCTGCACAAAGCACAGCTGAAAAAAACCCCAGTGGCTGACTGCCTTGGCCCAAGGACTCAGGACCAGATTGGGCTGCTGGGGAACTTCAATTAATTCACACTTTAAAGAAGCTTTCTGCAAATTTGCTAAAGCACAGAGCGTGCTCATATTCAATAATCAATATTCTGGAATATTTCCAAGCTCGGTTTGTAATGTTTAAATGAGATACTAGCCCTTATAAATGCAAACAGGAAATAAAATTAACTTATTAAATCCAGGAGGACATGGTTTAAGAGAGATTATTTTAGAATTTACTTTGAAATTAGGACTAGATTTTCCTCTTAATGTAACTGTACCGTTGTAAAATGATTCTATGCATACAAATCGAGGTGAAATGTGAGCTTAGCTCTGGGTGGGTTTTTTTTTTGTCTAATTCAGTTTTAGAATCAAATGGTTGACCCAGCTAATGCAAAGCAGGTAAAGAAACAGCAAAAGGTAAAACATACACTGGACTGTAATGAAGGAAAATTTAAAATAATCAATAAGGTTTTTATCCCCTGCACTTTATTGAGCAGGAGAATTACAGCGCTGTGTTGAGCTGTGTCTGCTCCCTGCACAAACACAAATCCTTCTGGACAGCTCAACACCTCTGCAAACAGCAGCCAGGCAATAGGTTTGGAACAAGGTCCATGAAGAGGGAATTCCCTGCAGCGACACTTCCAGCGCTTTGCGTTGGCTCTGAGCAGCGCTGAGCCCCTCAAGTGACACCAACACACTGCTAAAGGCATGAGCCAGGCCACTGACAAATCACCTGCTGATCTGCTGGCTTCTAACCCAAAAAACCTCTGTCTCACAAGTCTGATCACCCTTGGAACATCTAACACGTGTTAGTAACACTCAAAATAACCCAGATTTCCAGAAGTGCCCTTCAAAAATGTTCTTCCAAATGCTTACAGACCAACATTCCCATTCCATGACTTCACCAGCTGGGACACCTTCCACTGTCCCACACCCAGTAGTGTCCCCAGTGAAAATTCACCTGTACTCAATCAAACTATAAAAAATGCAATTTGCAGACACTCAGCGGCACCCCTGGATAACTCATTGCCTACCTTCCTCAAAGAGTCCAACCCTATTAAAGCAATCTGAAATGAAAGACTTCAGGGCCTCAGCAGGACTCCTCTTACAGTTTTTCCTGGGAGCAGCCACGGGCCCCTGGCTGCTGAATCTCTGCGCAGTAACTGGGGGAGGGTGACAGCCCCGTGCTCTCAGTCCATCACCCACATGTCAGGGCGTTGCTCTGTCCCTGCTGGTGAACATCAGCCTGATGACACTCTCCAAGAGATTTTCCATTTTCTCCATTTGCTTTCATTTGTTTCCCCAAACCAAACGGGGAGCATCCCATGAAGGTAAGACATCTGACTTATGGAGTTGGTGTCACAAAAATAAAATGTCAGAGTAAAGGTTGGAAGGACAGCAATAATTTGGTACTTGAGCCTATGAATGATGATATTTTCTTTAATTATATGAGCACAGGGTACCCTGGCACTTGCTGACTTCTGAGCTTGTAGATTTGCAGCCTTAAGGTTCCCAAACCTGGGTTCCTTTTATCTCCAAAGCCAGACTTTCAGTCACAGCTCACACAATTATAATGAAGAAAATGCCAGTCTCAGTGTTTACAACTCTAAGACTGCCCAGAGAATGTATTTAGCATATGTAAATATGCATTTGTGTATCCACCCAAAAGGAGAAGCCCTGGGGCTAATCTGAGGCTGGCAGGACTTGCAATCAGTCTCCTCCTCCCAGTTCTGGATCAGTCTTCATCAGGTAGAAATGGAAATGGGAAGTTGGGAAGGGAACATCAGCTGATTTTTCCCAAGATGAATAAATTATTACTCATAGGAGGAAATCAATCTCATTTTGTGTTTAAGGTGGTTTTTTTTCCTTTCTTAAGGACAGGAGAACAGATTTTCATCCTTCAAGAAAGATTTTGCTGATTCTCCCTGAAATTCCTGCTCTGAATCAGATACGGAACATGTGGCTGATTTGGGCCCTGATTTAATCTGGGATGATGAGCTCATTAGTCACTGACTCTCCAACATGTGGTACCTAACTCAGGCTCAGCACTTTAGAGACCCTGCAGTTTATTTAGTATCCTCTGAGGAAACATTTGCTTTCCAAGGTAATTCTTGTTTAAAGAACATTCCTACGGTATTCTGTAGAACGCTTACAGCAATTGCCTGGCTGGAGGTTTGTCTTTTGGATGAACGAAAACAAAATCACTCCAAGTCAGAGAAAAGTTAAGTATTTGGATGTCAGCCTCATCAAATCCTGTAATGAACTCAATATATTTTGGAAGCAGCAAAAGGGAAGAAAAAACTTCCACTCCTGACAGATCTCGAAGTGTGGCGCTTACAAAATTTCTACTATGAGTTATTTTGACAGACGCTTCAAAAGAAGTGAAAATTAGAACATTAAAAAAACCCTGAGAATATTTCCTATTTCTTTTTGTAGAAATTACTGCTCTGTTTAATGAGCCTTTAACTCTACTGACACCCTGGATCTTACAAGGAACTTAAAATCATGAAACGCTTCATAAGGGAGCGACAACATTCTATACGACACCGGCAGCTTGTCTTCTCATTATAATTTTTGTGGAGAAGATGCTGCATTCTTTAAAATGTTGGGTTGTTTTTTTTTTAGTGCCATATTAATGGGAGGCAAAGTCTGTTCTTTAATTAGAATTTTACTGTGGTGAATTAAAAAATACATGGGCAGAGTATCAAGAGTCTAATAAAACTAAATGAAGATACTATCTTTCCTCTGTATGAAACCCAGCAGTCTTTGCTCTGGCAAAACTTCCATCAATACTTCATTATTATTGTCTAGGACAGGCTTGTAATAATAATATCTGCAAGTAACTTACTTCCAGATTCCGTCTTCCAACTGGGTAAAACATCCTCTCTCTCAACATCTGTAATGGACTTTAGATGTTTTCATTGACTAGGTAATGAAATTTTCTGGTAATGCCTCTGCAGAGAAGTAAAATCAGTTTTGCCTGCAAGAAGGGGTAGAAATACACCGGATATGCCTAAACCACTGCGGGACAGGGACAGGGAGGAGATGCAGCCCTCAAGAGATTAGTGCTGGAGGGGCTCCGGGGTGGTGGCAGCAGAGATGCTCAGAGAGGCCTTTGATGCCTGGTGTGAAAAAGCCACATGCAATATCCACACGGGCTTCTCCCTGCTCTAAGTGATCTAAATAAACAGCCAAGGCAGCTGTGGGAGCAGCAGGCAGCAAAGCCCCCTCGGTTCTGCAATCCCAGCTGCCCATGACGCAGTTTGCAGCAGACCCTGCGAGCTGCAGGAGGCTGCCCAGGCTGCCTGTGCTTCAGCCACATCCTCCCCCAGCTCCTGCAGCTTCAGGACAACTTCATCCTTCACCCGAGGGATCCAGCACGTGGAAAGCAACCTGATCCAACCCCTGGAGCCCCCTCTCCAGCCTGTGCGAGTGCAGAGGATGGGGCAGGACCAAGGCTGCCTGCCCGAGCTCTGGAGATGTGCTCAGCTCGTTTTTCACAGTGCATAAACCCCGCCTTGTGGAAGGTCACCCTGCTGATGTTTTGCCAGATAGGCAATATCTCTTTATTTGCAGTTAAAGCAGTGCTTAAAGGAGAAAAGCTTCTTGTCGCTACAACAAGGGCTAGAGGAATGTTCCTCCTCCTTGTCCTTCCCTTCTCTTGCAGCTGCTGAGCAAAGGGAGCAGAATTGAGATCCGGATTTGCTGACCAGGGCTGGCTGAGCAGTGGGGAAAATCAAGACATGGATATGGAAAAAATACTGTTTCCACCTCAGCAGCTTCAATTTGTACCATAAAGTTTCCTCTTCAAGGGGATGGATAAGCACATCCTTCATGCATAACATAACCTGCAGCCCTGACTCATCAGTCATTTTTAAGATGGTCAATAAGCAATTTATTTTATGGTGTTGATATTGAAACGCGAAGTAAACACTGTGAACTGTAGTATTTGCTTTTATTTCCAGCAGTGTAGCTGGAGAGTAAAAAGAACTGCCTATTCTCTTTGCTACAATTCCCTCCTAATGACTAATCATGGAATCCTGGAGGGGTTTGGGTAGGAGGGATCTTAAAAAACCTGTTTCACCCTCTTCCACGGCAGGGACACCTTCCACTGTCCCAGGCAGCTCCAAGCCCTGTCCAGCCTGGCCTTGGACACTTCCAGGGAACCAGGGGCAGCCACAGCTTCTCTGGGCACCTCCTCACCCTCCCAGGGCAGAATTCCTTCCTACCATCTAAGCAAAATCTCCTCTTTTAGTTTAAAACCTCTTTCCCTTGTCCCATCACTGGGTCACCTGTGCACTGTTCTTCAGCCAAACAATATTAACTTAAAGGATGTTCTGCCCCAGCAACTGAAACTAGGAAAAATCTTAACTTTTCTAGTGTGGATTGTGTTACTTACAGACATTCAGAGAGAATTAGAGCACCAGAAAGTCCAATGGCTTTGAAAAAGGGGTGTCTTTTATACCTAAAAGAGTTCAAAGGCCTGCAAAAAGCTGTGTGCAGGTATCCACACCAGCTACTTGCTATTCTCTTTTCTCCCAGGCATACTTGAACCTTCACATGGCTCTTTAATGTTACCTAATGTCTTCAAGATATCTTAAATACACTGCTGTCTTTCTCTTATAAACCATTAATAGTAATGTCCCTTTGAGGCACAGGAAAAGAAAGAGTTTTGTGAAAAAGCCTT
The DNA here is from genome assembly GCF_015227805.2 of Hirundo rustica. Taxonomy (NCBI): domain Eukaryota; kingdom Metazoa; phylum Chordata; class Aves; order Passeriformes; family Hirundinidae; genus Hirundo; species Hirundo rustica. The sequence goes on from NC_053462.1 coordinate 18,289,001, forward strand.
GGCCTGTGTGACCCGGTAAAAACTGGAACGTTCACTCATTGAAACACATCGTGAGACTCAGCACAGTCTCTGCAAAACCTTTCTGATATTTACCAACAGAAAACAGCAAGTCTGAAACTACTGGCGAGAAAAAGAATAGCAAAAATACTGAAATACTGGAGTATTACACTGTCTTTTCACATCACTCAGGCACGGAGATGTGGGATGTGCTTTTAATAAAGAGATAATCACGAGGCAGATAAATACTGCACAGCTGAAACACCAGGAGCCAAAGCCTGGGTGTGTTGGGAAAGGCAGAGGACACAGAGCCCAGCATCGGGAGAGGTTCATGCCAGAAAAATTCCAATGTCCCTAGAGCAGCTCCTCAGACTGCACCAGTGCTGCAGCTCTCCTGCACCACCTCTTTAGGATGCAAATGCTGAGAGAGCAGAGCAGCCTCAGCGAGCAGAGCACTGGGCAGAGCATTCAGCACCGCTGCCTGGGTCCCCACAGCTCCCTCTGCCCACCAGAGGGGCTCAGGTGTCCTCCTGGAGAGCCAGGCAGGAGGAGAAAGTCTTGTCTCATAAATTATTGAGATTGGATGTCTAAACCTTGATATTTTATTTTGACTTCCCAACATGTTCCAATGTTGTTCACAGAAGCGTAAATTAATGCCAGTTTCTAAAGCAGAACTTGCTCTAAACTGGGAAGTGAAACTTTTTTGTTATGATGTTAAAAACAGACAATCCTTAAACTGTTTTACATTCTGAAAAACAGGCTGATCAAAACTGTTCATGCTCACAATCAGTTATGGGTGTACTGAGCTGAAATGTTTTGACAAAATCCCAGCCATATGGAAGCCGGTGCTTTCGGAACAGTTTCCCCATTGTGGATTCCTGCATTAAGCCATCAAGTGTCAGGCAGGCAGAAACACTAAATCATCACTCCACATGTTTTTCCCTGTTGTTTACAAACAACCTGTTTGTGCCTGCAGCATTATCCATGGGTCAGCCTCACGGAACCAGGAAAATCCACTCAGCAGCTCCACTTCCCAGACCCGGGGAGTGAGTTCCTGCAGGTTCAGCTGCAGTCCGAGGAACTGTGGAACAGTTCTGCATTAATTTAATTTCTCTCTTTTTTAGTGATAACTGACAAGGAAAAAGCAAAACACACACGTGTGACTTCCTGGCTGGGTGGCAGCAGGGAATTGAACAGGATTTTGCTGGAAGAGAGCACAGCGCCCGTCCATTAAAGTTTTTAAATGCCAGACTCCCTTCAAGGTTCAGATCCCTACATCCTCCTCTGGCAGCAGAGATGTACCTTAAAAAAATCACAGGGAAAAAGAGGTTGTCTGATGAGACCATCACCTAAATTGTCACTGGCCACGCTGCACGGTGCCATCAGCAGCACCTCGGGCTCCCCCCGTGCCCTTTGCAGCCAGGGAATTTCTTCCCATCATCTGTAATCATCTCTGATAGGGGCTGGCCTCCGTGGGTTAAGTGAGTGCCATCTGGAAAATGATTCCAGAGCTTTGCTGTTTCCTTGGCTAAGAAGGGTGGCCTGCTCCCTGCAGAACAACTGAGCAGAGCAAGCACCGAACCCCCCAAACATGAAATAATCCATGAGCAGGAGGCACGAGCCCACAGCAGGAACCACCCCGGGAAATGCTGGATATCCCTGCTGCCTGTGAGGATGGGCACTGGGTGGTAGGTGGTGATTTAGGAATGCTGCTGACACACAAGCACAAATCTGATGACACAGGAAATTAGCATCCGTTCCTCTCCCCCTGCTTCAGAAGAATTTACTAAATATAGCTCACTCTTTAAATATTAAGGATATCTGCAGAATGTTGTTGTTTTTGAAAGGGTTCTTTCCTGGCTGGATTTTCTTCATCAGGCTTAGTAATCAAGTCGTTTTATTTGGAATGGATAATTATTAGTTGAGTGATTAATTATTCAGAGTACATCACTAAATAAAATCCAAAGTATGCTAGTGTAACAGAAAAGTGACAATATGCAACTATTTGGGCTCTAAACTGTGCAGTAAGATCAGAACATGTAGGGTCTGTAGGGATGTAAATGTGGTTTCGCACATCTGACAGAATTGCCGCCATCACCAGAGTCCCATGCAAACACTGATTTATCCTCAGAGTCCATCTATGAGTGGAAAATGTATTTAATCACCACCTCATAGAAGGGAAACTGAGACAGTAAATTACATTAAACTACAAAACTCTCCAGAAAGGAAGTGATAGCGCTGAGATAGGACAGCTCCAAGATCTAAGGTGTAAATTTATGCTCTAAGTACCTTAGAGTATTTTTCCACTGCATTTACAATCCTGTGCTGAATTAAACAGATGAAAAATGACTCTTTAATGTATACAGAGATTAATTCATAAAGGATTTTTTTCTGTTCCTCATCAATAGGAGTGTTTAAAAGGTGGAAGGTTGGTACAAGGAGCATCCCTGGGATGCCAGCTGTGGTGGGATGTGGCTGGTGCAGGACTTGAACATCCTGGGGAAGAGACTCAGCCTCTCCATCCTGCTCAGCCACTGCTGGGCCACTGAGTGACACTCCCTGGGATTCTCCCTCCTGCTTTTCCAGGTCCCAGCTCCACCACTCTCTTTAAGGAAATCTGGGATTCTTCAGGTTTGTTTCTCTCCATTTGCTTCCCTCCCCCTTCACCCTGGCAGTGTTCCTTACAGACCTGTGCTGATCCTCTCCCTCACTGCGTCTCTAACAAACCAAACCCAAGTTACACAATATTTGCTGCAGAATTTTCCACAGGCTGTGCTGGGACCTGGTAGGTTTTGTTTCCCTGCTGATTGCCAGGCTTGCACAATTGGAATTTTTCGCAAGGCAAGGGATCCAAAAGGCAGTAAAACTCCACAAACAGAGACTTCTGGAGCTTCTTCAAGTATTTGTTAATTAAAATTGTTACAAGTAAGTGAGTTAAGTTCATATTGCACCCGAAGGACTTGCCCTTATAGAGACCTCACAGCCAGCAAATGTAAATTCTTTATTGTTCTGCAACTCCCATCTATGCAGACTCCTCTGTTTGGCACATCCTTAATTTCTGTCACACTAAAAGAATTTTGACATTTTCTGTCAGGGAGCTGGTGTAAAACTTGAAGAAGGCTTAAAAAAACCTCTACTGTTGACTCATTTCACTCATTCCTAGGCAGATCTGAGAGAAGGAAGATTGAAAGCAACATTATAAGCCCAAGAATCATCCTCGACTCTTGAAAGGCACACAGAAAATTAAACTGGGGGATCAGGATCAAAGTAGTGGAAATTATTGGGTCTCTGCACTTAAAAGCTGAAGAAGGTGACTTCCCACTGAGACTTGAGAACACAGGTGCACATAATTTTAAAAATCTGCATTTTTAACCTTTTGAATTTGCTAGAAAAGCAAGGAAATTGTTGAGAAATTGCAGTAAACATGGCAATTCAATCAGCTCCTTCCAGAGTCAATCTCACACCTTTGTGATTCCTGGACCCAGCAGGTCAGTGCATCATGGAACAGCTCCTTGGCAGCAGCTGAATGGAGCTGGAAGCAACAGAGCAACACTTTTTTTAGCAAGTGCATAGAAAAATCTCTCAATTCCCAGCTGTGGCGGCTGTGGCCACCAATGGTCATTGTTGAAAGCAATGTCCTGCTCCCTGCTCCTTCCTAGGAATGCAAGGGGAGCTGTGCAAAGAGCTAAAGCCAACTTTCTGACAGCAGTCTGGGGAAGGATTCCATTATTCCAACTTTGGTGTCCGTTTCTGTACGCTTTTAAAAGAAGGGTTCTACAATCAACAATTTACAGGTGATAATGATATTTTTTTTCAAGTTTTTAAACGTGTCAGAGGTGAACACAGATTTCTAGGTGTTACTTTTCCTTGAATCAGCCAAAAGACTTCAGGCTTATTCTTAGACCCATGGACTTAAAAATAATTATAACCTCATCATGCAAATACTGTGAATTTCATTAAAAATCAAAACACCACTTGACTGCCAAGAAACAACAAGCACTTTTATGCATAAGCTGACTAATTCCATCTTCAAAGCTTCTGAAAAAAACCCAGTAATTGTAGCTCATCATGGCTACACCTTGAGAGATAACCTTGCACCTGCTCCTGCCTGCCCTGCAGTTTCAGAGGAGCCACTGATGACTCTTTATATCTCACTTATGGCAACAGGACCCGTGGTGGAGCAGGGCCACAGCCGTGACATGTGACAAATGCTGCGACAAAGATTCATAAAGCAGAGACTCTAATTACAGCCTCGATCTACGGCCCAGTGAAAGGAAAGCAAAAGACACCACTTTTGGTTTTTTTCCCCAGTGTTTTCCCAGTGTAGCCTTATAACCTGATTTATCCTCAGGTTTGTCCTGGCAACAGAGCGCCGAGCTGCTGCCCACAAAATCCTGCCAGGTGGAATCGTAGTAAAAAAGCTTTGAAGCTGTCGATCCAAGTCCTTGTTTTCCAAGTCTCAATTATGGGACCATTTTCCTTCAGGGAGCTCTTTATTACTTCCCTTTGGGAGCACAACTCACCACGAGCACAGCTGCCAGAATTCCCCTCTCAGGTTCTGACTGCTCGAGTACATCCTCCTTATTTTACACTATTTACACGAGTGCTGTAAAGGCCTTTATTGATGCCCAGGTTTTACAGCTCAGTTTGAAGGTACTCAACAGTTGTGCTCAGATATAGTGGATGGATCCTCCTGCCTCCGTCTGCTCTCCATTGTCGGGCAGGTCCAAGCTGGCAGCTCGCTGAGCCCGCCCGAGACACGGCCGTAAGTCTTTGGGATTGGGACTTTTAACAACTCTGCTTTTCCTGATTCTTGTGCAAACCACTCAATCTGTCCTGGCTTTTAAACTACAGACGTTTTTATTTGCTCTTACTTTTGACTGGTCTTGGAAAAACGCGCCAATGAAATACTGTTATTGTAAAACACCTTAAAAAGCAGGTTTAGGACTAGAAAAGCTGTACAAATGAGATCATAAACTCCTGGAATGGTTTGGGTTGGAAAGGAGCTTAAAGATCATCCATCCCCAGGCCATGGGCAGGGACACCTTCCACTGTCCCAGGCTGCTCCAAGCCCCATCCAGCCTGGCTTTGGACACCTCCAGGGATCCAGGGGCAGCCACAGCTTCTCTGGGCACCTGTGCCAGGGCTCCCCACCCTCCCAGCCCAGAATCCCTTCCCAATCTCCCATCCAGCCCTGCCCTCTGGCACTGGAAGCCATTCCCTGGGTCCTGTCCTTCCAGCCCTTGTCCCCAGTCCCTCTGCAGCTCTCCTGGAGCCCCTTTAGGCCCTGCCAGGGGCTCTGAGCTCTCCCTGGAGCCTCCTCCTCTCCAGGTTGAACAACACGGCCCCACTTTACCTCCAATGATTACTAAAAGAACATTATGTTAACCAGAAGTGACCTGTCACACGTTTACCCAAACCTTTCTTCCCTCCTATCTTTCACAGGTGTGAAAACTCAGAGAAAATATTTGGCTTTGGCTGAGCAAAACACAGGAGTAGGAAGACCCAAAGTAATCCTGCACTTTCCTGCCTTCATGCGTGCAAGAAGAACAGGGGGAAGAAAACGAGGCATGGAAAATATTAGACAGAAAAAGGGAAACCACAAAGGGTAGGAGGAAACAAGGACATAGAGTTATGTAGGAAAAGAACACTGAGATAGGTTAAAAGAAGGAAAAAACCCAATTACATAAAATCCTGAAAAAAACAGAGAGGAAAATAAAGAGCAGAATGAAAGACCACATGAATTCCTGCTGCCCCTGCCTTAGTGTCCCACATAAAGTGTCCCTGAAAATAATGAAGGTCACCAGCACATTATAGGAAGTAGCCAGCAATGAGAAGCCCATTAGAACCAGCACAGAAATGATCAATTTGTTTATCCTTGTTATCTGAGAACAGAAAACAATGTGGGAAGGGGACGAGTTCATCTTGCTCCCCAAGGCTTTCGTTCCCCTCCCCGGTGCCACGCACACGACTCCTGCTTTTTACTCCTGGCTAGGCAGGGAATAATGACTAACTGTAATAAAATAAATAGCTGCTTCTTGCACACACAACATCTCCTGTCTGATTTCCTGGGAGCTGCATTTGCAGGGTTTATAAGTCAATTATTAAAACTCAGGACAGCATTAAAAAACTGACAAATGCCACTCGGTCATGTCCCTGTTGTCACAGTTATTGAGGCCTCTGGAGAGAGTGTCAAAGAAATAAAGCAAATTTCTTTTTTTGCTTAATTTGTGTCAATTGATTTCCTATTTTTAATTAATAATTCTAATTATGATGCAGCAAATTTACCCAACAGACACAACTGGTTTAATCAGCATGTATTGATTGTAACAGTAGAATTATCCCAGTGTTCCTGACACCATTGATTTTCTGTTGTGTGACTGTAAGAAAACAGCAGCTGGACAGACTCTGGTGTCAGCTCACGGTGCTGATGATCCCTGAGCTATGAATTGGTGCTCCTGACCCGACAAATCAAAACACAGACATTATCTACTGCTTCAGCACTCCAGAGGAGGAATCTGGTGATTGTGTATGGCACAAATAAGGGGTTTAGTCACAGCAGTGGCAGCAGGAATGTGAAAATGGGAGACAATGATTTGAGGCAAAAAGGCAGCAGTTAGAAAGGTCCTCGTAAAACTGAGCTAAATCATTTGCTGTAAGTTCCTAATTTGTCCTCATTTTGGACAGCCCCAAAACATCTCTTCAAGCACATGCTTAAATATCCGGGATGAAGTCTTTAGGATATTATTGAGCCTGAGTCTCGCATTTTTTGTAGAATCACAGAACTGGAGAATGGTTTGGGTTGGAAGGGACCTTAAAGATCATCCAGTGCCACCCCTGCCATGGCAGGGACACCTTCCACTGTCCCAGAGGGCTCCAAGCCCTGTCCAACCTGGCCTTGGGCACTTGCAGAGATGCAGGGGCAGCCACAGCTCCTCTGGGCACCCTGGGCCAGGGCCTCAGCACCCTTACAGGGAACAGTTTCCTTCTAATACCCCATCCAAACCTCCTCTCAGTTTGAATTTCCAGTCTTGTTTCGGTTTTTTCCTATTTTTTCTCCATAGCTCCCCTCTGATGTTGTTCCCAGGGGCTGCAGAGCGTCCAGGCATCAACACCTGGTACAGCCTGGGCTCTCTCAAACGTCACTGCTGTCCCCAGCTTCTCCAGAAGCAGAGCACTGGGCTGAGAAAAGAAAGGGAATTAACAGAGAAGGCACAGCGTGACCTAAACTACTGTTTAGCCCTTTTGCTGGAGTCATTGAGATTTCTGCAATTTTCTGCTCATCGAATCCTGCAGAAATTATATTAAAAGCCCCTCGGAGCAGCAGAGAGAATTTTGATCCATTTGCAATTTGAACACTCCAACTTTGAAAGCGTACAGAGGAAAAGGTGGGTTTGAACTGACCCTCTGGAACCAAGATGTTCCCAGGTTTGGGAGGAAAAATGATGAGATCTGAAGGCTGGGCCAAACCAGCAGTGCAGGGAGAAGAAAAAGCGAGGTGGGTGGTAGTGCCTCAGTCTGGGAAGGCAGAGACACGCCATCATTCCCAGAGGGAGCAGAGGGAGCAGCATCCCTTCACCTGAGGCGCAGCCTGGCACTGGAAGCAGCCTCTGGCAGAGATGTGGAAGGGAAAGTCTGATTTGTTTCCTTGAGGAGTTAATCACAGTGCAGCAGAAGATAATTCCCCAAGTTTCCCCTCATTTGGTTTTTCACAATAGCTGACAATACGAGCACATTTAGCAGAAAAGCTGCCGCGGTGGAGGGGGAATCACGAGTAATAGAAAAATTATAATTTTTCCTGAAGCTGTTAATTCATATTAAACATTTTCAGTTCTGCTTACTCAAACTATAATGTGTCAGGAATAAACATGTGATTATACTAGTTAGCTTTTTGGCTAAAGTATTTGGAACAGTAAAATTGATAGATAATTACAGTAACAATTATTTGTTCCCCGCCAAACCTGCACTAAGGCATGTCTGCCTGCAGACTTATGCCTTTTTAAGCACAAAAAGATAAGCAGTACACGTCATACACTTTGAATAATGAAAAAGATATCCTATGGCCAGCGTTTCAGAAGTGGAAACAGACTGTGGTTTGATTCAAACCATATCTATTTATGTAAAATGGGATTTTAATTGGAGCTACTTATCCCCGTGATACAAATGAGGCAATGAAAAATGATTGATGCACTCGGGTAATTATTGTTATAGCACCTTGCAAACTACAACAAAAAAACTTTCATGTACATAATGGCTGTTTAAATTTTAATAAGATACAGAACCGCTTGTCAGTAGGCAAAATATTAATGCTACATTTTGAACAATATTTATATTTAAATACAAACAATATTTAACCGAAAAATCAGGATACATGAGAAATGCTGGGTTGGGTTTCTTTAAGTGATGAATAAATTTATTTAGGAAACGTATGGAAGAAAGTAAAAAATGCATTAACTAGTTATGTTTCACACTGGGGACATCCAAAGATGATACAGCACAAAGTCCCTGTCTCCCGAAGTGTAAAAGGAGGCAGTGAGTGCCATGGTGCAGATGTATCCGGTCTCATAAGAGTCACTGTTGCTGCTTCTCCATTTCTACCTAACAGCAAAGGTTAAGAGTGCAAAGCCAGTTTCTGTTCATTATTATACAGCATGAATAGCAATATAAATTCTTAATAATTGTTATACCTGGGGGGGAAGTAAAGCAATTCTGCTCATTTAAATGAAATGAGAGCTGAGCACTCCAGCCATCCTTTCCCTCTGCAGCCACGGAACACTGCCCCAGCAGGACGTGAGGCTGCTCCTGCTCTCTCCAGCACGGCCCCATCAGACTTTCTGCAGTACTGAACAGCCAACAAGGCTCCAAGAGCCCCTCACAGAGCGCAGGGCTCGAGCAGTGCAGACAGCAAGTGCAGGAGTCCTGTTAGAGATGAGTCTTCTGCAGGCAAAAAAACGGCAGCAAAGAGTCTGTCTATACAATCAACTCCTGGGTCATTTGTCAGGAAAGGAAGGTCTACGTTAGCCTGAAAAAAATGCCAAGAAGCTGCTTGTAAGAGAGGAGGGTATTGAATAACAGACCAAAGCAATCAAGACCTTCTCTGGTTATAATCTCATTTGTGCATTGACAGTAGTTCAGTCAATAGCCTGTCATGCACTAGCCAAGAGTTGTAATGCAAAAATGTTTGGGCCATCATCTCAAATTTCATAGCTGCTGCCCTACAAGGTCAGAGAGTGGAATCATTACTCTTAATAGGGTGAGTGATCAAGCCATAAATCCAGCAAAATCAAATTTTACTTTAGTGTTTCATATTAAGAAAAATAATAAAACTTCCAAAACATTAAATTTTTATATATCATAATTTCAAGCAACCAGATCCCATTGCATCAGGAAAATCAGAGGCCTCTGCATACAAAGCATGATCTCACTTTCATTGGAGTCAATCACAAGTTCTCACCCTCCCTTTCAGAGAAGTAGGGTATTATCACAGAATCACAAATGGTTTGGGTTGGAAGGGAGCTTGAAGATCATCCCATCCCACCCCCTGCCATGGCAGGGACACCTTCCACTGTCCCAGGCTGCTCCAAGCTCTGTCCAGTCTGGCCTGGGACACTGCCAGGGATCCAGGGACAACCACAGCTTCTCTGGGCACCCTGTGCCAGGACCTCACCACCCACACAGGGAACAATTCCTTCCTAACAACTGATCTTAATTTCTCTCATTTTTAGTTTAAAACTAGTCTCCCTTGTCCTATCACCATCTATCAGAGTAAAAAGTGACTTTTCCTCTTTTTCATAACCTTCCTTAAGGCTTCAGTGAGGTCTCCCCAGAACCTTCTCCCCTCCAGGCTGAAGGGGAACAGTCAGGATCAGAAGGGGATATTTCACAGCTCTGTGTAGTTCTGGATGCAGATTATCCCGTTCCGGATGCTCCCTTTGGACCAAGCAAATGCACAGCAGAACAGGGAGCTTGGCACATCCTCCCCCACTCCTGCAGCTGCAGTTCCATCCCTGCACTGGGAGCTTTCCTGCAAATAAACACCTTCATGGAAGCTGGGTCAGCACACGGGATCAGTCGGACTCTGTCACTGCAAAGATTTCTTTTGTTTCCTCACTGAGCCTCTCAGCGAACCTGACTCAAGTACAAAACCCCAGGTGAAGCCCTCAGGTCATGGCATTGGTTGGGTTTGTATTGTGGAACAGCTGCCCCGTGGAATGAAGGGGAGAGCGGTGCTGTTGACTACGGACAGGAGCAGTTGGTTTAAACCACGACAGCATCACTGCACTGCTCATTTTTGTATCGCATTGCAGCTTCAGAATATAATTGAACTGTTTGGCTTTTGAGTGCCTTTTCATTGGAAATGCAATATTAATGAACCCTACTGAGCTTCCCCAAACAATAACAGGGATATGAATAAAAAATTACCCCTAACTGTCCTGATTCTACGTGAACCTTCCTAACCCAGCTATATTTAACATCAAAAGAAGGGGAAAAATACCCAAAGTAGAAGACATTAACGAATTGTGAAACACGGATCAAGGGCATTTTGCTCAAATCCCTGATTTGATCAGTTCAAGTTATGTCCCTCTCATATACCAGTAATCACCTGGATACAGGGTTTAGCAACTAACTCTAATTATAGAGATGTTGAGCGGTGATTTTTTAAAACTGAGAGTTAAGCAGAGAAGAGCTTCTTGACTAGAAGCCAGTGTGCTCAATCAATTAAATTATCATAAGAGAAGAAGAATCAGACCAAGGGGGAATGCGGATGTGGATGTGAGGCTGATCATTAGCACAACTGAACTGTCACCTCGGTGTAGGCTGGAAGGTGGCCATACCGGGAGATTGATGGATGAATTTTGCTCAGCAGAGAACAGCCCACAGTGAATTGCTGATAAGATCTGAAAATAAATCTTACAATATTACAAGGCAAGGTGGAACTGCAGCCTCTGCAGCCTGGCTGTGGCTCACAGGCTGAGCAGCTCCTCCTGTCTGCCCGCTCCCAGGGGCCCTCCCTGGGCTGAAGGAGGCTCTTCTCCCCATGGTACAGGATGTTGTACCCATGAGGGGGCACACAGCAGCTCATTAACACTGGAAGTGGGTGAGCTTGGAAAGATTTGGATGGGTTTGTGTGACTCAAAGATGCAGGTTTTCCCTGTAACTCCTGTTTTTGTAGAAGACAACTCCACGTCTGCCTGTTAGAGGAAGGAGAGAGTGACTGGAACCGCTGCAATCCAAAGCCAAAAAGCAATGTGGGATGGAGGGGGGAAGGATGAAGCTGTCTGACAGGTTGGTGTCTGGGTTTGTGGAGGTATTATTGACCTGCAGAGAACCTGTGAAGAGGGGATGGATGGCAGACAGCTCACTGAGAAAGGTTTCTTTGCTGTGTTCAGCTATTTTAGTCCTCACTGTTCAGGGAACTTTGCTTTAAGCTTCCTCAGTAGAAGGAGAGACAAAGACTGATCTCGCCTTTTAGAGTCAAGCCTTAAACAGACAGTGGGAAATTCACAGTGAATTCATTAGGTGCCCACAGAGTCCTCAGAAAGGAGGCCTGAGCTCCTGTCACGATCCCTGGCTTGCAAGCTACAGCAATGTGACTGGAATCTGAAATCAGGGTATAAATCTTCAGAAGAAGTTAACTTCCTTCATTCCTCACTTAGGAAGTTTGTGCTGTAAGAGATGTGAGGCTCATTCCTGTCATACTTCCAAGGGAATGGCTTTACAAATGATTATAAATATCATTATTTAACTCCTGTGGGAGCTCAAAGACTCCCAGATCTGCACTACTCTGAAAAGGTGTGAGCTGTGTGTGAGACTCAAAATGTCTTGTTTTGATACTTCACTGCAAGTAGATGTATTTGGAATACAATGTCCAAATAGAGAGACTCTATTCCCAAAATTGCATCCTAGATAAGATCCACACTGGCTGCTTTCTGTCTGGCTTGGACAAAGCTCCCACATCCCCATTAATAGTTCAGAGCACTCTAATTAAGACTGGGTAGTGAGTTGCCTTTTTATAACGTGTGAAGTCCATAAAGCAAAGCCAATTCTACAGCTGCCCACTAAACCTCACAGCCCTTTAAGGGCATGGTGAGATCTTTCCTGAAGCTTTGCAATATTCCTGTTCCAAGGGTTTTTAGTGTCAGTGACAGACGGCCAACTGAGAGCACAAGGAAGAGCAGCTATTAACTTATCCATGAAGTTTGAGCTGGCACAAGGAGAAGTATAAAAATCCTCATGGTTACATGTCTCCTTGAAGGATGAAGGTCTCCATTCCCCAGTGTCCGTAAGCCACAGGGAAAGGGAAGGGTTTGTGGCAAGCAGGGCTGCAAAGCCCAGCATAAACTTCACTAAATAAAACAAAACCTTCCCACCGACCTAAGATGACCCTCTTAAAACAGAAACACCGAACTGAATTCAGATACATGGAAATGAGGTGCCAATTGTTTTTATTTCTGGAAATAATCCAGGGCTCCCTTCTTCACTTCTGGGGTCTTCAAGCCCTTGAGGCTCCTCTCCTGCTGCCCTCTCACCCCTGAGATACCTCATCAGCAGCAAAGGGATGGCATTTTCCCTCGCTCCCCTCTCTGCTCAGCCGTCAGCTCTGCGGCAGCAGCAGAGGCTCTGGGCACAGGGGAGGCAGCAGCGTGGAGTGCTGCTCTCCTCAGCCCTGCTCCTGCCTCCTCAGCCTCATTACTCCAGCTCCAGCAGGAAAACTCCCGGGGAACGGGGCCGGGGTCAGCCCCAAGCGCGGCTCCCGTGTCCTGCTGTCACCCAGGGCTCATCCCAGCACGAGCAGGGCACAGCTGGATTGCAGGGCTGTGGGATTTCCAGTCAACCTCGGGGGCAGAAAATCACCTGGCCCAAGGACAAAGCTCCTGTTGCCTTGGATCCTTAGTTTGGCAAACTCGGTCATCTCCTGCCTAACATGCAGACCTTTCAGTTCCCAGAGCCTTCTCTGCCTACTAAAACCAGCACAACTCCTTGCAGGGAATAGGAGAGTCACAGAAATTATAGAAAGGCTTGGGCTGGAAAGGACAGAATGGTTTGGGTTCACAGGGACCTTAAACTTTGTCTCGTTCCAACCCTCTGCCACGGGTAGGGGTGTCAATAATACGGAGATAAATTTCAGCCTTCCTCCAGAAATGCTAAAATAATTTGTCAGCTGGTTTAGATGGCTCTGTGTGAACACTCTGTGCCCATCAGCACTCACCACTCTGCCAGTTCTTCTGTCATTCACAAATTTTTGCTGCAGTGATTCCATATTTACTCCTAGATCAGTAATGTAAATATTGATAGGAGTAAGTGGAATAGCAGAAAGCCAGCAGAAATACATTTGATGTTTATTCCACATTGACAGCTGCTTTTTGAGATCTGTCATTTAGTTTTTATTCAATTATTAATGTATGTTGTTGATAATTGTATAGTGCTGATCTTTTAATCAGAATATCCTTCAGTACTGAATCAAACATGTCACAAAAATTTATTTTATTTGCACAGCTACTCTAATAGAACTTGCAACTTAATCTGCGATCTCAGAACAAAATCAGGTTTGTGTAGAACGAACAATTTCTTGCGAAATGCTAAACCTTATTTTATTCTTTTGATTTTTCATTGACTGAATCTGAGTAGCACCATAACTTACTGGTTTTTGTCCTGATGTGAACGACACCTTCCCCAAAATCTGCACAGGATTGTGAAAACATTCAAGTTCCTCTTTGTTTTTTCTTAAAAGACATTTTATAGAATTTTCAAGAGATTTTTGAGAACTTGCAACGGCGGCACCCAGAAGAGCGCCTTGGCTGCTGGGCTGGCACAGCAGGGAAGCCCAGGGGGAAGAAGCAATGGCTGAGTCATCCTCCCAGCTCCCTTTTCCAGGTCTCCAGCACAAACCAGAGAGCTGCAGGGAATTGTTCCAGGCTGCTCCAGTGCAGGCAGGATGGATCTGAAGCCGCAGGACGTTCCAGAGGCCTCGTGCTCTGCACAGGGCAGCTCAGGAGGGACAGGAGCTCCCCGCTGCTGCCAGGGCAGGGAATGTGGGTGTGTCGGAGACTGCTCGGATTCCGAGCACGAGCGGCAAAGCAGCTTTGGCTCCTCTCCCCTGCTCCCCTCACTCTTACCCTGCTCACAAAGGAATATGATTAAGATGTGAGTTGTTTAGATCCATTTTTAATATCTCCTGATCAAAAGTGGAGGCTTAAGGAGCATGTAAGGAATGACTTTGATATTAAAGAGAGAGAAAGAAGAACAAATAGTTTAATTTGCTTCTTGTCTTTCTTGGCTTGGGAATTTGAAGCAGATGTTCATATGCGAACACCAAAAACCCATATTCCATCCAAGTCTGAGCACAAATTGCCTGGATCGGAGGGAAGATGTCTGGAGAGGGATGCACCAGGGTGCTGCCTGCTGGGAGGGGTGCAGGGATGGCACAGGCAGGGACCCCCGTGAATGGTCTGAATTGTGGGACCAAAAAATGAGGGAAGAAATCCTTAAAATGGAATAAAATACTTGCAGTAAGCCCTCCTCATAAAACAAGTGTAAGTGTGTGTTATTGCAGTGTATCCATGGATCTGAAAATTGGGGAAAATGCAGATTGAGTACCTGCAGTAAGATTTTAATGGAGATCTTCAGAGACAAAGAAGGATGCAATGGTAAAAGAAAGGGGCTGATTTCTGCATCTTGAACTGATGAGAGCATGGGGTGGCACATATGAAGCCTCTGATTAGTCATAAATAGGGGAGACAGACTCTCCATATCATCCAAATTCTAAAGGGCTACAGTGTCAGATTTTCAAGAGGGTTTTGATTCATTTTGATCTGTGCACGTAATGAGGAATGAGAGCTAAATCGGAGAAGCCAGAGCCAGGCACAGGAGAGAACCCAATCAGCACAGAATCAAACAGGAGGCTGCGGGATGTTTCACAGATCACTTTAATCCATCACCTGAGAGAAATGGCCCAGTGCAGAACTACCACCAGCCTTCCACCTACCCCAGGATGAGGCACTTTGCTCTCCAGCACAACTCCCTTCCTCTCCAGGCTGACTCCAAAACTCGGGAAGAGCCAACGTTCACCTCAGCACTGGCAGGAGGAGAAGGGATGCGGGCACAGGCACAGGCCCTTTCCATGGGCAATCCCGCCCCATCCCTTCAACATGGAACCATCACAGAAGGACATTACCACTGATTCCAGTGTTTCCTATGGGCTCATGGTCTTTAAAATGCCTTTTAGGTATTTAATCTCCAAGTCTTTTACAAGAACCTCAGGGATACCCTCAGCTTTTCACGATGAAGATGGGAGAGGAAGGGGACAGGTATTAACAAAGAAAAAGACTTCAGGCATGGTGATAAAGCTGAGATATTTGACCCCACAGCAAGCCAGCCCTTGAGCTCTTACCATTTAAAGCCAGATCCAGAGTGTGCAGGCCTGAGTTCCACGTGTACATACAGTGGATTAACGGAGACACTGCCAGTTATTTCTCTGGAAGCCAGAATGTGTCACAGGGACTTCTGCACCTCACAGGCTCCAAGCACAACTCTCGTCCTCCCCCCTGGAGAGGGCTAACCATAGCAATTGCCTTCACCACCGCGTTGTGTTATAGGCCTAATACTCTTCCATTTCTGCTTCTGTGTGTGTTCTGCATGTTTAGGTTATATGTAGGAAATGAAAACATTTCAGAATGTCTCTCCGTGCTTAAATTTGTTTTGGTAGCACAGTATTTACCTTGCATTAACTGAGCATAAGCTGAGTGCAAAATCTGGTCCTTCGTACAATGGGATAATTTTGGCACTGGGCCCAGACAAGAACAAAAAACAAATTGTCTGAATTTAATCAGTTGGTGTTACTTGGCAGTGCAAGAAGTCTTTATGCAGGTATTTATTTGTCCCAGCAATAACAAGAATATTGGAATTTATATCCAGGAGATAAGCGAGTACCTTGTCACTCAAGCACAACTAACAAGGGAATTGCTATTTGGTGCAGACATGTAAATGCCAAATGCTTAGTCTGGTTATTATTGTAAATTCCATTTTTACAACCTCTTGTTTTTAAAACGGTCTCTTAATTGATTTTTAATTATATTTTTCAATGACATTTAACTACACGTGCTTTGTAAATAAACCCACACACATCCCAAAATATATTAAAGGAGCAAATACCGACACAGTGGAGGTTCTCTTTTCCCTGCCTGCTCTGAGTGCTCTCCGTAGATGTTTTGCATAAGAAAACGAGATCAAAGTGCTTCTGGGTAGAAGTGGGTGCAGTTCTACCACAGGCAGCTGCTGCCAGAAGATTTGGTCCTCGGAGTGTTACTGATGCACAACAGAATAAAGGGGATAAACTTAAAATGAGCCAGAACATCCAAACCTGTGCCCTGTGATTTACCCAAGCTGAAATGTGGCCAGGACATACTGACCCAGAGCTGGTTTAATGTAAAACCCCATGAGGTCTTTAGTGACCAGAAGCAGCTTTAACACCTCTTTAAGCTCAGAATACCATGTTAAGGGAGAAGCAGAAGGAGTCTCGTGTCTCCAGTGGGTGTTTTGGAGGGGTCAAGTAGCCCAGGTGAGCACCAGGCAGGCTCGTGGTACAAAGTGCAGAATTTAAGGACGTGGAACTATAAATTGCATCCATCCAGCTGCCTAAAGCACAGGTTTGGGAGGAACTTAAAAATCCAACCCAGTTAACTGAAACATTGTGTAATACTACTCAATTCCCTTGAGTTTCTGCCTCAGCATCCCTCAGGTTTGGGGTCTAGAGGATTTTGTGCCATTCAAGAGAGAAACCACGCCCAGGGCCAGGCTGGAAGCAGCTCCCTCAGATCCCACCACCCTACACGAGCCGTTGGATTCGTTGGAAACCACTCACTGTTGTAGCTGCTGCTCCCACCAGTCTCTGCCGAAGAGGTGCTGGAGTCCCCCAGCCCATCAGAGGTGGCCAAATCTTATGGAAAATCAAAATAATAACTTGAAAATATCACTCCCTGTGCATTCCTGAAAACACTGGATAACCTTGATGAAGTCAGCAGGATAACAGCAGGTGAAGACTTGCACCTTCTTCACTCAAACTTGCATTTGCTGACAATTCCCACATACCTTTCTCACGGCCAGGATGTCACATTGTTATTAGCAGGGCTGTAATTTCATTAATGGTCACAAAGAAACAGAAAACACTAGAGAACCAGAATTTAGTATTTATCCAATTCCCAAGCTTAGCAATTACAGCAGAGGCATAGTGCTTTTGTTGGGGAAGGACCTGATGCCTTTACGCTGTGGCACTCACAAACCCCACAGGGCTGGGGAATGACTCTATCGATCTCGGGTAAGATTCACTCCTGTGCAGAGATCCAGCACAAGCCAGCATTTCCCATAAATTTTGTTTAAGCCCCATCCTGTGGAGTAAAGCAGCAAGCAAATCACACATTACTGGGACAACGATGTTTTGTTCCTAAATATTGCTGCTCCTGAGGAGACTACAGAATGCTTTCAGAGGCTGTCAGAAATGAGATGTGACTTGCCAAAGGTCACGCAGCAGGGAGCAGAGGAGCTGGGACACCTCCAGGTGCCAGAGCAGAGAGCTCTGTCCTGTCCTCTGCCCTTCTCCGCGGTACAAACACGCAGAGACAGCTTCTGGCCCCCAAAATGTCTTATCAAAAATGCCTCCTGTAAAATCTGCCTGCACAATGGGAGCTGAGTGTTCCTCACAAGCTGCATTCATTAATTCAGGCCGTTTATTTTAATTTCAATGAAACCTGATTTAATTAGTTGTCGTATGTGTTCTGCATAGATGACTAAAGCTCTTCTGATTTTTTTTTTTTCCAGTGGGTACATATTTCACCTGTTCTCCTTGGTTTTTTTTGCAGTGGTTGCTTTTGCTCACCTCCTGCTATGGGATCTGAGGAAAAAAGAATCCAACTGGCTTCCCTTTCCACCCCTTAATGAAAGTAGGGTTTGGTTCCTGCCATATTGTGAAGACTGCTAAAACATCTTTGCTGACAGTTTAAAAACTTCCAGAACATGGAAATTAAGCAGAAGGAATTGGAAATCTCACAGACAGATTCCAGCAGACAAAAATGTACACACTGTTCATTAGCTGACTCTGAAGAAATAAAAGTTCTACGCTTCATATGTGTCACAAATTCTTAAGAACAGTAAATGTTTGTTAATGGACTTGGGGAAAAAAAGTTAAACCAAGTTGCAAAGCTCTCTGCACTTCCGTGCCTCAGCAAAACTGGCTGCAAAATAAAGTAAACTGTGGATGTATTTCAGGGAGCTACAAGTAAAGTTTCAGATTAATCCATTTCTGAACTTGTGCTGTTGCTCAAAACAGTAATTGGAAAACAATCCTAGTAAGGTTTCATGCAGCAAGGATAAAAATCCTTCCTTCAGCACAAGTCAGTCCTCTTATTTCCTGGGGAAGGGAATAAATGGTTCCTCTGGGGATCCAATAATTGTCTGTTGTTTCTTTTTAAGCACACATATATGCACCTGTACTTATGAATAGTTATGTTTTTATTTGGCCATAAAGTGCCCAAGTGGTCCTTTAAGCATATAATTCCTCACCTAATTGCACAGCCCTGAGTATTCATGGACAAATTGTAATTACAAGCTCAGGTTCATTCTGCATGGACAGCCTCTGTTTCAGTACTTTTAACTGCCAAAACACAAATGGTTTCACATTACAAGAATCCCACCGGTTCCCATTTTACACGAGCACAAGACAAATTTAATACCAAATCTTTAAAGGATCTTGGAATTCAGGCTGGCCCAGCAGTGGGTGCCGTGAGAAATCCCCCTCTCCTCAGGCACACCAAGTGAGAGAAACGCAAGGCAGACCACAAAGAATCGATTTGTCACGACCAATAAAAGAGAGCTGGAGCTTCTGTTTTCATTTCTGATACCTGAACGGGCAAAGCACTTCAGCAGCGACATTTATTGATCATGTAGCCTCAAAACAAAGCTGGGGAAGAGCAGAGCCTGGACAGGCAAAAGGTATGCATTAAATACAACAGGGAAGTTCCAAAAATTGCTTTCAATGGCAGAAAAAAGAGGAATTAATCCCATTTATAGAGCTGGGAAGCACAGGAAGCATGCAGCCACTCTTACCAGCAAGAAAGTGTAGGGATTTTGCTATTTCACGGCTTTTCCTGTCCTGTTTGATCACTGTTTTAGATGCAGAGGGGACACTGTGCCTGTTAATGTCACTGGCCTCAATCATGCAATCCTTAATCAAGCAGAAATCCCTGCAGCTTTTCCCATAAAAGAATTACAGACTTAGTTATAGGTTTTCTGGCGCAGATTTGACCCCTGCTGCCTCCCTGCCGCAATAAAACTCCTAAACCCTTTTGGATCATTACTCCTACAACTTGCCTGAGGGCACAGGGGATGCAGCATCCATGGGGCTGTTTTCTGGTTTAATCCAAGAGCTAAGGATCCAGCCAGTGACTGCCCTGGCCAGGGCACAGAGACAGCACGAGAAACCATCTAAACCAGGGCCAGGGCTGGGAGGGAATTCTTACCCTGCTAAATCATCCCACTAACTCAAATTCCCCACAACTTTCTCATCCTTGTTCAGCCATGGCCAGGATGTCCTTTATTTAGAACAAAAAAAAGTGGCTTCTTTAATGGCTAAAGAGGTTATTAGGAATGTTTATTCTAAGTTCTGAAATATGTGTTCAAGTCTTAATTTGGTTATATGTCTTCTAACTGCATCAGCATTGGGGTTCTGCCTTTGTAGTGGTAATTGGAAGCTGACATAAAACCAAGACTAGAAAACATTAAACATTGCAGCAACTGGAGCTGGTTTTTGTGGCATTTGTCATCTCACTGCTTTTTTACCAGAACGAAATTTCCGACACAACTCTCTTTTTACCTACAATATTAGGTGAGAATACTAAACATGTTCACTGGCAGATGATTATTTATCAGAGACAAAGCCAAAAAAAAGCCATACCCTGCTCAAGGCAGAGCCTGCAACTCATTATTTACAGAATTCAAGGTTAGAGAGGGAAGAATAGAGAATGCTTTGGAGGGGAAGTGACCTTCAGGACCATCTCATTCCACCTTCCGTTATCCCAGGTTGCTCCACGTCCCATCCAGCCTGGCCTTGGACACTTCTGGAAGTCCACACAAGAATTCCTATGATATTGCTGGCCTGGTTGTATTCAAAGGCCACAATTTCAACTGACCTTAAAATCCCCTCCAAAACCAACAATAAATTCTTCTGGATTCTCATTTTCAAGTTTAAAATTGTGCCAGGAAACGTTAATTACAAACTAATCTAAATGCATCATCACCCTGTAGTTGATTTGCCTCAGCCCTGACAAGGGAAGTGTGTTCTAAGGTGCAACCAAAGGTGATTTTTGGGGTGGGGTTCAGCCTCCACAGGGTCTGTGGAAGCTGCTGAACATCAAAACCAGCTTAAGACACCTGAAATTATTCTCCATTGAGATCCACAGGAACATTTTGATACTGCCAAGGGTCATACATCATTAGAGCTCTTTAGTCAAGGTGCACTTCATGCTTTGCTTGCCATATTATAATCGGAAATAATAATGGAGTAATAAATGGAGAAAACCATCTTTTCTGTTGTCTTTGTTCGAATTGCTCAGTGTGTGAGAGCAACACGTGTCTGATTTTTCATCTCTCCTTGAACAGCCTGAACTGACAGATTGCCCATAATCTGTTCCACAGTCACAGTGCCAGAAGATGACAATAGACAGCCCCACGGAGCGCCTTGGGAACCTCAAAGGGAATCATTTCCCACTAACCAATCGCTGAAGGGTGACCCAGTTCGGGAGGCCTGGAGAGAGACACATTGCTGGTGGCTCCAAGCATGTGTGGCTCCACGCAGGCACGGTTAAAAGGCAGATTAATCGGCAATCAGGTGCGAGGAACAAAGCCAAGGAGCCCCAGCGGGGAGCACACGGCGTCCGGCCCGTCTGGAAAGCACTTTGTGAATTAACCTAGGCTGGGGTGTTTTAAACCGTGAGCATCCAAAGATTCACACCGGCGTTTCTCCAGCCTGATCTGTATTCCAAAGCAGAGCTGCTCACATAAATCCCGGTGCTGTTTTTCACTGGAGAGTGAAAGGGAGAAAAGCCGCCGTTAAATCAATAGGCTGCGTTGCACACCACAGTTTATGAAAGTCCTGGTGCTGCGCTTATCACTTGTGCTGCCACCAACTAATTGCTGTCCCTCGCACTTCATTATCCCCTGTAATATGGTTACAATAACAGAGGATGACAAATAAGAACTGTTATCTTCTCCAGGCCAGTCTTTCCTCGCGGGGTGAGTTCTCATTCAAATCCATCTATCTGGATGAAGAAGATTTACCAGATTACACACGGACTTAAAAGGTTTAACATGAGCAGTGATGGAGAGCTGCCTTAGGAAATATTTTTACAGGCACACTTTGGGGATCTGGCACAAAAAACTCTTTACTGCTGCTTTTGTACCCACCATGGTTTCCCACAGCTCTCCCTGCATTTAAGGCAGCGATGCTGGCAGACAGAAAACCTGGTTCTATAAAATACTAAACGTGCCTTATGTCCTCCCTGAATCAGGTCTGCCACTCATTCACCCACCAGAGAGGTGGTCTGATTCCTTTGATGTTAAATTAGATCCTGGAACTAATAAAACTGCCTACATTGATTATGAAGCAGAAACAGGCGAAGAATATTATGGATAGGAGAAAAGATTTTGGGTCTGACAAGAAAGGATAAAAGTATTTGATCATTAATGGGTGGCCTAGTTAAAGAAAGTCCTTTGTCGCAGCAAAAAGGAGGAACTGTAGAAAACGTGAATGAAACCTCCAAGAGCCACGTTAAGGCCACCTGGTCTCAGGTGAGGCTCAGGAGGGAAGAGGAGCCTCTTCTGTGGCTCCCAAAGTCTCTGCAGGAGATCAGTTTTTCCCATTGGATGTAAAGGATGTGCACGGTGTCGGAAAGAAGGAGAGATGGGGAAGCCATTGTTACAAAACCTCTGTTTATGCTAAAGATCCTCAAACCATCAGTGTGGGGAGGAAAACTCCCATGGACTACAGGAGCCAGCGGTGGAAACTGAGATGTTTTACCAATGAGATGAATGCATTTATAAATTACATTTCCTTAATCCCATGGCAGCTTCACATGTGTCTCAAAAGTCAGCCTTTACCCCAGGCACCCACAGCACTCACAAACATCACCAATATTTGTCTCCACAATGGTATTAAGGCACACATTTGCATACTTAAAGACACCCATAGGTGAAGGAGCACAAACAAAAGCATAACAAAGCACCATCTGTTTTCCAAAGCCTTCCAAACCAAATTTGAGGTAACTAATTGTCCAATATCTGGGTGCTGGAGGTAGTTTCCACTCTTATCCCTGAGCTCTCTGTAAATTTCTGCATTTTTCTAACTCCTTCTAGAGATATTGTTTCTTTCCTTTTGATGTTCTAGATGCTCTTTTCATTTTCTGCTTGCTTCCAAACTAGTTATGATTAAGAATTTCTCTCAGATATCAGCATTATGCAAGTGTCCATAATTCTGTGTAAACTGGCTCTAAATACCTAAGGACCCCAACAGTCCACAAAAATAAATCTGAACACGCCCATGAATCATTGTCTCATTTATATTATTTCAAATGCTCTGCTAGTTAATGATGTCTTGAATTGGTTTATTATTATCATTATAACCTCTCTGATAGTTAAATCAATCAAATAATCAGTGCTGCAGTTCATCAAATATACACCTCCAGGAGGATGCTGCTTCCCTTGCATAGCGCTGAGGAAAACCTGCATTTCTTTATTAGAGACATGATTAGTTTGTCTTAATATCCTAGAAATGTGATGAAATAGCGCCTTGGAGGCAACAGTTAACTATTTTTGCATATGTTTATAGCGTTTCTGTTTTACTTAGAAAGAAAAAGATGCAAATTGCACCGCACCAGTTCCGTGGTGGAGTCACTGGTGTGTCCTGGCTGCGATCTGTTACTCAGCACTGCTTCAGCTCAGGCCCTCACACCCTCCCAGAACCCCCCAGCATCTCTCTTCTCACAACCATGCTGGATCACACTGATTTTGCTTTTTCCCTTGTATTAAGCCAGTCTTTCAGAAGCTTTGCTACATCTGTGTGGATATCAGCTTCTCTGTGAACAGCATTAAAAGGAACTGCTTAGCACTGCATTGACATTATCATGGCAAATTGCTTTAAAATATCACTTGTAACTGTAATATTAGCACAATAAAATATTTTAAATTTGCCTACTGTGTCTCAGAGCTTGCCCTGATGGTGAATTACTCCTCATAGCACATTAACAATGGTTCTAATAATTGTCAGGAGCGCTGATGGACATTTTGTTCTCCTCCATGAAGGGAGATCACAGCCCCAAGGACGCAGGCAGTTTATTAAATTTCATAACTCCTGCTTTCAGGTAGGTGATGTGGAAGACTTACACCTATATATCAATTATAAATTTATTGTGCTAATAGCTGGTAGGATTAGAGCATCTGCAAGCTGCAGTTTTATGCAGAGCTCAGGATCAAGGCTTCCCGTGCAGTGACTCCCATTACAGCCTAATAAAGATGAATGTGGCCAGTGTTGCTCAGAGAGAGCGCTCACTAAATGAAGAAAGCAGCTCAGTGAATGTGGAATCTGTACAGGAGCCAAACCCAACTCCTTCTTCCAACTCAGAGATGCAACATTTGGGCAGCTGCCCAAGGAAGGGAAGAGAAGGAAAACCAAGTCTGCATGCATTTTTATTTCTCACCGACTCTAAGCCCACAGTTATAAAACCTAACTAAATTCTTGATTTCTTTATATGCGTCGTTCCAGACTCTTTAATCCATAATTATAAGAATGTAATTGATATGCAGGCCATGTTAAATGCATTATGGTAACTCTGCAGTTAGGGAAGTAACATATTCCCACCAAATTTCAGTGTGAGGCAGTCCAAAGTGAAAACAAGATAAAAGGAATTCAGAAGATGAGAACTAAGTGGGGTTTCATAATCCTCAGCATGTGCACAGTTGAGAGGCAGAGCTCCAAACGACCTGGACAAATCTGCATAAAGTTTTTTAGCAAACATAAATGAATTCCTGAAGTAATCACTCCATCAACACATGGGATTGTATCTCCACCTCTCCCACTCTTCACTTCTGCTTGCAGAAGAAGTCTTGCATAATAAGTAAAAACTGCACTTGCAATGTGCTATTTTTTGAGCCTTTAAGATGAACGCTGCTCAACCTGACTACCTGGTGGATATATTTAATAATTTATCAAAAATGTCTATGCTGTGCCTAATTCCAAGGAGAGAAATAAGGAATGATAGTCTGTAAACATTAGTTTGTTACACAACTTGCAGAATCTAAAGGCTGAACAGCAGTGTAACCTCTGCATTGCACAAAGCAGAGAATTTGGCACTGACAGTGCGTTCCAAATTTGACCCAGCCCTCTGAGGAGGGTTCTCAAAGATGGAATGGTTAAAAAGTTGCCTTGGAAAGGAAGTTCCATTTGGTAAGCAAAAGGCAAATTGTGGTCAAACTGAAACAGTGTCACACAGCTGCACTGGATGATCTCGGGGGTTTCTTCCAAGGCTGGTTCTGCGCACGATGTGACACAGCAGCCCCTCTGCAGAGCATTAGCACAGCTGGGAGCGACTTCCAAAGTGCTGCAGGACAATGGGGAAACGCCTCACTGGAGAGAATCCCCGGCAGGGCCCTTCCAGTCCTGCTCTCTGTACTGGGCCGTGCTCTCAGGGTGCACAGCACAGCCCTGCCCAGCCTCCCTTGGGACCACCACCCACAGCCCAAGGAGCCGCATTTCAGCTCAGCCCTGGGCCCTCAGCCACTGCCTGAGCTGAGCTGGAGCTGTGTTTGTGTCCAGCTCCATCCCAGCCAGCCTCTGCCTGCCCAGGGACCCTGCTGATCCCAGTCCCATGGACAGAGTGCCCGGCCTGAGCTCACTGCAGCCTCCTCAGCAAGGACCTGCTTGGGCCTTCTCACTTAAACAGGGTTAAATTTGCACATTTCTGAAATGGATTTGAAATCATAGGTCATTTGTTCACAGTAATTAGTGCGTGACATCACTCCTGCTAATGTTCAACATATGGTCTAATGCAATACTACATTATTTATTGCTACATTATGTTACATAAGTGCAAAATACAAAGAGTCAAGCAGCTGAAGCTGCACTTGGTTATGTTAATCCTCTCAAGTACCGCGGTATTTCACAGCACCTCTTAATAGCCAAATCTTTTCTGCATCTCGACTGCTGCCTGGCAGTCTGGCTAAGAGAGATGTGGGGGATCCATTCCTGTAGCTGAGATCTCACCCTGCCTGCAAGTGCCTCACCAGATGGTCAGCATATTGCATTTTCCCCTTGGTAACATCCTTTTTTCTCCCCGCATCTGGAACTCAAGTAGGAAAATACTTCTGTTGTTTCCTGTAGTGCTGGAGGTAGGGATGTATCCCCAGCTCCTGCAGGGTGCAGCTGCCCGTGTCTGTGCAGTGTTTTAAGCCAAGATAAACCTGAATTTTGGTGCTTGCTTCCCCCTCTCACAGCCTGGTGATGCAGCAGGCAGGGAGCTGCTGTCCCTTTGATCGAGAATTTCCACAAAACAATTGCTTTTTTGATCTCAGGTGCTTGAAGTGTTGCTTATCTTGTTCCAATGCTGTTTTGAAATGGCTTTTAACATTCATGACTTTCATCCTAAAATGCTACTGTTAGTTGATCAGAAGGGATTCTTGACCCCATTCAAAAGTTTTGGAGCTCTTCCTGCCTCCTGTCCCCTAATTGGAGCCACAGCCCCAGCGTGATGCTCTTCTCCAGAGGAGCACAGGAGGTCACTGGCATGAGGCTGCAGCCTCTGGATTGTTTCCTTGCTCTCAGCACCAAGAAATGAAATGGCTTTTAAAAAAATCCTGTGTTTGCATTAACTGGTAATGTGTTTGGGAGGGAATGGCTTTTTTATTGTAACATTTTAGCAACAGCTCAGAGCTTCGAAAAGGCATCATTTTAATAAGCACGGTGCTCACCTCCTCAAAGAGCTGAGACCCCAAAACACTTTTCAAAGGAGTTACACACGTTACACAGTATTTTAGGGGTTCATTTCCCAGCGTTTCCAATTTCTTTAGAAAACAACATCCCGAAATCACCAGTCATTCCAGAGCCTACACTAACACGGCAGCTTGGCAAACACAGAACCCAAATGCGCTGCCTTGGCAGTGCCTGGCTGGGTGGGGTGTCCCTGGTGGCACCAGGTGCTCTCCAAAGCCACTCTGTCACTCCCCTGCTCACCTGCACAGGGGACAGAAAATACAGCCTTGGCGTCTGCAGGGCTCTTCCTCTCACATGTTCTCACTCCTCCTACCAACTGCAAACGCACAGGTTTGGGGTTTTCCCTGTCTTAACTCTGTTATTCCAGTAAACCCCTGACAGGCTCAGCCTTGGCCACTGTTGGGTCCTTCTTGGAGCTGGCTGGCTTTGGCTCCATGGGACACAGGGGAACTTCTGGCACATTCTCACAGAATTTTCTCACCCCTGTGGTCCCCCACATCAAAATCTGGCCCTACAAACCCAATGCAGTGACTGCCACTTTTTAAACTGCCCCCAGCAGCCAAAGGCAAGAGCCACATAACCCAGGAAACAGAAATCGCCAACTTGCTTCAGCTGCAGAAGAAAATCTTCAGAAGTTCTTCCTATCAGGAATCTAAACCTTACTTTCAGGAGTGATAGAAAGTTTAAAAGCTGATGTGTAACTTGGTTTAAGGGTGTAAACTGCTGATGCTGTATCAGATTTCTCTGTGCTGTCTGAGGTGGTTCTGCCTTTGCTGGAGCACACGTGGGGCATCGACAAACCCAGCCCTGGCTGCCAGGCCCTGGAGGAGCAGCTGCACAGAGCTCCTTGTACCTGTGCCTGTTCTGCCATCAGAACAGCTCCTACATCCATTCCAAAGTGCAATTTAAGACTTTTGAAAATTTCCCCCCCAGTTATTCCTCACTAATGTCTCTCGATGAGGTCAAATTCCTCTTCCCCTTTTACAAACGTGTAATACCTGCTTTTCTCTCCAGACTAATTTTGTTTTATAAACTATTAGCTTCAAGGAGTTACTGCAGAGTAACACTGTTGTGTGATCAGAATATAAACCAGAGGGAATTGCCTGCGTGTGTTCTCGTCTATACCATTCAATCAGTCTCTCCTTTTGCCCATTTTTTCACTCTCTGCTAGTTATCCCTCCCAGACATCTTCCAAATCCCTTTATTGGGTTTTGTATTTAACAAAGAAGCAATGAACCCACAGAACTCTCCCTTCATTACCAGAGTATTGTAATAGCATCTTTCTTTACCCATAAATAGCATTTCAGCACTGTGAACATCTGCACTGTGGGAAGAGAAACTGGAATTGTCAACGGCCTGAACAACATCAGCTCAGAGAGTCCTGGCTAAAAGACCTTCCAGCCATGATGCTTTGCATATTCAAAAGCACAACCATATCTGGAGAGCTTGATTTGCTTTAAGACATTCAAGATTCCTCTGATCTCTCTTCAGAAGGACCATCAGCACACCTAAAGAAAATTTACATTTTCATGTGCCAGGATATTGAAAATTGTCTCAGGAATATGATATAACCCTGCAAACATGAGTCAATTTTTTTTTCCTGTGGATCTATCTAGAAGAGACAATTTGACAGTGTGGGGTGAGGAGTTTATTCACAAGCACTTCTGATAATCCACTTAACTCTCACCTGGCTTTTCTGCATCACCCACACATTCACCCCAGAGCCACTTCACATAGTTCAGAGCATCTTCCTTGTCTGGTGGCGCAGCTGAAGCTGCAGAAATCATTGAAGTCATTGAAGTCTCTTAAGGAGCAATGACCAGGGTGCCATATCCCACTGACCTTCCATAAAGCAATTCCCATGGAAGTCACTGGGATCTCACATGAAAAAATCAGAGCTGGATGTGTTCCCAAGTAATTCGTCTCTTCAACCAGAGGTTCCAGCTTTGGTGCTGGACATGAGTTTTCATTACTGCCAACAATTTTTACATACCTAATTAATTCTCTGAGCTCCCTATTGAAACCTGGTGCAGAGTTTGGCCACAGCCTAGAGGTGGCCTTTTTACTGGAGAAAATTCCACCTATTTGATAAGAGATCCTGTAAGATTTTAAGAAAACTGGAACTAACCTTGACATTTGAGTCTCACAGACACTTCATCCAGGAAAAACTGGATAAAGATGACAGGATTTGGTGGCAAGGAGTGTTTTTTCTGTACAGTATGAGAAGAGCTTAGACAGCATCCTCGGATAAAAACAAAGTCAAACTTGATTCATACTGATTTATACAATAATCTAAGCAGAACTCTTGAAGGATGTGGATACATGGAAGAGACAGTGAGGCAGTTCTCTATTACTGGTGATGCTTTAGGCTGTGGATAAAGTCAGAAAATCCAGAAAGCCTTCTGCCAGTGTTCCTGGGATCCTCTGCTCCAGGAAAGCCTTCTGCCAGTATTCCTGGGATCCTTTAATCCCACAAACCTGCCAGTGTTCCTGGGATCCTCAAATAAGAGTGCTCTGCATGGGGATGCTCAGGCATTAGGCACACAACTGATGGGCTTTTCCAAAGCTGCTCACAACAGCAGCACTTACTCCAGCCAGACACCTACCCACAGGCTTCAATTGAAATTATTTCTATTCAACAAAACCTGAGATTAATGTGAAACCTGTTCTCAAAAGCTTTGTTGGACTAGGTTTAAGTGAGTAGATAGCACGAGCAGGGAGAGCAGATGTAAAGGAATCCAGAGAACTGGAG
Organism: Hirundo rustica; assembly: GCF_015227805.2. Lineage (NCBI taxonomy): Eukaryota > Metazoa > Chordata > Aves > Passeriformes > Hirundinidae > Hirundo > Hirundo rustica. Next base: position 18,317,779 of record NC_053462.1, read on the forward strand.
CTGGGCAAAGCCAAGCAGAGTCAGGTGCCAGGGGCTGCAGGGATGGGATCGCAGCCTCACACAGAATATCCCCAGCAAGCAGAAATGAACACACCTGAAAGGGGATCCAAACACGCCTTTGCTCCTGCTGCTGTGAATCTTCCCCTCATCTCTGCCTCAGCCCACTTCCTTTCTCCGTTCACTGATGGTTCATCCCTGGCTCCAGGGAAGAAGAGCTCACCTGAAACAGCTTTAACCCTAACTCAGGGCCATCCTCACCAATCCAAAGAAGACTCCTTTTGCTGGTCAGTTATCTTTGAAAGCATGTTTGTGATAATTTTTTTGGTAACATTTCCTCCTGAAACACCCAGGTGACACCAGGGCTGAGCCAGGGCCTGGGAGAGCCCTGAACACCCCAAGGAGTTGTTGTTTGGTGGGTCAGTCTGTCCTGGGGACATTAAAGGGGACAGACTGGATGATCCAACACCAAAAGTTGGTGCAATGTGTAAGAGGCTCCCTCTGTCTCTCGCCTTTCCTTGCAGGGAATGAGGAAGAGGGACATAAAAGCTTTCAGTCAGTCGCTGAAGTCTTCACTGTTGCAAAGATAAAGTAGCTGGAAAGGAGCTGGAGTCATTTAGCAATTAACTGACATTTTAAAAAACAATTCTTTTGCAAGATTCAGGCAACTCTTTTTATTATCTAGTTAATGGTAGCACTTAGAGAAGCTAATTTTATGTGTAATAAAACTTCATTACTATCCCTTCTTCAGAGAGAAGGGTGCAGAGGACAATTGGAATAAGAAACATATGGTTTCTCATACTTTCTCAGCCATATACGTGCATGTGATGCATTATAGGTACCTAAAACTTTCCCCTGTATTTTTTCCCCTCTTTCTGGCTGTGCACTGCTGTGTTCTTTCGTGTCAGAGGTCACCTATCAAATCCTACTCTGCTCTTTTTTTTTCCAATCCCAAATCAATGATGAGGACAACAGAAGGTTAGAGCAATTTTAAAAATAGCACTGATGTTTGTGCTGGCTTATTTGGGGTCTGGTGAGTCTCTTACAGGCAGAGATTCCTATGGAGAATGTTCCAGACCAGCAAAAGTAGGGGTGTGCTGACCCTCCACATGCTGCAGGTCAGGGACAGGGATGAGCTGCCCCCTAAAGCCTTTGGATCCTTGTGGGAACTGTCAGAGATGGAGGGAAATGAAGGCTGAGCAGGGAGCACTGTCACACTGCCAGGTGACAGGATGACATGGCTTTTAACTCTTTTTCAATCAGCAGAGTTTTTCAGCTAACCCACCCCAATTCCCAGGGAGCTGTTTTTCTACCAGTCATTGTTATTAACCTGATACTTATTCTGTTCAGAGTGACAAAAGTGGACAGACTGACATTTCATACAATATAGATTTTAAAGCACAAGACGGAGATCTCATAAGGAAAGTGCAGATTTGCAGAGTACACATACTATTTTCTAACACAAGGAAAGGAAAGAGCAACAAACCAGAGCTGGGGTTGCATAATCGCCACTAAAGCAAGTAGGGACTTCCTCAGTGGGAAAATTCCAGCCTGTGTCAGATCACTGCATAATTCAGGTGCCTTTCACAGCTGCTCTCCAGCCCCACCTCACAGTAACACCGCTGCTGGCTCCAGGCGAGGAGTTACAGCTTTATGCTGTAAGAATTTGCCCATTTCACCGCTGAGGCTCCATCAGTTGGCCCCCACTGAGGATCTGCTTGTGTCATCCCTCTGTAGGCTCAAGAAAAAAGGAGCTGGGCCGCGTGAAAAAGGCACTTATTAAAATACAAACACTTCTTACCACAAAGAAAGATCATCCGGAAAGTGCTGGCAAAGGGTATTTTGTTCTCTCCTTTTCCTATTTGTTCTAGCAGGACGAGCCAAACTCAGCTGTCACTTGCAATGCTGCAAGCAGAACAAGCTGGTGGGAACTACAAAACTCCATTTGGAGTTGTGAGTGCTAATTTACACCGAGGGAGGAGCTGAGCCACTGGCAAATTCTACCGGTGCTGCTCAGCCCTAACCAAAAGCAGTTTTCTCTGTATCTTTCACTTCTCTTGGAGTTGGAGGACTTTTATGAATATGTTTAACAATGAGCACCCCAGGGACACCTTGGTAAACGAAGCAAGAGGGAGAAGAAAGAAATTATAGATCTGTTTTTCAGACATTACCGCATATGCTCAATGAGTGCTCGTGTCTTTATGCATTCCAAATCCTCGCTGTGATGGGAGCAGAGCCCTGCATTACTGCCTAAGTCAAAGGCAGGAGCAGCGATTTTATAAAACCTTCTGATTTGGACCCAATTGTTTCCCATTCTTTGTAATTACTTTAACTTTCAACATCAGCTTTTCCTGTGAGCAATTCAGTAAGCAAATCAATTTTCCCTATTCCTAGGAGAGATTCTGTCTAGGTTTAACTTCAGAAAAAAATGCTCTGCGACAGGGTATTTTAGAAGTGTGCTCTTCATCTGAAGACAGCTCCTTCAGTCATTATTTCAGCTGCAGGTACAGTCTGTATCTATTTCCATCTAACTTTCCACAGACAGGTACATTTCCTCTACCCTACCTGTGGTCATGGTAGCCTCTAAAAATATTGGAGAGAACTCAAGGATCCCTTCTTTTCACTGTGATACACAGAACTTTCTTCTAATCATGGGATGGTTTAAGATAAAAACCCCTGTGTAGAAGCAGCATTGCTATCTCAGTGATCTGCACTGGTGGATTCATGACAGCTTTGGTCTCTGTAGTAATTCCAGTAGAATGATGCCGCCTGGCTTTGGAATATCTTTGGGAAACGCTTTTCCTGCAAAGCATGTGGCACGGGAAGGCTGTGGGGCAGAACAGCAGGAAGGTGTGACAGCTGGGGCAGCCAGAGGCCTGGGGTTCATGCCAGACCCACCCTGTTCAGTCTTGCAGCCGTGTCACAGCGCTGGACGTTCCTCATGCGAGCTGGGTTTGGTCTTACAGCGTTTGCTTTGCTTCAACCCATGCATATGCATATGTAAACCTGGCCTGGGATGTGCTAAGTGCCTTTCTAAATATGGATGAACTACTGAGTCGAGCCAGATCACAGCCATATTCCCACCTTTGTGAAATGTAAGAAGCAGTGGGAGGTGGTTTGTGCTTTGCAGTGCCATAAAAATACAATGTTAGATCTGGCTCCGAGCCCATTGTACAGGGAATGATCTGAGAGCCCGGGGTGGAAAGAGAAGAGTCTGACCCACTGTGAGACATGAATCACGGCCCACATTTTGTGCCTTGGTCAGCCCATTAGAAATCCTGCTCTGAGGTTTCTGTATTGTTTTTGTATTTCTTCAGTATTTCCAGATGAAAGGTGCTAATGTCCCAAACATCATTATTAACTGAAATTCATTGCCTAGTCAGAATATGTAAGAGCCTGATGTTATCTGAGACACACTGAGAACTGTATTACTACATAAAAGTAACTGTATTACACTTCACAAAGAATCTCAGCATTTACAGAGCTGAAAGAATGGTTTGAAAAATACATTTGTAATTTTAAATTAGACTTTTTAATCAAAGTGGTAGATTGCAGCCGCTACTCCAAACCTGGGTGCGTGACTCGGTTCCTAGTGAGGGCGTTCTTCAAACAGATGAGCAAAGATTCAGGCTGAAAAATGTCCTCACAATTGCAAGTGCCTTCTGCAAGTACAAACTAGAAAGGAAACCTTAGGAACGAGAATTTCATGTGTATTCTTTGAATCAAATGGTGCTGAGTTCTTTTCTCTTCTTTTTAGTTCTCTGGTTTTGCAGGACATTTAGAGCCCCTGTCATCAGTTTGTTTATGAATTGACTCCTGATTGTTTGGGTTTTCTGACAGTCAGAGGCATCAGTAAATATTTTTTTCCCGTATAAATTTTTCAGGGGGCAGAGAAAAGTGTTTTACCCAGTGCTCACTCGAGAGATGCACATGGAATGGCAGAGCTGCTGCTGCCATGGAAGCACCTGGAGATGGACGTCCCTCGGTGGAAGGGACAGCACGAGGTCTGTTTGTCCCTTTGGTTCCACTCCCAGCTATGGAACTGCAGTGCCCAGAGCATCCCTGGTAGTGAATTTTCTACTGGCTGGCTGTTCCACTCCTCCTGACAGGTGAATTTCCTATTCTGCCAGTGGCACACATGGACATCCCCAGCACCTTATACATCATTCCCACTGATTTTCTTTATCTGCCCTTCTGCCTCCTCCTGACTGCTCATTTCCTTTATTTTCTCCTCCCTGGTATCAAGTGTGTGTTTGCCTACACCAAGAAATTATCAAGGCTGAAAACCACGAACTCTATTGTACAGGGCAACTTCCCAGTTTATCTGGGTGCTCTGCTGCTTAATTAGTTACTTTATTAAATATTTGGAACAAGAAGGTATAGAGCTCTACAAATGCAAGAATCTGTTATTTATTTTTATACCATGTTAATCAGCGGGTGAGCCTGCTAAACACAACCAGAACTCTAATGTGTGCTTCTGCACACTGAGCAAAATTCATCAGATAAACCCAACTTTTCTCTTTAGTACCTTCACTAAATCTATTCCAGTGTTGTGAAACTGTACAGAAGAGTTTTGCAGCTGGACCGCTGTTTAACAGTTTTCCAAATGCTGCCTTCAAAAGTGCTAATTTCCTCTGAGCAAAGCTCGGCTGATCCAGATATTTTAACATTTATGACCCTTGTAGTCCCTTTCAAAGTCCTGATTGTTAAAACATTAAAGGTTTCTATACTGTGCTAATGGAGAGAAGGTGAGTCGGTGCGAGACATCTGCTTCTTGATAATAATTATCAGAGTAATTAAGTTTTGCCATAGCTGTTACAATAAGGATCCAGTTTTGACATTTATAAGAGTGGCATTATGAAAAGCTGAACTCAGAATTATCTCTTTATCATACGACTAAAACAATTACAGATGTTCTATTGATGGATGCTGTGGTCCTCTTCTCAGCACAATAATTATCTTTTAATGAGCCCACATTAATGTAAATTGGATTCATCAGGAAATAAATTTCCCAATGAATGTGAGGCACTCTACAGGTAACCTTTCATGAAAGCAAAGCAAATACTAATCTGGATCATTTGTGGACTAGAGATTTCCTTTCAGGTCTGAGACAAAGCAAAAAATCCAGGTGGATCACATTGTTTCCTGGTATTCCAGGCAACTGGGAAATTTAATGAAAATAAATTGAATTTGTCACTTTTGTAAAATTTGCCGTGGATAAAGGATGGATAATAATGCATGTTTTGTGTGGGTTCCTATTGCCATCATTCCCTAACTCACCTCAAAGAGTCACCGGTGCCACAGTAACAATAGAGGGAAGCTCAGTGCCAGATTTTCTAGATTATTCCAGCTGCTGTGTTTTAGGAATCCCCATTGCCTGCCTGCCTCTGCTCCACCCTGCACCACTTCTGCCATTTTCCTGGGTGTCTTGAGTTCTTTAAAAATCAAGTTCCACTAAATGAGAAGCTTCCCAACTCGTACCCCCCAAAAAGGTAAAGAACAATTTTAAAATCTTATGAATATATAAAATTATAGATTATGGAGATGTGGGTATATACAATCACAAAATATGCAGAGTTGGAAGGGAACCACAAGAATCATGGAGCCCAACTCCTGGCCCGGCACAGGACCATCCCCAATGTCAAGTTTGGAAGATGTTGGATGGATTTTGCTGGAAGTGTTCAACCCAAGACCATGAGGAGTAACTAAACACATGTAGAGACAAGAAGCTGTGTCTGCTGTATTCATGGGATGGAACATGACTGTATTCAATTCCCTAAACCTCTTCTATATTCTTTATCCTAAAAACAAAGTTATTGAAGGAAAAGGCACAGTTAAAGCTGGTTTGTAACAGAACAGGGGGGAATCAATTCCTGAAGGATTTGGCTTGGAGTAGACAAGCCTTGCCCAAAGTGTGAAATGCTGAGAGCCCAAGTCAGTAATCAAGGAAAGGGTAAGGTGGGGAGCAGCTTTCCAGAGTAATTTCACCTCATCCTTGGTTGTGTTCTCCTGTCACTGGGCTGATTACGGCACCAGAGAGATACAGGGGTGACTGCAGAGCCCGGGTGTGACCCGAGCTGTGGGGACAACCTGCCCTGATCTGGACAACTGAGGTCCCAAAATTTAGACATCAACAGCACTGCTGCACTGGTATTTAGCCAGAATCCTGGGTGGGTTCATGGGGTTTATGCTAACAGCCTGCAGGTCCAGGGAGGAGTGTTGGGTGCAGGTCCTTACCTGTCCCCCACCGCCTGTGGGGCCAGAGCTGGGGCTAAGGCAGAGCCAAGGATGCCAAAAGCCAAAGGACAAAAGGGAACAAGGAGATGTCCCACTCAGTGACAGGCTTAGCAGTGCCTTGGATCCATCACTGCCATCAAACCTTTTGAGGGACTTTTATCTGTGCCAGGAGCGAAAAAAAGGTCTATGTACTACTCCAGGATTATTTTGAGGACTGAAATGTGATTTCTTAGGTACACAGGCTCACTTTGGCCTTCTGCAGGGAATGGTTTTCTCCCACATTAGAATATTTAAAATAGACTTCATTCAATTATGATGACTACATCAGCTATTTTCCCTCCCGAAACAAACAGTGCCCCGAAATTCATCAGGAGATACACATTGAAATGCATGCAAATTGTGTACACACATTTGCTCTCTCCCAGCTATGGCAGAAGCTTCCATTAAAAAAGCATTCCCGTCCTTACTGCAGCATTTGTCTGCAGCTTCTAAATGTCAATATTATCCCCAGTGAGAGGAGGTGGGAGGTGGGAAGGTTGGGAGCATTAGGGAGCTAATTGCCACCCAAAACTGGGAGTTGGGAACACTCCACGCCTTGTGCTGCAGGGACCCTGCGCTGTCAGGTCTCGCTGCACAACCCCGAATTTACAGAGCCACCCTTTGTGTTGCCATGATCATCACAGGAAATGAATTCATGGTAACGAGAAGGTACAGCAGTAGATTAAAAGAATGTTCTTTACAATTCATTAATAATAGGAGCCTTTGAAATAAAACACAGAAAAATGCCTGTGTAAAACCGACTTCTCCAGATCGTTCCCTGTTCTCATCAAGGACGGGGCAAATAAGATGTGAGAGCTCAGCACTAAAAGACAAGCTTGAAGGGATTTTTTTGTTAAGATGTCACAAATAAGAAATAACACTCTATTTGAAGCAGCCGCGATCACCAATTTGACTCCATATGGCATTTTTGTTGCACATCAAAAATGGATGTTAGTCAGAAGCTCCCTCCCCCATCCAATGCCAGGGAAAGATGAACACTGAATTTCCTTGGGCACCAAGACCATGCAGTGGATGGAGCAGTCCACAGGTTGGGAGTTAGGTTCTCACTGAATGTCACCCGTGCCCCTGTGGACAAGACAAAACCACGGGAGAGCACTGCTTTTTATCCAAAATGACTCTACCACTCCCTTTAAATATAGCCATCTCTCAAAAGATTTCACAAGGATATTTATTGAAATTAATCTTGGATCTTTAATATTTTCTAATATGCCACTCTTGCTTATTAAGTTTGGCTTTTGGAGTAGGACTGCCAATAAATAAGTGATTTTTTCCCACTAGCAGGTTACCTCTTGAAGACAGTTTTCGATGGATGAAGGGAGAAGGGATGTGTTGACAGTCACAGATAGCAGGACCATATGCTGCCTAATCTCATCTCGAGCACATACTCTGAACCTCATGAAATCTATGTGATATTTAAATGCATCTACACCACACAACTCCACATCCATCAGATCCCTTGTTCCATGGTGTCTCTGCACACAAACACCCACTGCTCTAGGTGTTCTCCAATATTAGATCCTGTGGGGTTGGGAGTTATGGCAGTTTGCTCTCTGCTTTCAATGGATTTGCTGATGTTTTCCTGACTTTGATTGACATCAGAGGTTTGATTCACCTTCTACAGTTCTAGCAAGTTTTACCTTGTTTTACCAAAGACCCTGGGCATTCAGACAAGAATCTGAGCTGAAAAGATACTGGATTGAAGGCACTACTAATGCAAGACATAAAAGTAAAAAGATCAGGAAAGCAAAAAAAGTAAAGGAAAAAAAAAATCTGGTGTAAAAGATCCCTTTTGTTTCCTTCTTTAAATAAGATTGATATTGTCTCTGTGTGTCTGTTTCTGCCTGACTGTCTCCCCCTCCTCACTAGGAACTTGTTTTAACCCACCAACAGCCTTTGGCAGACTGGCAGAATATCCAAAAATACTGCAGTTCTTTGGCTGCAGTTAGACAATGAGACAGAAAAGGATGATTTTATTACTGCCCTGAGGAAAAGAACTTTTTTTTTAAGCATCAAAGGATGCATATGGGACTAATCAGTTGGAGGCAAAGGCTTTTAAATTTTGTCTCCTGACAATGCCTATCACACCAAAGTGCTGCTCCTGGCTGGGACTACAAAACACCTCTGTAAATATTAATCCCAACATATCCCTCCCTGTCTCCAGCCTAGGAATAGCAGAGGTGTGGTATTTAATAAAACAGCCTTTTTGTAATTACAGAGGGATCAGTGCTACAAGAGCAGCCCAGACGCCAAATCTGTCTTTTGCCTCTACTGAGATTACAAGTGTGACAAGTGTGATTTGGAGAAACACACCATGATGGTACAATTTCATGCTCAGTTTGCCATGCTTACAATAAGGCAACAGGAAAAAAAAAAGCCGTCAAATGGTAAATGGAGTAAATTTGCTATGGAAATCGCAGAGAGAAGATAAATATAGAGTCCTACAATGTCATTTTTACAGTCAATTTTCCCTCTGTATCTGAAGTTTATCTCAAAAGAAGGGAAATTACATAAACATTTCATCTGGACTGTAATAGTACTAAATTAGGTGCTCTAGAGATTATTTATATGATGTAGATAGGCTGTCAGTGGCAAATATGAGAAGTACAGTAACACTGAAACAGAATCCACTCTAATTCCTCTACAGGAGTAAGTGGGAGCTTATGCAACTTCTGAATAAATGATTTTACAGATATTTAAAGCAGTTGCAGCTGAGCCATGTGTTGGAGAGATACAGCGGTTCTTTCCCCTCAAACACAGGCTTCCTTTTGGGAAATTCTGGGGTTCCTTAGGGTTAAATCTTACATGGACTTTTTTTGTCGCCATCATTTGAGTGAGGAGACTGAGAGTATTAATGGTCACTGTTCCCACGCCAGGTCCTTGCTCAGAAGGAGCCGCTGGAGTGGAGGGAGGCTTGTCCCGATCATGGGAGTCAATCATTTGCTCCAACTGCCAGAGACATTCCCTCCCAACCCAAGGCACTCTTGGAAGCTCCTCAGGACTCACATCTTCACCAAACACGGAGAGCAGCCACGGATCATCACAGCAAAGTCATGCCTGCTTCCCTCTTGGGATGCTGGATTAGCAGCAGAGCTAAAAGGTGTTTTTTCTCTTGGACCTACTCCCCATTATAGCTCTGTAGGAACAATGGGAATGAGAAACTACTTGAAGATCCCTACCAGATACTGTCTGATGGGTGAAGACACCAGGAGATGCAAATGTGGTATAGCCAGTGCCTCCCATCCCTGCAAAGGGGCATTTGTGGGGCAGGCTGGGAAGAGGGATGGGATGGCAGCCAAAGCCCTCCTCACAGGGGTCTCAGTGGGATTGACACTCTTGCCTGTGCCCAGTGGATCAGGGCCCCAGAGCTGCCCCTCTAAGCAGCTGTGAGTGGGCACCCAGCCTGCCTTTCAACCTGCTCGGGCTGATGAGGGAGCTGGGTGTTTCCCTGGATTTCTTACAGCTGTTACCTGACCCACAGAAACCCCCTGGGCTGCAGTCCTGCCCTCCCTCCATGGACAGGATGCTCTCCATCACCACTTGTCAGGAAAAGCAGCGAGTTCTGCTACCTGCAGCCACAGAGGGAGCAGCAAACCAGCCCCTCCTGCAGCCTGGGACTCACTAAGCCTTGTGCTTTTACTCTCCAAAGTGACACCCAAAGCATCTTTCCCCCATTAGCTGATATTGCAGCAGCGGCAGATGCACAACAAATAATACATTATAGACCTGTACTTCAAAGGCCTGAGTAGTGCAAGTGCAGTATCTCCCTCACATGTGGTTTATTTAATGTTTTTTATAAAAAAGGTGTGTGATATTTATTTATTTGTTTTCCAACTGAGTGCTTCCTTCCAGTTTTCATTCTCCTGCTTGGTGACCTGGCTGCTCTGCTGAGTGCAAAGGGCATTTCAGAAATAAAATGGAGAGAAATACAGTTATTAATCAGCACAGCTTACCGAAAATGAGCATACTGCACAGGGCCAAGCCCCAAGGAAGGGAAAAAAGTCATGACATTTCTAGGAATGCCATTGGGAGCAGTGTGGCCAACCTCTGAATAATGAGATAAGAAGGTAAAATGAATGTAGTTGGGTGGCCTGAGGGGTTAAAGAGACATAAACCCCTGGCTGAGAGTGGAAACTTCCACAGGACTTCACTGTGTGTTCATGTTTTAAAGGTGTTCTCACAAAACTCCTGTTTTCATTTCATTTCATTTCATTCAGTTTTTTCTTCCACTTAGATCTTTTCTAGAGCAACATCCCAGGACGTGCCATACTCCAGAGGGAAGGGTGGAAGCAAAACCCCAGAGCGTCCCAAATGAGCTGCAGGGAGGAGGCACAGCCAAAAAGCGAATTCCAGGGTCATCAAAACACTCTGCCCTTCTGTCTCCGAGGGGGCTGGCAAGGATTCACCATTCCCAGAGCAGCAAACTGGAAGAGAGGGGATGAATCCCTCCCATGGGGCTGCACTTGACCGGCCCATGTGGTGAAAGGACCCGATGACAGGACATTTAACTCACAAGCAAACAACGTGGGCTGTGACTGCCCGTGCATGACTGGTTTTAGGACCCATGCAGGACTGATTTTACTAAATTAACCTGCCTTGAGCAGGACAAGTGACTGTTCCTGCCATGAGGTGCACACCAGGGCAGGGATTGTGCCTCCAACACCGGTCCCAAGGTGTGACATGGAAGCAGTGCTGGGACATGGCCCTGCCTCACCTGCTGGGGAAGAACATTCTCTAAACACCAGCTGCAATTAGAGATGAACGGCATTTTCAAATTAGCAGCCAGCTGATTTCATCCCTGCAAGACCATCACACATCCCAAAGCTCCTGGAGGTTTGTATACACACACACACACATACAAGAATTGACTCCGGTATTTAGATGAGTTAATCGGGTCTCAAGTTCCATGCACAGTAAATTTTCTTTACTGTATCAACTGTACACTGCAATGGAGATTAAACTAACAATGTTGTAGCAAAGCACAGACCAGAGTTTATAATAGATTTATAAGAACTGTATGGACATGTTTGCCTTTTCCTTTATTTCTTCATAAGTGATGCTGTTATGACAGCCATAATTCTTACTTACTCGACTTGTAGGCTGCTGGCAATAGCATAAAAATAGATTTTGAGAATTTATATCATACATGCATCATATGAAGGCAACAAAAGAGCACAGGTGAAATTTATTTAGGGTTTAGAGCCAGTGTTCTTCATATTCGTTTTCCCACTAACCCCGTTCCCCTAAGGGTCATCAGCTCTGCTTCCCAACAGCCCAAGTACCTGATATCCCCAGCAAGACAAGCAGGAGTTGCACTGGAACTGTCTGACCAGCTTTGGGCTTGGAGCTGATACAGAAGTTGGAAACAGCACAAATAAATTTCCCCAGGAACACTGCTAAATCCCAGGACATTCACTCCCCAAACTGAGGAGCTCATTCCTAATGCAAACTGAGCCACATGTGACATCTCCTCTCAGCTCCACACAGAGGAGTTCATCCAGCAGCCCCAAGACAAACCAGCACTGACTCTGGGAAGGGATCAGCAATACCCTGCTGAGCTCCTTGGAACAGCACCAGTGTGGGATCTGGAGAGCAGGGCTGGAATAACAACATTCCAAATGGTGGTTTGCAAGAATAACCCCACGGGACATTGTTCTGCTGGCGAAGGACCTTGCAAGCAGAGAATTTTGTCATCACCTCTTTGCAAGGGTGCCTGTTCTCAAAGGCAGTGTGTGCTTTCCCACTGGGCAGGTGCCAGAATGTGCAGTCCCAGCACAGCGGTGGGAGCTGCTGGGAACCTCTCCCAGCGGGGCTCTCAGAGAGCCAAGGCAGCTTGTGGAAGGGACCAAGGGTGCAAAACCCGAGCCATCATCATACCCAAAGTCTCCTTTCATGTGCACCTTTGTTTGTTCAGTGACAAAGCAGGAACTGTTCATTACCTTCATGTTCTGGGATGTTTGCTTTAACAGGACTTTCCTTCCACCTATTATAAATGTTCAGTGAAATATTCAATAAAAAAGGGAAGATTTGTGGTTATAGAGAAGAGCTCAAATAAAGTTCATGGTTTCTAAGTAATGCAGCTTTCAATTACCATACCCTTTTTAAACTGGGAAAGATGTAATGTTAATCAAACATGTAATTTGCAAGTGTTTTTCTTTAGTAAATGTCATGTACAAGTAGATATTTAGGATGTAATGCAAAAAGTAATTGCAGTTGGATAACTTTCCATGGTAATATTTATTTACATTAGAGCAGACGTGAGTATTCCTGAAAAAGGAAATGAATATTGTGCATAAAATCCAAACCCCACTGAAGTCAATTCCAAAACTCCCTTTGCCTGCCAGGACTAGAATGTCACCCTTTCTTTAATGCAGTATGTAAAGTAATCCCTTTCCTTCTGCTTATTAAATAAGAGAGAAAAACGGAGTCAGCAAAGGGAATTCAATGGAGAAAATGCTCAGACTCTTTCCAAGGTAAAAAATACCAAAGGGGAATAGTGGGAAGAGCCTGGAAATCAGAGGAGTGTTGAATTCAGATATGAACTCTGATGGCAGCAGTTCCATTGGTTCCATTCCATGCTCAAATTGGGTGCCTACGGGTGTATCACGCTACATTTCAGGATCCCAGGATCCTTACAAATTTATGGGAATTTATTCTTTTGGTCAGATATTTACATCAGGATTAGAGCAGAGACACTTCTGTGAGGTCACTCCAAAGATCTAAATGGTTGTCACAAGTCAGTTCTTATCTTGCTAGGACATCCCTCCCACTGCCACCAGCTTTAAATAATAATGAGATGTTTTATAAGGCTGATAGCCAAATTCAGTTTTACAAAAAAGATAAATTCCTGCTTTAATGAAAGTGTTCTCTACCTGCACCAGCTGGAAACCGCTTCATCCAACAAGGGGCCAACGGGAGAGGATTTTAAGCTGAAATGTTGTGTGAAAGAGAGGCCTATCAGGGCAACTGGGGAACTGTCAGCAAGATGAGGAATTGGATGCACCCAGTAGGAAAACAATCTTTACATTCATGGGACGAGGTTTCACAATGGGCTCTCCTGGCTGTGAGCTGCAGGCTCTCAAACCGCCTGGAGAGGTCAACTCCGCGCCTGAGTTAATGGTTAAAAAGTAACTGTGAACTCCTAAATAGGCGCTTTCATCAGGAAACAAATGTTCTTTCACAAACACTGCGCCAATGGCACATTTCAAACTTCTGCAACATCCTCTAGGGAAGACTAAAGGCTCTGTCGTGTTAGATACACACATCCCCCCAGCAGCACCTCTGCCCTGCCCCTGAGCCCCCACCCAGACACGAGCAGCTCTCTGACCCCAAGCAGCCAGGCTGGACGATGGAGAGGGGTGAGGTTCGCCCCAGAGCCAGCCCCACAGGAACGGGGGCTCCTCCCTGGAGGAGCTCCTCGCTGCCCGGCCAGGGGCGATGGAAACGCGGCCTGGCCGCGGGGCCCGAGCCTGGCAAGGAGGAGGCTCTGATGCAGCACACGCGCTGTGTGGATTCCCAGTGCGTGTTACCTGCTTCACGCTGGTATTTTCATACAGAGCTTTCTTTCCTGACTTCCCACAAGCTACAGGATTCCTGGAAAGGCAACATTTACAGGGAACCCATCAGCCAGCAATTTGCCTCCATTGTTTATGTTTACAAAGCATTTTGCACCGTTTCCTTTGCCTGGAAAATTGGTTATGTTATCAAAGAAAAGTATTAGCTTTTGTACTATCTACCTTAGATAAATATATGTTCTTTTTAAATCTATTTTTTTTCATTTACTTCCAGGCAATTGATTCTCTTAGCTCCTTCAAAATGTATTGCATGATGTTTATATTATTGGGACTGGAAAAACAGGCCTAGCTACATATGTTATCTTCCCACTCTATTAAATGTAGGAACTGTTTTATTTTCTTCAGCTACACTATACTGCGACCAAGGAATGGATCTGTGTCTTTCTGAGTTCTCTAGAACTCAGTGTTAACCTGGCTCAGCCCAACACAGAACATAAAACATGGACAAAGAGGATAATTTGAAGGGAGCAGTGGGCTTGAGTGGGTTTCAACCCACCAGGTCCTTCCTGGGACACAGAGTCTCAGGATGGTGAAGACATTTACTGACGGCAGGGGTGAAATGTGTGTTTGGATTGTCATTCAGCTGTGTAACTGTGATTACACTCTGCTGAGCGTGATTTGCGTGTAGTTTATGTGCACTGCTGCCTCACTCTGCTACATCCCAACCCTGAGTACTTCAAATAAGTAAACTTTGTACGAAGCATTAACCCTCTCCATGTGCAACACCTGCAAGCCCCTGCTCAGCACATTCTGGGTTCTGACAAGTGCCCCTTTCACCCTGGCAGGATTCATTAAGCACTCCCTGCTGTCAGGTCACATTTCCTGTGCTGCTGTTTCGGTGCATGGCTGGCAGCTCACCCGCCTTGTCTTCCAGGACACATTAATGCCTTCAGATGGGGCTCCTGCCTCAGCTGTGGCTGTTTCCTTCCCCTTCACTCATCATCTTCCTGACCCCACATTCATCATCCCTGCAGAGATCTGCAGAAACATCTGTCTGGTTTTGGTGACACCGCTGTCCTACTCCATTTCCCCTAAAGCAGGACTCCCCCATCCTTTTCCTGCCTCTTTTTACTCAGCTGCTATTTTTGTTAATAGGCATAGCTTGACTTTTGGCAAATCTCACTTTATCCCCAATGTATTTTGACTTCTAAGTCAAAATAGTTTTGTCTGCTGTTCAGTTCTGCTTTCTATTCCTTACTACTTATCTGTACTCTCTCTACTTCTATCAACTATCTTCCCCTTTGATAACTAATATGAAATTGGCTCTGATGTCTCCAGCTACAAGTTTCTGCCTCTTAAGTTTAAGTTGCTGATTCCTAAGAGTTTTCTTAGAACATGAACTTTGGGGTATTTATCACACAACACTTTCTGGGTGCTCCAAGCCCAAACACATTCCAAATGGATTTCCTTCATTTTGAATGTTTGTTTTATAGCTGTGCAATTCATAAATGACCGATGTTATTTTCTACAGCCGGTCATTTATCCTATCTTCATTACCTACAATACTACATCTGAAATAGTATTTTCCTGCTTCAGTAATCTGTTGGCAGGAATATCTACTATTTCAGTAACACTTGTTCTCCGAAATGTATCAGAGGAATTAAAGCTTGGAAGCGATACAAGTCCTCGACGTATTTCTCTCTGTAGTAACGTTTGACAGGCCTCTACACGGAGCCAGCTCAAGTGCTAAACCTGCAAAACAGATTTCCAGCACTACACCACTCCAAACTTTTAGCAGCGTCTCCCGCAGTGATTCTGACCTAAACAGATGTGGATGTATCTTTATCACCTTTTATTTCTCTTAAGCTGATCACAGCCCTACAGAATATTGCTATCTGTCAGCTTAAGTGTCTTTTGTACATAAACCATGATAAAGTGGCTCTGTGCATTTTTATAATCATATAATTACAGGATTTTGTACAGGAGTTTATGCTTTCACAGATAACATCTCTTCGCACGCAGCGTGTGATGAAACCTTTAGAGCTACAAACTGAGAAGTTTCAAACCCTAAATGTTTAGGACTTGAAACACCAGCTCTGTGCAGAGTGAGTGTCTCAGAAACAGAAGGGACCAGTCAGATCTGTGGGTGCAGCTGAATTACACCGGGTTCTCCAGGATGGAAAATTTACCTCTCAATTCCTCATACAAAAAAAGTGATTGGATCCTTTCAGCTCCCATTTCCTCTCCAAACTCCACCAGGAGTGGTGAGAGTGCTGGCTGGATCCGACTGGCTGTTGACATTTTTCCTAAAGACCCGGCGCTCGTTTCCCGTTACCTGCCCTGCCTGGGGTTGCTCCATCAGCGCTGTGAAGGCAGCCCCACCACAGCAGGGCTTCTCCTCACCCTCCTGAGGGGTGCACGGCCACCCCTTGCAGCAAGAGTCTGCAGAAAGCACCGGGTTGGGATTTCACGTGGCATTGCCTTGGCAGAACTGACCTGAGAGGAGGTTTTTCACTTCGATCAACCCAGGACAACATCCACGAGAATATTTTGATCAAATTATATCAAATTTATATGACTTCAGGGTGCAACAGTTTATAAACATGGCAGGAAAGAATATTCTGATTTTGTGAATGTAAGCAAAACATTTCTACCGAGCCTCTGGGAGATTTGCATGCCCGTGAAATTACAGGATCAATCTGCTCCAGAGTCTGACATACAAGGACTTTATGTTTATGCTTAGGCTGATGTTTAGCATGCTGCAGTGCAGCAAACAGAAAAGTGTAGTTGAGCTGTCATGTAAGATAATTGATTTTGACACAACTACAAGTTAATTCGTCACTATTTTGCAACTTATTTGGAAATTCTTTGCAGCAATGTCCCAGAGGACAGCGTGTAATCGCTTGTAAACTGAAATTAGGTCCAGAGTTAAATATCATTAAATCTCAGGTACAGCCCGAGCTCAGCATGTGCCTACTAATGCGTTACCTTCCCTATTACATCAAGGACACGACTGTAGCAAAGGTTATGAGGATTATTGCTCAAGTTGCAAATTGCTCATAACCAGAGAATTAAGTTGAGATAAATTTCCAGGCAGATCAGAAGTGGGTGGAAGAGAAAAGTCACCGAATGGACACTTGACAATCACCAATGTCCTGTGCACTCACACTTTCTCGCTTTTCTTTTGCACCCACAAACAAAAATCCCTGTGGGAAATAAAGAACCCAGAGAAGCTGCAGCTGCCCCATCCCTGGAAGTGTTTAAGGCCAGGCTGGGCAGGGCTTAGAGCAACCTGGGATAGGGAATGGCATCCTGACCCACAGCAAGGGGTGGGGACCAGATGGTCTTTAAGGTCCTTTCCAACACAAATCATTCTATGGTTTTATGTTTCTGAATAAAATGAAGAGGAATATTAAAGCTCATCTTTGTACTAACATAACCAAATTAAATCACCACTCACATTAGCCATTCCAGTCTTCTATTATAATAGAGGATGAAGGATTGGTAGATATTTTAAAACTGTATTGTGAAAACCATATTGTTTGACAGTTTTATTTGAGACTGTTAAATATTAATTGCTGAACAAAAGGGTGCATTAAAAAATTATGTGGAATACAAATAATTCAACTCCCTACAACTAGAGAGAATATTTGCATATTCACCCTCTCTCAAGGCACAGGTAAGGATCTTGCTCTGGATAGGTTGGGGGGTTTGATGGTCATTTCTGCACAACTGCACCAGCATTTGACTCACAGATTAAAGTGAAGGTGCTGAGCACAGCCAAGACATCACACATGACCTTGTAACAGCAATTTAAGCAGTGCCTCTCAACAATTCCACGGGTTTCAGCCTGAGACCAGACTCTGGTTAGGATCTTTTGGGCTGATAGGGAAGGAATTCTATCAAGAGCTGCTGCTGCTGCCATCCAGGCTCCCTGGGACTCCTCACCTACTCAAAGAATGCCCTGGTGGTCTTGGGCTGCTGCAACCTCTCCTTCAGCTGCACCATAGCCAGAGCTGCCTGAGAGCGGCTGTGATTTATGAAATGTTTGTGTCCTGAAAGGGCAGAGGGAGCAGCTCCTCCACCTTGCAGTGCTACACAAAGTAGGTTGGGAAGCCACAGGCTCTTCCTTCCCTAAGGCACAAACCTAGAGACAGACACAGGGACCTGGCCGTGCATGTTTTGATCCCTGGCGTGGAACACCAACTGTTGTGCCAGGAATTAAATTGAGATTCTTCACCAAAATCCATCTTGTTCTCAAACAGACAGTGTGTTATAGTCAGAACTCCTTAATTTCACTAATTACTTTTTAATGATCATAAGCAAACAAAAGACATGAGGTAGGTGCCATGTGCCAGGAGACTCAGTGCAGGGTCTGGTCAGAGTCAGAAATCTAATCATGCCCACCTGCTCTCCAAACCTGCCAGCATCAGAGATTGGTTTGGGTTCAATTTCTGAAGAAATGGAGACTCTGTTCATACTAATTAGACTTTTGGAGCAGGGACACCTGAACTGAAAAGCCATCTGAGAGCAGGCTCAGATGGCAAGTCTGATGTTTTTCAGCAGCAATCACTGATTTTGCAGAAACAATTCTATCCCCATTATTAGAACTGAAGTGTGTTTTAGAGACTCTTATTTCCTAAATTTCAGAAAATGTCTCATAAGCCTGTATGTATGTCTCTTTTAATTCCTCCCTTATCCTGCCCCCACTTAAAGTTCAAATATAGAACGGCATCGCTGAAGTCCCCTGGGGTGGCAGCCTGGCAGCTTCTGCAAACGTTGAATTCACAGAGTCACAAATTACATTAAATAAGTGTTTCTGATTGCCCGTCTCTGTTTGGTAGAGGGAGACCCCAATGTGATACCAGTGGCACACTTGGCAGCTTCCACTTAGATGAGTGAGTGGCTAGGACAGTAACCCCACAGAATAGCTGGTATTTGGCTGAGAGGCAGGCTGGCATTTTGAAACACATTAAGGGAATCTTTCCTCGATACAAAATGGTGTCGTAGACTCTTAGCCAGGCTACTCAAGCAGCATCAGGGCAATCTAGGGAAGCCAAGGAATAACAGAGAACTCAAGGCATTAAAATCCTGCCACTGCTCTGCTTGAGAGCCATTTCCTTGCTCTGTTCCAACGTCTCACTGTGGGTGAAGCCATAGGCAGCTCCTTGAATCCCACTTTACTCCCTGCCTGCTGGAGGAGGCAATCAGGAGGCACCGAGCAGAGCTGCTGCTCAGGAGGTCCCAGCACAGCCCAGCCTGGGGGCTGCAAGTGCTGGGGGGAGCACGGGGATCTGAGCCCTTCCCACCCCGGAATGAGGAGGAATTAAGGGCAGCAAGGGAGGGGAGCACAGAAAAAGAATGGATAAAAGCAAGAGCAAAATGACACAAGAAGGAGATGGTAAGAGACAGAAGGAGGGACATGGGGACAAACAGCCTCAGTTCTGGCTCCAGCACAAAGGATCATCACTTCAGGCTGCCGTGGCAGTGGCGTCTCAAGACCAGGGTGTTCTGGGCTGGTGGTGCCAGCCATGCCTCAATATGAATCTCAACTCCCTCACCAACAAGGAAAAACCAGGACCTGCTTTCTGGCCTTTGAGAGACAGACATGTTTTAGTAATGTGACATTGCTTACTGTGAGTGAGCTTTTTAATAAGATACGGGACTGCACTCAACTACTAAACCAAAATTCATGTTTAATGTGTCCAGACAATCCCTGTGTTGAAAGCCTGACATCAAAGGGTGGATGAGTGAGGAGACAGCAGAAAGCTGAACGTGCTGGTTTATACTTACCATAACCTGTCAGATGTCCCTTTTTTAACGGGGGGCTGTGTATAAAGTGTTCTGGTCAGGGAGATTTGGAGCCTGAAAAGTCTGGCAGCACCATCAGCCAGGTGTTTCACAAGTTGTCTCTCATGCAGAGCATGCAACCACCCCAGCTACATGGAGAAACAATTTCAGAGCTCATACAGGTGATGTCAGCGGGAGCGCTACAAGCAAAGGACAGGGAGGAAGCTCTTTGCTTCCTGGTTTGAAATATTGGTTCACTTTTTGTAGGTTAGGCCAAGCCAGTACTTGATGCTCACAAACTTAGATGGAAGTGCAATAACTAACTACACAAACCTCCTTCTTTCTCTTAAAAATAACAAGTAACCCAGCTGTAACTTTCTCTGCGCTTGGAGTTTCAAATCTTTTACACACTCACAGAGCTGCGGTAGCTTTGTAGCACTGACCTGTCATGGAAAAGTTTGTTCTTTAAATCCTAACAAAATAACAAATATCTGCAACTCATTTCAGAACTGTGCTCTGCATTAGAAGTTAATGTGATGATTAATTTATCTAATTACAGTAAACCAAAAAATCCTGCCACTGAGGCTGCTCTGTTCACTTCCTTAAAATGCAATTACACACAGCCCCTGCTCAGATTGGATCCACTGCTGGATATCTGAGGACTGGGCCACGTTAAAATTTTAAATATTTCTCCTGGTCATGTTGCTGTTTTTCAAGTCTGTCTCTTTTGAAATATCAGAGCCTAGTTTCACATTTAATTTCCATTTCTATATTGAAACCAGGACAATATGTGGCTCTAGAGGAAGACACTGAGAGAAGCAAATATAAGCTAATCAGTCCTGGAGTTGGGGATGGCGATGAACACGTTTGTTATGCTGTGTCCAGGGAAAGAAAGGTTCAGTTTCTGTGCAGAGAGCTCACACCAGATCAATTAACTCCTGAAATCCCCTTTAGGAGGGATTGGAGCTGGGTCTGAGATCTTCACTGACATGTAAGCGGCAGGGGAACCTCATTATTCTTCTCCCAGAGGGGTGAGCAGCACTGTAACTGCTCAGTGGACAGACTTCCACTGACAAAGGAATTTTGACACAAATGTAATTTATCCCAAATAGAAAACTTCAAAACTTGGTTCTTTCCTGAGTCCCACTGTAATGGAAGTATAAGAAGAAATTCTCAATTGAGTAGAAAAAGAGGATTTTTAACCTAATTTACTAGAATTTTTACTTGCCTTTCTTCAATGTTATGAAAATCTCAATTTCTATACAAGCTGCTTGACCCATGTACCAGTCCTGATCATTGCTTATTTTATTTAAGAAATCATTCAATTTCAATAAAGAAATGGGGAAAGTCTGTGTTGTGCAAGAAGCATAGGAGATGTTATGAAAACTGCTACTGACAGAACTGATCAAGATTGGACCCTGCTGCATCATTTCTATTTAACATGCTCTACTGTTATTGGTGGGTTTTGATGTGCGAAAGACTTAAAGAAAAAAAGAAAATTTGGATTTTGATCTGCATTAGAAAACAAAATATTAGGACCATGTAATTTGGCAGGGACGCAGCGTCCTCGTTTGGCAGCTCACTGGCCACAGTCCCATTACTGGGACTTCCAAAATGCAGATGAAATGGCATTTGCAAAGATCCTGAGAACCAGGATGGAGATGCACATTTTAGTTTACTTAATGGAGCATAATGTTTCCCTGCAGAGAGGCCTGGGTTGTGTTTCCCTGCTCCCCTGTTGTAGAAATACCAGCTCAACCCAGAGAACTCCCTGCAATTTCATTCCTCAGTATCTGATGTTCCTCCTGTCCGTGCTCTCCCTCTCACACCTGCTCAGGATTAACAGACCCTTCCTGGGATATCCAACCCCCAAAGGTCAGATGTGGAGTTTACTCCTCCTCTAATCTGCCTAGAAGGAATTTCAGGCGAGAGGAGCTGTACCTGCTTTAAAGAAAGCACTCAGAAATGTTAAATATTGACTTTAAACACCTGACGATGTCTGAGTTTCTGTTATCATTTCTATGAACCCAGAACAATTCCACTTGTGCAGTTCTGTATTAATAACACTGCGCTCCAAATGTGATCCCAAGATGCATCACGTTCTTTACAACAACAAAGCAAATGAAGCAAAGGAGAATGAAAAGTGAATTAAAAAAGCATTGATCTTACAGATACAAAACAAAGTTAGGATAAATATTAGCGCTGATGATTTCCTTTCCATTATCCACAATGTGGGGTTTTTTCCCACAAAATAAAAAAAGAGGGGAGAGGTTTTTTATACCATTTATCACTCAGGGAACGGATGAAGCGTGAAAGATGCCTAGGAGCAACTTAACGGCTTGGCTGTGCCTCAATTTGTCATAGTGATCCACAGAGCAAAAATGCACCTCCTAATGCATTCCAACATGTTGCATGCTGGAAGAACAACCCAACATCTGCACATCTCGGATACCGACTGCAGCATCATGACTGCACGTCAGAGTAATTAATTAGCGTCACTTCTTGCTGTCAGAACACATGCATCCACAGTACACAACAAAGGATCTCACTCATTTCAGCAGAAACATCTATTTCTTCTGTAGCAGTTTTCGTCTAGAAACTCCAGTATTCCACCCAAATGTGGTGGAGCTCACCATTCCATAAACCAGAAAATGAAATACAGATGGAAAGGACGTGTCCAGAATGATGCAGCAGTCCAGAAACAGAGTTGGGAACAGAGCCTGAATTCCTGAATATGAGCAAGGAATTCTAGTACTGTTGAATTTACTGATGAAAATACATCCTGTCATAAGAATTTCCATGGCATTTCAGGATTTTGGAGCAAGAATAACCACATAATTCTTTGGACAGGCTCACCATAATAGAGTTCTGCTCTCAGACACAGGAGATTCCCAGCGGCTTTCAGAATGCTCTGACCTGCTGCTTAGGTATTTTATGTTTTCCACCATATCCAGCAATCCACTAAGGCTCCTGCTCTGATTCAGAGATGACTAAACTTACAGGAATAAAATAATTCATAGAATCACAGAACTGTAGAACAGCTGAGGTAGAAAGGACCCCTGGAGATCATCTAGTCCAAGTTGTCAAGGACTGTATCAAGCTGAGTTTTGAATATCTCCAAGGACAGGCTCTATAATCTCTTTGAGCAGCCTATTCCAGTATTTAATCACCCTTGCAGCAGAGGAGTTTTTTAATGGCTAAATGGCATTTCTTGTATTTGATTGAGCTCTAAGCTGTGAACCTGAGCACTACACAGAGCCCTGGAGCCAGAAGCTGAGGGTGAAGGGTGGTGAGACTCTTACCAGTGTCATGGAGGGGTGGTTCCCATGAAACCCAGCCCTGGGCTGCCCCCAGCAGATTCCATGAATGGGCTAAATAACAACACCCTCTTCCCAAAGGATTTCTGAATAAGCTCTGACAAAAAGAATCCTTCACCTGAAGTTAAAAACAAATTCACTGGGCTTTGTCCTCTGCAGCTCCTATGACTCATAGCTCAAACAAATCTGCAGGGGAGAAGTACCATGCTCTACTGGTATTCCTAAAGTGAAATCTGGGGAATTCCAGACGGAATTTATCCTAGAAAGAGATAATATTTGCAGAAATGCATGTATTTTTTTATAGCTATCCCAACTGAAGTGGATGCCAGGTAATTGGGAAGCACTAAGAGACAGGCTGAAGTAGATGACGAAGCACAGATTATTCTGGATGCCCAAGAATTCCTCAAACTTCCAGCTATGTCTCCCTCTCTCCCACCCTAGCAGCAAAGTGTGCAACCTCTACAGAAAAATTGATCTTCCATATGAATCCTCATATCTTCCTGCAAACCTGCTTCCTCCTGCAGTTTTTTCCGAGGATTTGGTCTTTATTTAAGAAATTATCACTGTAATGTAGATAAGTCAGAGAGGGCATCAGATTTTGGGCCTTGGCTAAAAACTCGCCTGTAATGATTTACTCACAGGGCTGCGTAATTAGAACACTGTAGCTCTGTACATGGGGTTCAGAAAGGTGAGATTTAAGCAGGCAGTAGGAAGGTTGAGAAATCCTTACCTCTAAAGCACCCCAAGTGTCTGCTGTTTCATTTTTTAGCTGCCTCTGTTAAAATTTGAGTTTTGCTGGCTAATTTCACCCTCTACCCTGAATTTGATGCACATATTTTTGAGCATCCTGATCAGGGTTGTAAAACCTGGCAGCCTCTGGTCTTCACATGAGCAGGCACTGTGTGATAGGCAGAGAAGCTACTGAAAATGAAAATGATGAACAGCAGAGACTTTTCACATTGAATGACCACCCTCCAAGATCAAAGAATGCATATTCTATCTCCCTTTTTTCTGGCTGATGCCCATAAAGCCCTTCCTGATATAAAATAATCTCAGTAACAATACACACATCATCTCCATCTGGCATTTACTGTTATTCCTAATGGAGTCTAAATCCTTCTTGCAGGGCACACCCCAAAGCCATGAAAGTAGATAAAACCTACTGCTACAAAGTAGTTGTGGATGGGAACCTTTCTCACATGCTTTCTTTCCCTCTTCCACCTTTCTCCCCTGCTATTCTTGAAGCAGAAGTCTCTGTGTAGCACTAGGTCCCTTTTGACTTCCCTGCACAACCCAGAAACTCATTGTACATTTTTTTTCCTCTGACTTCACTCATCTTTCAGGTCACTGATCGTATTTCATAAGTTGTTGCCATTACAAAGACAGTGACACCCATATCTGTGACACTTGGGTCTCTTCCCAGCTTCCCTGACAAATGGCCTTCACTGGGCTTTCTTGGACAAGGCTGAGGTCTTTAGAACTTTCCTTTTCATTCCCAAACATCCAGACATATTCTGCCGGGCTAACACAGGCATGTTAAATAAATAAAATCCTGCAGTTTCTCTGCCCTGAATCGGGTCTTAAGGAGCTGTAAGGAAATGACTGGAAGATGTGCTTGTTATGTAGCACACATCTAAGAATATTGAATGGTTTAAGAAAGGTCAAGACTAAAGTTGTAAAGTATTTTCATGAGTACAGAAATACAAGTGAACTTTTGACTGTATAAATTTTCCCTAATGTGCAAAATTCCTGGTATTTCACCTCTGCTTTTGTCAGTAACAAAATAACCCCGTCTATTGAAAACTGCACTTTCTTTGCTTGCATGATCCTTCCAGGCCAAGAAAAGGCTTTTTTGGCAGTTGAATACGCTGTAACTTCCAGCATCCCACTTCAATACATTGTGTTTAAACATTACACAGTGTTTATTGAAGCCATAATGCTGTAAAACATGTTTACATCCCTTCATAAACACTTCAACAGGTTTCTTTGCCAGCACCAAAGAAAGACAAATGCCACTTAAACCTGAGCACTTCATCTCTAAATCCTTCTTCTGTCAGGATATCACCTGGTTCAGGTTATTGTTCCGGTTTAAGCTCAGATGGCAACAAAGTCCCACAGAGCCTTTGCTCGCTCTGCTCACCAGTGGGATGGAGAGGAGAATCAGAAAAGGATAAAACCCACTGGTTGAGATAAGAACAGCAATAATAACACAAGGCTGAAATTGTAGGTACCTCACACACATCTCAGTGATAATTTGTAAAACATCCAAATTCAGCTATGTATTGTATCAAGTCAGTTATCTGCACACTGACCTCATTTCCTATCCCCACCTGTTTCTGCCCGTTGTCTCCCCTTGATTATTTTCCCAACTTTTCCCCCGAATTCCTTCTCTGTCATGTCTCAGTCTTTATTTTGCCCTCCTTTTTTATTCCATGCCTCCATGCATATCACCTTCCCCTGCTCTTCTTGGCTTTGGGCTCTGTTCACAACTCTGTTAGCAGTCGGTGGTTATGCTACAACCACCTCCTCTGGAGTGTCAGGTACGACGCTGGCACACCATCTGCTCATTTATTTCCTTAGGTCACGACACATTCCCTCATTTTCCATGCTTTTCCTTCTGGAAAGCTGCAGGCCTGCTCCTCTGCCCGCCCGAGCTCGATTAGCGGCGAGAGCAAAACGCTCACCTGCGAGCGGCCTGCGAGGGCTCTGATCTGCCAGCCCTGCATTTACAGCCACATTTGCACTTGTTAAAGTCCTCTGCTATCTCATTATTTCTCTCCCCAACACCAAGGCAGACAAGCTGTCCACAAACACTCATTTCACTGGGGACACAGGGTATCTGCTCCTATGGCAAACGCTTTTTCAGGGTTTTGTAAGGACTACAAATAAGTGTCAGGGTATTATTTGAGGGGCTTAAGAGGGATTTTTTGTGAGTGTAATTTAGGAGAACAGGATTTCTCAGAGAAACTTTTGAAAATATTTCACTTCAGAACCTTGCTAACAAACTCACAGCAGCGCAAGCACTGGGTAAAACAAAGAAAACTCCCTGAAACTTTCTCATTTTACGCAGAGCGATTTAAGATCACCATGGCCTCCTGCATGGAGAAGCTATCAGGAATTCACATGATTTCAAAGAGAAACTCCAGAGTGTCAACCTGTACAATGGCAGATAAATCTCTAAAGAGGTCTCTTATTCCTACACAAATATTTCATTGCCATGGAAAGAACTTTAAAACCAATAAATAGCAGAATAATCCGTTCTGCTGCCACGTGCCCGATGGAGGAGCTCGGTGCTATCGCTCTCACTTTAAACTGTCGTGTTGCACCACTTCTGCGAAGTCTCCTGCAGATCCTCTCATCACACATCTCTAAAGTTAGCAAAGCTGCCTCCAGGCTGTATTTTAAATGCAACCCACCCTAGACACCGAGGCCAGCTGTACATTAGAGCCTCCCTCCTCTTTAGCACAGATATTAACTGCGGCTGAGCTCTTCCCAGCCCACCACCACCGTCCCTTTCCAGCTCCAACACGGGCCCAGTCAATCCAGACGACAAATATACCCAACTCCCACTGAAATCAAGGATAAATGAGGACTTCCCACCCTGTGGAGGCTGAGCTAAGTTCACACAAAATTAGGGTGAAGCCTGAGGACAAATCTCAGCATGTAACACTTCCCCTTGGAGCAGACACTGCCCACGTGGAACACCAGGTCAGTGGGAGGGGACACGGACAATGGGGACTGCTCGGTGCAGCAGCCAAAGAGCAGCTGAAACACACCCAGCTGCTGTTTCCTGAAATAAAGTATTTTAGCAGCTCGGTATGTAGACCCTGAAGTCTAAGCCTAAACAAAGAAACCCTCAGTACCAGGGAAAGCTGTGTGTTCATGTGCCTGCCTGCCATGCCTGGGCACACTCCCCGGTGCTCTTGGAGTGATTTACTGGCTGTGCCTCGGCTCTGGGGTATCCACACACAGGCAGGCTGGTGTCCAACGCTGTGTGATCAATATCTGCCATTTTCTAGCCAATTTTAGCTGCTGGAGGCCCGAGGTAAATTTCAAGTCTAACTTTTGAATGAAACCTTTGGTTTCCCTTTTTGATTTCAATCCTTAAAGGCTGCCCAGAAAAGAGTATTTTAACGAAGAAGAACAGTGGCTTTAAAAAATCCTAAGAACATGGGATGGAACACTAGGGCCTTTCCCAGTTGTAGCATTTGTCTTTGGGGGCAGTAATTCATAAACCAGAAAAAGTCAGAACAGGCCTGAGGCTTCTCAAGCTTCAGTTGCCTGAAATAGCTCCTGGGGGATTTTCTGATACCTTAGTGTTGGACACTGAGCAGAGCTCTGCCCTCTCCAAGCATGCCTTAGACTCCCTCACCACATCTAACACAGGCAAAAGTGGTTTAGAAGCTTTCCTAAGGACCACTGATTTTTTTGTGTATATTTTTTAGCAAGCAAAAACCCCAGGAATACTTTTGAGTGGGTGTCCACAGCTGAGATTTTTGCCTACGCTTAGCTCAAAGAAATTTTGCTCTTTTCTCCGAGTGACAGCTCTTAGTGACCAGGCCATAAAATTATACCAATGGTACTTTTAAATTGATCTAAAGTCTGTTCATTTGTGTAGTGCACATTTAAAGCCACATTATTGTAAGATGCTCCAGCAATGAAATTCAGCATTAGCAATTCAGTTCATTAAAGAGGATATTTTAGTAGGTTCTTTCTTTTATAGCTATTATTCTGTCTAAAGTGAGAAAAACCTCAGTCAAATTAATAAAACTAACAACTCGTCACACATACGCTGCCTCTCTGTGAAGTCTGCTCTGCTCTCACCAGTTTGGCAGCCAAGAGAAGATGTATGGGAGCCAAATTCCCTCTTGCATAACTGCACAAACCTGCACGGGAATGCGTTTAGCCCATTCAGTGCTTGTAACCATGGTTTCATTTGCTGAAAGTTACCCTGAAAATTCAAAGTTTTAGTCAATCATCAAGCCATTCCCCAGATCAGAGAGCAGCCACACAGCTCAGTTGTGCTCCAGGTTCTCTGGGAGAGCTTCACTGTTGCCATGTTACAAACACCTCAGCAACATTGTTGGATGCCCTGGGACACAATTTCCCTGGATAACCCTTCCTGCTCCCAGAGCTTCCCACCCAGCTCTCCGCTCCAAAACCTAAATGCCTTTTCTCAGTCCCTTTTGGAAGCACCAGTCCCTGACATACTGCCCTACCGACAGGCAATCAGTAAGGCTGTGCACTGTAAGATTTGCTCACAGTTTCCCTTTTTGGTTTTCAGCAGGAATTCAGTGTTGGATTCAAAGTGATTTTGCAGAGATACCCAGTGTAAAGAATGGCTGTTCAGTTCCATGGAACACTGAATTTCCATCCTGCTGTGCCCAAGTGGTCTCACTGGGTCTTACCTGTCCTCACACCTCTCATTTGTGGGACCCAAGCAATGTTCGTGCCCTTGCTCATCCTGAATGACACTCAGAAACTATTGGCCCCTATAAAAGAGATCCTCACCAACCTGATCTCCACCTCAGGAGTTCCCATTCAGGTAATGGCTTAAGCATTTATTTAACTTAAAGAAGTTAAGATTGTTCCTTATTGACTTTAAAAGGACTATTCATATGTATGAAGTACAAGGCTGGATCAAGCCTTGAGAGCAAGGCACGAGCTGGAAGACAAAACTCCAGGGACTGGAACAGACAGAGTCAGGTCAGCTCAATTGACTCTTCAAATCAGCCAAAAGAGGGAGTCTCAGAGGAGGGCTGGGAGTGCTGGGGAAATGATCTGTCACTACCTTGGCTTTAGACACAACCAGCTGATTTAGGGAAGGAAGAACTCTCCCAGACTCTGACAGGGAAAATGAAGGTGAAAAGTAAAAGGACACAGGGTGCTGAATTTCTATTTTTCACTCACTTTAGTACAAGACTTAGGACAACTGGCAGCTGATCTATTCATCACCAATGAATCACACAGAAGGACAGAAAGCAGTTCCTGCCCAGAGTAAATCCTGGTTCTACTTTTCCTTTTCCAGAATCAACCTTTGCCCCTGTTACTGTGGGAGAAGCTCAGGCTCATATGACTCCAGTACCTTTCCAGAAGCTTGCAACACCTCCCAAGTGGTTAATTCATGGAAGTTGAGAAGATACAGGATACACATCCCTCACAAAGTGAGGAGAAACTGCCACAAAAGACTGGGCAGATATCAACAGCTTCAGCAAGAGACAAAATATTCCCACTGAATGAAGAGTGATGGATGAGGCCGGTTTAATGCAGCCAAATTATCTGTGTAAAAATACACGCAGGACATGCTGCTGTGCCACCAACGGCACTGCACAGCAGCTTGTGTTTACATCTCATTCCCTGTCACAGGCTGTCCTGCGTGGGCTGGGCCCGGGAAGAGCTGCTGCCACAGAGCCTGGGAACACACAAAACCCAGGGCCTGAGCCCTGGTGCGTGGGCCCAACATCCAGCAGAGGCAAAAATTAAACACAAGCTGTTTACCTGATTACACCAGTTCAGCAGTGATTGAAGGGAGATGGGTGTTTTTTAAGTTTAAGGAAGAGCAAATTGTTGGAACTGAGAGACAGAAATCAATTCCGCTCTGTAATTGCTATGGAAAGATCCTCGTATGAGCCTCACTGGAGTTTGATTTTGTACATTTGCATCTCTTTGCATGATGCAGTTGTCACTGAGTCTGCAAATCACATCAAAATTAAGCTGTAATTTGAGCTTGGCTTAAATGAAAAGTGTGTTAAAACTTTGAAGTCCACATGCTATGGATATGAAATCCCGTTTCAGCTAAAGCAATAATTAAGACTGGATCGCAATTGCAGTTTAACATCTTCAAACAGATCTTAAGAAAGTGCCTCTAAACCCAGCAGCTGGAATGGCAAATGAAACACTTGGGTTGTGGTGTAAACCTGGAAGATTGTACCCAGTTCTGTGACCTCAGCTGGCACTTGGACACTGCAGTCACTGAGGTACAAACCCCACAGTGACAAATTCCAAGACAAGAGCCATGGGCAGGTGTTCCGCAGGGGCAGGCCCTGGATCTAAGCAGGACCCCATAAACAGCCTAAAAGAGCTGTGGTCTTGTATCTTTGCCCCTCTTTGGTGGACTCTGGTGGTTTCCTGCTCAATCCTATCCTAAAAATCTGAGGATGAAAAATCAGCTAATGATTCTGGCAGATCAGCCTCCCACATGAATTTTGTTTGAGTCCGAATTCATGAACTAGGGATCTTTCCTTTGAACTTCATTTCCTCTTCAGAAATAGTTCAAAGCAGTTGGAGAACATGAATGCCAAAATCAAGCCTGAAAACCACCACAGCCTCACTTTAAAACACTTCATTTTTCTCCTGAGAGTTGTGCTGTTGCTTTCCATGGCTTGTCAAACAACCCCGTTCAGATTTAGCACAGGATCTGCTGCTCCCATTCATCACGAGTCTCAGGACTGAGGCACTCCAGCTGCTCCAGGGCTATACCCTTAAAAGTGATCTTGCTGTGATGTTACAACAGCCTGTCGTTATGACCTTGGCTATTTTTGACAAAGACATAAAGATGAAATAGGTTCCTGCTCCCAGTGGCAGCTTGTACAAAACATCTTTTCCAAGGAAAACTCTGTTATCCATATGTATATGTTATGGATCAGGCTATGCCAGACAGCAGCACCGTAATCTCTCTCCCCCAGGTGACACAGCAAGAAAGATGGTTTGGTGTTATTATGCCAATATCTCTTCAGTTACACTTTGGGTGAGTACTGTGTTTTCTCTCAAAGCTAATAACAAATTAAACACTTTGAAAACCATTTTATTTTTTCACCGCAACCTCTGTGTTTGTTTACTTTGAAATTTGTCAACCTGACACACACAGTCTTGGAAGATTTTTGCTTTTAATTCGGTGTTCTTGCCCCGAACTTTCTTTTTCCTACCTGTTGCCCCTTTTTTGAGAATGCCCTATTAATCAGAAAAATTTCTGTGACCTTCCTCACAATAAATAATTCTCATGAGAGTCAAAATGCTCTTCATTAAAATTACCTAATTAACATCTTGAAAGAAAGACCACTTTATTCCTCACAGGCCTGATAATTTCAATGAGAACTTTGTATAGATTTCACTGAAGATTTTTTTAGCTATTTCTTCAAAACTAACTCAACAACTCCCTAAATACTTAAAGCAGAGGAAAAATCCTATTTGTGTGAGGGTAAGATTAAATTCTTTGCTGGATGGGGGCCTAAGGGCCTGTAAATACAGATGGCTGTGAGCAAGACCCAGAAGAGGCCAGGTAACCACCAACAGGCAATTATATCCCCATCAGAACTTCAAGCCAGTATATCATACTGTTTGAAGCTAATTGCTTTGAAATAATTGGAAAGGTGAGCAGGTAAGTTCACACAGAGCATTTGCAATCTTGCTTTGTATTTAAAAAAACCAACAGTCCAGATTGCATGGACAAAACAGGCACGATTCAATAAGACAAGTTAAAAGGGAAGGGAGAGGTATGCAGTGGTTTTTAAAGAGTATTTTCCTTTTAATTTTTACCATCATTAAAATGCTGAAAACATTTTATTCGAGAGCTTCTTTAGTTAATACCTCATTACTCCCCTTTTTAGTGTTATGGTAATCAAGCCTTAATATATTGCAGCTTTATAGCAAGAAATCAAGGCTAGGCCTGTGGGCATGGACAGATGTACAACAGCATGCAGTAAAACACAGGTACAGAGACATGCAGAGCTGAATATGGCACTGGGGTTTTTTATATAATTGTTTAGCAATTCATCTGAAGTTATTTTAACCTTGACAACAGATGAACTCTAACATGTACCATGGTAAGTCACTGGAAAGCTGCACTGGAAAGCAAGTTTTGTAACTGTTGTCTTACAGGCTGGGCTCTAGGAAAGCATGAAACCGAGTCTGAGCAAGATGATTAAATTGTTTGCATGACTACAGGCTGGAGCTTTAACTGTTCAAAACATTTAATTGAGAATATTTTAGCCAAGGGAGAATAGTAACGCTGAGGAACTGCATTTTATACCAGAACTTTGCCTCTCCATGGGAAACTGGGGCTCAGTGTCAGAATTCAGACCCTCTCCAGGCATAGGCACACTAAAAAAGAAGAATATTTGGATCTGACTTGTGATTCTGAAGTGACACTTGGACCTTGTGCTGGAGCTTTGCTTGTGGTTGAATTTCACCCATCAAATCAAGTGAAAGTTAGAAATAACTTTTAGAAAGTTATAATGGCTGTGTTGGCAGGGTGTATCTCAGAAGGAGTGAGCACCCTTAGATCTTCCCCGAGTAAATGACAACACACGAGCCCCAGTGTCAGGGAGGCTCCACTTTGCAGCGGTGCTTTCAGGAGAGATCATTCAGGAACCATTCCAGCCCCCAGGGGCTTTGCTCAATTTCAAGGGAGTGTTTTGGCTGGTGATCCCTCTCACAGTGAAAGCCTTCAAACAGCCAACATGAAAAGCAAGATGCCTGTGACTGCACCAAATCCCTGATCCTGAGGAATGTGTTGGGAAGCTCCCGAGCCCCACGGCTTTGGGGTGGCACCATTCACCACCAGCCTCGGTTTGTCCCTGCAGGAACACCACAAACAGCCTCTGTCACTGCAAACACGTGGCCTTCGTTGGTTACCCAATGGTCATGAAGGAACAGGCGACACATTATTCCAGTCGAAGTGAAAATTAATTTCCACATTATAACTGGATAACAGTAAAATATGATTTAACACGTGGATCATGTATCAGAAAAAGCTGGTTAATGTCAGTTCAGCAAAGCTTCCAGATTCCCCCTTTCTTGGAAATACTGAATCTGTTCCTTTAAACCTCTGAATTTAGACAAAGTCTCCTAACAATGGAGAGTCCAGTCACCCAGATTTCTAGTTTCAAGCCCAAAGGTGAGCAGTCCTCAGGTGCAGTAAAACTGACTTTCCCTCCTAGGAGCATTCCACTGGGCAGAGCCTGTGGGATCAGACCTTGGGACAGGAACACGTGTTACCCAGCAGATAACAAGTGGAATGAAAGACAATGGGCACTACAGGCCAGCAAACGCACTAATTATATTAATAAAATGAAAGCTTAAATTTTGAAGCTAATCTTGGGCTATCATTTATAAAAGTTAACAGGGCATATTTAATTTAGGAATTGGCTAACACTTCTCCTTCCACTGCTGAAACCTCATAAATGAAATATACTGGATCCCTGCCCAGTGCGGAAATAAAAGTTATGAATAATGTTTCTATCTCAATCATTGTCAGTGGTTTAATATTCCTAATTACTTTAAAAAGCTAAATATTCAATATAGGAAAAACCTTCTTTTTCTTTTATCTCCACTTGCAAGATTAGAGCAATTTAATAAGAGTCACTGGGTAGTTTTAGTCCACAAGACCATTCTGTACTTTGACATCTTATCCTTTCCTGGACATTTTTACACAGAATTAAGTGCTTTTTACTCTGTGAGTGCACATGTATATAAAAGTATAATCTGTATCTGCACGTCCTTATTGTCATAGTACTTTTTATTATTTTTAACTTCTGTTAGTGCACATGCACAGTACAAATATTCACTGGAAGGTTAAAATAAATCTAGTCCTAAGAAGAATCAAAACATTAAATGAGTTCCCAATAATCTATACAATAGCTCACAATTGATGGTATTCTTTTTATTTTTGAAAATATTTTTAAAAATAGATATTCAATATGTCACGATGCCCAGTATTTCCCTTGTCCACATTCCAGGTAATCCCAAAATGTTGCTTCAAACCCCATAGCATTGCCTTTGTTTTCATCCTTGGAATCATATCATCCCAGAATGGTTTGGGTTGGAGGGACCTCACTGATCATCTCAACACAACCCCTGCCGTGGGCAGGGGGATGTCACCCCCACACCAGGTTACTCAGGGCTCTGTCCAGCCTGGCCTTGAACACCCCCAGGGCTGGAGCACCCACATCCCCTCTGGATTAAAGTCCTTGCTCCCTGCTCCCTTCCTATTCCCTGTTGTGCTGGAATGGAGGGGATATTCAGCAGAGCTGCAGACAAAACCCCAGGAAGCCATCCAGGAATCTGGCCCTGCCTTCAGCCTCTGGTCGTGTTCACCCTCAGGCACATTCACCTCCCACTCCCTTCATCCTCAGGCACATTTACCTCCCATTCCCTTCATCCTCAGGCACATTCACCTCCCATTCCCTTCATCCTCAGGCACATTCACCTCCCATTCCCTTCATCCTCCGGCACATTTACCTCCCGTTCCCTTCTAGCTCCCCCCTCTATGGATCCCTTCTCTGTTACCTTCTTGACTGGTAATGATGCTTCTTTCTTAAGATCCCAATCAATTTGGGAGAAAGGGAGGAAACCAACACAAAACAAAACATCCATTCAGTTTCATTTCCCAGCACCTCTCCCCATGCAGCTTTATTTACTTGCCTGATGCACAAATTGACTCCATTTAACAAGCTTATTCCTGTTCTGTCAATAATGTCTCAGGCCTGTGTTAGATCACACTCGGGTGTTTGTGCTGCCTGTTCCATTCCAGCATGAGCCAACCCCTCAAACTCACCGTTCCCAATTAAGAGAGTTTAACAAACACAGCCTTGCCAGCTGAAAGAATTGAAAGCCTCAAGTGTGGATTAATTCCCTAGTAAAAGGTGCAGAACTCCCAACTCCCATTTCCCTAACTTCGGCAGTATGGATTTAAGGAATGGATTCTAAGTCAGAGGAGAGAATCTGGGCTGCCTGAAAAGTCAGTGGTGAAACTCCCACCGGCTTGAACAGGACAAGAATTCTATGTGGAGAGAGTGCTTTGCAAACAGCTCTAACACTCCACAGAGTATTTCATGAAGAAAGTTCTGTATTAAAGATTTGAGAGAGAAAAAACTCCTTGTAGAGCTCTATTATCTGTATCCTAATAACAGGACCAAAAGCATTAACAGCATCCTCCACTGCATTTCACATTTCTTTGCAAAACACAAGCAAAAAAGTCCAATGTCATTATCCTAGGAAAGGGTCTATGAATATTCTCACATATTCACAGAACCACAGAATGGCTGGGGTTGGAAGGGACCTTAAAGGTCATTTTGTTCCAACCCCGTACGAATTCTTACAACCAACCAGCAGACAATCCTCATTTTTGCATTCAAAGCATCCAAGTTCTAAGGCCACTGCTTTATAAGGCCTGGTTTTAAATAGCAACACATATTTTTATCATATTTTGGTATCTTTACTCACCACTTGAGCAATCAGTCCCTCCCCAGCCTGGTTCACAGTGACACGTGTCAGGAGAGACACATCTTCCATGCACACACTCCTCTGTGCACAGTGCTGTCGAGAGGAAACAACACACAGCCTTGTAAATATATTAAGTGGTTGCTAAACATACCCTAAACAATGCCTTAGAGAGCAATATTTTGTTTAAAAATATTAAAGTAAACACACAAAAAAATAATTACTCGCAAGATTTAATTATTGCTAAGTGACCAAAATAAAATATAGGTCTCTTGACAGCAATAAATTTATATGTCACTTCAGCCCTGTAATGAAAAACTCACACACCAGAAATTCCTTTGGTTAGCAATTTTGTTTCATAATAAAGTTTTTACCAAACTGACATTTATTATTATTATATTACAGAACAGCAGCTTCTTACACCGCACTCAAATTGCAACTGCTCATAAGACAAAGTGGAGCTCAGCCTGAAAGTGTATTAAGATCCAAAACAGATTTGTAAACAACATCTAGGAAAATAAATAATTTTACTCCATGATGCAGTGGCTGTAAGTGCATTTGTGTCTTTTGAAGGTCAGCCAGTTTTCCACAAGTGCAGTTCTCTGTCTCACTGGTGGAATATTGGCAGTTCAGTATCCCCAAGTTCAAACCAAGGCAAACAGGTTGGGCAAGGAACAGCTGGTAGTTCTCAGGATTCTCTTTTCCTGCGCTGTTTCAGTGTCTGACAGTTTCCAGTGTGTGCCCATCACATACTAAAGAACCTGGAGAGCACTGAGCAACTGCTTTAAAGACTGAACTTTGTTGCTTACTACCTTGTTTCCATTTTACCACGTAGGACACTGCCAAAAACTCCGTTTTCAAATTGGATGGTTAAGTTGGAACACATCATTTCCATCTAGACCAATACGAGTTATTAATAAATGTGGAGTGGCAATGAGGTCACTGTATTAAACCGTATGTACAAATGTACAAAGTACATGGTTTAGATCATATATAACCTATGGTTGTGTATCCTGTGTTTTTATATCAGATGGGAAAGGTGGGTATTGAGTTTACTTAACCAAGAACTGCCTGAAGCTGGACTACAAAAGACTTATCCAAGACAAAGATAATTCCTTCCTGTTTACACCAAGGCTAGCAAAGCTAACTGGGGAAGTAGCTTTGGGTTGCTGTAGTGAAAATGGAGCTGAACCATCCAATTCCTTTGAAATCAGCCAGCAAAGCTTCTGGAAGTTTCCCTGATCTGCAGGTGAAATGAAAGCTGGAACCCTTTCAGTTCCCAGATACCTCCTGTGCCAAAAGTTCTCCACCACGGCCTTGTAGCTTTGAATGACTCCTGCTACACCTGACATTCTGGTTGGACTCCCAGACTGGATCACACCTTGGACCCACACACAGGCTGCCATCAGAGCTCACGGAAACATTTTGCTGCCTATTCTGTGGTTGGGTAATTGAAGACCAAACGCATTGAGCTGTTCACAAAATATTTAAATCCAACATCAAAATGCAGGTGAACTTAGAATAATCCCGTGGGGAAAACTTTCCTGCTCTTTATCCAGCAGATCCCATGTGACCAGTGATTAGAACACTCCCACGTTAAAACGACTGCAAGATCTTTCTAAATTAATCATTTCCTTTCTACGTTTGCTGCATGTCAAAAATGCAATTTATTCTTTATTCCATATCTTGTGTTTAGACAGTATTGCAGTGGGCATGAAATATTCATAGCTAATCTCTAGTCACTAATTGTCCTAATCTTTTGTGCATTTATTTTACTCGAGTTAGGCTTTCTGGAGACAGTGAAGCATCCTACTCTGAAGCTGGAGGATGAAATTCAGGACAGGATATTAGATAAACAGGATTTTCCAATAAAAATATATGCACCTTCATGCAACCATTTGAAAATGGCTGGTTATCCAGAACACGGAGAAGTTCACATACAGAAGAGTCACAAACTCACAGGTTTTTATTCAAACGACCGTGTGCTGATAGATACAGGATATGCTGGGGTAGGGATACCCTGGGAATTGTGCCCTGCACAGCTTTAGCTGAGAGTACATTTCTCATTGATGCGACATCCTAGTTTTGTAAGAGATGTGGAAGTCAAAACTGAGATTTTGCTGTTGCCTGTATAGACATTTGCAATAATAAATCACTCTAACATATAAAATGTGTAGCATTTTTTACACTTTTAAGTGGGCCACGTTCTCACCTCAAGGCAAACGTGAGCAAGAAGGTTGATGGGGGACTGGTTCTTTACTCTTCCAAGTAACAAAACTCCTGCACATTACTGTTCTATATTTAGTTGATTTCCACACAAATTTATCACACCTTAACTATGTTAACAGAAATATGAAATAATAGCAACTAATTAAGCAATAAAGTTTCCTTAATCACTTGTCTAGCTGCAGTCCTATGGGAAGAGCGCAATGTGAGACTTAGCAGCAAGACTCAAGAGAGAACTCATTCTAAAGCACTCAGTCACATGAAAAATAATCAAAAATGTATTATAAAAACTGTATCCTTGTTTTCAGGTGTTCATAAATCCCACATCGCTGAAGCTGACAATGTTTAATGAGCAATTAAAGATTCAAGTAATGTGAAGATGCTTCTTGGAACTGTGGGTTCTCTCATCTCTGGTTGATTAATTGCTAAACAAGTAGCTGTGAGCTCAGGGCTCACTAGTGACTAATCCCAAATGTGAGGGTGACAGAAACCCCCCCTCTTTAAACACAGAAGCTTTGACAGAAGTAATTTTATTTAAAGCGGCAAACAAGCAGACTCCTGCACCGACTGAATCAAACCAGGCTTATAAAGGTCATATTAGGGTACAGCTCTAAAGTTTTACCACAGCAAATAAAATTTTGAATTTCTCCTATAAAAGGGAAGTCTTGCCTTGCTCAAGTCTTTAGAGTTTAAATTAATTTTTCATTCTATTAACATTCAACATAATAGGATACAATGGTCCCCAAGGCATTCTTCATAATACACTTTGTACAGTGGTTTGCAAATGATCTTACTAGTTAATGGAACTATAAAAATTACTTGCACATAAAGGTCAAGAAAAATAAAGATAAGTATATACTTTCTGACACTGTCCTGTTCAACACTCAGCTAAAGGCCCCTGGAGTAAAGAAAACTTGTCCTAATGGAAGGAATATAATTCCTCCCAGTATAATACTCCAAGCACTTCAACCTTTGGAATTCCAGACTTTTTATGTCTGCATTTTCCCTCGACCACTTCACTTGAGCAATCCAGCACCTCATTGATCAGGGTATTATTAGCATTCTTGGCATGAGTTTGACATCAGTTTGTAGTTTGATTCAGCCTGGTAATAAAATGACCTACATCAAAGCCCTGCCAAAATGCCATCTTTGTCGCAATGTGTTTAGCATGAGTTATTTGCCCACATTCAAGGTTACACAGCAACTGCTCCTTATCATGCAATAAAGGCAACAAAAGGGTTCTGTAACAATCCATTTGATGCTTATCACTTACTTTATAATTACAGACTGGCCTTTTTTTAACATATAAGGTCAATCCTCAGGGAAATAGACCTAAAGATTAAACTCTTTTCACACCTGAAATGGCTGCACTAGAGAAATGAATTCCTCTAACGCTAGTGCTTATTCTTTAATTGTTGCCCAGAATTCAGATATGATAAATGGTTTGTCTGTGTCTCCTCTGTACAAAGGTGTGAAGTGGCCAGAATATTGCAATGAGGAGAAGAGCTCAGTGGAACAGACTGCAGAATAATTCCACTACAGAGTTCCTTCAGCTAAGGGGAACCACAGGGAGTTCAGCCCAGACAAAAGCAGGGATGGAGAGTTGCTCTGTCGTCCCTGATGCTGCATTCCTCTGTATGGACACAAATTATGATTTTGCATGGTTTAACTTTGTTGTTGCACCCACTGTGACACCCTGCTCATCACATCATCCAGCCACCGACTGCTGGCACCACTGAGCTCCACGATCAGCCTCTTTCCCAGAGGCTGAGGTGCAGTAAGGGAAGAGTTTCATCCTAGGGAAACAAGTACGGGAAAAATTTCATTGTCCAAAAATATAACCTGTGCATTTATTTCACAAAAGACAGAGTCACAAACAACCGAATTTGCGCTTGCACTGGAGTGTGGTAACATTTGTGGTGGTCCTTACAACCTGTGGGAGTTCACAGCTACTGACCCAGCAGCTTCCATCTGTCATTGCCCCACTTGACCACGCCAGACAAGCAAAATATCTCCAAAACAAAGAGCAGGATGATTACAAAGTGTGAAGGACCCAGAGCAGCACAGAAATCAGGCTCCGTGAGCTGCGCTCGCTCACGGCAGCGCGTGCTGCTGGAGAGCCCTGCCAGAGCATTCCGTACACGCTGGTGTTTCCTGGGCTCTGTGGGATTCCTGCCCAGGATCACAGAGCAGCCAGGAGGTGACAGAAAGCATAAATAACTGTAGATGCATTATGATAATGGAAAACATTGCTAAATGGAAATATGGATGCTGCTACGAGACACAATGAGAAATTCAGGCACTCGCCTGGAACTGCACAGAATGAACTGGTTTACTTGGACTGCACACGTGGCACAAGGTCATTGCTGCAAAATATCTCCTTTTCTCTGTCCTACCTCCGCCAGGTTTTCTTCCCTATACACTGATCTTGCCCAAACTCTGACCAATTTCATTTATTTTCTGTGGAACAACAGTAAACCTGCATTTTTTCTTTTATGTTGTTGGTATTTTAGCCATTTAACCACTTTGCCCCATGCTTGATAGTTGTTGGACAAAACGAAGCAGAAATTTAATGGAAAAAGTGGGTTTTTTTCCCCCTTCAATACTTAAAATGTGTCCCTGAAATAGTTTGG
The DNA here is from genome assembly GCF_015227805.2 of Hirundo rustica. Lineage (NCBI taxonomy): Eukaryota > Metazoa > Chordata > Aves > Passeriformes > Hirundinidae > Hirundo > Hirundo rustica. The sequence goes on from NC_053462.1 coordinate 18,357,769, forward strand.
GCCATTTTAGCCCATTCCTCCATTCCCTCATGCCGCTTTTAGGGTAAAGAATTATTTAGTCAGGTGAAATTGCTGTTATCCCGTGGCCAGTGGTTTCAGACAATGCAGAGAGTTCAAAGTAGATGAAAAAAAGATGAAAAAAGATTCTTGCTCCTTATCCATTAGGAATCTATTCACTCAGGGCCCCTCTGGTGCCTCCATCTTAATGTACTGGCCTGGATCCAGCTTGTGCTGAGTCTACAATATCAGCTTCATTAGATCAGCCTGTAGTCAGCTTTTGGCTGGATTCTCTTTGCCTGTGCTCAGGAAAGGGAGGTTTCATAGCACAAGAAAGATGACTACAGCTAATGCATCCCAGGTAGGTTTTCCTCATCCTTACATTATTGCTTATTTGTGGAATGGATGATTTCCTCCCCTAAATCACTGACTTTCCATCAGGAATCAAGCTGATTTGATGGTTTCCTGGAAAATTGCTTCAATGAAGTGGGATAATAGCTCTTTGCATTGCTTAATGTCTATTTCTGTGGTCATCGCTCAGGATACATCCATTAATTTATCACCTTGAGAAGCACTTTCATGCAAGGTTTAGTGACTTCAGAAGATGAAGAGATCTCAAAGCCTGCTCAGGCTTTGAAGAATTTATTGTTTCAGTGCATGGCAACCCTTCTTTTTCATCTTTCCATGAAAGTACCAGTGAAAAACAGAAACCCAAGGAGATCAATGTGAGCAAAGGAAAGATGAGACTGATGCAGAGCAGATAACATCAATGGGTCACAAGATCAGCTCCTTTTCCTGTAGGTGCAATTCCAGCACTTCTTTTGCAGATTTGGAATTAGACACTCTGCATCAATGCAATCAGAACAGAATCAATGGTCTTTTTGTTGTCTGGGACACGGGGATCTCTGACCATTGCCTCAGGGAGGTATTGATCTGTTCCGGGTTGTGTTATCCTCAGCCCTGACACCCAGCCAAAGCTCAGGGATTAGGCCAGACATGACTTGTGAATGTCTGAAGTCAAAGAACTGCAGAGATCCATTCTGAGGATTTTGTCTTTTCCCAAGAGCAGAATCTGACATGTGTCATTGTCATCACTGACAATAGATCAGTAAATCCCTGTATCCATTTGCTGGGACATGAAGATTTGTTAATAAGCATAAACTCTGTGGTAGTTTTTTACCCTTTATGTCAGTGGGTAAATGGCAGCCTGAGTTCTGAGCACTGTTGAGGTGAGCACAGAGCCTTCCACATTCTTGAGTGTCCCAGGCCTGTGGTATGGACTAGTTTAGGGGCTCTCGAATAATTCCAGCCAGATCTCACTGTTTCAGACTCCAAGGGCTCTTCAGGAGGAATGCTCACAGTTTACTGTCACTTGAGGAGCTGGCACAGATGAGAACCTCCTTCAGTCCATGCTGCAATCTGCTGCTTTAGGCCTTACTCTAGGGAGTTATGCATAGGAAGGAAACTGTGCCAGGGGAAGGGAAGGGAAGGGAAGGGAAGGGAAGGGAAGGGAAGGGAAGGGAAGGGAAGGGAAGGGAAGGGAAGGGAATGGGAAGTGGACCTTTCCCTTTCCTTTCCTTTCCTTTCCTTTCCTTTCCTTTCCTTTCCTTTCCTTTCCTTTCCTTTCCTTTCCTTTCCTTTCCTTTCCTTTCCTTTGGAGAGGGAAGAGAGACTGTCACTTGTTTCTGTGTTGCCCTGACACTGGTGAGCAGTCTGGAACCCCGTCTGGCTGGTTGTGAGGAACAGCTGAGCTGGAGCAGCACATCCCTGAGACAGGAATGGCATCGCATCACTGACCGTAAAAAGAATTGGATCAGTAATAGAGAGGTTTAGAGCCTGCAAAAGGAGAGGTTCGGGGGAATCACACATTTACAGAGCTTTGTGGCCTTTGATGCCCCATTGGTTTCATTTGCTCTGGTGGAGAGAGGGAACGGGAGATAGCACTCACCATTTAGTGCTGTCTGAGAGAGAGCTGCAGAGCAGCCTCCTTGTAGCAGCAAATGTCAGAGAGCACGACTGGGGTTGGGAAGCTGAACTCTGTTGTACCTTTGGCTGCGTTAATAACAAGTGCAGGAGTTGAAGGCACAAAAAGGGATGGTGGAAAGGCACTGAGAGGCTCTGAGCACTAGAGTGCATCTGCCCTGCAAAGTGGACAGGTTACAGGGCTGGGTAAGAGCAGCACTGATCCCCTAGTTTGGAGATAAAGCCACAGCTCAGCTCCAGCCAATGGAATGGGTGCAAAGGCAGGAGAGAGTTAAGTGTACAAAGGAGGCAAATCCTGCAAGAAAGACAATGCCTGATCCAAATAGCTCCTGACTAACTCATGCCTCAGACCAAGGTCAGAGACATCTACACAGGGACCCCTGCACAGCCCCAGGGCTCCAGAGGAATCAGGACACACCAGAGCCTGGGCTTGACCTTGGGGCAAAGAGAGAAGTTCCTCCTGGTGGAATCCTGACCCTCTAAGGTAAGTTACACTCCCAAATCCCTTACCAGCTTGTTGGGGGTTAGGAATTTTCCCTTTGTTTTTTCTCTCATGGAATTTTGTCCCATCTGTTGCTGAGACAATAAAGACCAATATTTAAGAGAGACTAACGAAATGGCCAAGGAGGGAGAAGGATGTAGCTGGCTACTCTCTTACCTGTGGGGTTTTCTCTTTGGAAGAACAGAGATACCTAGAGATTTTGAGCTGGTGGAAGGGGCTGGGCATAGCCCCTCACTCTCTCTTGCTGTGGCTTCAGTGCAAAGACAGGCTGCCATCACTGTGGGGGGAATCCACCAGCACTGCGAGGCTGCACCTCCTGCGGTCGGCTCCTACCGTGAGGGAAGCTCTGCTTGTGGGAGCAGCCACTGCACTGGAACCTTACTAACACCCTACCTCACTTAAAAAAAACCCCTCACCATCTCAGGTGCCTCAGGGGAAAGAAACCCCGGGACCCTGAGCCCTTTCTGCCTCCAGAGGAGCCTCTCCCGGCCATGTTTAGGAGCTGGGCTGCTGCTGAAAACATTTCTCTGCCACCGCCCTGGGTTTTTTGCTACACTGCCTGCCAGACACCCCACAGTTGCTGCTACAGCTGCAGAGTTTCTGACACATTACCTTTGCTCCTCTGGGAGAGCTCATCCCTGCTCCCCCTGCTCCGAGGTTCCTGCTGCAGCCCCCTCCACCATGCAGCTTTCCTGCCATCACCGCGTGAGGGAGAGCCCCGCGGCACAGCGCCCCCTGCAGGCTTGGAGGAACCATCGCCCTGCCCCGCCCAGCCAGGAGCCAGCAGCGCCCCCTGTGGATGTGCCCGGAACTGCACCCAAGGGGAAAGTGCCAGAGCCGGGAGAAGGCTGGGACTGGGTTTGTGCTCTGCTCCTTGTTTGTGTTAACCTTGTTATACACACCAGTGAAGAACTGGGAGAAGGCTGGGACTGGGTTTGTGCTCTGCTCCTTGTTTGTGTTAACCTTGTTATACACACCAGTGAAGAACTGGGAGAAGGCTGGGACTGGGTTTGTGCTCTGCTCCTTGTTTGTGTTAACCTTGTTATACACACCAGTGAAGAACTGGGAGAAGGCTGGGACTGGGTTTGTGCTCTGCTCCTTGTTTGTGTTAACCTTGTTATACACACCAGTGAAGAACTGGGAGAAGGCTGGGACTGGGTTTGTGCTCTGCTCCTTGTTTGTTTTTACCTTGTTATACACACCAGTAAAGAACTGGGAGAAGGCTGGGACTGGGTTTGTGCTCTGCTCCTTGTTTGTGTTAACCTTGTTATACACACCAGTGAAGAACTGGGAGAAGGCTGGGACTGGGTTTGTGCTCTGCTCCTTGTTTGTTTTTACCTTGTTATACACACCAGTGAAGAACTGGGAGAAGGCTGGGACTGGGTTTGTGCTCTGCTCCTTGTTTGTGTTAACCTTGTTATACACACCAGTGAAGAACTGGGAGAAGGCTGGGACTGGGTTTGTGCTCTGCTCCTTGTTTGTTTTTACCTTGTTATACACACCAGTGAAGAACTGGGAGAAGGCTGGGACTGGGTTGGTGTTCTGCTCCTTGTTGTTTGTTTGTCTTGTTATACACACTAGTAAAGAACTGGCATTCTTTTTCCCATAGCTCTGCCTGAAAGCCCCGTAATTTCACAGTTATAATAACTCAGAGGAAAAGGGGTCATGTTCTCTGTTCCAAGGGAGGTTCCTGCCTTGCTTGGCAGGCACTGGTCTTTCAAACCAAGTCACAGTTTTAAGGCTCAGTCTTTCTCATTGCTTTCACAGAAAGTGAATTGGAACCCAGAGACAACTCATCAGGGATCAACTAAATATCGGCGGTTGTTAATCCTCTGAGGCCTGCAACTGATTTCATGCATTTTCTGTCATTGCTTCAAGTAGAGATAATCATTGCATTCTGCCATGCTGAGAGGAAGGAGTTGCGCTGAGATCAATTCTGCTGATCAATGTTCTAATACAATATTATTCTGTGGGACAATTTCAGCATTTAACATTTTCTGGTAAATGATTTCCCATTGCCTCACTCAGGGTTCAAAACAATCATTAGCACTAGTTCAAGCTGTTAATGAGGTTAAGGGAGATCCTGAATCAGCAGAGCAGAATCTGTGACCCTGGAAAGCTTTTCCCCTCCTATGCCCTCTGTCTACTCCTTCCATTTTGGTAAATTGACCAACCCTTTCCAGCAATTTGTAAGAAATACATTTTCACTTGTTAATTTTCCACTGGAACTTGATTCATCCAACCAACAAACTTAATTTGTCTGCAAATTGTGCTCTGCGTGGCACCTTCAGAAAGAGCAGCACTATCTTTTTCTAAGCAATGCAGAAATATTAACATTTACTCTTGGCATTCTCTCTGTACACAGCCTAGGAGACCTCACTCCAACCAAACCAAATGCAGTCAAAACAGGCTTTGCCTGCAGGAAGCTCCAGGTTCTTTGAGGACAGAAGTGCCAAAACTAGGAAAAGCTTTCCCCCAATCACTCCATTCTTAACTTCAGGGGATTTCTTTGTCGTTGCCTGACGAAATTAAATTCTTGACAGGTTGGGAATAGTGGAGAAGTTTGTACCTAAGATCCCTGGTCCTTCCAGCTTTCCTGCCCATCTGTGGAGCAGCAGCCAAACCTACCAGAAGAAGAGAAAGCGCAACCTGGCCTATCAAACTACCTGTGAGGGCAGCTGACACCAAACCACACCCAGCACAGAGGCAGGAATATCCACTCCTGGGTAACTCTGCCTGCAGTCTGAGCTCTCCTGGGAGTTGTGCTGGAACCGAAAATGAGCTGCCAGGTGTGAAATACAGAGCTGCAAATGAGCTAAAAGTGGTAAATCACAAACATTTCCATCACAGAAGGACTGGAGGAACACTCAGTGCCCTGCAGGTGAGGAAGGTGAGAAGTAAATGACAGCTGGACAGGTGAGAGGTGTGGCAGAACTGGGTGAAACAACTGCTGCGGGATATTTCCAGCCTCATCAGAGAAACTCCACCAGTACAGTACCACTGCTCTGCTTCATGCCACAGCCACCTCTGCTTTCCTCCTGTGACTGTAGCAATCCAAGAGACCAGGAATTTACAGTTCCAACACTGGCTGAGGAGTTGTTTGATTTAAACAGTGAGACAAGAAGCACATGGGAAAATGTCAAAGAAAATGAGCCATTATCAGAAAAAAACCCTCACACATTTATAATTGGAAACATTTATAAATGGAAATCACCTCAAAATCACAGCACTTGCACATTTTGCTACAGGTTACCCACTCAGGGCATGGAGTGAATTTCTTTGTGTACAAATTCCATCAGCCTGTGATATATTTATTTTTAAATCTGGTAGCCTTGCTACATGTCCATAGTTCTCTGATTACTGACTTGCCCTGAATTGTGGGTCTCATGCCAAGAAAATTCTATTTTCTGACAGCAAATGACACAGCTCCACTGCTGATTGATTTTCATAGGTACAGAGTGTGTGCTGTGTATTGGTGAGGATGGAGGCATCAAAATGTTGCTCCTAAAAGATCAAAAGTAGATGGATGAAGACATCTGGACTGCATGACACTTCTGGCTGCCTTTGCCAGGCAATGCAACACTTAATAAAACCAAATTACACAGATGTTCCTAGAAAACTTTTAGTCCTGTAGCAAATCAAATAAACTATTGATGCTTCCAACAAAATCTTCCTTCATTCTTATTCCAAAATTTATCAAGTCAATCTAACCACAATCCTTTCTTTGTTTCTCACCAAAACAAGAGGAACATGAACAAATTTCTAAAGGCAAACCTGTCCTTGAGGCCATGCACAGGCCCCAGAGGGCCAACACACTTCAGATTTCATTTCAAACCAAGGCCCACAATGCAAGCAGAGGTGACCCTGCTGAAATCAAGGACACACTGTGCTCTGTTTGAAGATCACGCTTGTGTATAAGCTACACTAACGTTCCTGGGGATGGAATATTTAAATGCAGACTCCTTTCTCTTTTCTCACATTTCAAAAGGAAGCACAGCAATGTGTTTCACAGCAGCTTTCTGAAAAGAACTGCAAGAAAGACAACACAGGAAACTTTTTGTGTAATGATGGAGGCTGACTCTCGTCTCAAGCAGCTCCTTTAAGCTTCCTGTCACCAACTCCAGGCTGCAGAAGTTCAGCTGATTTAGGATCAAGCCAAATTTCTGGATGTTGAATATCCAGGGAAACTTTCTATTTATGACACACAGTAAAATGCACTTTCCAGTTCCTGGGATTCACACTGTGGTCTGGAGATAGAAGATGGGAGCTGGAAACAAATTTTTTTCCCTACATTATCAGAAAGTACCATTCATAATACGGTAAATACTGCATAGCATTGGCAGTATTTGGTGAAAAGATAAATTTAGATGTTTTCAGTAATGCTTTTATAAGAAATTCTGTTTAAGCTGGACATTTGTCACAACATGACACTGTGAATGCAGGTGTGGTGACATCAGATCCGAGATCTGTACCAGAGAGCTGCTTCAGCAGAGCTCTTGTGCACAGCACCGCTGTACTTAAAAAGGTTCTATTTCTTTACCAGTCTCCTTATATCGTTTTTCATACACTTTTTTTTTTTTTAAATCAGAAAAATATTTCTTTTTTTTGACTCAGTTTACATATTTACAGTGTAAGTTTTGTGAAGCAAGACCAACTTCTAGTTTTGCACATGGATTTCTGGACATCACAGTAATAAAAGTAAATCAGAGCATTCAGAAAGGAAAAATCTTGATAAAAAGAAGGAAAGGTTTGGGGTTAGACAGATTGATTAAATAGTTCCTCTTGACTTACTGCATCAGAGAAAGTGAGGTTTCCAAAAGTGAATACCTATGTTAGAAATACTGAGCTTAAGATAAACTATTCAAAAAACGTTTTGTGATCAAATCTGCAATGGACTGAAGTTGCACGAAAAATCTCCCTTGGGAGCCTTAAAACCCCTCTATTAAAATGGAAAGTAAGTGCAACAGCACACAATGTGAAGGGGAATGCTGCAATCCTCACACAGAGAGGAAAAGGAACGTCTGTAGACACAGTTCCAAGCACACCAGGTTCTAAAGGACAGCTCCATGGCTGCTTAGAAGAGCTCTGTCCCTGATTAGCTTTTTGACACCTGATTAATCCCCTTCCCTGTACTAAGTATCGAGTGTTAACAGATGCTTTTCCAGCCGACATCATCTTCTTTCACTCAGAACAATCAAGGAACCAGAAATGAAAACCGATTTGCCAACCGACTCTATTGCAAATATAAGATTTCCCTAGTGTGCCCTCTGGGCACCTTTAGTTCACTCCCATTACCCATTGTGCCCTCCCACACTCTTTTGTTTCCCTCCTCCCATGAAGAATTTCCCTTCACTGTCAGCAACTTCAGCTGCCAGAGGGCAGGGCTGGATGGGATATCGGGAAGGAATTGTTCCCTGGGAGGGTGAAGGCCCTGGCAGAGAAGGTGTGGTTGCCCCTGGACCCCTGGAACGTCCAAGGCCAGGTTGGACATTGGGGCTGGGAGCAGCCTGGGACAGTGGAAGGTGTCCCTGCCCATGGAATGGGATGGGATTTAAGGTCCAATCCAACCCAAAGCATTCCAGGACTCCATGAACTCACTCTGCAGATCATTTCTTACTGTGGCAGGTTAACACCACTCAGAAATGGTGCACAGCCACAATTCTCACCCAAGGTGATGGGAATTGCAGCACTCACTCTGTTTGATATCCAGGCTCCTGCTGCAAAGTTGTAGGTTCAATAGGAAGAAATTACTTCTTTTCCAAAGTCTCAGAGTGATTTTCTGCACAATTTGGCATCTTAATATTTTTACATTTTGGTCTAAATGATTTATGCTTCAGAGTTGTATTTTGTATTTTAACATAAGTGGTTGCTTTCTACAAATTTTCAAGACTTCTTCCATAACAGAGCACTGTCAGTTTGCATTAAGCTCCAAAGTAACTGCCTTTTTTTCATAGTCTCCATCAGAGATGGATGCAGCTGCAAAAAATCCATGGAATAATATATCTTTATCCTACTATGAGATGTGGAATACGTGCCACAGAACCCAGAGTTAACTGGGAACAAAGAGAATGACAACTTCTTTAAATTCTCACCCAGCAAAACCACACCCAGGAATTACCCAGGGTTTAAGAAACCAACATCAATGAACACAAGTAGACTGATAGAATCATAGAATCCCAGAAGCTCAGGGCTGGAAAGGACCCACAAAGATCATTGAATTCCAGCTCCTGGCCCTGCACAGGATCACACCATGTGCCTGGAACGGTATTTCTTGTGTCAGGCTCACGTGGTATTCCCCGTGTGAGCGCCATTGGAATTGTTCAGAGGCACCGCTAAAAGGATGGAATAATTACAGACAGGCGTTCCAAAAGTTCACATAAAAGAAATGCACATGATGTACAGGAAGATGCTGAAAGCACTGTATAATCTGGGCCAAATCCCATCTGCCAAATGCTTGCAGCCACTCTCATTCCTGTGCTGGAGGAGATGGGGAGTAGCTGAGCTGTAAGTAAGTCCACCCTGGTAGCCAAATGCCTCCTCCTGCTTGCCCAGGTTGCTGTATTTAGGGCTGTTGCTATAAAAGGCTGGGAGAGCAGAGGGTGGCAGGAGCAAGGCTCACAAAGCCTCAGCCAGCCCAGACAACTGCCAGCACCAGCTCGTCCTTCCCAACGCTCTGAAGAGAGACAAAAACACTCGAAAAGAGCTGCTCACTCCAGCTTCCAAAGTGCTCCCCTGCCACTACTGAAACCAAGAGGTGGAAAGACCAAGAAAAACCATGAGCAGATTTCCTGAGGATCCTGTTCTGAGTGGTTTGTTATCTGCAGCGTGGCAGGCTGCACTGGGCTGGCTGGGATGGGGTTAACTCCTCTCGGCTCGGATCATGCTGTGGTTTAGCTTGGTGACCAAACCAACGCTGACGTTTCAGCTACTGCTGGACTGTGCTGGCACAGCACCGAGGCTTTCTCTGCTCCCTGGATCGTTCACATTCGTTTATCTCCATCCACGAGTTCTCTTTCTCTGACTCTTCTCTCCTCTTCTCCCATCCCACCTGAGAAAGGGAATGGGAGCGGCTGCGAGGATCAGTGAGGGAGAAGGCACTGGGTTAACCCACACCCCTGAAATGTCATCATGTGTTATCATAAGTTATTCATGTGTTATCATAAGTTATTCATGTGTTATCACATGTTATCACATTATTCATGTGCTATCACATGTTAAAATATGTAATGTGTTACTGTACCTTATCACATTATCATGTGTGTTGTTATTCACATGTTATTGAGTGTTATCATATGTTATTCATTATCACATTATTCATATGTTATTACATGTTAACATGTGTTAATATGTTTCTGTATGCTATCACACGTTATCATGTGTGTTACCATGTGATTCACATGCTATCATGTGTTATCCTATGCTACCATGTGTTCTCCTGTGTCCTCATTCTGTTGCAGCACTTCAGCCATTCTTGCAGTGTCGGTGATTCAGTTTTAATTACACTTTCAGTCCATGGGTGCCTAAGAAGAAGGGAGGGGCACTGACACCTGGCAGGAGGTTGCAGTAGCGCTTTTTTTGTGGGCAAGAAGGATTCTGCCTGATAATGGTCCCCCACATCTGCCTGGTCGCTTCCCAGACATCCAGAGTTTGTGTGGAAACTGCTCAGGGAAGGTCACAGCCAGAGGAATACAGAAAGAAAGCAGGAAGAGATGCTATCTCAGATTTTCCATGTGCATCAGGAGCTCTTTTTTAAGGCCATCTCCATTTAGGTAACTTCTTTTCCTCTCTCTGCCTTTCCTTCCTTTTCTCCTAGGCTTTAAAACTTCTCCAGAGCACAAGAGAAATCTATTAATGGGAGAAGAATGTAAAGAAGTGATCAAGAAATCAACTTGTAGGTTGGTACAAGCTGACCTTTAAGGTCCTTTTCAACCCAAACCATTCTGTGATTCCATTTTCAATCTTAAACCTGTTCCATTTCACACATTTGTCTTCTTCCTGAGCCTATTGATTTCCATAAATTAACCTGCCTCACCACACACCTGGACTACTCATGAACTGCAAACTGTTTTGGAAGGGAAAATCTTCTGGAAATTTGTCTTCATAATTCCATAAGTAGCGAATGCTGTGTGCGTCCACATCCTCAGAGGCAGTCCATCCATCCCTGGGATGCACAGGACTCCGCTTTCACTCTGTGCAAGTGCTTGGATCCCAGCAGCAGGGGAGGGTTGGGTCACAAGGCCATCACGGGATAGCCCCGGTCCCTCCAGGCCAAGCGGGACCATGCAGGCTGCCCTGAGCCCTCTGAGGTGAACCCAGCAGGAGCAGGATTTGAAAGGGCATCCAGACACATCCTGGTGGATCTGTGCTGGCTTAGAGCAGCTGGGGACCAGCCTGACTTTGCTAAAAGAGGGCAAATTAATGAACTAAACTTTGCATGGCTCTTCCTTTGAACTCAACAATGAATCACATCTATGACTCTTGTGCTTTTTCCTGATCCTGCTGAAGCTCCCAGCCATCCAGGCATTAGCATGAGCACCACGAGGAGCTCTGGATCCAGTGCCTCCTTCTGTGTCTGCAATCCCAGAGTGCTTTTGTACTGACCCAACAGAGACTGCCAAAGCAGCCAAAAAGCTTTTTCTGCCACACTAGCAACAGTCTAAATCTTTTCCCAACCATAATGCCTGCATAATTTTTCCTCTAATATTTATTAAGCCCCTTGAGACATTATATAGCTTCAGCATTCCCTTCTTTTTAACTTCATGCTATTTTCATTCCTTTATATGAGCATTCTGTTTCTCCTTCTCCTGCACTGCTTCCAGAAGCCCTTCCCTTATTTCATTACTGCTCCCACCAGCATCTTTGCAAATCCCTCAGCATCCAGAGGCTGAGTGCAAACATAAAATGATGGATGGGAGATGAGAACTGACCTTTCCACCTCCCCATCCAGGGGATCTCTCCAGTGTCTTTAGGCTAAAGAGGAACCCACTGGCTTCATTGGTGTCACCAGCTGAACTGCCCTGCTTTCAGGGCTGATGTCCCTGTGCCCTCACACTCCTGTGTCCCAAGAGGTCCTGAATGAACAAGCAAAGGTCCATTTCCTCTCAGTTTCCCTTCAGATGGGAACAAAGGATTCAAATAATTTTCCCTGCGTTCTTCACTGGGAAAAGATGTATGGAGTCATCTCCAATGCATATAAAGGGAGAAATTTCAAAGTGTCTCCTACTGTCATTTCAATTCTATAATTAATAACTATGTGCAGAAAGGCCTTCTACACCATTTTCTCGCTGTCACACATCCCAAATCAGACAGAGAAAAAGAATGTCCCCTGATAGGAAGTATCTATGTCCTTCTATAGCATTTCCCCTAATTTAGGTTGCATTATTGATGTACAGAACTCTGTACTTGAATAATGTAACAGCAAGGCTCTCACGGAAAGCGCCAGCACTGGCTTTAAAGTGTGTCTACAAAGATAACAAAAACGTATTTTAAAAGTCCAGCAGCTTTCAAACAATATATTCTCAAGTTACAGGAATGCTCACCACAAGGAATTTAAATTTGAGGTGAGAAGCTGGGGGGGCAACATTTCTTCTAAAATGCTAATGAGCTACTGCCTCACAAAGAGAAAAAAAATCAACAAATCTGACGTATGAACAAACATTATGAACATTCAGGAGGTTTAAGGTGCTGATTCAACGTTTTCTAGGAGTGTCCAACCTTTGCACCGATCACACAAAGCCACATTCTTTTTCTTCTCATCATGAGCACACTCGACTGTGGCGTCGGTGTGCTGCTGGAACATATGCGTGGAATTGCAGGGCCTGTAATTCATCCAGATGGCAGGAAGCTCTGGAATTGTTACTCCTATGCTACAGATGTTTAACAAACCAACCATATGGCTCCAATAAGGCAGCCTTGTCAAAGAATGCAAAAACTGCACTAGACACAGAGCCCTGAGAGTGGCAACGTGGTCCTGAGGTGGGAGCGTTCATATGGCTGCGCTGTAAATGCACACATCACAAATTGGCGTGGTTATTGCAATTAAAGAATTTATGAAACGTTATTTAAACTCCTGAAAACAATCAGGCCTCGTATTTGCATAATTTCCCCAAGTCATCTATTAAAAGAATGTTCTTCATTTGTTTATGTAATTCATTAAGGGCATCAAACAAAGGTGAGTTGAAAAGCTGGGGAAATAAATACATGTAAATGCAATAATGTCCCCAACCTCTGGCCTGAGGGATACACCACTGTAGGTAAAAACTGAGATTCAACCAGCGAGACCAACAATTCCTCCAGAAAAAGATTTGTCAAAGTCAGAGAGCCCTGCTGATGCTTGTGACAACTATAATGTGGAAAGCTGAATGTTGAGAAACAATCTGAGATCAATAATATCTTGGCCAAGAAAGGAAAGCACCATGAAATGGTCAATCTATAACTCTACTGAATTTTGGCAGGTTTGAAAGACAGATAAATGGCAGCAAATCAGATTGTTAAATCACTAATCCTGTCATTATTACATCCTGTCACATTGCATAGATTTAGACATTAGAAAAAGACTGTAAGGTAGGAGAGTGAAGAAAACACTTAAAAGCTCAACTCAATCTGTGAAGAAAAGGTGAATTCCCAGTTTTTTGTTTCATGGTTGGTGCTTTTCTGCCCAAAAGTCAGCTGGCAGTAGCTGCTGCTCAGAGTCCCATCTGCCTTCCCTCTGATGTCAGGTCTGTGACCCTTTGTTCCCCACAAGAAGCGTCTCCTCTGTACAGATCTGTTGTGCAAGAATAAGATTAAAATGGACAGACCGAACAAAGCGTTGGTCTCTCAGACAAAAATGCATCCATTTAGCACACAGGGCATCTTTCCACCTGACATATTTTTAAAGGGAACTATTCAATTACCATCTCCTCGCAAGCTAAAGAGCACAAAAGAGTCATGTAATATTCTTTTTCTCTCTCTCTCTTTTTTTTTTTTTTTTTTTTTTTTTTTTTTTTTTTTTTTTTTTTTTTTTTTTTTTTTGAGCAGCAAAGTATTCCGAGCTGCTTTATCTACCACAGATACTAATCTAGGCAATACCATTTTAAAACATCCTTACAAAAACCTTGAAGGGCAGTTGAACCCTGTGGTTGTTTAAAAAAAGATTTTCTGCAGTTTATGCATTTGCTCTGCCAAAAGCTTACCTTAGCATACAAAGTACAGTAAATCATAGCTGCTCTGATTTACTGCCCAGACTGTGCTGTTTGTTTTCAGGGACAGCTCAGGGAAAAGCTCTGTCAAGTGTGAGAACATTCAGAGATGGGGAATCGTTTTGCAAAGCTCCCACAATGGTAACAACGCTGCTAAGATATCAGTGAAGGGGGGAAAAAAGGCAGATGTGCATTTGCAGCATTTTTCAGGGGGGTGTTTTTTGAATACCACTGCAACCCCAAAATATTTCAAGCCCTTTGGAGGCAAAAAGACAATTTCATACGCCAAAACTGTTTAGCCTAAGCATTAATGGGCTGGGCAGTTGTATAATTTACCAGACAACCAGTTAAATTGTTGCACCTTGTGCCTGAATTCCACATTTTATGGGGCAGCAGCACATATAGACGCCAAAAAGGCAAAGAAGACATGAAGGTCTGGATCAACACGATGATTTAAAACTGAGGGTAGATTTTATTGGACTTAATCTATTTAGTAAACCCCAACAGGAGGACATAGATAAAACCATGTATCTGACATCCTTTTAAAAGTTAGTAAATGAGAAGGGAAAAGATCAAAACTGGAGCTGAAAGCCTTCACTTCTGCTTTAAAATCCAAGAAACAGTCATTAACAGAGATTTAAACTCAGCCCTCTCTAGTCTAAACATGTCACTGTTAATTACAAAGCTATTTAACTTTTGCAAGAAATAAAGACTGCTATTAATGAAAGAAGAACCAATTAGCCTTTAATCTACACACTGTTTTTTAATCAAACTTTCTTTTGATCATCAGACTCACTGCAGGATGTATCCCTCCTCCCCACGCTGTAGTGGCTTCCATGATTGCTAATGGAATGGATTTTAGAGGGCTGGCTGAGCGGGGAGAACCCTCTCTGCAGGGCTGGAGCTTCCCTCCCTTCCCGAGGGACAGCTCAGGAAAGCAGAATTTTGTGCCCTGACCACTCTTGAAGGTGCTGCCTTTGGAGGAGAAGCACCGAATGTGTCCAGAGGAACGTGGGACAGGAGCACTGGACAAGCTCGTTAGGAAACAGCAAAAAAAAATACCAGTTTAAAGAGAAGTAACAAATGGGATGGAAAAAGGCAAAAGCAGAGAAGTGCCTCCAGGAATGAAAATGGAATTCACCACTGACTGCAAAGAATGATGAATGAGAGAATTTGCTTGTTGGCACAGGAACATATTGTGGAAAAACAAAACAAAACAAAACAAATGGGATCAGGGCTTGATGTGTTACAAACAAAAGACACAAAAAGGATCCCATTAGCCAAATATTGTGCCTCCAAGCTGTTGCTTGAGGGCTTGGAGAATTTCAAGGAGGTTTTCTGTTTGGTTTTGGTTTTTTGGTTTTTTTTGGTTTTTTTGCTGTGTGGCTACTCGTAGTAGCAAAATAATAAGTCCAAGCATCTGGAATCCATCATGATGGAGAACTTCTTCCCTGACATCATTTCCCTCTCGGCTGCTGTTGCTGCTCCGATCTCCGGGAAGGACGGAGAGCAGATGTCCCTGAGCACACACCAGGCTGATAATGAAATACAAGAACCTGACTGCTGCACATGTAAACAGCAGAGAGAGTGTAACCATTATCTTGCTCTGTGTCAAACACAGGCTCTTGGCCTGACCAGATACCTGCTGCCTGCTCTGCATTAGCAAAATTTCAGTGGATGCTGTTCTTTCTCCACCACAGAAAGATAAAATTTGCCTGGCAGCAGCAGAACACTGAGTATTAAAACTAACAAAAAAAACCCCAAACCACAAAAAACTTCTAAACAAATGTTAATATCCTCCAAGAATCAGAAAGTCTGGGGAGATTTATTGTTGGGACAGCATGGCAATTTAAAAAAAAAAATTAAAAATAAAAAAATCAATAGATTGCGAGGAGAAAAGTGATAATAAATATGCTCTGTGCCAGACAGGATTCTGAGTCATGAAATTCAGGACTGTAATAAAAGCGTGTGGAACAACTGCTGACATGGTATTGACACCTGAGATATTTGAAGGTAGGTACGTACTTACCATAGGAAGGATTCCAGCAAAGACAAGGGGTTGCAATAAATGTTTCTCAGGACTTGGCTAACAGCATTTTGCACTTCAAAAGATCAAATTATTAGACTTTCTGTAAAATAATTCTAATGCCTTATCTCAAAGGGCTGGTGATTTTTCACAGTCCAAACGCCTCTAATGAAACTGTTTGGCGTAAAGGTCATTGAAAATGGGATCGGGGTCCATTCATGGTTTTCAGCTGCTCGTGTATTACAATGTGAGTCCAACACAGAAACTCAGACAAAAACATGAACAGAGCTAAAAGGAAATAGCTGTAAAACACAGCACCAAGATATTTGAAGTTAGCTGGAGAATTGTATCATTTTCACATTTATTCCGTGCCATTATAAACCTGTTAATAAAATCTGGATTCTGATGCTGATCAAAACCTCTTTGTGTTTTCCTTGTGTCATAATCTCACGACACAAGGCCTAGATGAGAGATCCCATCTCCACCCTCCTTTCGAGCACATGCAGAACACTCAGAAAGCTGCAATACTGAAAACATGTGACACTAATGTACGGGGTATTTTTAATTAACGAGGCACTTAGGCATTGTTGAAAGATCCATTTTGATTTTTGTCCCCCCTCATATTGACCTAAAACACTCCAGAGCTCAGTACTTATTTATACAGCGCAGTTGCGAGAAAGTTCTTCTGACATTTGAGAAGCTTTAAAAAGTTAAATTGTTGAGGGGAACCATTGTGAAAAAAAAAAAAAAAAAGAGATTTTAACTCATTTAACTCTTGAAGTAAGAACTTTCAAAGGTAAGAGGCAGAACCTTTACACTGCTGCTTGAATTACGTGGTAGTTTATTCCCGAATGTTCTCAGCTCCCCAAATTCCTCAGCACTGGTGAATACTTGCATTAATTACTCCCCAAAGTAAGCTCTGATTCACACGAAGGAACTTCATCCCCTCCCCAACGACTCCAGCCACATTTTCCCTACTAACTTGAGCTGCCCATCCCCGAAACACCCCGAAATGTTCTGCACCCTCAGTTCCTCCAGCTGACCTCCCTGAGAACCAACCCCTAACGCAGCCCATCTTTACTTTCCCTGCAGCTGCTCCAAGTCCCGCTGTGGCCGTGCCACGTGTACGTACGTATGCAGTAGTCTCCACTCTCGTAGTAGCCGGGGCAGCACTGGGAGCGTCGGCGGTACATCGTGCGCAGCCCCCTGCGGTACGCGGTCTTGTAGCTGATCCTGCAGCACGAGACACAAAA
The DNA here is from genome assembly GCF_015227805.2 of Hirundo rustica. Taxonomy (NCBI): domain Eukaryota; kingdom Metazoa; phylum Chordata; class Aves; order Passeriformes; family Hirundinidae; genus Hirundo; species Hirundo rustica. The sequence goes on from NC_053462.1 coordinate 18,374,710, forward strand.
ACCGTCGGGCGCTGTTGCAAATCCGTGCCTCCCGCTGCGATATTTGGGTTACCTTACGCTGAGGGCAGCGCTCGAGAATTATTTTTAAACGCGGGAAAGGTTTTTTGATAATAAAAGCTGCAATGAGGAAGGAATCGATGCTGGTTTTGAAGATTGAGATATGACTTGTGTGATAAACACAGTGACAGTCACTGGAGCTCTTCCCGGGGCAGCTGCTGTCTTAAAGCGTTTTCCCGGTCCTGCTGCAAGGGCAAGGAGTTTCTTCAAGAATAAATGATTTATTTTTGCACATCAGCAAGGTCAGATCTCATCAATGGAAGGAACAGAGTTTTGTGCAGACCACTGCGTCAGCTGCTACACAAAAACCTTCCCACAGTGGCAACTGCTCTCAAGACACAATTGAGGAGCTCACCCCGAGTGATTTGTCCCTGCTTGCTAACCCTTCCAAGGCACTCACACCTTGCAAAGTGTCATTATAGTTCCAGCCCAGAATTTAAAGCCTGTTTTCCCCACCACAATACTGTAGGCCACAGAAATTAAGAGGTGTTTAGCATTCTGAAGCATTCCTACATTTATTCATTGCATTAGCAAGGATACCACATAAGAAAGGTAATATTTAACTACATATTTTACAGCAAACATTTCAAAACAGCTTTGCTAGTTTATGGAAATTACCTCAATTGAACAAATTCTATTGTCCTTCATGTTAGATAAACTGATCGAATTTACTCTGCTGCATTCCAATCTATACAATATTCCAGAAAGCTCTGCAGCTCTGTTCTCTTCCAGACACGGTGACCCAGGAGCTAAGAAGCCAAGTGCCACAGTCCCACAGGGAAGGCGCTGAACAGCCAACTTGCAACTGAATGAGTGAGAGCTGAGACACAAATTGGCTTCTAAACCCTTGAAAGATTGAGAATATTTGTGGGTATTTATTAGGATACTTTGGAAGCAGAATGAATGTAACAGCAATATCCTGCAGCCTGGGAAAAATTAACTCTTCGGTGCAAGTTTTCATTCAGTCCTAGAAATGGACTCATTCATTTTACCTGATTTTCAGTGCAGATTTGGGGGCACTAATTCTAACACAGCTCCATTTCTAATTATCACTAGTCCTCAAATGCCTGATTATTCACAATTTAGGAGGTGCATGGACTTCCTTTTCCAAACCTGGACCTGTACCAATCACTTGGAAAAGCGAGTTGGTCCCGTCTGGTCAGGCAATAAACACTTCCAACCCCATGGCAGGGCCAGAGGAAGGATACACACTCCTGGATGGCCCCATGAGGGACTGACTGTCACTTATCTCACTCAAACTTCAGGCAAAAATTGAGATCAGGGTCCATTCATGGTTTTCAGCTGCTCTTGTATCATAATAGGAACTCAGATAAAAATATCAACAGAGCTAAAAGGAAATAGCTGTAAAGCACAGCACTGAGATATTTGAAGTTAGCTGGATGATTGTATCATTTTCACATTTATTCCATGGCATTATGAACCTGTTAATAAAATTTGGATTCTGATGCTGATCAAAACCTCTTTGTGCTTTTCTTGTGTCATAATCTCACGACACAACTATCCAACACTAACCATCACTTACCTCACTCACACTTCAGGCAAAAATCTCTGTATTTCTGTTCAATGCCTGGAATTCCAAACCCCCCACCCCAAAACACATCCTTGTGCACATGTCTACATTGCAGCACCATTTGGATAAACCAGAGGTGTGTGAGGAGGCGAAAAGGCAGAGGGAAGCTCAGGTTTCAGGGGATTGGCTCTTACCTGTGCCTGGTGCACTTGAACCAGTTGAGGATGTCTGTGCATCGTGTGTAATAGATCTGGTCAAAGGGATGAGCGTAAGATTCCTGCACGGTCACGGCGTAGCTGCGAGGGGACAAGGAGGGAGGTGAGAGCCTGCTTGGGGCCACGTGAAAGGCTGCAGTTCCCTGTGTCTGCTGCTCATGGAACTCCAGTGTGAAACACATTCACATTGAGAATCTTAGAAACTTTGGGTATTTAGCAAAGAGCAGGGCTTCCTTTAGCTAGACCTGTTCCTGAAAAGTTTGGAAATGCTTGGCTCTGTGACTGTTGTAGGCATAGAGATATCACTGTTAGCAATAGGAAAAAAAAAAAAATTACTAAAAGTCGTGGAAATTTAGAAGGTGAATGGATACGGACAAAACCTGGGCAATTTGATGAGAAATCACAGAGCTCCAACAGCAGCAAGAACTGAGCAATCTTCCCAAAACACCACCCAGCCACGCAGCAGGTTCTGTGTTCATTATTGTTTGGGCCTCTCACGTGATTCAGGAGCACAAATCTCCTGTTGGGTCAGTCATGGCAGAGCACAGCCCACAGCAGTGTGTGCACTGCTCAAGGGGCTCCTCCCTCAGGTGCTGATCTGGACACAGGCCCCACTTTGTCAGAACAATGCACAAATTGGAGAATTATTTGTAGAACAATACACAAATCACCCTAGGCAGGTCAAGACCCAGGAGTTAGAACCTCTAGGTCACTCATTATATCGATTGTCTTAATTCTGCAGCTGATTTCCCTCTCATCAGCAGGGCTGCAGATGTGATTAAGCCCTGGGAGATTGCACCCACAAGGCAATACCAAGATATTTGCTTGGAGGGGCTGACTGGCTTGAAATCGAAGATTGAGCTGCTCCTGCCCTGCTTGTCCTGTCCCTTCTAGACAAGCCAAGGTTCCCCTGGATGCTGCTTTGCCTTCTGCCACTGCAGGGTTTGACAATAATGTTTTTATTTCTGCTAACGCCAAAATATAAAACATTTACATTGCTCATTACTAATGGAAGACAGTAACACTTGCAAATCTCAATTATTATTTTATGATGCCGTTTATTATCCAGCAATAGCCCTAACAATCTTTTCCCTTTGATTTATTAACATCTAACTAACAAAGTCATCTTGTTCAGTACAACCAATCAATTTTGGTATTTAATTTTTGTTTCTCCTTGATTGGGTCTCTAGGTTGCTGACTTTCTTCAGACAAAATCAATATTTTATTCCTGTGCTCTGAATGCACTTCCAGCACGCAGACTGCAAAATCCTTTCCTTGTACAGTCTTTCCTTTGAAGTTGCATCATCTACAAGGAGTTAATTCTCTAATTGAGGCCTCAAAACACAGTCATCAAATACGATTCTATTTTTACCTTTTTCAGTGGTGTGTTTTGCTGAAGCGTACAGCAATTCAGATTTGTGAGGAATCGAACCAGAACTGGAAATGTGGCAAGTCAAACTGAGAAGTACAGGACCTTTAGCCTCTGCAAACAGCCTCTGCGTGAGTGTGAACCCCATCAAAGGCTGTGGCTTTCTCTGTGCCCACAGGCCTGCTCAGATCCACTTTTAGGACCAGGGCACTGGAACAATAGAGAGAACAAGAAATTCCAAGGCCTTTCATGTTCAGTGCTTTCGTTCGCTCTTTGATGCCGACACGAATTTGGCAGGAAGAGCCCCAAAGTTCAGGCCAGACAAAACCAGCCTGGATGTTGCAGCAGGAAGGGCTTCAAAGTTTCTTGCTGGACAACAAGCAGAGAAAAGCAGGACAGAAGAAGGCCAGCATTTCTGTGGGTCTCTCCATGATAAATGCAAACATTTCAGTGCACTCCTGTAGCTCCCCCAAAGGGCACAGGGGGATGTGGTCAATAGCTGTAGCCTTAGAACCAATTTCTTGGCATGATAAAAACCCTCCAAGGCACTCAAAAGTGTTATTTCTGTAAAGCAAATCTGTGCTCTTGTCTGAGACCTGGCGGTATTTAGCAAATTATGGCCCTCAGCTTGCCTTTTAAATGTAAAAATCTGAAATGGATGGTAAAAAAATAAAAACTGGCAAGTTACACATTACCTTTCCCAGTGACTACAAACATTTGGATCATCTGGATTTAGGGACAGAGTAGTTCTGAGCAGAAAAGTCAGAATAAGGCCTCGCAGAACCCACTGGAACAGTACATGTGCCACCATTGTTGTACCTAGATAAAGAGAAGAAAGTAGAGCCATTAAAAACAATTTTGAAGAAAATATCCTTCTAGGCCTTTTCCTCCTTACTTTTGTGCAAATCCAAACACTGTGGAGCTATTCAGAAACTGAAATACTTGAAAAAGCAATCAACTAAACAGTAAAATGCTTTAAAAGTTCAAATGCACTCTAAAAGGAATTTATACATTTAAACCTAATAAAACCAAGGGATTTGATGATTAAGCCACCCAAGATATTGATAGCCCAAACGATTCTTCCAAAGAACATTTCTGATACTGATTATTTTTATGATAAGCTGTCTGTACTGACAAATAAATCACCGAGGTATTAAAGCAATCTATTCTTCCATCCGCCAACAGGCAAGTGGGAGAATACCCAAATGCCCCCTTTGATTTATTTAAATGGGGTTTACAGGTGTCAATATGGGCTGGATGTGAGACTCGTGCTTATTGCAAGATGGAAGGAAAATCAATGCCCTCCTCAAGCCTTGGATGGGGAAGCACTGAGAATTACAGAGGTCACAGCATTGGGGAACATTACACACAACAGGAAATAAAAATATTTGCATTGAAGCTGGACAGAGGTTGTACAAAATTTACTGGGTGTATTTATCTTATGAATATCATCATCTTCCTGTTCATCTGTTAAATGTCTGGGACTTTGAAACCAAAGTTGTGGTGTTGGCCTAGAAGTCTCCAATGACACCAATCAAAAATTCAATATAGATAGAAAATAAAATCACTTTTTTTTTTTTTTTTTTTTGGTAACAGCATTAGAGGTGTTAATCTGTAAAACGTTATGTCAGGAAAAAGTATTTTTAAATATCCATTCCAGGCATTTACACGGACACATAATTCACCATTCAAATCAGAAGTCCTAGAAATTATTCCTGGCAACAAGATTGTCCTAAAAATAGGTTGAATCTTCATATGATCATCAAAAAAACACATGGCTCATTGCCTCAGGGTCCAGAACAGCAAAGAGATGTTAAGAGGTTTGCTCTGCAGGGCCCTGATATAGAGCCCAGCATAAAGGAGCCATCACAAAGCAGAATGAAGAGCCAGGAAAACAGCTCAGAAATTACCTCCTGACCCAGAGCCTTCTTAGCCAGCTCAAGGACACCCATTGCCTTTAGCGGATTCAAGTCACAATCCCAATGGGAGCAGTAGCTCATCTTTTAAATTATTCCTAGAGCGCCGCTAAACCCAAAGATAGGTCTTAAGCCATGTAAGTCATATTAATGTTAATTAACATGATTTAATGCTAATGTTCCTCATGAAATGGGTTTAAGTCAAGGAGTGACCATTTTTTCCCTGTGGGCTTTTCCAAAGTCCCACAGCAACAATGCAAAAGCTTAGTCTGGAAATCCAGAGGGCTGACGAGGCAAGGACGTATTTATGGAAAAGCCTATCCTTGTCCTGGGAACTGCTCCTCATGGAGGAAAAGTGTCTGGAAGGGCTGAGCTGCCAAAAGTGCCAATGTTCAAACATTCAGAGCCGTGGGGGAGCAGAGCTGAACGTTCCCTGAGCGCAGCGTGGACAATGGATGTGAACAACCCAAGGATGAGGCTCCACAAACTGGCGGCCCTTTAACCCAAATCCCTCCCAAAAATTCCTTTCACTGTGACACTGGGGACAAGAGTTTCTTGGCACTGTATTTCCAGGTTGTAATTTACCCTCCTTCTTCATCCTCTGCACCTTTGGGACACGGTAGGGCTGGGCAAACGGGGCTAAAGGAAAGCTCCTTCTGATGGACTGATGTGGGCAAAGCAGGAGCAGGGCAAAGCTGCTCCAGGAAATGCAGATCTTCAGAGAGGGTTTAAATCTAAGCACAGTTCTGTGCTCAGTTTGTTAACTTCTGGAGATCATCAACAGCCTGGGTCTGTGCTACGTTAATTACAGGCAGAAAGGCAGCCTGGCTTTAAACTGGTAATTTATTGCCTGCATTTGCTTTCCATCAGTTACCAGAAACTGAAAGGTAAATAATAATTAATTCAAGGTAGAAATCAAACTTCTCCCCCAATGCAATTTTTTTCTCCTTCGGTACCAACTGAAGCCAGTGCCCTTGAGTTCAGGAGAAAGCAAACTTTCAAGAAAGATTTGCTTAGAATACACCAGATGCTAAGAAAGAGGCTCTTAAGATCACTTATTCCTGCTGAAAATTACCCATTCTTTATATTGAATTTCATATATCCTTTATATGAAAGTACTCCCTACAAAATAAAAATAAATGAGAACAGAGCCCAGCTGCCTCACTCACTCTAAAGAGAATGAGGTCTAAAGCAGCCCCATATTTGAATTCTGTAGTTCTCAGAGACCTCAGTTTGTTTTTAAGAAAATGATGCCTCAGTTTAGTTTTTAAACCAAACAAATGTCAGAGAATTATTTATAAGCCCTAATAGCACCCAGATTATTTTTTGAAGTGTATTAGAAAGAGGTTCTAAATTGTTTTCTAAACTTTTACTGCTACTGCTCTGTTATTATCTGTTTGTGAGAGAGCTGCTTTGTGTCATTAATTCCCTAACTTTGTAAGTCAGATTGAGGATCAGAACCATCCAACTCCCCAAATCCAGCAGAACCTCATTCATCTCAAGTGTCTCGTTTCGTAATTCAAATGAAATATTTCACTTTGATCACTGTTAATAGAAAAATGGAATGGTTGCTATTACAGGAGTCAGAATAAAACTCTAAAAATAGGAGCACACATATTAAAAACCAATATCAAAAAAAGAAACCAGTAATGACATCTAAACTGGGCTTTCAACTTTCACTGCTCACCACAGCACACAGGAAATTCCTGCCTCAAATTCAGTGTTTGGGACAGAGTGTCCAAGGAGGCAGCACCAGCCTGGAGGGGACAACGCCTGTAACTTCATTAAAGCTACAGCCAAATTATTCCAACATTTCCAGTGCCTGCCTCTCTCCCAGGACAGGCAGTCTTGGGGGCTGAACACCAAAATAAACGACACAAAGCTGTCTGTGCAATCCCCACATGGATTCAACTTTTTGTCTCTCCAGGCCTGATTTTTCTTTTCAGGAGTGAAATAAGCCAATTTAGGTAAAATTTGGTGAGAGTCTCTCAATCCAAAGGACGTCTGTGTGGTTTTTCACCAGTGTCTCACTCTGATAATTACAACTGATTAGGTATCTGCTATTCCTTAGGCCATTTTCTCCCATCTTCCTCCTTTTGGAAAAACTTCAGTATTTCACCTACAATATTGGTACAAGTCCATCACAAAAGAAAGGAAAGCTCCAAGTCTTAGCTACAGAAACACTGGCAGGTGGCAAATCGTTAATTTATTTGTCTGTGGAGACTCTTTACAAAAAACCTTCTTGGAGGAAACTGTGCTGGGGTTTGCAAAGAGACCTCGAGATGCAGATGATCCTTTAAACTTCATGAACATCATGAAGAAAAAGCAGGTGTGACACTGTCCTGCAGCAGTACCCCTGGGGGTAGGACCTACCTGCAGAGAAAAGATCTCAAAGAATCCTTGCTGGGTGACATAAATAGCCTATAAAGCTTTTTCTAGTTGTTAAGGACTTGGTTTTGGTAACATTCTTGTGAAAAAAAGCTCAGTGTGTCATTTAAATGGCCGAGGAAAAGAAAAAAAAGAAACCCAAAACTACAGATTCAATTTCTCCTCTGCTTCCTTGGCTGACAGGCTAGAAAATCTAACTAAAAATGACCGTTGGAGACTTTCTTGTTCAGGGCCAGAAGCGGTGAAACATTTCATTTTGACATCTCTGTAATAAAATATTTCATAACATGACTTTGACATAAAATTCAAACAGAATTTCCAGTCCATGACAGAGTTCTAAATTGAATGTTTTTCCCTCAATTTGGGATGAAGTGAGCTCTAAACTGAGCAAAAACCCCTAATTTTGTGTCTAGCTGTAAGCAGCAGTGTTTTTCACGAGCACACACCACTCTTAAATCCTTATGCGCTTTTGAAGATCAGAAAGTCTAAATGTTTATGCAGTCAGGTTAACCTAGGCTGAATTCCCCCCACAAATTTCCAAGTGACGCATTTAGCAAAGAGCCATGTTAAAAGGTCTTACCTTAAAGTGCTAAAAATTCCCAGTGGGTCCTGTTTTTACAGATCCCCAGCACATGGAGACACGGGCTCATCAACGGGAGAGTGGGAGAATGCCCTTGGGAAGTCACTTGGCCCTGTGAGCATCAGGAAAAACACAAAACTGGGTCAGAGGAAACATGTTAAGGGGGTGTGGAAACAAATCAAGGCAGAAATGAGACAAAACATTTGAAATAATTAGATAACAGAACATAATTGTGCTATTCAGATCCGTCCCACTGTCCTGCTTTCTGGCAAGAGCAGGGGACTCGGAAAGAGTGGAAGAACACAGGGGATGTAACACATCCCTCTTACACCCTCCCAGCCTCCAGAAATCTGTTTCCTATCATTTCCTACCTAATTTTGTTCCCATACAGACTTTTCCTTCTTTAATATCCTGACAAGAAAGTCCAGTTTCTTTCAGGAAGTTTGATAGAAGACCTTGCAAAAGCCTTCTGGAGATCGAACTGCCCCTTCTGGATGCACATGTTTACTTTGAAGAGCTTTCACAGGCTAAGAAGGCTTTACAAACCCATGTGGATTCTTCAAAAATGCATTCTATGCATCAAGAGAAATAATTCTGTTCTTAACACTAGTTTCTACCAAACAGGAAAATGAGGTGTGCCAAAATGAAAATGGATCCTAGTGTTTGAGTGGAAGCAATTGAGGAAAATGCAAGCGAGCGGTTGAGCCAGGAAACAAAAAGTTGGATTTCACTGGAGAAGCATTGAAGTGACGGAGTGTTTGCTGATTACACTATTTTAGTCTCTAAGTAGTAGCAAGCTTCCAACAAGCTGCCCTCGGTGGCGTTCCTTCTTCTCATCCCATCTGAAATTTTCATGATAGTTTAGGCAAGGGATCATTTAAACACACACTTCATTTGGCTCCACATCAGATTTTGTTCGAAACAAGCTGTTACAAAAGCTAAATGAGGCCACGGGTTTCAAAACTGATCAGGGATTTTTGGATGTCTCCATTTATGATTAATAACTTGAGATACCATGAAAGGACTGGATAATTTGCAGAGCTCGGGATACCTGCTCAGAACAGCTTGCTTTAATCTGGGCAGTCAAGAACAAATCCATTCAACCTCACCAGTCACCTCTAAAAGTTGTTGTCATGACCAGCAGAAATATTGCCAGCGACAGGTTGTGGTTTTGTTTGTTTTTTAATGAAAATTTAAAGCTGTTTTAAACAGATAAACACTTCCAGGAAGGATCAGGTACTGAATACAAAAGCAGTGACAATGTGATTCTTATCATCTGAGCCCAGAGAAATTCAAGTGATGGAAGAAGTAGCAGAAACAGCAGACTGTGCCCTGGGCTGCTGTGTTCCCTCTGCTGGCACCTTGCACGATTAACGCAGGAGACAGGAGACAAGAATTAACATGTAATTAACATGACTCGGGAAATGAAAGAATAAACGCAAAAGTCTGGGATTTTCACAGTTTATGGGGAAATCCTACACCCGGAGTCCTGTGTGCTCAGTCTCCACAGCCACCACCTCTGCTACATCAGCCTGTGGAGTGCGTGCTGCTCAGTACCCACAAAGGAACCGAGTCCATTCCCAAGATCTCATTTAGAGGCTCTATTTTAAAGCCTGAATAAACACACAGGGTGATAATTGCTGCAGTGCCCTCAGGACTCTCCCTTACACTCTCTGAACCACAGTTGCTCAGTTTTCCAAACCTGGATTCAGGGCTGATTTCAATGGGATATGAACATCCAAAACTCTTAAGCTGCTTTAAGATTCTAAGCTCTAAAATACATCAGTGTGAGTTGTATTTGATAGAGAGAACATTGTTACAGTTCCAGGGATAACTTATGAAGTCTGCAGATCTGCTTCAGTGCTAACACTTTTCTGAGCTGACTTCTGGAGTCACCAGGAGCTTGGACACAGCTAAGTGAGAATAAATAATGAAGTAAGTGCTGCTTAATCTATAAAATGTTATTTTTGGAAGCTCAAGATTGTTCCCTCAGTGCTCTCAGAGGAAAACTGGGTCAAAATACCACAGAGATGTGTCAGAGGCAAGGAATCTGGGCAGTTACTTCAGTTACGGCTAATGAAATATGTTTATCAAGACAAAGGCTGGTGGATGTGTCTGGGCCTCTGCTTAAATCACACTGGCAAATATTTCAGGCCTGACACTGGCTTAGCAGAGTGGGCTGAGCTGAAGTGGCTCAAATTCCCCCCAAGTTCTGCATCCAGCGTTTCCCATCTGAGCCCACACACAGCAGTGGGCTCTGGAACTTCGGGTGGAATTAAGGACATGCAAGTTCTCAAAGTCCCAGTATCTCCCCAAGGGGAAGAGGACTGGCCAGCCTGCCAGGTGCTTTGAAAATAAGCTCATTCCAAGCTGAAAAGTGTTAATACACTCAAGCAGCAATGTGCAAACATGTTTGGCATTCCCCATCCACTCCATGAGATTATCATCAGCATACAAAGAGGCGCAGAGTGGATTTTGTCACTCCTTACACAAACTCCATGAACATTTGTGCAAAGCACAACTACCCATCCAAAAAGCTATTATTCACTACAATGCTAAACTTCTTTTTTCTTAAATAATTGAGTGCTTAATCAATAGTCCAGCAGAAACATAATGAAAATATTGCATTAACAACACCTAAAAACACTGCTGAACCAGTGCCCAAATCCACATAATTGCTGGCTCCTTTTCAGAAAGGTTGGCTCGGAAAAAGATTTTCCGTGATTTCCTGCCCATAATTTTGTACTTCTGTACTTGACTACCAGTGTAAAACTGGAAGCCAGCCCTTCAAACATTTGGCCCTTGAAGTTATCAATCCCAACTCAAGCCCAGTGAAATGTTTGTGCTCCTGGTAGTGCCTAAGCCTGAGCTTCGCCCTGCCAGCCAGGACAGGGGCTGACGTTCCATCAGCGCCTTCAGCCAAAAGCAGCTCAGTGCTGGAAGGCTGGAAGGCAAAATCCTGAGCCCTGAAGGATTTCAACACAGACATTGTGCTGCAGGCTGGGAGACCCTCCTGGGGCAGCTTTCTCTGAACCCCCTCCATTAAAACATGGAAAAGAAGGAAAGTCAGGAAGAGGGGCTTTGTGGGGCTGCTCCCTTCACCTGAGAGCCAGGAAGGGGCCGGGCTTGCTGTGCTCCCCACTGCTCCCAGAACTGTCACTCAGCAGAATGTTGGAGCTGCTGGGAACCACGTGAGGAGTCATCACTGGCTCCTGATTGAACAGAGTTTTTATATTCCCCACCCCATGCCTTTTCAGAGATGCCTCCACAGGCATTCCATCAGCAGGGAAAGTGGCTGCCACTCATCAAAAAGCTCCTCTCTGAGAAGCCAAATGAGCTCACACCCAGCCACCCACCCAACCCATGTGCAAGATGGCAAACAATTGCAGCATATGCTTCCTCAGACACTTAGAGCAACAAAGAGCTTGAATCCCCACAACACCCAGGATAAATAAAGCAACCCAAGTGTTACAGCCATGCCCAGATGAGGAATAATGTTTCTAAAGACTTAGTTTAAAAACCTCAACTATTTATTCTGACAGAATTTTCTGCAGCATTTAAAGAGTGTGCATAAAGTTGACCTGAAAATAAGAGCAACAAGCAATAGAATAAAAAGATGCTCAACAGACACACCGTGAAATAAATTAACTGTGATCTGTAGAAGTGCTGTGAAAGTCAGAAAAAAAAAAAGCCATTTGAAAATGTAAAATATCCTTTACGGTTATATGTTTTTAAAAATTACTTCTATTTGTCAAGAACAATTGACCCTTTCTTTCTGTCTTCATTTATCTCAGAGGAAAATAAAGTGAAACAAACAGCAAAAAAGTCCCAAGTACGGTGAGCAGCTGAGCCAGGGACAAATTAAGTAACACAGATTGATGGCTGTTGAGCTAGAGCAGTACCATCACATCCCAATGCTACAGCTCGTATTTCATTTAAAGACCCATCTCTTATTTTCCAGAAACAGTGCAGTATTTATGGGAGAAGTCTGATTTGCAAGCCTTGGAGCTGCACTGAGAATCCAGATTCAGTTTTTCCAATTTGGCTTTAAAGTTGGTGAATTCCTTGGACTTTTGAGGTACCAATCCAACTAAAACGAAACCAAACACTGGAGTAAAATGAACACTGAAACTAAACAAGTATTTTTTAAAAAGCGCTGCAGACAGGGAAAAGCTTTTTTATCTTCAGTATCTTCACCAGGCAGAAAGGAAATGTTTGCTACCTTTGCATCTCCACCTTTACTGACCCCACTGGTCCAAGAGCATGTTTTCCTCAGCTCTTCTCTGGGACTTTTCCCAGGGCTTTATCTCCCCTGGCATTCCCTATTACAGCAGCACGCAGGTTTCCTCCTCCTGCACTCCATTCCCCTCTTGCCCCTCGAAACCTCAATCTAAGAGTTTTTAATTTCATTGCTGTTAAAGACATTGATATCCCAGACAGAACATAACTTTTTCTGTGGATGTCTGGTAAGTATAAGATAAACGTTCAATCAATTTTTAGATTTCTAATGGCTTAAGAATTAGAGTGGCCACGTAAAAACTGCCGATTTTACTTGAAATACAAGAGGCTCCCTCAGAAACTGCAATAATCCTTTGTGATTTCCTGTGTTTCTTACAGACACATCTGGAACACCGTCAATACTGGAGGATTGATATTTGGTTCAATCAAAGCCTCAAGCAGAGATATACAAAATTTATCTGGTTTTCAGAGCATGCACAAATTTGTCTGAGAATCAGGTTGGTTACTCAGGTGCCTGGCTATAAACTGCCAGATTCAGGCATCCAACATGGAAAACAGGCTGAACAGAGGTGCCCTTTGCCAGGACACAAAGCTGATGCTGTGGAGAGGTGTGTGGAGAAAAATCATTGCAATCCCTGCTGGACTCCCCTGTGAACCAGGCAAGAGGAGTGCTGGGCATCAAGGGCTGGATCTGGGCTGAGGAAAGTCCTGCAAGATGCAAAATATTTCTGCAATCCTGGCTTAAACTTGGATCTCTCAACCTCCCAGGGCCCAGGGTGGGCCCCCAGGCTGCACCAGCAGAGGGGCCCCTGATCAGCCTCAGCACTGAGAGGGGTCTCAGTGAGTTCAGATGGGCAAGAACAGAGGCTGAAAATGCTCTCTGATAACATCCAGGTCCTTCAGTTCTGTGTCTGCTTTCTCCTCTGTGCAGAGCTGAGAAGCAGAGACTGTGCCCAGAACTCCCAGCAGATCTAAACAGTCCTCCAAAATATCGTCACCTTTCCAGGAACCATCAGAGCCCCTGTTAGAGCAGTAACTGCAGAGATAAACGAGAACATGACCCCAGCCTTATTCAATTTTACATCACTACGCAAAGCTCTCGACTCTGCTGTCTCCATGACCTACTTTATCTGTTGTTTATTTTTTATTATTTTTTTTCTTTTTCCAGGAAACGCTTCATTAAGGATAAAAGTACCTGGCTTACAGTAACAGGGCACTGTGCAAAATGTCTGTCAAAAAGTCAAGGGAGGGACACTCATAAACACATCAGAAAGAGCAAAACCACAGAGAACTGTGGGATTGCAAAGGAGAATCTCAGGTAGAAGAAAGGCAGAGAAGATGCACAGGCCAAAGTCTCTACTGGTGTAAATGGCTGAAGTCCAGTGAGTTCACTGTGCCAGTTTGAATCTGGGGAGAATTTGGATGTGCCAGCTCAGTCTGATGCAGATGGCATTGGAGCTACTCAGGTTAGAGCCAGAGTCTGTTTTCTGGCAGGAAAACGGGAGCTGGGAAAACCACTATGGACAAAACCAGACCTGAACAACTGGTGCGTGCAACTGCCTTGGCTTCCTCTTCCCCCTCTTCCTAAATTTGACACTTAAAACTCATTTAACTGCTTTGAGAAAAAAGGTTAATGAAAATTATCAAAGAGAGAGATTATGGGGAAATTTTAGGATTTCATTTCCTTCATTTTCAGATGTACTAATTAAAGTTTTTTCCTACCAGGTAAGACAAGCACAGTTTTCTCTCTCTGTTCTTTCCACACCATGCATGCACCATCTGCTGAGTCCTCTTACTGAGCCCTCTCCATGGCTTGTTCTCAGCTCCACTGCCCTCAGATGACCAAGGACAACATTTCATTACCAATCCTTTTTCAAACCCTGCAGAGGCCAAAAAAATCAGAGCTTAAAAATTGCTTATACATCTTTGAACTTAGCGTAGAGTTCACCACAGCTCACTGTGTGTTGGGGTTCTCTGAGCAAACATCACTTATCCTGCTGAACAAAACCAAACCCAGGTCCTGCTCTCCACAAAGTGGGCACAGGAGGTGCTGGCAGGAAACAAAGGAGCTCCCCATTCTCGTCTCCCATCAAACACCATCTTCACACAGAAATAAAGCACGAGCCTCGAGGTTTTTGGTTTTGTTAGCACCACACTCGTGAAAAACTTGTATTTGTGTGAGTTGATGCTGATCTCCCTTGCAGAGCACAGCAGTAATGAAGTTTTTCTAAGCTCCCGACAGATTATTCCCCTCCTTCCACCTGCTCCAGTTCTTTAGGTACATGCTATGAGCTCTGTTTCCCTCTTCAGGCATTTTTCTGACCATCAGAACATCTTCTGACATCTTCTAGGTGTTGTTATTTCACACACTGCTGTCCAAAACCCCTCTAGAGAATTCCACTCAGAATTCTATGGGAATTTCTTCCCGTACCAACATCCACTTGCCACATCCCCTTCACAGAACTCACTACAGGTAATTGTATCTCTGTTTATTTAAACTTCAACCCAACTCACTCGGTCTCCAAGGGAACCTGTGCAGTTTCTGTGCTCTTAGCTATGAATTCCAGCACCCGCTGGGACTGCAGGAGTGCCATGAGCTGCAGGGTAAAGGGTCAAGATTGTATAATTTAGTGATCTCTCCTGTGCCAGAGAACAAACAAGTTTTCTCTGTGCATGGAAATGTTTGAGTGGAAGCAGGACAGGTGGCTGTAAACCCTCTTCTGGCCACTCATTAGAATCTCAGTAGTCTGCACACCACCTTTGTGTCTTTACCACCTGCTCCTCCTCCTTCCTTCTTCCATGACGTTGCTCCTTTTTCATGGAATTCCTTTCTTCAGATATGGTGAAGCTAAATGCCAGCCCATCTCCTCCTAACCCAACATTTTACATGATTTACTGCTGCTATTGCTGGGCCACACGAAGCTGGGGATGTTTAACAGGTGTGTATGAGCCAGAGAAATCACTGCCCAATTAAAAATCTGCCACAAGGGGTAAATAGAACAACACAACACCAAAATACCTGAATAAATCATTGATTACTGGTTTATAACCTGGGCTAGTCAGAGAACTCCCAAACTGCTCCTTACACTGATTTTTGGGGAATGTGCTCTTAACGGAACTTGAAATATCCTGCGGGTTCTCTACCAAATGGAAAAGACGCCACAGTGTGTCCTCCTCTTCAGCTGAGGAATGAAACTCCTCATCCTCTGCCAAAGCAGACTCAGGCACAAACAGATATGAGGGAAGGATGTGTTTTGCTCGTCTGTTTATTTGTTTAAGCTTGGAGCCCACCCACCAGCCCAGACATTCATTTCTCAGCCTGGTTCAATTCTTTGATTTGCTGACTAGGAAGTCAAACAGAAGGTGGGAGTAGGAATGAGTAGGTGGGAACCAGAGCAGGCAGAAGTTTTTCCAATGTTATTCTAAGAGCTTAAAAATCTGAAAATCAGAAGTTGATTTTTAAAAATTACTGTTAACTTCTCGTTTTTCAGACACCTTATTTTGTTTAGAATACTGACTCTGATCAAGATTTTTATCTATCTGTAAGTTCTCTCTGAAGGATTTAGTCAAAATCCTCAAACCTTTGACACCTCAATGAAAACAGGCACAAAAGGCCAGCTGGAGTCTGGATAGGGGCTTAGCTCTAAAAGATGTTCAAACTTCACAATCTAAACAAAATATTTACCAGCAATGTATCACCTTGTTATCATGAATTGAGATTAAACTGAAGTTTCATGCAACTGAATAGGCTAATCACATACACAGACACACACTTTAACATCTAGGCTTTTCATGTTCTTAAGTATAAGCAATTAAGGGTAAGAGTAATGTTTCCTAATTATGTCATTGATCTCAATTCCTTTTCATTTTTCTATGAAAGCACGAAACTTACATAAGACACATCTGAGGTTGCTCCTGTTGCTCAGATCCTCATTTGTTCTAATCAAATATTCACCTCATGGCTTGTTTTGGGTTTGGTATATTTTTTTTCAGTTTTTGCCTTCACATGAAATTAAAATTTGGAAAGTCTGAATGTATCATTAACTTTGAAAAAAGTACTAAAAACTCATTTAAAAAAAAAAAAAAAAAAAAAAAAAAAAAAAAAAAAAAAAAAAAGAGTCACAGGGAGCTATGGGAAATTCTGTCTTACGCTGGCCTACTAATTAAAATCAACTATGCCACATTATTTCCACTGTTCAAAAGTATCCGCCTACAGATCTAAAACCTTCTCCCAATGATTAAAATCAGGAGTAAAAAACCCCAAATCTCTTTCCTCTTTCATGTGGAGCCACACAGAACACACTTTTGCAGCTTTCAGGGTCCATTAAAGCATCACCTTTGAAAACAGATGCACAAGCGGGCCCAGGAGTGATTTATGCGAGCTCAGAACTGCCGGGGACTCCTCGTGTTCAAAGCACCCCCAGCAGGCTCAGCAAGGTCCACTTCCACAGCCTGTAATGAGGATTCTCCAGACCAGAAAATCAATAATATAATTAGTAAATGCTCTGTTATTTCTCAGAATCTCGCCGCAACTTATCCGCCTTTGATCAAGCCGAGTTGACTGCTGATGACATTTAATATTAATTAATGAAAATGCGTGTGATAAAAAGCTCTTTGGAGAGCTATCTAATTATGTGCCATAAAAAAATGAAGGCTGTAATAACTGCAATTTATGTTTAGATCAATGGCTATTGTTTAGGGCACTCTGAGAAGATGTTGGGGTTATGAGTTATCCTTAGCTCCGCTTTCTCCTGCCTGACAGAGCCACTCAGAGCAGATGAGCCACGTCATTAATGAGTTTTGTCTCATCGACACCACCAAGGGCTGCAGGTAAATCCTGCCTCAGCTCTGGGACAGCACCCACAGAATATTTGATGAAATTCACTTCTCTTTTGACAATGGATGATTGACAGCAAACCATCACGACTGAAGGTACTGACAAAATAAATAACTGTGGAGATTAAGCAGGCTTTCAAAGGAACAACTGCAGTCCTTAGGGAACAACGATTACAGAAAGGTAAAGCATTTCATTAACTCAAAGGAATGCAGCACTTTGCTACCTCTCACTTTGACTGCCTGAGACCCCAGCTATTGAGAAACATTTACATTTTAAAATATTCCAATTTGATGCAACATGTCTGAGTAACTTCTCATGATTGTCAGGCACAGGAGAAAGGCAAAGGGAAATTTTTCATTATTATGAAACACTGTGGGATTCATCAGAAACGTCGTACCCAGTTTAATAAATCTGGTTCTAAATCAGAAAGAAAAGAGTGGAATAAATACAGTGTGTTAACACCACAGGGCAGATCCTACAGTTAATATGTCAAGTCAGTTAGGTCCCATTTCCCAAGACATTTTGGTTTGGGGGATAAATATAAATAAATTGGAGAATATATATCTGAATGGTCTTGCTTTATATCAGCCATGTACAGTAACCGACCCCTGGGTTTGGTGAAATTATTCTAATCCCATAATCTGAGTACACACCTCACTTGCAGCAGCCTTTTCCAGTGCAGGTGAGTGAAAAAGGAGCAGCTGTCACATGATCTCACTCTTCTCTCTAATAACCACAGAGAGAAGTATAAAAATATTCAGAAATTGTCAACATTCTTACAGCAGCTCCATTAATTCCACATAGGACCTTCCCTGTTGTTCACTGGCACATTCTCATCAGTGTGAGTGGGGAACACAATTTAGAAGTAAACTAAGGTTTTCAATCATCTGAATTCCTGGGGAAAAAAAATTATAATCTTGCTTCATCTGTCCCAGTTTGGCTTATTTTGAAAGACAACGTGTGAAATTGCTGAGAACAGACCATTGGCTAAAGAGGTGCCACTTGTTCCTGCCCCAGATGTGAAGGAGCTGGCTGCTCTCAATACAAAGTGATTAATGATTGCTTGCAATCAGCCCTGGAAATCATTGGCATTGAGCGACAGAATGATTCTGTGACATCACACAGCCTCACATCCGATGCTTGTTCTCGGCCACGTTGCTCCTCGTGCTGCCATTTTTGGCACCGTGAGTGGGCTCAAAAAAAAAAAAAAAAAATTATGGCCTTTATGATGTTCCTGAATAAACAAGTTTTCACACGAGAGAGGTTTCTATTTCTTTCTGCCAAATTCATTCTCCTGTTCACTCGTGACCTCTCCCATCCCCACTCCACCACTCCACCTTGTAGGAGCACTGCTTTGTACAAAGGTTCTGACATTTTTCCATCTCTGCACAAAAATTCCTCATTGAATCAGTCCTGGAACATCTGACTGCAACCAGATCTCTCTTCTGCACTGTCACATCCAAACGATGAGCCTCTACCTCACAGCAAAGATTCACATTATTGTAGTTAATTGCAGTTAATCTTTGTAGTTGCTTTATTAAATCTCTTGCTGTTTTTACGGTGCACAGGGTCATCCAGTTCTTCCTCAGTTAAAACCCATTTATACTGAGAAGCTCATTAGTCCCCCAGACTAATCATGGAGTCCTATTTGAGCAAGCAAGAAACAGGCAAGAACTCTGATATCTCACAACTTTCCCAGCTGAAACCCCCAAAACATGATAAACAAGGAAAAAAAATACAAAGGATTCTAGAGTCAAGCATTCATGTTAACAAATTCTTCTTAATCCTATCAAGTTGTCTTTTATCATCAAAACTTCACATCTAGAAAATAGAAATACTACCTCTGGGTTCTGCATTCATATTAATTAGAGGCTAAAGAGAATTTCAGGAAGAAAGAGCTGGATGCTCATAATTCAGTATATAAAAGTGAAACTCAGCTTGATAAACCTGCTCCTGTATTTCATTATTTGCTTTTTGCTTCAGAGTAAATCATACAGGCATAAAAAACAGGGAAGAACTCCTGCTTGGTAAATAATCTGTGGAGGTTTTTATCCAGTGGGTCCTTGTGCTCAGTGCCC
Source organism: Hirundo rustica (assembly GCF_015227805.2). Classification (NCBI taxonomy): domain Eukaryota; kingdom Metazoa; phylum Chordata; class Aves; order Passeriformes; family Hirundinidae; genus Hirundo; species Hirundo rustica. The sequence goes on from NC_053462.1 coordinate 18,393,920, forward strand.
AGTACAACCAGTACAACCAGTATGACCAGTCCAGGGCAGGCTGGTGAGTGCTGGGAACCAGGGCAGCAGCGACGCCTGGGAAGGAAATGATGTTTGTGTCATAGGAAAAGATGGAACAACATCATAACTGTCAGAGCAATTTTCCACCTTGGTAGCTGAACACCTGAACTGTTTCTTGTTTTTGCAGTGGAATTATTCCCAGTTTCTCTCTGCTCAGCTCTGAATCAGCTCAGAGATGTGTCATAAACAATGTTTGCCTCAAAGAGCCGCGTGGGCCAGCGCCGAGGAGGGACTTAATGAGGAGACAGTAGTTCCATAAAAAAATAAAAATAAAGAGCTTGGTTCATTTTCTGTAAACATCTGGGCTGTAAATAACTGTAGGCAGGATAGCACTAGACTGCCTCTGACTTAACATCATAAAGATTGAGCTCTTAATTTTAATTTAAAGCCACCATAATTCTCAGTTTGCATTGGAACATAATCTTGCAGTCTGTTAGCAGGTACCTCAGAAATGCAGCACAAATGATAACATTCTTACACTTTTCTCAGGAAAAACTGAGTAAACATCTGTATTATCAGGTATTTTTAAAGGATTTTCTAGTTCAGTAGCAGTGCACAAAGAAAGTTTGATTTCAAAATAAAAACCAGGACAACTTATTTATTATGTCAATTTTCCAGATTCAAAACAGTTTAAATATTTTCATGGTCTAAAAGAAATTTATTTTTTTTTAAATCTGAGGTATAAAAGAATAATTTCTTTCCAACGGTTAATCCTTCAAAAAATCCACAGGGAAAGAGACTGAGGATGCAGAAATCATTAATGGTGGAGCTGTTGCTGAGTTCTATTCCTAGAAACAAAGAAATAAGGCTACAGTTGGCTCCCAGAGGCAGGTGAGTTCTGGCTGACCTGCCAGGAGCACTCTGAAAAGGCTCATTCACAACCTAATCAAACCGCTGGTGTGGGGAAGATAAGGCTCCAGTATAATTTTCTAGAAAATACTCTTTAAATGGTTCCAGTCACATTTTTCTACTTGATGTCTTTCTTCAAGCTAGTTTGATTCCTGTTTTCATTTCCTGGAACTGCCCTCAAAGAACCAAGTGAGTGAGTCCCTGAGCAGCAATCCCAGTGCCCAGGCAGGGACGGAGGTGCAGGACGAGGATCCGGGAGGAGCCGACCCCTCTGCGTGGAGAACATCCACATCCCAGCCTTGCTCAAGCCCAGGAGGGGAAGATCCAGCCCTAGCAGGGGAACACAAGGCAAAGGAAGCACCAATCCAACCTCTAGGGAACAAAAGATCCTCGCAGGAGCCTGAGGTGTCCCACGGCTCTGCTGGTGGAAGCCAGTCTGGCCTCATCCCTGAGCAGGAAAACGCGCTCGCTCCGGGTGGATGCTATCGTGGGACCTTAAGGATGTTCAGTGCCTCTTCATTTTGTTGGAAGATATTATGCGATAGAAACACAGCCATAATACAATTTTCCTTTTCCTGACTCCTAAGGAATCCTGCAGAGTCCTGAAAAAGCAAGTCCACTCGTGTGAGCTCGCTCTTTCTCTGATGTGGGTGATAAGCCAGAAAGTTGTTGGGCACCAGGCCAGGGGGAGGGAGCAGGGACAAAGAAATGAATGAGAGCAGAGGTAATTATAGCACTTATTTCGATTAAGTGCAGATCACCAATGAACTCTTTTGCCACTTGTTTTCTCCTCAGGGAAATCTCACTTTCCCAGCTTTAATTTAATCATGGGAAAAAAATATGTCAAGTATTGATTATAACTAGAAACTAAAGTCTACTACAAGCATGTTCACATTAGCACTTTCACTCAGACATGACCTGGAAGAAACCCTCTGCTTGTCTTTCTTCATCCTGATTCCTGAACAGACTGTCTTACAGAGAACAGCGTGTTCAAACTTACAAACATCAGTTTGGGTGATGAAAAGTCCAGGAGGGAATTTGTTAAACAACTAAATTTATGTTGCTTGTGATTCTAAGTATAACCAAAAGACACATCTTCCAGCTCTGAGAGCAGAACACAATAAAGCCTCCGAGGAAGTGCTGCATATCAACACAGATTTCCATTTATTGCACTTTGAAATAATATTCCAGTCAAGCCCAAAAGTCAGAGAATTTGTCAGAAACACTGTGAAAATCCTAAAACGGTGCTATTTGTTCATGACCCTTGAGAAATGAAAGAAACAAGTGACACACAGCCACAATGCATCAGACTGCAAAGCAGGAACAGGAAATTAATGGAAGGAAGATTCTAAAAGTGACCTCTGCCACTTCTCCACACCTGCCCACCCGGGCCACGCTCTGCCCTTTGATCTTTTGTCCATACCAGACTCACATCGATGGCACATTTTGAAACTCATCAGCATTAGAGAAAGGCAATATGTATCTTCAGGTCCTTGAGAAAGTTCCCATGATGTCAAAGGTTTGAAATTAATTCAGACTTTTTAGAGGAGAAGTAACAGTGCATGCTTTACCCCACTGTCTCTAGTAGTTTATGTCATACTGGAGCTCCTAAACTCATTTAGAGGCAGAAGCTCAGACCCCTGGCCTTGATCAAGAACAGACCTGTGAAACTGAGTCAGTTCCCTTGCAAATGCTGGCAACTGGAGCTGAGCAGCCCTTCTCCTGTGCCCAGGAATGTCACCGAGACACACAAAGCAGTCACACGCAGACAAGAGATTTTTGCAGAGGTTCCTCTGATCCAGCTCCCAGCTGAAAGAGCGGAGAGAAGCGACCCCTTTGTTTATTCTTTTACTTTTATACATTTGTGGGTCTAGCAGAAGATTGGCTTTTTGGGGTTTCCACCCCTCAGCCTCAGTGGCCAGACGAATTGTCAGTTACAATTGTTTTCAGGTTAGAAATATGCAAAGGACAGAGAATGAAAAACAAAGGATTTGTTTATATTACTTCTGTGGGAAAGGTAGAAAAACTGCTCTAATATTCTACAGTAACTAAAAGATCTGACTCCATTTATGAAAATCAAAAGGCTAATAAAAAAACTCAGAAAAACCAGGGTAACACAGGAATTCAAAGGCAGTACACAGGGATAACTCCATGTTTGATATCCTGTGATTAAGGGAGCAGTGCCAATTGCCTGTGCTCAGCCACCCTCACTCTGATTGCTGTGAGTCAGGGTGACACTGGGGTGTGTGTGCTCCCAGAAAATCCTGCAGAGCACAATCCCTTCTGGAATTGCTCTTGCATTGTGCAGGTCGTGTCACACAGCCTTTTATTTGAATTATCTGTACCCCTGTAAGTAAAAATCTTTCAGACCAAGCTCAAAGGAAAAACAACCAGGTTTGCAGAACCTCACTGAAGACATTCAACAGCTGAAGAGTTCTGCTTGGATTAAATTAACTTAATACAGCCTGGGTTTATTCTATTTTATTGATTTGGAAGAAGCCAGGATTAACAGCGCTATGCCTAAACCTGTAGCTGCAGAGTGTGATCCCTGTGTTCAGTAGGAGACGCCTGCCAAGCCTCAGCAGCTACAGAAACTAAGAGAGAGCTGATTTCAGGTAATATCTGGGTCCCAAATACACCCAGGAAAACTCAGGAAAATTCCTCCAGAGACACAAATTACAAGCCAGGCACACATTCCTATCTTACAGACACAGACTTGCTGGAAACTTCCTGGAATAACAAACATTTTCCCCCTAACCGCTCCAGTCACCTGTAAGAAGAACTAGAGAAAGTTCCTGAATATTCTGACCGTGGTTTTGGTTTGAGTTACTAAGTAATGACATTGTTAGAGAGATTAATGTTAGAGATTAACTGCTCCTTTAGCACCTGTCCAGTCCACGTCTGACAGAGGAAGATAAATATATTTATAACGCACAGCAAAGTGAATAGCAAAGGGTTTATAAAGTTGTCTCTGACAAAACTGACAAGTTGTAGCTGGCAGCTTTAATCAGCTCCCAGCTGAGCCTGGGAAATTGGAGGGAACTGAGCACTGACCTTTCTGATGAATCTCTGAAGGAAGGTTAAAATTTTGTTTACTTTTTTAATGGGCAGAGCTATCAAGTTCTGAGACCTTTGGATAAAAGGAGGATTCCTGTGCAAGAATTGTACACTGTATTTAACAAAGTCATTACTGGGTTAAAACTGATTTTTTCCAGTGAAGGATACGGCCTAGTGTTCCAGGGATGAAAGTTTCTATATTGCCACAAATAACTGCCAGATGCTGGAAATGCACTAGATATGTTTCTCATGTCTCGAATGTGAAAAATGCAGCAGAATATAATTTAAATTTCATTTTTACAGATCAGTGGTTCTTAAACCACCAATACGATTTCTTTTTCAACAAGTATTCAGCTCCTACTTCTTTAGTATGGAAACAGTGGGAACTTTCATGTACATTTACTTAACTAACACCAAGGAGACAAATGCAAGTAATGACCGATTATTTGATCAGCTTTTTCAAAGTAAGCTATAATTTCTTATGTTGCAGTATGTGTAAAATCTCTAGGTTTAAAAATACCTAAACCATCAGTCTCTTAAAAATGAATTCCTTGGAGCCATGTCTGAGGGCTGAGAGATCCATTCCCAAATGTTTCACCTCGCAGTGCACACTCCACTGCAGCCGCTGCGCAACCGACACCACAGGGGACTTGGTTTTTTCCAAAAGCCCAAATTGTTTTCTGATTAACAGCATTCTATCACAAAACTGTCTGCTCTTGTTGCTGGCTCAAGTGTCTGCTCCATAGGAGCAGCTGATACAGAGACCTCACAAGAATTTAGGAAGGTTGGTAAATCAGGACCAAGGAGAGTTTTCAGCAAACGAACAGAAAACCTTTCACTTTTTCACAATCTAATTCACTGATTGCTTTCTGTCTCCTAACTTCTAAAAAATGAGCCCACAGCTCTAAATCAGCAGCACACACGGACTCAAGCCCTCCAAATCTGTTTGTGAACCAGTCACTGTGTAAGTCACTGTACAATTTTTCAAGCAGCACTGAAGGAACTCAGGTATTGATTTTTTCCAGAGCCGTACAGGACACACCTGAATGTCCATCAACAACACTTATACCACTGAAATACCTCCATGTTCGAGTTTGGTTTTTTATTTTCCTTGTGGTTCTGCTTCGATGATTTCTGGTAGCAGTGGCAGACACTGAAATTTGGTTTTCAATCCGGGCCATCCATTACATGAACATTATACACATGTGCAATGTATAAACATAAACATGAGCATGAAAAAAACCACTTCCTTCTGACTGACATCAGTGGAATTGTTCAGCTGGACCAGTTATTTACCGGGAAGTTGACAAAGAACCTCACTGGCACACAATTGTTGTAATGGGAAGGCCCTGACTGTAACTGAGCCTTTTCAATTCTGACCTGTTTTGTTCAGAAATGTTTCCATCTGTTTAATGGTGAGGGGAAATAATTGAAACTTCCCTTGTGAGATAAGGCTGTGCTGTACTCTCAGAGTGAAGGGATGTGAGGATCAAGGCCGGGCTGGATGGAGCTTGGAGCAGCCTGGTCTAGAGGAAACTGGGATCAGAACAAGGTGGTGCTGAAGGTCCCTTCCAACCCAAACCATCCCATGGACTCTGTGATCTTCAGGAGGTAAAAGAACACGAAAATGAAGCCCAGTTCCTGCTGCTCTCAGAGAAAGGCTCTGTTTCCTCAGCAGCAGAAAACAGCCAGTGAATTATATCCTCTCTGCAGGCATGAGACAACCCACACGCTGCTAAAAAGTTTTTATAAATTGTGATGGACAACTCCGGAGCTGCCTCCGCCTGCTCCTGCACACTAACACAAGGAAATTAAAAGGGGACATAAAAGTTGCATTAACAAAAAATAGATGTTTGTACTACTACAAAATTAATATGTTGGCATTGCAGATCTATAGCCTCATTTAGGTGAGTTACAATCATTAAAATATACAAACAATATTATTAATATCATCGTGGGAGATCAATCAAAACCATTCCCACCACCTAGAGCATAATAAAAACCAACAAGTGGATTTTGCACCAATAAATCTCCTAGAGTGTGGGTCAGAAATAATTTTTATATATATATATATATATATATAATCAATATATAAATAATTAGGATTCTGGTTTATGGTTGAAGGAATTCACATCCCGATAGAGAAATGCAGGAGAATTGGAGCACTTCTTCAGCTGATAAAATCACCACATTGTCACTATCACTGCTGGTTCAGAGCACCTGCAAAGCACCTGAAAATATTACAGAAATAAAAGGAGATTTAAAAAGTGCTACCTTTAGACAAAACAACAGTCCAAGTAGTTCAGATTCCTCACTGTTCACAGGCTAGAGGCATGCACGTGAATCTGGACTAGCAAACAGTGGCTAATTTTTCTCATTTGCATGAATACCTAATTTTTCATATGAATTCTGCCAAATGAGGTATTCACAGCATCCCACTGAAAGTCACCTCTGGGATATGCACAGAATCCCGGGATGGTTTGGCTGGGAAGGGACATTAAACCCCTCCAGTGCCATGGCAGGGACACCTTCCACTGTCCCAGGCTGCTCCAAGCCCGTCCAACCCAGCCTTGGAGGTTCCCCTTCCCTGACCCAGGTGCAGGACCTTGCACCTTGCTCAAGCCCTGCTTCACATCTTCCCTTTTCGTCTTTGTGTAACTTAAATTTCCTTGGAGTTACGAGAGAAACTAATTTGAGTGTCTGATCCACGCACTCCAGACTGCTCATCATTTATTATAGAAATTTACTACCCATTTCTATTCTAATGTGAGCAATTTCTATCTCTTCAACAAGCTAAAAAGCGTTTTGTTACATTTCAAAGCATTCCTGTCACATCTGTAAGACTCATTCAGCTGCTAGAGCAGCAACATTTTGAAACTTTATTTGAAAAATAGATTTATTTCTTATCGAAACTGTGTTGTTCAAAATCCATTCAAATGAAAAGAATTTTGTGATTCTAATTGGACTTTTCAAAGTGTTAGATCTGCTCCTAAATCAGAGCATCACATGATACCCGTTTCTCTTGCCTGAGGAAGTGAGCAGATTCCTTGGATTGTTTCAAAGCTTCAGTGGAATGAGTGATTCAGTTAAGCTCAGGATCTGAATCGAAGTGATTTACACTGCAAGGAAAGCACTTGGAAAAGCTCCACTGCTGTAGTCACAGAACAATCTCATGCTTTAATTCATTACTTTCAGCAACTTCAGACTGGAATTACCTCCCTGACTGGAGGAGAGCTCCTTCCTGGTTAGTGAAATCAGAGCCAGGCTCCTGGATCTGAGTGCAGGATGGATAGGTCACCTCAGATTTTGCATGGAGAGCATATTAAATCCATATGCATACATCACTCTGGTGGCAGACTCGGGGAACAAAAGCAGTAAAATATTTCCTCAGGGTAAAATACAGCTCCCAGGAGTGAGAAAGCCTGAAGCAAAAGGTTATTCTACCCAAGACAGATGCTGGATATTTTATTATTTTGGCGGGGGGGGATGCAGTGGTGTCGTTATAATATGTGGTGTTCCAATTCCTGAGATTTCATCCTATCTGCCCTTTGAAGACCTTGGAAGCAAAACTTCCTTAATGACACTGATGGGCAGAGAGGGAAATGGAACAGAGAAGTCAAGACAGCAGCGCAGAACCATCCCATATTTAATGAAACACAGGGAAGGATGATGGATGTAGATAATTACCTGCAATTTGTATCTGAGACAATCTCGGAGTAAAAACACCACAAAAGGTTTTAAAAGTCCAAGGTGAGATTGCAGGTGGTGTAATTAATGGTAGGCAAAGCAGTCAGAACCTCTGGGGAGAGGAAGGGGCAAGTGCTGGTCAGTATTCCAGGGTTACCTGTGTCAGCATAAACGGGGGTGACTTTTAGCACAGGCTCCAGCCTTCCTCGGGACAGATAACAAACACCTCCTTCTGCTTGAAGGTCCCAAACAGCAAGGAAGGAAAAGGATCACACAGGACTAAATCAAGAAAGAATTAAAATAAGCAGAGTGGAAAAATTTCAACAAGAAAATCTACAAAATGTATGGGAAGCTAATATAATATTAACTAAGCAGCACAGTCAAAAGACAGAAGAGTAGAAAGCTCAGCAGAGAGAAAGCCCACACTGTGCATAAAAGGTCCAGTTAGAGAATCACAGAACCACAGAATCACAGAACCACAGAACCACAGAACCACAGAATGGTCTGAGTTGGAGGGACTGAAGAAGGATCATTGAGTCCAACTTTTAAGTGAATGGCCCATCTGAGGACCAAACCCACATCCTTCTTTCCCCAGTGTGTAAAACTCGTGTTTGGAAGGACACTGAGGATCCCAGCTGAGCCCTTTACCCAGAGCACCAGGGAGAGTAGGTGTGTGCTCCACTTCCAATCCACTGATCCATTGCTGATTCTCTTATTACACCTAAACATCCTGAATTTGGACATTTGTATCTCTGTTCCCACTGCTCACAGGAATTGTGCTGAAATTTTTGGATATTTTGGCAGGAAGGGCTGGGGGGCAGAGCTGAGTGGCCAGGCCAGCCCTGTGACTCCAGACTTCAGGGACTGAGTGGGAAACATTCCTTCAGCACTCACCTCCACGGACCCTCCACGAGCTACAGCTCAAAGAGATCCCAAGGCAGAGTGTGGGGCATTGACTCATCAAAGTGGGGAAGAATCCAAACATTATAACAGCATTTTTATCTCTGGGGAACTTTACAAAGAAACATCAGTTAGGGCAGAGGAGAAAATAACAGCCCAAATATTTCAACCTTGGAAATGTCCTATTAATGTATTTCCAACTTCTCTTTGTATGGAATGACTTGCATACAAATCCAACAGGACTAGACACAGCAGCTTCTGAACATGCATACAGAGGTTTGGGGTTTTTTCCTTCTTTTTGAACTAATGAAAGGACTAAATATTGAGGTTTTGGTGGGTTTTTTTTTCCTTTTTTTAAATCGAGATTTACTCCCTGCTGTCTGGAGAGCTTCTGATGAAGTCACTGGGATCCTCAAATGCAGAAAGTACAGTTTAGGAAGGGAAAACAAGGACTTGAATGCTGAGACAGGAAATCATCCACAGAAGGTGAAGGATGGAAGAATTTGATAAAACACTTCAAGGGAGATGACTTGGGGTGTAACCCAGGTGAGGAGGCTTCTCCAGGGTGAACAGTGTCAATGTCCTCTCCTGTCCTGCACACTGATATTCCTCATTCCTGGGCATGTGGGTACATGACAAAGGACAGCCCTGTCGCAGGGGAAGGTGCTGAAGGGAGAGAAGATTCTGAATTGAGAGCTCAGATCCTGCTCTCGGCCAGCTCACAATCAATAGACTTATTCCTGCTTCATTATTATTTATATGGTGCAGTGAGGAAGGGATGGAGAACTCCCATGCTATTCTGCAGGCACAAGCACAGAAAATTCTTCTTAGACCAATTTATATCAAGTTTCTTTCCTTCAAATGACTCACTCTGTGTTTACACCTCTGCAACAGAGATAAAGGTCTGTCTGCATCGGGGATTTCAACAAGATCGTTCTGTTCCCCTCGGTCCAGACACAAATTTTAGCTGGGGGGAAGGAAAATAATTTTGAAAAGCAGGCCAAGGCTGCCTAGCTGAGGTGATGCTTCAGCCTGTCCCATCCTCTGTCAATAGCCACGAGCCACCAAGGGCAGCAGCCTGAACCCAGAGCCCTGCTGTCCTACGTGTGCTATTGTGACTGTGGAGAACAGAATGCAAGGACATCTTCAGCTCTCAGATGAGAGCTCTTTTTTTTGTTGAAAAATCATTCCTCACTGTTTGGAATGAAACCCATTATTACCAATTAACCTGCTGTGAACCCATATCACTGGCTGAATTGAGCATAATTATTCATCCATAGTAATAGCTAAAGTAAATTCTGGCAATCTCGGCTAACATTGACTTCTCCTTTGGGAAAATTTTCAATGATGCCATGTCCTTGGTTATGTTTCTAAAACCCTTTTTGTGTTAAACTGCAACTGAAAGGGTATCATTATGACTCATTTCTTCTTGTTTCGTAATGTTGTTTTCTTTTTTCTTGCACAAACATCTATAAGTAACTCTATTATCAACTGAAAAATTACTTCCACGTGTTCAGAAACCTGATTTTACTTAAACAAAGTTTTAGCATCGGTAGCCCGTGTAGGTTGCCTAAAAATAAATTTTTCAATTAGTTGTTACTTTTCATAGCTTTTAAACCACACACTCTGATGAACCACAGCCCTGCGAGCAAATGCAGGCATAAATTTTGGTTTGAATTTATTTCAGGTTGTCAAATATAATTTACTAAGAGAACGTCTGCCAAAAAAGAATCTAGAGGCAAACCTAAGTTGTCATCTTAAATTAAGTGTGGTTCCTTTTTGTTAATCTTTCTACATAAAAGGTTGTAAAGTAGTGCATTAAAGATGCAGTCCTCACTCCTAATAAAAAGGCAGAGGTGGGAAAACAGAATAAAGACAGAATGTTTCTCTAGCTGAGGGAACATGTGCTCCAAACCATTGAGTAAATGCTCGCTTGCTCTCTGAGAACTGCAGGCAGCTGTTTATTCATAGCCCACGTGCAAGGTGGGGAATGAACAACCTGACCACTGGAGAGAAAGAGCAGCAAAACATCTGCCTAGGCCCAGCATCACATTTTTGCACAGCAGAATTACCCAGAAGGGCAAGAAATCCTACTGTGATAGCCCTGGCCATGCTGGAGAGATCACATCCCCTCCAGCCTGCACTGGAACTGTGGAGTTCATTTCATTAAGGACAGGATGGTTCTGGCTCCCACTGAAGAAATGTTTGACTTTCAGAGTCAGGAAACTCTGAATTATTAAACTGTGTCCAAACCTTTGAGTCTTCCCACCCATCCCCTCCTCTCAGCACAGCAAGGTTGTTCTTGCCTTCAGGGTCTGACTCAAGCAGTCTCTGCTCTTTTCATCCCTGACGGTTCCCATCTCCTCCTCATCATCCGTGTCCCAGTCGTTCACCTTAACCACGGGCACCTCTTTGTACTTCCTCCATACCCTTCCCCTGGGTAAAACTGTCACAACTGATTTAGGGTTTAATCCCTAGGTCACTCCCTCCCACGTCCTGCCGGAAATTTTCTACCACAGCTCCTTTACATTAATCTGTAGTAGCAAAGAAAAATTCCAAGTTTAGGTTCCATATCAGGAAAAAATTTCTTCAACAAAAGGGTTGTCAAGCCTGTGTTGGAGGCCCCGTCTCTGGAGGGATTTAAAAGCCCTGTGGAGGTGGCACTCGGAGACATGGGTCAGTGTTGGGGGAATGGTTGGACTTGATGGTCTTAGAGGGCTTTTCCAACCAAAATGATTCTGTGAGTACGAACTGAAAATGCTCAGATTTGACAGCCCTGCTGGCTGAGACATTCCTGTGCCCCATTCAGATGATACAAACTTAAATGGAAATAATTATAATCTAAACTAGGCAACCAAGTCATATTTAATGCCATGTTCCTACAATAACACCACTGTGGTACAGATGAGGATTTATGACTTTTGTTAGCCCTGGGAAATTTGTGTGCAATAGAGCTGGAAGGTCCCTTACCACTTTCTGTGTCAGGACTCTTCTCTGTGCCCACTTCCCTGATTTGAAACTGGTCTGGGAATTCCCAGGGGCTGAAGACACTTCAAATGGGCCAGCGAAAGGTAAGTGAGGAAAACAAGGCTGCTGGTATTTGACTATTATTTGTTACAGAGAGAGCCATCCCTAAATTTGAACATGTCCAGGAGACACAAACTGAGCTCAATAAAGCAGATTTGTTAAAGCTTCCATCTAAAAAGCCCAACTTTTTAGCTGAAACTCCCAAAACATTTTTTCAGCCCACAGGTCACTCTTTTGGTTTTTGATATGCCTGTCAGACACTCCTTTGCTGATCATGCATCTCCTTTCACCGAGTAGGAGCTGAAGCCTCTATTTTTGGAGACAGGCTCTTTCTAGATCCCCTCTGTGGGCAGAATTTTCACCAACAGTATTATCATCACTGGGAAAAACGAGCGTCCTACAGGACTTCTGCCTGCAGTGGTCTAAAAGCTGGGCTCAAGCAAGTGAGAGGCACGAGCACTCAGGCTTTAGTCAGATTTATATGCACCTCTGCTGTACCCTTGGCTCCTTGCATAGTTTAAAAGACAATATTCTACACAACCAATTAAGATCTTATCATATTAATTGAACTGCCATTATAGCATTACCACAAGCCATCTAAGTAATCACTATATGATAACTCCTTATAAACCAGTTCAGCGACCTCCCACATGCCTGCAGAAGCCGTGGGGTTGGCAGTTTGCCCTGAAAGCTCGGAATCTGGCAAATAACTCCGAAAATAAGAGACCTTTTCCACCAAAATGAAGCTTCCAACTTCTCTGTCTAGGAGGGGAGAATAGGTGGCGGTTTTTTTCTTTATGGAAACATTTTTGAAGGTTTGAATAATATCTAGACACTATTGAGAGGAAAAAAGGAAAAGATGAAGCAGACACATTTTGAAGATACATCATTATCCATCATTTGAGATCAAGAGGAAGACAGTTTTCACAGGCCAAAGATCCAGGCTCTTATTTAGGGTGGGAAGAAAGAGTTTTCCTTCACCCAGAAGAAACAGTAGGACAGTGGCATCAAGCAGACAATCCACCCTCATCTTGATAGAATGTGGATTTCTCTTGGAAGAAGAGATTTAGGAAAAAATCTCCTGGAGCTGTTCACCCTCTGCCTCTCACAGAGCTCTGCAGTTTAATCCCAGTGGGTTTGGGCATGGACTGGCAGGCACTGTGGAGAACTGTGCCATGCTCCAAGGTGGCACACAGCTGCTTTCTGCTGCTCCCAAAGAGCTGTGCACATCTCCAGCATCCCATGGTGATCGCTCCCCGAGTTTAATGGATGTACACCAAATCCTCAGGGTAAAAAACCCAGCACACAAAAGGGACGTTCTTTGAGAGCTCATCTGAGCACCCCATACCTTCATTCTGTGGGATATTTCCCAATGGGTCATAACAGAAATACATCAGGTGACAAATTACAGCTAAATTACTGATTAAAGCCTTTTAAAATTTGGCATCACTAAATAATATTTTAAAAAACCACCGTGTGGTTTCAAACACACCCCAACTGATGGCTTGAAGGTTTCTTGAAGCTGTTTGCAGTTGTCTTGCAACACATTGAGTTCCTGGGAAGATTCATGGAGCTGAGACAATCTGAGTACTTAACGCTTTCCAAGACTGTGAACCTGCAAATTTTCTGTCAAAATCCATAGCAGCAAATATGTCAGTAGCTTACTTCAGCTTCACCTCAACCACACAGACTAAAAAAATCATCTTTTTTTTTTTTAATGTTGTACCACCCCTGTTACCAATTCAAATACACAATGTTAATGTCCAGCTAAAAGTGTTCAGGGAATATCTCACCTGACAGGCAGCACAACCAAGCACCTGGGAATGGAGTGATAGTGAAATGATCCCTGCATTTCCTCCATCCCAGCTTGTGTGGTGAAATCTGACTTTTACATTATTCATAGAATAGCCATTATCTGAATTTTCACTTCTGCAGTACAAAATCTTCGGCTCCGGTCAAAAGCTGTTTAATTTACAATCTCAAGTCCGAGCCATCGATTTTGGGTCAAGTGTTCCTGCTGAATAAGCCCCTCTGTTACCAAAGTGACACATGGGAGACTTCACTGTAACAGATAGGGAACACCAAGATCTGTCAGGTCACAGTAATAATGCTCTGCAGCGATGCAAATCTCAAGTTTGTCTGATAGAACACAGATCAGGGCTCTCAGAGAACCTGTTCCTTCTCACCCTCTCCTCACAGAACAGCTTCTGCCTCCATCTCTCTTCTTATTTCTTGGTATTTCTCATTTTCAGCTCCCAGCCCTGGCTCGGTGTTCTGCTCCCTGCCTCGCAGCCTCTTTGACTCGTTAACCTCCCAGCAAACCAGACACATTTTTTGTTTGCTGGCACCGAGGATTTTCTCAGTGCTCTGTCATGCACAGGCTCCTGTACCCAGCCCTGCACTGCCCAAGGACTCTGCATTCCCTTCCCCAGGGGAGCAGCAGGAATCAGGCACTGAGGCAGGACTCGCACTTGCTCACTGCTGAGCACAGTGTGGGCACAGAAAGCATTAATAAACTTCATCAAACACAGTTCTCCGAGAGGGTATAAATTACAGAGAACTGAGCAGTTCATCCTGTCACATTCTATGGCAGCTCAGGAGCTCTTCACGGGCAGTGATAAAACCATGAGACTGAAAGAAAACCACAGAATTCACAAGGTTTATCGTGTTTTCCTTGAAAAAAAAGGTGAGTATTTTTTCTGGAATAGTTCTCTGTCAACCCATACCAGGGATAGGACAAGCCTGATGTGACAGGAAAAAGTTCAGCACAGAATCACAGAATTCCAGAATGGTTTGGGTGAGAAGGGACCTTAAATCCCATCCAGTGCCACCCTGCCAGGGCAGAGACACCTTCCACTGTCCCAGGCTGCTCCAAGCTCCATCCAGCCTGGCCTTGGACACTTCCAGGGATCCAGAGGCAGTCCCAGCTTCCCTGGGCACCCTGTGCCAGATCCTCACTACCTCACATCCCCACTATCTCACCTGAGCCTATTCTCATCCAGTTTGAAGCCATTCCCCCCTTGTTCTGTCACTCCATGCTCCTAAAAAGTCACTCTAAAATGCAGCTGAAACAGAAATTCCACAAGTACATCATGTCAACTGTAAGAAATTTTAAGCTGAGTTGTCCCTAGACAATGTAATACCTGAAAATCCTATAATATACATTAAATTAACAGCTAAATTGCAGCAAGGTTTGTATTTCATTTTGTGCAGGTTCCCCTTTTACATAATGCATGCTGTCAGCAATCACTCTCTGCTTAATATGCATAGCAATTCCTCTTCTGTGTCACTTACTCAATATTTTTTTTTCCCTTTCTACCGAAGAAAAGGCATGTGAAGCCCTAATCTTGCTCCAGGTCGTGCAGGCAGGGAGGTGGGAAGCCAAGGAAATGTGTCCTGTCCTGAAGGAACCCAGGCAGGCAGAACACCCACGGAGAGAGGGAGATCACGATGGGCTGTGAGGGGGAGAGCATTTGCAGGGGAATGAGGCACAGCTAAAGGTGGCTGACACCACCATCAACGTTATGAAGCATTCACTGCTCCTCACTTGCCTAAAATTCTGCCTCATCAGCTCCTCGAGGTCTCGCTACTACACCAGCCTGTGGAGAGACAGCAGGTGGTGCAGGAAGTTTTTGAAGTTATTTGTAGCCCCCCAAAAAGATTGTAAATACTTCCTGACTGCCAAGACGAGCTGGGATTCAATCAGTTCCTTAAATACATGCCCAGGTACAAGCTCTTCAGCAGAACCAATGGACCTGTTTTAAGTCAAGCATGGAGCAGGAGATCTGTGCTGCACCCAGCCCGAGAGCAGAAATTCTATTTCAGCCCTGGAGGTTGTGGCCATTCCAGGGACACGCTGCATTTCCTGCTTTGCTTTCACTGCTGATATTCTGGCTTATTGTTATTAAAGTAAAAGTTATGGCACCAGGGACTTTAGAGGAGGTTTTATTTCAAGATGCTGCTGAAAAGAATGTGGCTCTTTCAGCCTGAATAATTTTCCTTAAGGAGGAAGAGATTTACCATAAAAAATACCATCCAACTCTGTATCTGAACGTAGTAGATATTAGTAAACATTGTTGCAAACCAGCAAGCTAATACTTGTGAAGATGATGCACTGAAAGTTTCAAACTCAGGACTGCAGGAAGCAAGAGAGAGCTGCAGCTCAGAAAAAGAAAACAGCTACAGAGCTCAATACTTTTCTTGCTAAGAACAGCCACAATGGAATTTTACCCTTCCCCTTCTCAATTTTTTTACTCCCATAAATCAAAAAAGTCTTGCATTACAAAAATTGGCCAGCAATCAGTCCGAGCAGACTAATTGCTTTTGCTATTTAAAAGGAGCCTCATTTTAAATGGCTCAAGTGTTGTGGTGTAAAGTAGCTATTGTACATGTGCATTAATTAATTTCCTAAGGATTTTTATTACATCTTCATGACACGGTCTAATTATCTGATAATGCTTTTTCCCGTGTAGAGGAGAACAATGTTGCTCCAGCATGTACTTCAATTGTACTCCAGGAGCCTGGGAAGTGGGAAACCAAAGGACTCGAGGTCTGTCTGTTCTGCTAAATAACACGTCAGGGAGCCCAACTGCAAAATCTCTTCATTCCCAAGGGATACCAGAGATAATCTGTCAAACATTCAGTGTCCAACTTAATGCATTTTTCATACTTTTTCAAAGACACAGAGAGGAAGCGAAGGAAAGCGAGCGCACAGTACTTGATTAAACATTTCCCTTCTTCCCGAATGAAAAATGCAAACACTGGTCAGCATAAAGAATGAGGACAGTTCTGGCTGGCAGCCTCTCCCCCTCTACTCCCACCTATTTCTAACACTTGAAATGCTTTTTGATAAGTGTGACTCCCCATCACTGGAGGGATTCCCAGCTCAGGTCTGAGGGCTGCTGTGGAACTCTTAGAGCCAGGACACGGAGCACACCAACTTCCCCTCCCAAAATCCTGAAGTCGTTTGCAAAAGCTGTGGAAGAAATCTCCCAACGAGCAGGAAAAATGCAAAATACGAAATACAAAAAGGTATCCCTGGTCCCTGGAAAGTTCCAAATAGATTTGACCCACAGCATGCCACAGGAATTTGCAGTTTTCATCAGAGCTGCTATTCCACAATGAATCACAAGAAGAGTTGGAGGATCCAAGCCAGGGAGAGTTTCCCAGTGGGACTCTCACTCCTTACAAGGGGAAGATTCTTTTCACCAGAGGAAGAGGAGAAATGGCCCCAGCTTGGAACAAACAGGAGGATGTATAAATATATACCACCCCCACCCAATATTCATTAGGAGGGGAAGCCAAAGTCTTTCAATTTCAATGGAGAAATAAATAAAGAAATGTCAGATTGAAAGTAAGGACTAGATAAAGCTCTTCCAATAAGTCACTGCAGCTGGCAGGTGAAAGAACTTGGATCTCAACAACAGCAATGGGGAACCTGGAAAAATGCATGATAAATACAGG
Organism: Hirundo rustica; assembly: GCF_015227805.2. NCBI lineage: Eukaryota > Metazoa > Chordata > Aves > Passeriformes > Hirundinidae > Hirundo > Hirundo rustica. Next base: position 18,410,963 of record NC_053462.1, read on the forward strand.
CCTTGGAAAAAAAAAGAATTTCTCTATGTTTGTCTTAATTTTCCTTCTGTTTGGGAAAAGCTTCAGTGAACTCAAATCTTGGCAATGACTTCAACTTCAAATTAATTTAGAGTAAATAGAGTAGCTAACAGTAGTAGAAGGTTTCCCTGGGTTTGGTAGAGTGCTCAGTGTGCATCTGAGCAAGGATCGAATAATTAGAGCCCAGTCTCCCCTCAGACTGCATTGAACTTCATGTGAAATCATCAATACCCTGTGAATACCCTGAGAGCCTCAGCACTGGAAATATGATCCACTTTAGAGCAGAAACCAAGGCTCAAATGAGCACAGCTCCACTGGCCCTGGCCTTGCAGAGATTGCTCCACTCTGTTTGTGTGGGGACAAATCAAACAAAATTCTCCCAGCATATGGAATATGACCTGGGGGAGGGAAAGCTGGAGAGACAGCAAACAAATTTGTAAAGTCTAATCTCTGTTTGATGCACACAAGTCACTCCCATTAATGTGAAATCAAGTAATATCACACCAAAAAGAGACTGTAGTCCCAAAGAGGCAGTCTGGGCCCATCCACCCGCTCCTGTGCAGCCTGTGCTGCCACAGAGCAGCCTCCTGCCAGCTGCTTCTCCAGATTTAACTCCTTATCCTTGTGCCAAAACTGGCTGAGGGTGAGCTTGGCATCATTACTGGGTGAGAAAGACACACAAATATTCAGATGCACTTCAAGGTTAGCTCTTGAGCTTCTAGACCATGAATTGCAGCTTAAAGAAACGTGATGGATCTGGCACAGGAGTCAACAAAAGCCATCCCTGGTCCAGCAGTGCCAGGGCATTTCCCCCACACTGGAATTCCATCCCTGCTTTCCCCCAGAAAGCAACACCAGGCACAGACTGCAGGACTGGGGATGAGATCACATCTTCTTCAAAGAGCTCAAAGTTCAAGTCCAAACCTCCCCAGACCTGAGCACCCTTAGGGAAATTCCTGCTCCCCAGGGAGACAAAGCAGCTCAGGACCTTGCCAGGGTGGGGTGGGGTGGGAAACAGAAAGGAGAAGGAACGTGAACTGCGCATCATTTGTAGAGATTCCCTCTCTGTGTCCTTGTATTCCATGTGCTTGGCATGGCCATGGGCCCCATCTGGCAGGGGAAAGGGGAAAAGGGACTGGTTGGAAATGGGAGAGCGATAAAACATGGCAGCACTTGGAGGGAAACTGCAATTTCCATTCTATTGATCCTCTCTGCACATCAGTGACACACTGAGTTTATTTGGAAAACTAAATTCTAGAGCATGTTGCTGGAAGATGCTCTAGTTAAGCTTGTTAGACTGACTAAAATTTAATTACATTTATTTTTCCATTCCAAGTTACAGCAAGGAAATATATGTTCACAGCTAAATAAGCATATCATTTAGCTGTATCATATAGAAATAAAACTTTCTGGAATAAAAAGGTGCATTTTATTAGTGGTTTAAAAGATTAAAATTTCATTGTAAATTATTACCAAAACTACAGCATCACAAAATTGAATTTTAATTAAATTAAGATTCTCTTAAAAGCGAAACCTCCAGGATCTCTTATGCAGCAGCTTCAAATGGTGCACAACACTTCCCAAAAAACTTCCCCCAAAGAAACAGATAGAAAAAATTGGCACTTCAAAGAACCATTATGCAAAAATGGATCTTTAATACTACCTGTCTGTAACATGTAATTCCTGACAGGAGTAAAAGCCAGATATTCATTTGCTCCCTTTTCAGAATGTACATTCCTGCCCAACCAATTTTTGCTTGGCACAAATGTGTCAAGGGACTTCCCTGCAGGTTGTTGTAAATGCAGCCCTCCCTCCTTCCCTTGCTTATAAAGAACCATTGGCAGCCACACTGGGGCTATCAGTACGGGATACAAGTGCCTGACCTCCCTTAAGTGAAAAAATGTCAATAGGGAACAAGAGAAAATCATTCCCTGATCCATAAATGATTATCTGGTGGTGGGATTTTATCACCCTGTTCACCAATGTCTGCAAAATCTGAGTTTTAAAAGAATCCTAAAAAAAAAAAACAAAATAGCCATTTTGCCCTTCAAAGCAGGAGCAGGAACCTGACTCAGCCTTTCTGGTGCCTTTGTCACCCATCCTTGGAGTGCCAGTGCTGCATCAGGGATGACAACACCGCTCCCTCAGCCCTGGAACCTGGCTCCCAAAGCCCCTCGTGGAATATCAGCAAGTGCTGACAAACTTCCCTTGTCAGGCTTTGCTCCTCCCCTGCTCTAAACAGACTCATTATTTGACATTCCAGTTTTCAATCATACGTTTTTAATACTTTTTAGGAGAGTTCGTCTGTCGTGAAATCTGCTGCAAATATTTCTCTGATTCTTCAGACTCCTGAATGTTAAGAATATTTTTTTCTATTTTATTTTCTTCTTTGGCACATCCCATGTGTTCCTCAGTTCTGCTTTTCTGCTGCCATTAAAATGCTCTTCAGATAACACATCTGTGATCAGGAGCTCAGGTGGGTGATGGCTCCCAGGTAAACCCAAACCCTCGAAGGAGCATCGTGCATTCAGATTCTGCCTGTCCTTATCCCACAGAATGTGGCAGAGTTTAGATAAGAATACATTAAGGATGATGTATGAACTGAGGTCCAAATCTTTCAATAAGTATTGTTCCAGATGAGATGAGTGAGCTCTTTAAATGGATTGCTTTCCAGAAGAGAAGACTTTACTGCTGTGTTATCATAAATCTATATTTCCACGGCACAGACGCTGTAATTTAATTATGGTGTTTAGCTTCTGTAAGTTTAAGGTGCAACCTTGTCTCCTTTCAAATCTACATGGACAGAGGTCTTTTCTACCTCATGGAATATTTCATTGAAGTATTGCATGGGAAAAAGAAGAATCTGAAGCAGCAGAAGTGTTTTTCACTAAGAAAAATATTAAAACAAACATCCAGGAGATTCTCGACATGACAAGGAACTGACACTTACTTCAAGAAAGGGCTGTGGCTTTTGTAATAATGCTCTTTGAATATTAAATCACCCAGAAAAACAAAATCTTATTGATTAGGAGCTGCTTAAAAGAAAAATATGCTTTTTAGGCATTTTTTTATTACCCATCACTTTAGGCCAAGTGTGTAAGAAGATTCAAACACCAAACAGAGCGTGGTGTGCAAAGCCTCCTTCCCAGAGTCCCCAGCTGAGGAATGACACATTCTACAAGAACAGTTTCACACTGAAGCAATGAGGAGGCAGAAAAAGTTGTTTTTGTGACTTCCTCACCTGCCAATCACTGTCTCATTGATGGAATCAGGCAAATGGAACAGGTGAGTGTCTCTATCTGCTTGACGGCAAAACTAAAACTAACTAAAACACCGGTGAAGCCATCCAACTTTCTGTGGAGTTAACACCAAGCTAACACTAAAAAGCATTAATTCAGCCCGTTGTGCTGGAGGGAGGCAGCGTCTTAGAGCTGGGACATGCTCAGGTACATTAACCACATCTCAAAAGTGTCTCCAGGGCCTGACCTCAGTGGAAGCCATCAGTCAGCTGGGGGAGGCTGCACTGACACCCTCGTCCTTAAGGCATTTATCCTCTGTGCAAACCTGGGGTGAAAACACAAACCAAAATCAACACCACTTTTTTTTCTGGGGGGAAAAAAAGAAAAATTAGGTCTCCCACTGAAACGTCACAATCTGAAGTTTTAATCTGTTTTCTCATCTGAGGGCTTTACTAAGACATCACCACACTGCAATGCCCACACGGCATGAGCTCCATTGGCAGTTAATTATTGGAATTATGTCTCTCATTGCATGTGATCTGTTTATTATTGGAATCTCTGTCTCTGCTCAGGCATTCTGAGAATGGGAAACATGAACCTTTGCTAAGGAAATGAATTATTCTAGTTATGTTGCCTGCTTTCCATTCATTATTGACCAGCAAAATAATGTTTAAAAGCTAAATTATTCCAAATCTTCCTGTATAGCAACATGCAAATCCTCTAAATAAAGAATATATTAATTAGATGCTTAATTAGATTATTAGATGAAAAAATCATTGAATAGATTTTCATGTGGGAGTTGAAAAAACATTTCTTAGCATAATGTCAGATTTCCCTATTTTCTTTTTATTGCTCCTTGCTTGCTTTCCTTTCCCGTGTCCTTCACAGCTCCTTTCATTCCTTTCAGGTAGACTTCCAGTGGGACAGATGGAGAACTCAGGGCAGCAACTCAACCAGCACAGGATTCACAGTACCCAGTTTAGCTCAGGGCAGTAGGAAACCCTTTTGTAGTTTTTTTCTCCAGTCTTAGGAGGAAAAAAAAAAGCAAAGCCTTGTCTTTCACATGTTTTTACACTGCCTACTTATGTCAGCACAATTCACTGCCGAGAAACTTCGAATCTGTAACTTTTTCTGAGCAAGCCTGGCCGGCTGCCATTAGACAAAAGAGCTCCACAAAACCATCCCATGTTCCCAAAGCTTGGAGGTGAAAATTACTGGATTTTAGGGGTGCTGTTCACCCGCACTGAAATAATTGACATTCGCCCTTTGGCTCACGCTGGTGGGGGATCCACGTTTGAGGCAGTTTCAGTGTGTGAGGGAAAGCAAAATGCAAAAGGCATTGGGGACAGCAGGGCTGATCCTCTTTGGGCACAGAGCACACCTGCCTGTCTTTGTGCCTGAGACATTCCAGACAAAGCTCAGGAAGCTCTTCTCTCCCGTGGTCTGTGCTAAACCACAGATTTCACCTTTCCTCCAAGTACGGGAACAGAACAAAGAACTGGAGAGGAAATGAGGCCCCACTGACTGATTGATTTTGCAGCACAAGTTGCAGAGCGGCTGCAATAAATCTGCATTTTGGCTACTGCACAGACGTGCTCCAGGTAATCCCTCCTGCAGCCAGAGACCATGGCTAGGGCAGGAACTGGCTGCCTCTGTTCCCTGAGATGTGTGTGGCAGCTCACTAGCCTAAAGCCAAACACTTCCAAAACAAAGATTTGCTCCAAGCCCTAAACGGGGAAATTTACCTTTTTATGCCCTTTTCTCACACACAACACAATAAGGTGTTTTTATCATGTCCAAAACATTTTTCCTCGGTCCTTTAATGCTGTACATGTTGTGGCTACCAGGTCATCCCACTCAAAACTAGCTTGGGGCAGCATTAGCAGAAGAGCTGAGTGCCAAGGACCAAAGAAATTGGATTTTGCCCTCAGGAGGAGGAGAAGGAAGACGTTCATGGCACTTCTCACACCTGGTAGGGTCCCCTTGGTCCCCTCTGCTGTCACAGCCACTGCTGGGTCTGGTGTGTTTCCAGCCCAAAAGGAGCTGAACAAAGCTCAGCCCGAGATGATTCCCCACAGGAAGAACCTTTGTGCTGTTCAGAGAATCTATTTTAAGATATTGGCATTTGATATAAATAAAAGAAAAGCTGTTCAGGATTCATTGTTCTGTCTACTGAGTAATGAATACCAATGTGATAATTACATCAAAATTGATTGGTTTAAAAATGTCATCTCCAATTAATTTATTATAATACTTACAGGACAGTTTCAGACAAGCTCTAGTGCACTAAGGATTAAATGCCATTCTCTTGCAGTGCCCAGGAGGCTGCATACACACCCATTTGTAGAGAATAGAAATTAAAATCCAAATCAGAAATTAAAAGTCAGAATCATAGAAATCATCATAGAAAGGCTTGGGTTGGAAGGGACCTCAAAGATCATGTAGTCCCAACCCAACAAATAGGTTTAACTTTTTTATTTCCCAATCCTAATTTTCTTTGCTCTTAGTATTATGTGAACATTTTTTTATATTTAACTTTCTCCTTTATTATCTTTTTTAAACAAGGGAAGGGAAAGATGAGAGATCTCTGAAGTCTCAGTTCATAACCTCCTTTTTTTCAGCCTGATGGGAAAATCTGGCTAGGGATTTCCCTGTTTATCCAGGCTGTGGAAGGACAGCTCTTCTGTGAGCTGGGAGTTTGGACACAGGCAGTAGCTAGAGAAAGCTTTTCTAACCCAGCAAGTAATTGAAGCATGTTGATTTCTTAATGTTCAGATACTTTGCCAACTAATTTAGGAAACAAGAATAAGTTATAATTTCTGCATTTAGAATTTACGTGCTCCAGCTGTGACCTGACCACACGGAGCTGGGCTTCTCAGAACAAACACCGAATTCTGGCTCTGAGTCACAGCCCACCCAGCCCAACTGCTGACGTGGGCAGGGTTCATTTACAGAGTATAAATATGCCCTTCTACTCAGATATATTGGCTGGAAAATATCAGGCAAGTGGAGATACAAGGGAAAAAAAGGATAAAGCAGAATTCTCAGAATATTTGATAATTTGTCTGACTCTTAAATTGCCAGCCTCAACTCAGTTTGGAAAGTGCACAACCCACTGTGAGGGCAAGAGTTTTCCTTTTAGAGAAAGTCAGTTTACATTTCATCAACTGAACACAAGCTTTATTTCTTTTTTGTTTAGAAGCAGGAAAGCGTAATGCCACAAAGACCAAAAGCCCTCTGTTGGTTTATAAAAAACTGCTGTGCTCTGAGCAAGAGCTTGGCCTGCCTCAGAGTCCATTAATAGCTATCTGTACCAGAAAGACAGTCGTGTATTTCTGTTTGTTTCTGTTCTCCAATTCCTCCCCTCCAAAGGCTAAATTGTGCTGCTTCTAGTAAAGATTAAATAGCAAGCAATTCAACTTCTGGCACTACACTTTCAAATGCGAAAGAGGTTATGTCATGCAAGAAGAAAAGGGTTTTCTTTGGGATTGGGCATTCTTCTTCTTTCATGACATAATGAAAGGGAAGGGGGGCCTTTTAAAGCTCTGTGACATTATCAAACTTTGCCAGTCATGCTGTGTGAAAGCCCTGCACATCACCGATGCTAAGGATAGACAGGAAATGATGATGAAAAAAATCAGTATTAATTGCTCGCAGAGCCAGGATCTGTTCCATGCCCGTGTGCAAACAACTGCACAGCTCTGCCTCATTGCCTGTGGTACTGGAGCACGGGAAAAGTCACTTTCATACCCTGGTTGTTTACTCTGTTGAGTTACTCAGTGAATAGTAAGAAGAATCTGAGGCACAGCAAGTCAGCAAATAAATCACAACTGACAGGTTTTTTATTTCAGTCACACTGTGGTAAATTCAAATAATTCTAATGAAGTCAACTGTGCTGCTCCAGACTGACCCATCATCACACAGAGTGGGACGATCGCCGTGTTCATTTGACAAAGAGGAAAGACACACTGATATAGTCTTGCAGATCTGGTGATATATACCTTACATCCTTCATTAATAGTTTCTGTTCAAGGCATTTAATTAGCACTATGATAAAACTAACCAAACTGCCTACAATGCAACAAACAATCTGAGCTGAGGCTGAGCAGTTAAAGCCCTCTGACAGCTCTGACCGCCCGCAATCCTAATGGCCAGTCTGGCAATTAATGTTCGCTCATTCATCACCACTAATTAACTTCATTGATTTTTAACACTGGGATTTCCACATTAAAGCGTGCTGCAAGAAGCACCACATTTGTTATGATATAATATTCAGAGGAAATGAAATAAAAGAAGTGCTGTGTCAGGAGACAAAACCACCATTTAGGCCAGGATGTTAAGTTACACCAAAAATTACGCATTGATCTCCAGTGGCTTTTATTTTAACCATCTGCTCTCTTGAGAAGGAAATGGCAACTGTTTGTTTCATGGACATGAGGCAAAAAAAGACCAAGTTCAATGAATGGGCTGCAAAGTTGCTTTGCAGGTACACTGCTCTCACATAAACTGCATCACTTCAATACAGCCTGAAATCCCCACGGTCCTATTGGAAGGACCATGCAGAAGGTATACAATGTTTTTAAGAAAGGATTTAAAAGGTGATAAGGTTCTGCATTGGTCAGATCTGCAGGAATGGAGGGGAAGAGGGGGCAGATAAAGATCTTACACAGTTTCTCTAACTGGTTTCTGAACCTTCCACCATACAAAAAGATAATATAAGAATTACAATACTACTCAGGCACGGAGGCTGAGTCTCTGAAGAAGCATACCCAGTCAAGAAAGAATAAACTATCAAAAGAAATTAAAGTTACACTGCATTGTTGGACTGGCTTCTGCAGGTAGATCAATAGAGCATTGACAACATATTTCTATGCCAGGAACGTCCACTAAAAGCACATGGTTTCATTGAGCTGGATGTTCTCAATAAAATATAAACTATCACAGAGCAAGGAACTGAAGGAAAAAAATATCCTGTTATTTCTTTAAAGAGTGTTTGTAATAAACTAATGATCTGGACTGATTCTAGTGGATTAGAGTGGTCCTGCCTGTCACTTGGCACTGATTTAATGTGAAAACTTGAGCAAATCCTGTTCCACACGAGTCTCAGGCTTTCCTCCACTTATAAATTTTAAAAACAGCTCTTGAAGATTTTTATTTTATGAGAAGGGAGGAGAGTATTTCAGGGTGCAAATGAGGACATTTTACAGCGTAATAAATCATCAATAAATGGAAAAAGAAATTGGGTGAGGAAAAGTTTTGTGTCTGGCAAACTTCTGGATCCTTTTCCACAGGCCAGTTACAGATGGTTTGAAGGTGACACCACGGAGCACATAAAAGAAGAAGATACTTTCTCCTGAATTTCAGCTTAAAATACAAGCTGAAAAAGTAGCAAATTCATGGTGCACAGGAGTCACTGAAGCTCTTCCAAATCTCCCATGAAGGCTGTGCTTAGCTTTCTAAACAGGGAACATAGAAAGAGGATGTGCTGCATACAGAGCAACTCAACGATGGCGCGGCAGCCATGCAAGATTTTATGTAAGAATTACATAAAAGCAAACGCGTGAAGATTTGCAAGATCAAAAGTTGTTCATCTGTGAAGTAAATGCCCAGTATTGTCTCTCCACTTCCTGCCTTGGCATGACACAATCAACAAGGCTTCCTTTGTGGCTGAAGTTCTGCTTGATTGTACATTAATGCAGCAGATAGGACTGAATCATCTGTTCTTGTCTGCGAGTGGTGCTGAGGATTTATAGCTCTACAGTGGGAAGCTACAAGTGATGTGCATTGAAAAGAAGAAAGGCAAGGTCATCCACAAACAGCAGGCCTGAAAAAAGGGAGGCAGTAATATTTTTAAAGAGAATTCATTATGGGGAAGATATTAATAAATATATCACAGAGTTTCCATTATATTCTGATAGTTCAAACCATTATAAGGCATGGAACAGAAAGGCTTTGGTCTAGGATCACTTGGTGCAGAAGTTCAGGATTAATTTCTTCAGTGTCCAAGAACTGTCTCGGTCCCAACCTGACGCTTTCCCAGCACAGGCTCCAGAATTCCCTGCTGGGGAGCCTGGGGAGTTGCTGCCTCCAGGCTGGGCATTTGAAGGACAGAGAAGAGCTCTCCACAAAGCAGGGAATGTGACACGGTAAGAGGAATGTGAACTCATAAATTAATGTCCTTTCAACATACAGAGATGGAGAGATTTTGCAGGAAGCTGCTTTTTATCATACAGTGCTCAGGCAAGCCAAGGGTAGATCAGATCCTGAGCACACCATTTTGGGTAGGGCGTGTGAAATAAAGGATAAACAAACTTCAAGCAGCTTGGTGACACCATTGCCATCACTCAGTTAAGATACTGTGATTTTAAAGTTATATCTTTTGCAAATCTTTTTTTGTGGCCTTGGAATTTCTTTAGGCTTTTGGACGGCTCAGTTTGCAAAGATCTCTCTCAAGGCAGATTCTGTGTGGATCGGAGTTCAGTTCAGGAGTCCACAACATTTTCCCTCTGACATTAACTGACTTATGGATCTATTAAAAGTAAACATATATTGAAGTGCTTTTCTGTAGACCTACGAATTACAAAGCAAGCCAAGAATCCACCCCAGGAGAGCCCCTTTGTCAAGTTCACTCTCCTGTTTTATTCACTCAGATTGGAGTCTCCTCAGAATCTGTTTGGATTAACCTGGGAATGTCTGCCTATTTCCCATTCTGGAATAATATAACAGTTAAAAATAACATAAAATATTCCCCATTTTGAAATGGGGAATAAGACTGAGAACATCTGCTGAAGAAGATAAAACAAAAAAGACACCAGCACACTTTCCTCTGGTTTTTCTCAGCTGCTGCTGCCTCCGTGCAAGTTTTGCCCCAGTGAAGATCCACTAAATTTCTTCTATCCTTGTTCCATGGTAAAAAAAACCTCATAGGACATCCTACCCGAAGTCTCATCCCAATCTCAGAGGTTTACATTGCATCCAGCCTGCTCTAACACAGCCACATGGTTTTGCCTACCCCTTTGTTCTCATCAAAGGCGTTTCGAGGCAGCTTCCACAGTGAAAAGTGGGACAATGGTGCCTCTGACAGACTGGAAAGCAGCAGAGGGTGGGATGAGCTCTGCCTGTGAGCTAGAGAGAGACACAAAGCAGCAGCTTTTGCCAATCCTACACAATGTGGTGCATTTTGCCCCAGGAAAAAAAGATGCTTCCAAACAACCCAGTGCAATCTTTGCTGTGCAATGAACTGAATCGAGATCTGATGTTGAATGACATTCCATCAAGAGCAGGAGAAGCAAAGAACTGACTGAGCCAGGCAGGACAGCGCAGCCTTCTTTGGAAGCACCAAACATCTTGCGGTGATTATCAGAGGAGGAGAAAGAAGATGAGGAGGAGAAAGAGGATGAGGAGGAAGCAGCTTCCTCTAGCTCAGAATAACACGAGCCCATCAGCTGAACATGAAGAGTTCCAGAGAGTTCCCCTGAGCTGTGTCTGTGCAGCCCTGGCTGTCATGTTCTTCATGGAACCGTTTGAGAGCTCTACAAAACTTCCTGGGGGTGCAGGGGACACTGAGAGAGAACTTGAGACTCTAGCACAGCACCATTAGCAGCCTCAAACAAGGAGCTTTTGGAAACCAAAGAAACATTTTCAAGATCTCAGCACAGCTTTGTCGTATAAATTTGAGAAATATTCTCCCTGTGATCTGAAATGACTTGAAGCTGTCATGGGCAAATTTACCTTTCTCTGCTGCTTGAGAAAAGCACACTGCAAAGGTCATCAGCTCCTCACACAATAATTTAGTAGAAAATGCAGAAAACCCCTACTGTTTTTGGTAAGGTCTCATGTAGTAATTATAACTTTTAGGTACTGCTGCAATTCGGGGGTTTTTTTTCTGTTATATGCTTAGAAAAAATACATGATTTTACATGAATGCCACAACTGAATACTGACCCCAAAATCTACAGGAAGCTGCTGATATTCCCATTGCTGTCACGTGTATTGTACCATCCATACCTAAATATATACCTACTATGAACAGGTTTGTCAGCATCATGGAATAAATGGCCTTTCTTTAACCAAAGTGAGTACCACAGAATCAAAACTCCAGAAAATAAAATATATTGAATAATCTATTTTATATTTATATACACACGTACACAGAATTTCTTTTCTATATAAATGTAGGTGTGTTTCTATCTCCTACTTTCTCCCTTAACTCCCCTGCTCACAGACCTGAGAACTTTCCTTCTATTTACATGAAGAACTTACAAGAGTGTAATTTTCCTGAAGATTTCTCTCCCATAACAGAGAATTTCAATTCGAAATATTTCCTAATGATGACCAGAAAAGCATCACTCAAAGTATTCCAAGGTTCCAGCAGATGGTTCAAAGATAATTCACATTAAGTCATCCCTACAAAGCATGTCCTCATTTGCAAAAGAAATTGTAAATGATGTAAATCAGAAGTGCTCATCTTGCCAGTTCTATATTTATATCCAAATAACCAGTTGTTTCTTAAAAACCTGAGGGTCGATGAAGCCAGCAGGTACACTCAGATGTATTTTAAATGACTGAAAAATGTGCTTTCCCATGTTCTGACACCAGACAGATCCATGTACAACTGCTCCAGGAATGTGGTTTTAATATTGGAGCTGAGTCTTTGAGAGCACCAAGTGGTGCCTTCTCCTCTTGATGTGCTCCTGTATTAAAAGGAATTATGCATGTGAACTTGGCCACAGCAAGAAGAGACCTCATGTCTTGTACTGGGTTTGATTATCCAGATAAAGTTTGTAATAAAATCAAAGCAGTGTCAGGAGGAAAAAAAATGTAACTCCAGAGGAGAGGAAGACCTTCAGTAATGACGTTTCCACCTGAAATCTTACACCAATCTTAAAGCAACTGGAATGGTCCCTTTAAAGTCCCTTCCTTATTTTTGTCCTAAATGCTCATTTCCTCTGCACCACTGAAGAATTCAGTGAGGCAATAAAATCACCAAAGTAGACCAGGACAAAATCTAAATTTTAAAGAGCCCTAAAAGCCTGGGAAGGCTCAGAGTGTGTGGGACACAAGGAAGGAGAAGTATCTGGAAACACAAACAGTACAGGAATATGTGCAACTTCTTTTGATAAACTTACAGTAATAGGCTGGGCATTTGTACTAAAAAGAGATTAAAATACAAGTTAAAAGCCAGAAACACCTAAAGTTCTTTGTAAGTTCTGTAAGGAAGTGAATTAAGAGGGGTAATGGCAGAGTTTCAGATTAAAATGAGTGCATTTTCTGAGACAAAGCCATAGGACACGCTTCTACCAGTGACCAAAACCATGGTCCTCATATGAGGCACAACATTTCCTCCAGGTACAAGATGTTCAGGGAAGGATATTTCTGGCTGTTTCTAAGTTAGAAGTTATTCAGTTGAAGAACAAAGATTTTGCATTTAATTTGGAGCTGACTGGAAAACGTTATTGAGTTATCCCCTAACCAGATTGAAAATACAGCAGCAAAATCAAATCATGGGATGAGTTTCATGCTCTCTTACAGAAGTGCTTTAAATTTGCTGAAGTTAATGGTGTCTCTGCTGAATTACATCAGCTTTTTAGCTCTAAAAGAGCATACTAGTATAAACTAGAGCATTATCAACTTCTTATCAGCAATCTCCTTGTCTCCTGCTGGCTGCAGGGCCAGAAAGGAAGATTCTTGTTTTAGACACAGTCCAGTCAACCAAGCAGACCCCTACACACTGAAGAAGTCAAAGCTCAAAGTAATAAAAGGCCTGAAACCCTACTAGATTCCTTGACAGTCCTCAAAGTAAGAAACAAAAAAGTCTCCAGAAACAATTGCTTTTATCTCCACATGTTCTGAAACCTGTGATTATTTTTCTTAAACATAGATCTGTCATCTAGATCATTTCCACCCTAATTTCTGGCCCACAGCTCTGGTGGTGCTGAGCTAAGAGATCCCTGGAAAGCACCTTGGATCTGCCCACTTACACGTGGAATTCCCAAATGCCACTTTTCATGTTACAAACCCTCAACAGTCCCAGTCCAGGTCTGAAACTCTCTCTGATTCAGGCAGTGCCAAAAACAACAGACTCAAGGGCTGGGAATGAGAAAAATCTCCACATTTAGAATTCCGCCGTCTGGAGTTCCAGCCAGATGATGAGCAAAGTCTTTACATCTCTGCTTTCCATTATTGGCAAGCACAGGTTTTCCCTGGTATTTATCCTTGTGCTAACTGCCTTCACAGCATTCCATGATAAAACAAGTAGGCTACTGTAGGGATTTGATACATATGGATGTGTGTACCCCAATTCTGGCACTACTTCTAGTCTTGCCAGAAATAGAAAGCCCGTGGCAATGCAATTCTTTAAAAAGTAAATTTGGAAGGAATAAAAAAGGGTAATTAATTGCCCAATATAAATGGCTCTGGACTGAATACAAGCCAGTTTGATTATCTAACAAATAAAATCAACATCTGAGGTGATGAGCCAGTTCATAAAGTTGGGCAGAAAAATATCGATTACAAAGTCCTTGCTGCGGTGCACCTTTCTCTGCTGAGAGCTGGATGTCACTCAGGCCATGGCTTGAGCTGAGTTATACAGGCAGAGACACAAAACCCAGCTAAAGAACACCCACCTCGGCCCCCCTTTGCTGCGAACAAACCCCAGAAGCCTCGTGCTTTTCAAGGAGGAGGCAGAGATGCTCCTTCCCTTCACTTGTACCTCACAATGGAATGGGTTATAGGGCTGACAAAAGGGGAAAGCCCAGTTCCTGCTGCTAAGGGACTGATTTGGTTGTTGCTGCAGGTACTAGAAGAGCAGATGAACAACAAGCCTGTGGGACTGGGATCTGTGCAAGTAACACAGGAACTGAGAGAGTTCTGCTCTCTGTCTCAACAGGTTTGTTGTTACAAAGGTATTTGAACATGAAGCGTCAATCCATGGACAGTTTGGCTTTCCCCAGCAGCTTCCCTGAGCTCTCATCTCCCAAATCCTGGGACACTGTGGCCACAGGAATACAACACATCACTACATCTGTGCAGGAACTGTCCCCAACCCAGTGTAGGGTGTCCCACAGTACAGCCACACCTCCTGTGTGCTCCCAAAACATTCCCAGCCAAAAAAAAAAAGTGCTGCAAGAGAACATCTGGCTGCTCCTGCCCTCTTTTCCCACTGATTTCACCCACATGAGCCTGGTAAAACCACTGAGTCTCGAACTTCCAGAGAATGGAACCCGGCTCAATAATTTTCTTTTCTGTTGAACATGTTTTGTTTGATCATAACAAATCAGCCCAGTGTGATGTAAACGAGCTGATCTTAATCAGCACTGTACTAAATATCCATGTGACATCTGCATACATTGTTGGTTCCTGCCTGCTCTGCATGCACAATTTAATTAGATGAGTAATAAACGTGTCAAATTTATCAATGGTGTAAAACATTTGACTGCAGTGAATTTACATCCTTGTTTTGGATTGTTCACAGATGCCTTACTATAGCTAACATGGCTTACCTGTTTATCTTAAAAAATTAATAATTATCTTCTTGTTTTTACATTGATTTGTCCAATTTTCCAGGAGGGAAACACAATTAACCACAAACAGGAAAAAAAGCACCTCAAAGTTGACTGACGAGAAGTCGTTTAAAGATGTTCAGTTCAATCAGGCTAAAAGCATTCTTTCTTTGTGGCAACAGCACTTTCCAAATAAAACCTGAATTGCAACAGGAGGAAAGTCAAAACTCAACCACAAGTTGAGAATGGATTTTCCAGAATTTCATCTATTGATTGTGATTGAGCATAATATGTAACCAACATGAATTAGTTGTTGAATTCTTAAGAAATAAATATATTTTCTCAAAAGCTCTTTTATTTAACAGAATTTTAAGATAGATGTCTTAGATACTGAAGTGGCTGTATGTGAATATGTTTAAAAGCTGTGCTTAGGTTCCTAAAATTTTCATTTCAGCCACACCAACTGAACAATTCCTTTGAATTGAGTTGGGTTGGAATTAGGCCCAATAAACTTCTCTACTTTCAAAAATCGTAATAGATAATAGAATTGACTTGCACCAAAGTTTATTACACAGCCACTGGACACAAACGCACTCAACATAATCAAGTTGGTACTGCTCATATTTTAATTATAGGAAAAGCATTGTGAAAGTCAGACTTCCATTAAGAACAGGCAGTTTAACGAGACCTAATAATAAAATTTTTATCAATAGGAATATTCAGAATTAACTTCCTGTGTACAAATTAGATTTCAAATAGCAGGTTCATTTGTCTGGTGATCTAATTTAGGGTTTGGTATCAAACAATGTCTCAAGCACATAAAAAAACCTCCTATGGTAAATTTTCATCCCTAATGTTTTCCAGCTGGTCTCTAATAACAATTCCTAATTGTACTTGTTAAAAAGTGGATTTATGAATCTCAATTAGACTGGTTTTACTTATGCTACAGCAATTTCTAGTACCAACCAAGACTATTTCAAGATAGAAAAAAGTTTTATGTGGATGAAAGAATAATTATGAAAATAAAAAAGAAAATGCCTTTTATACAGTTTAATTCTCAGTAATTCTATTCCAATAATCCAAAACAGAAAATACAGCATGTAATAACCATTCTGGGAACTTTGTTCATTCCACGAGTTACAAGGTACTTTCATTACCAGGATATTCACTTTGCTTCTGTGCCCTACTGTGAGCATAAAGATTTACATCATTCTCAGTGAATCTATTTTAATTTATTTTGCAAACTTAATATCCTGATTCAGCAAAGTATTGAGATGGGAGCTTACCCTGCGCACACACTAAAGACCCCAGTCAGTGTAAATGTTCCTGGAATTCGTGCAGGGCAGCTTCAGCAAACTCATCTTTCAGGTGACTCAATCTTCAGCAGGTACCCAGGTCCCCTTCATTTAATCATTTTGCTGACCAATGTCCTCATTTGTGGAATAAAAGCTCCAGGACACCCCTGCCAAGGCCTGTGCCCCTCCCACAACTGGCACTGGCTCTAATCCCAGTTCTCACCTGCTCTCAGTACAAACATCCCGTGCAAAATTTTCTGTCATCTTCCTGTGACCTGCATTCCTTTGGAGACCCTTCCCATCCCCTCAGCTGTGGGACTTCATGGAATCAGAGAATCCTGGAATGCTTTGGGTGGGAAGGGATCTTAAGGCCCATCCCAACCCCTGCCATGGGCAGGGACATCTTCCACTGTCCCAGGCTGCTCCAAGCCCTGTCCAGCCTGGCCTGAGACACTTCCAGGGATCCAGGGGCAGCCACAGCTTCTCTGGGCACCCTGTTGGTAAAGGTGACTCTGTGCCTCCCATGTTTATGGCAAAGCAAAACTTCCACAGCTTGGTACGACAAAAAATGTAAGTGACATAAACTATTTTAGACAAAAATATCCCATCTATGGCCAGAAAGTACTGCTACAAAAACAGTTTTTTTGATACTGTCTCCTCCAGCTTTCCCAGATGGCCAGGTAGTGGCTATTCCTTGGGAGTCACTGGATGTTCTATAATTAGTGACTTACATCTCTGACTAACATTCAGATCTCTGGAAAATGCCCAGGAAATCAGAGCTAGAGACCAAGGCCCTCCTGCATCACAGGGAAAAGCAGGTTCTTCCATGGCAAATTCTGAAATCCAAAGCCATTATCCCTAATGGAATAACCACAGCCATTCTCCTGGAACACCACTGTCAGCCAAGACAAGGGACTGGGCTGGTTGATTCCTGCACATTTCCTTCCCTTGTGAGGCTGAATATAGACACAAGAATGTTATTTTTACAACCTTACAACGCTGTCTGTTGTTGCAGCCAAACACTTTGGCTTGAACATTTGACTTTAGACATGTGTTAAGCAATGCACAATAAATTCTCATCCAAAAGAAAGAGAAATACAGGAGCACACGCAAGGCAAGCTCTGAGGACAGAACAGTTAACATAGCCCTGCTGTCCACTCCATGTTTGCCTTAAAAGCTGCTGTGAAAAAAATCTGATTTCTCCCCAGAAGTATCATGATTGAAAGCAGTAACTTGAAAACAGCAATATTTTTATGGGCTCCTGTGAAGAGGATTCTCCAGTGCTCAGTAGGGTGAATCCAACCTTCTCAAAAACACTGATCCCATTATTCAGTTTTGGTAATTAAAATGTTTTCTAAATGATTGTTCCCCAGCAGGAGGAAATTGATTAATTTTAATGCATTATTGTATTTTAGCATGGAACAACGTTGTCTTTTTACTCCTCCTGTTTTCACCATTTGCAGATGAATTATTTAGATGTGAAGATTTGTCTATTGCGCTTGACGTGAAGCTCTAGGGAGCAAGTGGAGAAACCCAAGGAGTGCCTCATCATTTGCAAGTTCAATTTCTTTCTATTTGGATATTGATTAGCACAGCACATATCACGAGGAAGTGGCTTGACTAAGGGAACATAAATGTGACTTTAACAGAATTTATGTATTTAGAAATGCATTAGGAGTTCCATTATATGCTGCTTTTTAAAACAAATTGTTTCATTTTGTGAGGATAGTTTGGGTTCTGTTCTGGTTTCTAAATCAGGCAACAGAATCTTATTTAATTTAAATATATTTTAATGACCCTGAGCAGCATTTACCAGCATAGTGTATCTTTATTTAGGCCCAAATTCTGAGTCGTTTGAAATACACTCATTAACTTCAGCTGCTTTTCAGTGAGGCTGTTAATGACTTACAAGTGCTAGAAAAGCTGAAGCAACAAACACCTGGACAGCTGACATCAAACACTGGTTCAAAACCAGATCCTGTCCCAGCGGAAGAAAAGAGAGGTGTGTAGCTCACAGTTCTATCACAGCAAGCAACATTTTAAATAATTAGAATTATTTTGTGTTTGTGTTCATCTTCTGTGGCATTTTGAGCGGAATCAAGGCTGCCACAGATGACCTAACACTAAATAGTTTCTTGAAACTGTTTCTCAAAATTTTCTTATGAAAGCTTCTGCTTGATTAGAAATTAAAAGGGAAATCCAACATGATTTTATCAGAGAAGAAAAGTTTGTTTCTATATCCAGTTCTATTTTCAAGCAGACTTCAGATAGCTGAAAAAACAATCAGATCTTCTGGAATGAAACTGTGATCATCCAATTGCACAAAATGCAGCAGCAAACTGGAGCAGAACTACTTGGCTTTGGACTTGGCAGCACCTGGCAGCAGTCACCTCCATAAAATTAAGAGAAATGAGCAGAGCAGACTGATCTATAGCTAATGTAGCACTAATTTGCCTAGGGATGCCTACAGTGCTCCCAAGAACTTTGCACAGGATCTTGGAGCACTCTACAAATATGTTAAGATTTAAAAAAATACCAGGAGCATTAGTATGCCCAGAAAATAGAAGGCCCTGGTATTAGAGGCAGCCTTTGACAAAGCCAAGAACAGGCTTCTCCTTTCCTGATCCTATAATACATGACTTTTTCTGGCACTAGATTTATCAAATAAACAATGTTCATCATAACATCTATTACTTAATATCAAATCTACATGCTCAAGGGCCTCAAGCAGAGTGAAGGCCTCTATATTTTATGTAAAGACACCCAAAGAAACTGTGTGTCCTTAAATACTCACTGTCCTACATATCTCTGAAAAATCTCATCTTCAAAGAACACAAGGCTTCAGTGCAGCTGAATATCTCAGCTGCCAGCACTTCCCACCATCATGGACTTGGTTTGAACTTCAGTTTGAGAGAGGTTTTAAACAACCAAAAGTGTTGTCCTTCACACAGCAAATGTATAAGGTGTGTTAGACACACCAGTGAGTGACACGGGATATATTGTTGGCTTACAGTGTATAGATTGAAGTCATGTGGGCAACTGAAAATATTACAGTAGGAAGGGGAATGGCACGAAGACCACCTTATCCTATTTCCAAACACCTCAGTTTCTTGTGCCTTGGAATAATTAGCTTTAGCTAGACAAGAAGAATGTTTTTGTTCCTTATTAATTCCTACATAATGAATGACAAGCTATTATGCTAATATAAGAAAATACTTGTATCAAAGTTGGTTTTCTTTTTCTTGTATGACAAGCAACATACAACACGAGATTTCTTTGAATTCCTACACAGTTGTCCAAGATTTTAGCTGGGAGGAGAGTCCAGCTGGCAGCTGGGGTTCAGTGTGAAACGCAAACACTGCAGCACTGCTCTCTCCAGGGGGGGTCAGATGGCCTGGACAGTGACCACATCTCCTCAAACATCTTTCTCTCTGTGGCTGGAGCATTTACCTGAAGGGACACAACTTTTTAAGGCTGCATTCCTCACACTGCTCACCAGGAGGATTCAGGAGGGCAGATGTGCTCACCCTCTCACACAAGCCAGCTCATCCCTCCCTCCTAACAGGGTTATGCTTATGCACACTGACTTGCAGCATTTCTGCTCCAGAGCTCTAATGCAGGACTGAAGGCTTCACAGCACTTTTTATTTTTGCCATCCAGTGGAATAAATAATTGGTATGCAAGCACCATTGAATATGGGAGGAAGATGCTTTTAAATTTTAAAAACTAACTTTTCTGTAAAGAGAGTCAAAGCTGTCAGGAATATGGGGGGATACTTGGCGTGCCCCATGCAGGGCCAGGAGTCAGACTTCAATTGTCCCTTCTAATTCAGGATATTCTGTGGTTCCATGGTTCCCAAATGGGTCCACTGAAGTAAATCCAGCATTAACCCAGGCATCATGCTGCCTGTTGGCAATGGCAAAACCAAGCAGCGGCCAAACTGAGTCCATGTTCCATCAGCAGGAGGAAAAGCAGCATGGACACAGCAGTCCCTCCCTCTCTGGGTGCTGTTTCAAGAAGCACAGAACTATCAGAGCCCAACATTTCCATGTCCCTTTGGCTAAACACACCAGGCTATGTCACCAACATCTACATCCCAGCAGCACTTCTGCAGGCTCAGGGTACTCCCTTCAGCATCTCTCTTTGCTGCGCTGTGTGTGAACACCAGAGCCTATTTCATTTAGAGTGTCTGTGCAAACATGTTTCTCTTACAAAAGTCAACAGAACTACGAGTTTATACTCAGCTTCCAGTGCACATTATTTTAAGTAGATCTCCTGCCTTTCAATGCCTGCATGCCAAAGAAAACCCCAACCCTAGCTCTGTACTACAACAGGAAGACAGACCCTAAAATTCTTCTGTTTAATGTTGTACCAAGCTGTCCCTCAAGTGGGAAACTTAATCCTTAAGAAAGCTTAAAAGAAGGCCAGGGAGAATAAGGCAAAAGACCTGCAGGACAATGGGAGAGCAGGGGAAAAAAACATCTGCTACAAAAAATTGGGAGGATGCTTGGATTAACTAGAAACCATCAGTGTTAGATGCTGGACACTATTCAGTGCAGCAGCATCTCTCTTTCTGTCAAGCAAATTATTTATTTCTCTTTCTGTCAAGCAAAAGGCTTTTGCACACCATACACAGATCTGATTCCTCACTTCACATTCTCAACTCAGTGATTTCTGAGTGAGCTTTAATCTGTTGCTGAATTTTATTTAGTTGCCTCTTTGTCCCTTCTTGTTTATTTTCCCAATTGTGTTTCTTTTTCTCGCTTTTTTCTATATATAAGTGACTTTTTATGTCCTTCCTACCCACACACCTCTGCCTGCCAAGCTATTTCCCATTGCCTTTCTGTTTAACATCGTTTGTCCCTTATTCAGAGTTCCCACGTTTTTTGCATCTTACAGATCAGAGCAAGAGGAACAAGCTCAGTTTCCAGGCTGGGCTCAGATCATCCACAAACAATCCCACGGAACATATTTTGAGAAATAAATTTCACTTACATCTTCATGAGCCAGAGTGGTACAATATAAATCAAAATAGAGTAAGAAAAATAAAACTTCTCCAGATTCCTGTGGATTGGAATGGATGTAGCACCTGCCTCAACTGTTAAGAACACCTACTCCATTCCCTCATTTGCTACCTTCTGACCACAAGCAGCAGATGGTATTTTGTCATTGCACAGACCTCAGTTCTCATAAATCACAATTTCTGCCCTGCAGAATTCATAACCCAGTGCTGGGTAACAAGTGGATGGGTCCTCTCCTGCAACAGGCACTGCAAACGAGTCTCCTTCCATGTGCAGCTCACAAATCTTTCTCTATATTTGACCACCAGTGTTTAACAGACATGAGTATTTTGTAAATATAATTCACCACTCTTGTCATTTTGGTTACATTCCCAGCAGCCCTCCCTGCACAGACTCCATCTAATCAATCCTCAATTACTATTAACACATCCTACAGGCGACTGATGTCTTCCCTGTCCAACACATAAATACATAATTTAGGACACTATAATGGCACTAAAGGATCCAACCCAAAAGGACTTCCTGAGGTAAATGACACTCACCACCACCAAAGAAAACTGACTTGTTGGAGTATTTAATCTTCAAGTATTTTGCAGTGTTCTGGCAAAGTTATTACCAGTAGTTTTAGTCAGTGACTGCAGACACTTTGCTCCGCAAAACAAGTTCTACGTAACTCAGTGCAATGACATTTCCAGCTGAAGGATTCCCTCAATTAGTCAGGGTTACATCCAAAAATCATCATCCAGGGAAAAACAGCAAAACCTACTTGCTACATGCTCAGCTCTGTCATTCTGTAACACTACAGCTATCAAAACTCATCATAGCTAAACTGATGATCAGAGTTACAAATTATAATTTTCAAATTTGTTCATTCCTTCATTTACTGTAAAGTTTTTAATCTGTCTTTACAAGTAAAATGAAAACTAGGCATTATTATGAAAGGATGGGATCCATCTCACCAAATTAAAGTAGAGAAGTTGGATGCCTGGCCTGGTCTGGGCAGGAGAAGCAGACTGCCAAAGACTACCTAGACCTCCATGGAAGAAAGGGGCAGGTGTCACATCCAGAAGGCAACTCATCCTAAAGGTGACATCCCCTGCCAAAACAAACCTCCAAAAGCCCAATTCTTTGCAAATAAATACAGACATAGAACTCCTCTCTCCCTGGAGTTCCAGGGCATCACTGGTCAGACGGTGTTTGGAGAAAACATTGCACAAGAACACAAAGAATTACATTTTCTGATGCTTGAATTGTGTCTATAAAATAACTGGCTGGTCCTGTTTGGTTGATAAAATGCCTATGTGGAATATGCAGGGAAATTGGAAGAGGAGAAGAGGTGAAGAGCATTGCTACATCAGACATTCTTCCTCAGTTTGAGGAACAGTGTTATGACTTCAATGGTTTTGATTTACCATACCCATTTTAATGCACAGAAGTTAATAGAAGTTCAAATTAATCAGCCAGCACTTCTTTAAAATTATATTTACAGCTTGTGCATTTAAATGAAGGCAAACAAAAGTAAAATTTATGCTATAATAAAGTATCATTGTTTTAATTCTTTAATAGAATTAAGCTGGCTGTGGCAAGTAGATAAAAGCCCTTTGAATAGTGAAACATTGCCACAGTTTGTCTTGTCAAGGCTCCTACTTCTAAGAATATTTATGGTTTTCCTGTTCCTCAAGAACCATAAATGACACAGCAGGTCAGCAAGACAGCTCCCATCTCGGTCTGGACATTTCCATCCAGAACTAGAGGATAATTCAGTCTCCATCCCCAGGAAACCCCAGCCTCTCTCTTTCCACTGCTAACAAAGGGCTAAGGCTGGACTTCCTCCTGAGAAACAAATTCCATACCTTGTGCTAACCCCACGGCTTGGCCCGGGCTGTGGAATGGAAATGAAAGCAGCACTTCCTGGTGCATTCAGAGAGCAGGAATCAGCCCCAGGACACGGGGCCAGGGGCACCTTTCTGGAGTGACTGCCTGTCAGACTGCCTGCCATCGCAGTAGACTGTGACGCACCACTCCTGTGACACGCTGAGTGTCAGAGAAGTCACGTCCCAGTGTCCTGTGCTGTGCCAACTGCGTGTTGGCTGCTAAATGACTTTACGTTCTTCTTTATTTTTCTGCAGAGCTTATTTTAGAAAGGTTGTATATCAATCTGGAAAGTGCTGTGAACATGATGTTATCATAATGGTACCATATGCCAGTTGACTACTTACAAATCATCCATGCTTCCCTCACTTGGTAGATTTTAAAAGCATGATAAAGAACTTGATTCTCCTCATGCTTACACTGGATTTATATCAGTGCACCTCCATGTTTTATACCGGTAAAAAAAAATATTTCTATCAAAACCTCGACAAAGCTTTAAAGGCTCTTAAAACAGCAATGTCCAAACAATAGTTTTTACTGTTCAAGTAATTGTCTCAAAACCAGATGTGAGTGTTAAAGACTCAAACATAAAAGAGTAGGATATGCTCCCAAAACACCTTATCCATCCCCACAATCTAGAGAAAATAGGTTACATCCTTTAACTAAAGAGCTTTAAAGCTGTTAATTTACCCTCCTGGTTTGGCCCCTTTAGGAGGCCACTGTGCATTCCAATACTCCACCTGATCATTTCTCTATAGTTTTTTCCTACTATCTGTGTTTCAGAGAAATCAGATTCTCATGTGTTCACAACACTCCATAAACCTTGCAAAAAATTATGTTCTGTAAGGCTTGTGATAAAGTGGGAGGCAAGCAAAAGTCTAGATCTTAACAAGAAATCCAAGATAAAAGGCTAAGCAAAACTTCAGCTGCATATCTGAGCATAGGAGAACCTGGCCCTATTTCCACCCATATCTACCAGTAAAACATCAAAAGAATAAAAACCAAAACAAACCAAGCAAAAAAACCCCAACACAAACTTGTTCACAAATTCCTCACTTGGACAACATTTCAGCTGTCATATTCTGGCAAGTTTTATGGTGCTTTTTTGACCCTTTTAAATATTTTTCAGAGTGACTAATAGCCCTTATAAAATGTTTTTGATGAAAAAAAACTTGAAAATGAACCATGTGAAGTTAGTGCACAGAACTATTTTCACTCAGCTACTCTCTCTTACTCCTCCTCCAGGCAGAGCACATGTTTAGCAGTGAATCTCATTTCAGCCTCGTGCCTATTAATTCTTTCATTCACTAGCCTTTGTTCTCAGGCTGGTACCAGGAGAAAATCTCAGTGCCAGTTCTTACTGCAAAGGGAAAAGTGAGCCCTGAAGTTCTGCTCTTGTTTGCAGTCTGGTGTGAGTTGGGCAAGCTCTCCATTCCTGCTGCATTTCTGTGAGCGGGCTAAGTGGTGACCTTCATCTTGTACCTCTCTGCCTCACTGGGAAAGAGGATTTCATACAAATTTCAGTAGCTCCCCTTTAGAGCAGCAGCCAGACTAGAGAATCTGCCTGGAGGGCTGAGCTCCACTGGTCAGATACAAGTGTTTGTAAACACACTCATCCTGGAGAATTCTGCACTTGTTTTTGGTCATCTTGACCAAACGCTTCAGAGTCTCTGGGCTGCAGCCCACTCTCACAGCTACCGAGTCTGATCTTCACAGCGGGGTGGGATATTGTCTCTTCATGAGTTTGGTACTTTATCTGTAATTCATAAGGTAAGGGTTACACTCTACAAACTCTTAAACAAAATTCCTCCTCTGTACCTGCACACATCGATTGTACATCACCCACAGGATTCACAGAGAAGTATCATACGGCTGAATTCTTCTGGCAATCTCAAACAGATTCTGTCTGGGATTTGTCTCCTCTGAGAGTGGCTCTTTTAATTTTCTACAAGCTTTTTCATGTCTCACTCTTAGCATACAGAACTTCCCCACTGAGGTTTCAGTCAATTTTGTGCAAAGGAATGTATGGGTTGCTCTGGCAGCATGGTCAGTCTGCAGGACATAGAACAATGAGGGGGAATTTGTTTTATCTTTTTCATTAACATCTGAACAAGCCTTTCTGGGGACAAATCATTTATTCCCAATAGTAATTGTAACTATTTCTTTGATGCAGGATTTTACATATTAGCCATTTTTCGTAATATGTGAGATAGTCAGGGCAGGACGCCGGAGCTTCACAGGAATCCCGAGTTCTGTTTGAAACACATAAGGAAAACCAAGATATCTGCATTGGGCACCAGATCCAAGGCATGTCTCCCAGGACAACAGAATTCTGGGGGAGCAGCCACTGGAGACCAGGCAGATACCCTGGGAAATATAAGGAGATTGTGACATCTGAATCCTACAGGCATCTACAGGGTGATCTTAAGTCCATCACCATCTCTGAAGAAACTTCCAGAGACTTTGGGTTTGAATTAGCAGCAGATTCTGCCTCTTGCAGCCTCACAGGTCCTTTGCATGGACAGGCAAAGCAGAGGGGCAGTGGAAGTCCCAGCACTCCTCTGCAAGATGCAGCCAGAACAGACACATTTGGATAAGACGGCAATACGACAATAAATGTGAAAAACAGGTAATTCAGACCCAAAAGGGACCGACAGATGATGGTTTGGGTGAGCCCACCACACTCCATGAACCTGGGAGTACACAAAGGCCAATGGCAAGCACAGATGCTACAACAAGAAAAAGGTAAAAACCAGTGCAGGCACCACGCTCCACACTCCCCAGTGCCTGCAGCCCCCACATTTTGAGAAGAAGACTTATGGCTTTTATATAAAGTAACTGTGAACTCTGTAAAGTCTCCATTTAAATTCCCGACCCAGAGATTTGCACAGCAGTACTGCAAAAAGTAGTAATTACACAGAAGCTTTTTAATATGCAATGGTATGCAGCGCTTCCCTTTTTAAGCTGAACAACCAAAGTAGTATCATAAATATTATATTTAAATAGTAGCCCAAACCACATGGTTTTGAAAACAATAACGGAGCGCATGCTTTGCAGGAACGCAGAATTAGAAATGATTTCACATACAAGGATAAAAGGTTTGCAAGAATTGTGATCACGCTAGAGAGAAATAGTTTATGCAGGCTGTACTCGAAGGTATTTTCACAGTTCCAATATAATTAACTGTTTTCAGTGATTTATAGTTTTGCCGTATGCATTTGCTTAAATATTAATTCTGGTGCCTGGTGTTTAAAGCACGATGGATTGTTCAAAGTGAAAACGGCTGAGCGCCCCATTCACAGTAAATATGAGACTTCTAAACAGGGACTGTTGGCTTCTGTTTGATTCTTTGGACAATTAATTTACCTTTAATTTAAAAAAAAAAAAAAAGAGAGAGATCAAATTAGGATTTTCTCATAAGTCAAAAGCTGGAACAACAAAATGCAGCCTAATATTGTGCATTTGACATCAGCCAATTTGGGTTTTTTTAACTAAAATGATAGAATTTTACTAAGTAGGTGACTGGGAGTGACTGGAAATACAGACAACACTGAGACCCTGTTTTGAAAAACAGATCATGGCTACACGATCATTTTCAATGTTTCATATGTTGAAACACTTTCACCAAAAACTTTTGCAATTCTGTAACAATACTCAGATATCAAAAAGAAGCGGCAATAAAACTGAACTCAAAGAGTTTGGACACTGAAGAAGCCCCCGAAGGTTGTTACTGAGAAATAGGAACTCATGCACTTGCCTTGAAACTGATCTTGCAAACATATTTTACACATGCTTCTTGGCATTTATTAACCTCATCAAAGACAATTTCAGGTGTCCCACACCAACTTTAAGAGACTCCAGAGCAGGGCCCACAAATAAAAACTTGTTCATAAACAAGTAAAAGCTCTGCGAAAGAGTAGGTAAAATCCAACCCTGTGATGAGGCTGTTCAGTCGGTTTGGTCACCTTTATTTATAACCAAGGCAATACACCTGAAAGAATCCATCCAGCAGGCACTACTCTGAGAAGGAAAATTTATGGGATTTAATTACCAAGCAGACATGTCAGGAAGGTCCAAACAGCAAGAGGGACAGCAAAGCTCTGGATGGACTCTAGGAGATGTGTAAGCACGGAAAGGATTCTGACTTGGACTTGGATATCCCAGGAAAAATCTTCTCAGAATTCCTTAGCCCAGTGATGTGAAACTGAGACATAACGTCCAGTCACCTAACTTGAGATTTCTATTACAAAAATACAGGACTGAACATGACTGGGGGCGGGATCTCCCCTGTCTGCCAGGTCATGGAAGGCAGACAGGCTGCTCCATTCGAGCTAATCTATGTGTTACATACTTCTGTTCTAAGTCAGGGGATAAAAAAGACACGAACTGTAGCGCTCCTTTTAGTTAACTCCGGACTTTCTTTCTGCAGAGGGGGAGGACGGGCTAAGCCCAGCGTGCAGTGATCACAGGGGCTGGAGATTTAAATAGCAAGGAGCCATGGCTGCCTTGGTTTCCCAGCTATTGATGCTCTGCCCACCTCTCTGGATCAATCAGGTACCCCGTGCTTGCACCGAGTAAGCGGCATCGAATTAACACAGCCACCAGAACCGTGTGCTGTCCCCATGACCTCAGCTGAGCGCTGGATTTGGGAGCTGATGTCCCGACACTCCCAAACTTCTCTCTTTGTTAGGAACCATCTGGCAGCGTGGCCAGAATCCTGCCTAGGCAAAAGGAGGCAATGTTTGGCAGCAGCGAGTAGCACCAGTGAGAGTGAGATTCCACCCCCTTCCCAGGCTCTAGAAACGCAGGTGTCGCTTACACACTGCATCCTACAACTTCTCCCTACCCCAAAAACCTTCTCCCACCAGGAGCCCCGGCAGGTACAGACAAGGGAAGCCGCTACAATCCGAGCAGCCCGGCGCCAGCCCGAGCCCGCTCGCCCGCGCAGCGCAGCGGCCCGAGGACGGGGACACGCGGGGACACGCGGGGACACGAGGGGACCAAATCCGTCTCCGGCAACCAGAAGAAAGTTCGTGCCGATACAACACCCCAGTAAACCACACGGGGGGGAAGAAGCGGCTTCCGAGAGAAGCGCTGATAGGGAAGAGTCCTAATAAAGCCGTAAGATCTCACACGTCTCCTAGCTCAGCACTTCCAAAAGCACCAACGAGAAGGCAAAGATTGAGGGAAGGGACTGGAGAGAGACTGCCTCCCCCCGGCTCGTCCTGGTGCCCGGGCAGCTCCCGGAGGGGCAGGGCAGCGGCTTGGTCGCTGGGAGCCGGGGGTGCAGAGGATGCTCCGTGCCCTGCAGCAGCGCCAGGAACAAACGGGGAGTGGGGGGCCGCAGCTGCGGGCATGGGGCTCCGGTGCCGCGTCCCCGGCAGCGCCCAGCGCTTGTCCCGACTCGCACCTACCTCGGCGGGACCCGGGGGCGGCTCCGAGGGGCTGCGGCGAGAGGCGGCGGCGGGAGGCGGCGAGCGGAGCCCGGGCAGCCTCGGCAGAGCCGGGGCCGCTGGCACCGGGGCACCGCGCCGGTGCCGCTGCCCAGGACGGGCGGGCGATGCTGCTGCGGGGGACTCCGGGCGCCTCTTTGGCTCTGTTAGGAAAGTTACCGCGGCCACACGACCCACCTTAAACCCGCCTCCCCGCAGGACCCGGGGGAGGGGGAAGGAAGAGGAGGGCGGGAGGAGACGGGGGTGGGGGCTCGGAGCCGTTCTTTTCCCGGCGCAGAACCAAGTCACAGCAGCATCTCTCGGGCAGTCGCTCCGGGATGCAGGGCTGGGCGCACCGGCGCATCCCCGGCTCTCGCAGGCGCTGGGCTGAGGCCGCGCTCCGCTCCCCTCCCCCTGGATTCTCGCTTTGACGTGCGGTACCAGCTTCAGAGCGCAGAAACTTTCCCGTTTCCTGCGGCGCTGACGCTGATTTTTGGCTTATTCGTTTGGTGATGGCTGGTTTGGCATCTCGTTATTTATTTAACCGTTTGTTGTTTCGGGGAAGGGGGACTAGTCCCGATGTCTGGGGGTTTGTGTATGTGTTTGGGTTTTTTCTTTTTTTCTCTGCCCGATTCAATTAAAATACATTCAATAGGCTAGAAGGACAAAGAATCAGACCGCCACCCCGGCATCCCAGGGTTGCCGCCCGAACATGTGGGAATGAGGAAGCAAACTATAGCCGAGGCAGAAACACTTGGTGGCTCAGCAGATGCAGGAGATGGGGGGAAGCACGGTTCCCTGCCTCCTGCAGCCGAAACACCACGATCTCCCGAGCAGAGACCCCTCAGACTCCGCGGATGTGCTTACAGGGAGATCGTGCAAACTTCTGGAGCCATTTCAAGGTGCCGGGTTTGCGAGTAGTGGCACGCACGCCGCCGGAGGAGCGGGCACACACGGGCAGGCACACGCAGCTCGCAGCGCCTAAAGCAGCCCCTGCACGGGGAGACGCTGCCTCGAGCTGACACCAAGCGAGGTTCATGGGGATGCTAATGGGGAAAAGCGCCGTGCAAAATTTACCTCTTCTCTAGCATCCTCTACCGTCCAGAGCATCTGCCCTTGCACTGTCACATCCACTGCATCGCTGCTGCTTTCGGGTGGCTCAGCGCCGCTGCGTGCGCAGAGAGGCACCAGCCAAGGAACGAATCGCACCCCACGGTTGTCATTTTCGTCCTGAAAGATGTACCAGAAGTTACAAATGCATAATGATTAAAATCATTAGACCAAAAGGCTTATGACAGGTGATTTGAACAGCTGCACTAACTTAGCTCTTAGCCAGAAATCTTATGCTTGCACAGGCTTTTCAAGATGAGACGCTCTACTTGTGTTATGTACTATTAGTGATTATATTCTAATTAGAATAACAGCCTTGGCTGTGATCCCGCTTTTTGAACATCTCAGTGTGTAAGAAACACAAGATCGAGTCCCTTTCTGATAACAGACCAAAATGATGAACAGAACTTTTTTTTTTTTTTTTTTGTCACCGTAGCCACACGATGAATCCCCACATTGTACAGTATTTCATGTCCACGTGAGGCTGCCAAAATCCTTTGTCCTGCACTGTGTTTCCTGGTCACGTGCCAGTCCATGACTGCAGGTGATGGCAATGTTTCAAAAAGGACATAGTTTGGGCCAGGATTGGTACATTGGCTCCGTAAGGGACTCACTGCAACCTCACAGCCTCCCAAAAAACCTCCTTCCCTTCAGCACCAGGTTCCCGGCCTTGCCTTGCCTTGCCTTGCTGTGCTGGTTTGCAGCATTCCCAAGACCTTGCAGCAGCCCTCTGAGCCAGCAGCATAGGGCAGTGGAGAATCCCTGGGTGCTGGAGCAGCTGCTGGAGAGATTCCTCCTTCCCCACCTCTTTTTCGGGCCCAGTTCTGCTCCCTCCCTGGCTCCACAAGTCATTTTTCTTCATTACCCATGGCTAAGGCAACCTAAGCAGTTTCTGCAGCAGTACTGGTGCCTGAGGTGAATTCCTCACTACCTTTCTCCACCTGTTTTAAATTATTTTTCACCAAAATCCTAATGGTGAATATCAATAATAAATTAGCAATAGTGTTTATTTATTAAATTATTTTCAATATTTAATACAATTCAATAGATCAAATTTGAACTTGATTTATTGAATAAATAAAGATAATTAGATTTTGTTGTTTGCCTAAGAATATTAAAAACCACCAGTTGCTCTAGACTGATGGCATTGTTTAGAACTCAGTTTTGTCAACAGTTTCCATTTGGGGAACTATTCAGCATCTTTGATTTTCCTTTTTAAACGGTAAGAAATGCAAAGAGACTAAACCAGACTGCTTAAAATGAATTAGGTGAGCCTGCTGCGACAATTTTTTTTTTTCCTTTGCCTTTCAGTGTTCTCTGTAAAACTTTCAAAAGAAGTGGCCTGTCAAACCATGAGTGCCCTGGACACCAATGAAACCCAAGACATTACATTCAGCTGTATGACTTCTGACAGATATTTGAGGCACAGCATTCAGCCCCACTCTTCTGGCTCATATAAAATCCCATCCAGCTCAGTAATTTCCCATGGAAAGTTCTGGCATTCTCTGCACTATGGTTGTCTGCTCGCAGGGGCGTAGATGTCAGTAAATGCCAATGAGTGTGGCTATGGATGTTTCTCCATTTGAGGGTGACTACTGGAATGCTCATTTCTTCTTGGTGTCTATTTAAATGCAAACCCCTTCTAAAAGACATTCAGTCCAAACAGCACTAGATTGCAGCACACTGGTTCTAGTTCAGTGCTTCTGTTTTTAAAATGTGTAGTTTACAAAAAAAAAAAAAAGATATAAAAAGACAGTTTGGCTTCTTTCATATTATTGTTGACTCAATGAGTCTAGACTAGAGTTATAACTCTGTAAACTCCAGCTGAATCTTCAAGCTTAGCCAGATTCTTTCATAAATCAGAATGAGTTGCTGAAATTCTGAAGGACAAAATAGCTCTCAGTTATGAGTGCACAGCTTCAGTTTGGTGAAATTATATCTGGTTATCCCCAAGAAACCTGAGCACCAACATGAAAATGAGAAAATAATTGGGGAAAAAAAAAAAAAAAGAAAAAAAAAAAAAAAAAAAAAAAAAAAAAAAAGGAAAAAAAAAAAAAAAAGCAGGAGTGTATTACAAGAGTGACTCTGCACAGAAAACTGCTTAATAATTCTGCTGATAAAGTGTGAGCCAGAGAATTCATTTCCCTCTCCCAGAGCCCAGCTGGGGTGACAGGAGTTTAAAGAAGAGCAGCTCTTTCATAAAGGTGAGCAGGTATGCCCTTCACACAGACAACAGGAGCTGGAAAACACTGAATTCACAGTGAGCGTTGCTGTTGACTTTCCGGGAGGCAGAATTTTACCCCTTGAAAAGATCTGCTGAGTAAAAACAGCCACTTGTACACGTTTTCTCTTCAAAGTCCACTCACCTTTCAAGAGTGTTTTGCTGCTTTCATTTGCTTGCTTCTACATGTCCAATTCAAAACTAGTTCCACTCCACTTTTTCATTTTCCATATGTTCTTTTTGCTTAAAGGGGAAGTTGGGTCTCAGAAGACAATAGCAAACTGAATCCTGCTAGTGTTTGTAAAAGCACAAGTTATCAACACTGGAAAATTATTATACTGTTAATATTAAAGCCCAAGAAATTAAATATGCATCATTTGTGTCTGCATGAACAATTACTATTGAAAACAATGCTCGAAAAAGAAAAAACAAAGCTTTTCAGACATAACATGAATTTTAACTTGTTTTTTTTTAGAAAACCAATCAGGGTTTTAGTTTATGCATCATTCTGTTCCCCACAATAATACTCTGTCTGTGCAATCAGTGATGATAAATGGTACATAATTGTAAACTTGATATTGGTTTTCAATATTGAATTCATCATCCTGTCCTCTTAACACATATTAAATACTTTAAAGAATTTATGTATTTGCTTGATTTATCTGAGATTTTTTTCCCCACTATGTAAAATTTATTAGTTTTCTAGTTTTTGAGGAACTAAGAGTAGACAACATCATTAATAACACTGAATAATAGTGTTGGCCTCATTTATGCCTGACTCCCTTCCACCCATACAAAGTGTCCAAATCAAATACAAACATATCAGTTGTAGGCAGTATAGAAAATACAGTCTGAACTAGAGCCAGTTCTGTACAGGTTTTGTTTGACTTTCCCAATCCATACCTGATCTCTCCAAATAAGGATAGCAAGAATCACGTTAATTTATCTTTTCCCACATGATGGACCCATTACAAATATGAAGATTCACTCAAATTTTCCCAGTGCTCTTAAAGAACGAGTAATGAAAATATGATCAGAAAACATTAATCCTGCATTACTGTAGCAAAATATACAGGAATTGTTCATCTAATTCAGACACTAAGCATTTAGGGCCTGGTTCAATCACGTCAATTGTTTTCTTTTCATTAACACAGCTTTTAGGTCTGCTCCCCAATCCTAATAAAAAGGACACTCAAAATGAGTTAAGAACTGGCCAGTGACCGAGTGGTTTGTGTAAATCTTGACCTATAGGAAGTCGAACTCCGCTCTTAATCCTGTGTGTATGACCATCATTCTTAGTGTCTGCTATTTCTCTTAATCGTGGTTTCTGCACTGCTCCAGGGCATGACTTTATTTTCTGCTTAGTACGATGTAAATTTAAAAATAAACAAAGGATTTGGTGAGGCTGAAGCAAATAATAATGCAATGATTCAAATGAAGACATAGCCTTCATTCAGCTGAACTGTAGCTGGTTATTTCAGGGAGGAGTTTGATCCGCTAACAAAAAAACCCACAGAAATTCAGTTGTACACAGCTATTACTCATTTTTTTATAAAGGAAACTCCCACAAAAGGGATGAGTGGAACTCTGTGCTGCAGGATGGCTGTGACAGCTTTGCTGTATGAACAGATCATCTCTTTGGTGGGATCACAATGGCCTGAGCATGTAGGAGAGTGCCATGGAACCCGTGGCTGGCTCTCAGGAGCTTCAGGGTGTGATTCTGTATGAAACAGGAGCCCAAGTACACCCTGGCATCCAGAATGACATTCTGCCTTTTTTTGGAGCACATCACCCTGGTTAAGTATCGGGGAATGATATCAAACTGGATTGATAATCACTCTGCAACACCTAAATTCTTATTAATGTTAATGAGACTAATGCGTATGAACTGAGAAGCAAAGAGACCCCTCCTGAAGAAAAAATAGGAAAAGCAGCATATATCATGCATATTTAACAGCAATGCCATATAGGTCAGACTGCAAGTGTTGGCTTTTTTAGTGCAAATTCCTATGTGGATAACTGCAAGACGAGAGTTTTTTTCTTTTATCCAGAAAATTCACACTGCAATTGAAGCAAGAAACCAATTGCTTCCAAGAATATCTTCACCTTCTGGTTCTGAGAGCAAAAGGAAAATTTACCTGCCGTGTTGCTGTCTCTACAGAACATCCCTCCTAGTCCTGCCTGAGGAGGAATCAAGGCTATGGGAGAAACCCAACCAATTCCCAACTTTCCAACACCAAACAGGCATTTACAGGTTGAACATTATCAGCTGTATTTGTGATTGAATCAATTGTTTGAATATTGCCCATCCCCCCAGTTTGCATCTGTTTGAACTTCTCTTTCACCTCCACCTAAACCCAAAGGCTGGAACAGTCATGAGCAAGCACAGGACAAAAAAGGGGCATAGACCCAGGAGCTAAAGAAGAATCCTGATTCTCTCCGTCTGCCTATACCAATGCAATGAGGTTTCCCAAAGTTCTGCTGCTTCACAAAGAAATCCAAACCTCAGGAAATTCCCATTTGGAGGAAGCTGACCAAACTTCCAAGTGATAGCAAACCAGAAATAGAAATAAGGACTGGAGCAGACCAAAGCTGGTGGTTGGTATTCTGGAAGAAATCTTATTTACAAATAAGATCTGAATGAATGTATCCTAAATATGCTGGGGCAAATTTATGATCAAGCTTAGCTGTTTTCTTCAAACACCTGTCTCCAGATAGACAATATTAAGGAGAGAATTTTAATCTGCAGGAAATGTAGTGTTACAGCAATTGGCGTTATTTGGACACATTGTG
Source organism: Hirundo rustica (assembly GCF_015227805.2). Classification (NCBI taxonomy): domain Eukaryota; kingdom Metazoa; phylum Chordata; class Aves; order Passeriformes; family Hirundinidae; genus Hirundo; species Hirundo rustica. Next base: position 18,445,465 of record NC_053462.1, read on the forward strand.
GAAGAATGCTGCTCAGCTATGCTTTTATCAAAAGAAATTTTGAGTTCACTGCTCTTGTAGTCAGCAAGGAATGGGTTTGGCTACAGACAGAGGAGAGAAGCTGAAAGAAGATGTGAATTTATCTTTAGGATCAATTTCTGCAGGAATTTTTACCCTGAAGTTTTAGGAATTAGTTGAATGCCAGCACTGAATATAAACATTCACTGCACTGAACCCCTTCTCTGCAAAAGCCAGAGTCCTCATTCCCAGTCCAAAACTCTGCCACTTGTGTGTCTCAGTGCTGTGGTCTCCTCCCTTCAGCTGCAATGGGCTCAGCATGAGACTTTTGGAAGAAGGATAATTTGAATTTTTATCTGCTCTGTAAATTTTGTTACTGCTTTTATTCATCACTGCAGTGATGAGCAGCCTGCAAAGCCAGTCCACCTGCACAATATGTTATCCTGTTGTGGTGAGATCTGAAGATGCACCTTAGAGTGATTGTAATGATCCTTGGACCGGAGCACACATTATTTTATGCCTCACCTTCCTCCCTGCAAAAGTGGAAACAGCATTCCACGTGCTGGATAATACTGACTTCTGCCCAGAAACTCTTTGTCTTGCGTATGCTTCAGAGATTAAAATGGGCATTTTGAAATTTTGGAATTCCTAGGAATTATGTCCACTGAAGTTTATGTGTAAAAGAAAACAAGGAAATTCTAGCAGAAATTCCTGAAAGTTGATTTCTGTTTTCAAAGAAAATCTAAGAAAACTTGGCTGCACGTATTTCTTTTCATTTTTATCCAGCTCCACAGTCATTCACAGAATTCTAAGTCAGGATCTAGCAGGAGTTGTACTCAAAATGACAGCCTGCCGTGATGCATTTATTTCTCTGGTTTGCCACTTTACAAGGGGAAAAAAACCCCCACATTTCTAAGATATTTTTGGTAACGTATGACTAAGTAGCAAAATTAAAACTAGGAAATTAATAACTACATGGCATTTCAATCCCATCAACTCTAATCAACATAAATCCATTCTAATTAAAACCTGCAAATCCTGAGGATACCAAAGAGATAGCCCTCTGTCATAGGGAGATGGCAGCAACAGGTACACTCCATACAAATGGAAAGGATGCAGATCTCTGAAAGAGGCAAAGATTAAGCTGTACTAGAAGTTATATTTTTAGGATACCACTAGACCCTAATAATCTCAAACTGGTGAAAAAAAAAAAAAAAAATAAAAACAAACCCACCTCATAAATTTCTCCTTTTAAAACTTAAGCACTATCACAATCTAAATGAAGGAGTGTACAGCTTTCAGGCTGAAAAGGGTCACTAAGTTTATCACACTCATTCCTACTGTTTTAGAATATGATTAGCCCTTGGTAATCCCTAATTGGCAAAAACAAACAAAAATTTTGTCCTTTAAAATTTAAAAAGCACTTTCACAAGCCAGACAGAAGATCTGAAGGAAATGAACAACCTCACAGCCTGCAAAAGGTTTATCACAATCATCAAACCAGAAATAGGACAGAGATGCAAAGCGTGTTCTGATCAGAATGATGAATAACACAGCAGTTTGAAGAGAATAATAGAAATTATGTAATTGCACCAGGGCCTTTGTTTCAAAGTCAAAACATCTCAACTCTTGAGTCTGTCTTTAGGACTTGATCAAAGGCCCATAAACTTTAACAAGATTCTTTGCACTGATTCCCTTGGGCCTTGCACGTGTCCTTTAGACAGCAGCTTTGTGCATCTTAAATCAGTTCAGGAAGCTCCTCATCTCTCCTGCAATCCATTCAATCTTGCACTCACAAGTGGCATCAGCTTTCAAATACACAACTACAGATGCCAAATCTACCTGATTCTGGTAACTTTTCATATTATACCAAGATCAATAGTTTCCCTCTCCTCTTATTTGTACTGTCAGGGGGAAAGGGGATCCAAAGTGAGCTTGGGTGTGTGTTATTTGTGCACATCCAGAGCAGCTACTACTGATACTTGGGGCTGTAAGGGGAGAAGCCATCTTCACCCAGCTCCAAATCAGCTCTTTTAAAGAAGGCCTCTTTTGTCTATTGGTGGTTTTTATCCCCAACTAGCAGAGATTAAACAAATGCATGAGTTTGGCAGGCAGTGGCTGTCACCCTGCCAATTAGCTCAGCAGGAAGCAAACAACCTGCTGACCTTCCTGGGCCAGCTCTCTCCAAGGCAAGCAAAAGGGGCTGTGCTCAGTAGCTCAGACTGTTGTTACCATCATATTCCGTCACAAACTTACCCTACATTCCCTGGGGTCACAGCAACAGTCCAGAGCCACAGGAGTGCAGAGCTGGAGGGAACCAAAGCCATCATTATGTCTGGTGGTTTCCAAACTTTATTTGTGAAATCATGAGTGTTGTCTTTATTCTGTTTGCAACAGCCACTGACACTGAGGGGGTCTGGGGTCTGTGCAGGAGTCCTGAGGGCTGACAGGGGTTTGCCAGATCAGAAAGCCTGGGAATCACTGCTTTTACTGCTGTGGCAAGGAACAAGTTACACCTGACTACTCTTAACATGTTTATATCACATGGTCTTACAAGTTGCCACACACTCTCTTTATAAGAACTGTGCCAGAATTTAATGCACTCATGTTGCTCAAGAATATTTAATGCTAACTGTAGTTTCCTTTTCAAAATTACAAGTTCTGGTATGGTTGGTTTTTGTTTGTTTTTTTCTTGCAATGACAAAAAAAAAAAAAATAGAACATCACATCTATAAAGGCTTAGACAGCATTATATTTAGAAAAGCAAGAATACAAAATCTATTATTTTTATCCATTCTAGCCTGTTGTGATGTCCAGTGGGGATAGTTTAGTAAAATATCTACTCCTTCTGTGTTTTCAGTGGGAGGCAACAGCAACAGCTGCCTTCTCTTTAGTGTGGCATGGTCTGGAATCAGGCTCCAGAGCTGCAGAAGGACTTTGGTGGATAATGAGGAAGGCAGCTTTGGTAAGGTTCCTCAGCTCTGAGCACACACCCTCTTCAGGTTAACTTTCATCTAAATCTCCCCTGCGTGTCATTCCATTGGATCAAATCAACAGGAGAAGATGAAAAGTAGGCTGAGATAAAAATGTGTTGGGACACAGAAAGATGCTTTAATAGATAAAAAGCTACAGTCTCTTTTAGAAAGGATTTTTCCACTTTGTATTCCTATTGTCTGAAATCAGGCCTGAATAAAAGAAGATGACTTGATAAAATATAGGCAAAAAAAAATCATACAAGGAAATAATGGAAATGCTGTTATGGATTTTTGTGAGTATAAATAGTTTCGGAAATGAAACTGTCAAGCCCAGCATCTGAAATGCTGTAGAAATAAAGTCACTTTAATGGTCAGCCTGCTGCAACCACATAAACATTCCCTAGTTCCTTTCACAGCCCAGCATCTTGTGAATTTTTTTTTAATCTGACACACGGGGAGACGTTAGTTGGAGACTGAAGGAGACAGAATCTAAAAGAGAAGAAGAAATGGATCAAGAGAAGATAAGGAACAGAAATCATCAACAGGAGATATTAAATTCCAAAAATGAAACTTGAAGGGATGGGACATTCTAGAAGGGAAAAGAAAGGAAGGGTGGTGAGATAAGCTGGAAAATAACATGAACTCAATTTTAGGCAAAAATATTAGACAGAAATAATCTGAGACTGCCCCTCCTCTTCTTCCATGCTTCTGAGAGCATGGGCTGCCATATCTGTAAGAGCATTCCTGGCACCTGACTGGAAATCCAGAACAGTTCTGTCCCACAGCTGGGGCTGCTCCTTGGCTTTCCTGTTGCAGCAGCAGGAAACCTTTCCCTTACCTGCAGCTGCACCAGCTCGTCCAACGTGGGGGACACGCGCTCACCCTGGTGCCGTGCACTGCCTCCACACACTGCATTCTGCGATGAGCACCTGGAGAAAGAGTAGAAAATACCTAAAATAAGCATCAATGTAAAAAACCCAGGCAGTCTCTCACTAAGTTAAATGAGCATTTTGGTATTTGATTGGCATTCTAATGTCCTTCACCTCCCCAGAAAGTTCCACATCTTAGCAGCTGCCACAAGTTCAAAGTTTAATTACTTCCTCTGGAAATATTTTTGTATCTTGTTTTTCTTTAGTTTTATTACCCATTAGACTACTTCCTCATTATAACAGCAGCTCAGTCTCTTTCAGAAAGTTATAAAACATATAAAACCTGCCCAATATCTTATCATCATATAGCAGAATTAAATCTCCTGGGTGATGAACCAAGGGTGATGAACCAAGAGAATGGATCTTTGGCTCAAGCCCTGGCTGAGCCTCTGAGTTGCCATGTGACCCCAGGCAAAGAATCTGATCTTCTTTAATTGAAGCAGTTATAAATTTGGTTAAAGAAGCAAGACCTTTCTGAAAAGCATCAGCCTTTGACCTCAGCTTACAGGAGTAAATGCACGTCCAAAGTCTGCATGACGCAACATTTTTTTTCAATTATCTATCCCTAGAAGCTCTGTGGTTGCTCACATCACTTTGTATTATCAGCATAATAAGGAACTACAGTATTTAGTGAGGCAGTGACAAGCTGCACTTTGGTGGTTCTATCAAGTGTTTGGGACCTAGAGGAGAGTTTTTGACCACCTGACTTACTTCAGTTAGACTGGTGGGTGAGAGCAGTGGAGAGGAAGGAGCCTCACGTGCAGATCCTGCTGCCAGGAAAGCAAGTGAAGAATAAAGGTGTAATTTAGCTTGCAGGAGCTCAGCCTAAGTAGAAAATAAACATCAGTTACTGTTTTTTGTTCCCACAGCTGATGATCAGATCCTTCCCATCTCTAGGACACAGAGAGGGATAACTGGAGTCCCCACTGGATGTCTCAGCTCTTAGCAAGGGCCAAAGACCTGAGCTTCTTTGACTCCAGATTAAACTCAGTACTCAGTATCACAACAAATTAGATTTTACCTCATTTGTAAAAGCAGCGGGCACATGGTGAGCACACTCTCACCTTGCCTCTCTCTAATGAACCACTTTAACCACATCAAGAAGGAATTTTGCATAATGACTGCAATATGAAGTCGTAAGGAACCATCCAGCATTTGTGATGGAAGCCTTGAGGACAATGACAAAGGCACCCATTAAGAAGACGTTCAGCAGCTGAGTGTCCCAGTAGAGTTGGGCAAATGCTGAAATCCATTTCCCTTGGATATTCATTTGAATTTTTAAATGCATTTCTTTGACTGTTCACATCTCTTTTGTGCTCACTTTCCATGAATAGCAAATGAGCTTTAATAAGGGGAATAATCATGAAAAACACATTTTAAGCTTGGACATTTGCCAAATGAAAACCTCCAATTGCACAATAAGTGGCTAGCAGTGCATATGTCATTTTATGACTTTTACATTCACTTAAAATATTCACCATTGGTCAGTTACCACACAGGGGCATCAAGAAAACCCAAATAACATCACTACATACAGAACTGGGCAGCAGAGGTTAAAGTATTATTAAGTACAATTAGGTATTCCTGAATTACCTGCTGGCTGAGACTTAGTTCTTGACAATAATTATGAAATAATGTATCTTGAAATCTTGTATTCTTTCCTTTGGATTTTTTTTTTTTTTTTTTTTTTTTTTTTTTTAAGAACAACCTGTTATTTACCCAACCCTGACAGGCAACATGATTTGCCAGAGGATAGAGCAGTTACGGGCATAAAATCTTTGCTCTAGGGCTTTTAGTAAGAAGAATTTAAGGCACCTAAGATGCACAGCTGCAGCCCAGAAAAGCAGTGTGATACATTTTCCTTTAGCTTCCTTTTATACATCATTGAGCTCTCAAGGAAAACCTCTTAGATCTCATTTGTAGAGCAAATCACAAGTGCAGAGTTCCCCATGAGTCAACCCCATTTAATTTCTGATGACAGGAGCCTAAGAGGGAATTAATCAGCTTCACCTAGAAGCTTCTTGTTATTTTGAGAGCAGGGGGGTAAAAAGTCACCCTTACTATTCTCTTTTCTATTTACTGGGGTATATACATAAACAAAGCTTAGAGCGTGATATCGTGCAGCACTGACCCCAGATGTGAGCGAGATGTATCACAGGGAGCACTCCCAATTTGGAAGTGGGTGGAAAATCTGACCTGTTGGGTTTTTCCACCTCTGACCACCATTATCCTCTGAACCCTGCAGGAGCTGCCCTGGAGGCCGAGACAACCCTGAGCATCATTTCAGTGCAAGGGCTCTCACCAAACCAAATGCATTTTGATGGCCAAAAGATTGATATGGTGGCCCTCTCCCTCGACACAAATTGTTTTCATATTTTCTAGCATAACAAATATAAGCACATTTTATGAAAGCAGAAATTCTGTATAATGTACCAAGCTATTATCAGCTGCAAACAACCTAAAGCTCCCTTTTAGATCAGATAAAGTGCAACATTCTAATTATCTCAGCATAAAGGCTTTTTTTCTTTTTAATAATATTTAGGGTCTCTCATCATTAAATACAGTGGGAAACCCTGGGATAAACTAAACCAAGGTACAGAAAATAAGCGAAACAAAATTGTACACAGCTTTGCATTCCTGTGCTGTAAACTTTTGAACTGCATCCATGGAAGAAAAGGGTGAGGGAGAGAAGATCAAATGCATGCTATAGTAAATATCAGGTATTGTGATAAATTGCTTTTATGCTTCCAGTAATTGTAAACATCGTGTAGTTTCATATTCCTGACATGCTTGAAGAGATCTGCAAGCCTTTTTTTATTATTTTATTTTATTATAGAGCAGCATCGCTTTCTAGTTTATTTTGTGGAGAAAATTGTCTCTTTATGCTATAAACAACTCCAAGCAGTTTGCGCACGGAAGCTGAAAGGTGGAATTTTAGCCCATTAGACACGGGCAGGGAAGCGAAAGTTCCGATTTCAACCCAAAATCGATTACAGAGCGTCCCCCAGCGGGAGTGCCCGGCACTGCAAGCGCAGAGGAATAAAGTGGATTTGACGAACTGAAATCCACGGAGAAAATTCGGAAACCCAAAAATGCATGAATACAAAATAATTTTCTTTTCGCTAAAATAAGAACATTAACATCCTCTTGGTAACGCTGTATAAGGGATTTTAAAGGATAAAGGAGATAATCATCAGTCAAAGTGCAATCCTAAGCAAAATAACAGTCTAATTATCATGAGATCTGACAAAAATAATTAAAGGAGAGGGACATAATTAATGCCAGTGGACACGGGATTACATTAAACATACATTGTTAAAATCACCTGATACCTTTCTTTTTTATGAGTGCAAGGAATGGCATATTAATCCTGAGGTCTTTCTAGATGTGGCTGCAATTTTTACAATACTTGCCTTTGACTGAGCCAGCAATCCAGGAGAAGGAATCTCCAAGAGAAGAGAGCATTTATCCAGTTTAGGATGAATTAGAAGGAGATGCTGAATTGCCAATTGCTCCACAATTGCTTTAAGGATGGGAGAACCAACTTCAAAAATATTCTATGAGATAATCATATCTTGCACCCTGTACCTCAGCGACAGAGTACTCAGAGGGGGAAAAAAATACATATATATATATATAAAGGATAAAAAGGCCTTTTTCAAATGGAAAGATACAATTTCCATTGATTCCACAACTGTGTGGATCCCAGATTTATCTTCTGCCTCTTGGTTGTGGCATTTGTCAGATGAGTCAGGCTTGGGAAACTTGAGCCAAGTGTTGGTATTCTCCAGTGATCTCAAATTTCTTTGCCCAAACACTTCTGTCAAAAGGTAACACTGAAATTCTGTCCTGCATCTCCTGACAGGTTTCTCCAGGCAGGGAGAGCTCCAGAGAGGCTCCCACTTCCCATCCCAGGCAGACACAAAGATGGGATTGAACTTTAAAGACTTCTATTGACTATATAAAATAAAAGATTCTCTAGCACTCACTGGTGTTATCCATGGGAGCACTGGACAAAGTGAGGAATACTCCATAAAAAAAATACTTGTACTGATGTCTTTGTATTTTACCATGTTTTTTTTCTTTACAAAGTACTTTATGGAGTGAAGCTGTATGAAGCAATGTACATCCCTGTAGTTCTGCAGGCAGACTGCACTCCATCTTTATTCTTCAACATTTGGTAAGATCTTCTAATATTGATACACCAACATTTTTGCAACTTTTATTTTAAAACAATTAAACAGGCATGTTATCCTGTTAGTTTTGGCTGTCCTTGCACAAACTTCTTGCCCTGTGTAAAGACAATTACCAGATCAACATGAAAGTTCACCTCAGATCTCACAGGGACAAACTCAGCTGTCAGTTAAAGTGTCAAGAGTTCTCTTTGGCTCTGGTGACTCCAGCTTGGCCTTTTGCAACCAGTTGAGGTTTCTTCCAAGAGAGGATGGAAGTGGGGAAACTCAAGAATGATAAAACTGTTCAGACTAGGATGTTATAAATACATGTGCAGCTACTCAACAGCATCAGCGGGGCGTGAACTTGGCTCAAAGGTCTTCCATTTTCCTCTGTGAAACAGTGCACAAATGAGAGGAGTGATCTCAGCTACTTTTATTTAATTAACCTTCATTTTAGTACAGTCACTGAATGTCACTGAGTAAGCACACTGGTCTGTGTTCCTCACTGCGTCAGCAATCAGCATCTGCCACATTTCAAACTCAATTAAATGTCTTTTTCCCCCAAGTGTTGTGTTTTTCTTACCCTTTCTATCAGCATGGGTTACTTCATCTTTGTTCCTGCTGAACAAGAGCTCCATCATTTTGGTCTCCATTTCCCTTTTCTTCTCACATCCTGCTTACATAATACATCTGAAATCATCCTGACGCCCAAAGCCAAGTCTACACTTTGGTCGTCTCTCACTAAGTTATAACACCTCCTCCTCCTCAGATGTTTGAGAACTTGGCTTCTGCAAATCAGCTTCTTACAGATGGTGCTTCCATTTACTGGCACAAATTGGTTACTTAGAAGTATTAGTCACTGGAGATACACATTTTATAAAACATGTGAAAAATAAGAAGTAGAATAAACAGGAACATACAGTGACATACTGCCTTGGCTCTTTACAAGCATTTTTTTTCCCTCCTAAGGACAAACACTACACAGCTCTCACCATGTATTTATGTTCGAGTGAAGCTATGGAGTGGGCAGGTATTATTTGAGAAAGTATGAATGCTTTTCTAAGAGTCAAAACAATCATCCCCAAAATTCCACACTTGCAACATTACAGACACAGAGCAGTGACTCAGACTCGGACACACTGCTTTGGACTCCTGACCTTCCACTGCTTTTCTGCTTCGTCTTGGACTAGACTTCATCTGCCAGTGCCTTTATCTTCCCCTCTGTAAATGTGAAGGATAATATTGGTGAATACTGTAAAATTAGGTGTCAATAGGGTTTGCCTGTTCTCCGCAGGCACGCTTGCCCCGATCCCCACCTCCCGGAGGGCTCTGGCATGTGATCACACAAAATCAGGGGTAAGGAACGGACCTGGAATTTCTCCTGGATGATGCCGTGAAAGACCATGGAGATTCACACAACTGCATCCCTCAATTTACGGGAATCCGCCCTCTGCGCTCACCCAGCCACACAAACCTGGGCTCCCTCAGGGCTTGCACTGGTCGGGCTCCCCCTCAGCCCGCTCCCGCACGCCCTTCAGGGCCGCCCTGCTTCCCTCAGCCGGCCGGTTCCCTCAGCTCGTCCCCGCTGTCCCTCAGCTCCAGTTCCAGCTCCCTCAGCTCGTCCCCGCTGTCCTTCAACTCCAGTTCCAGCTCCCTCAGCTCCCCCGCGCTGTCCTTCAACTCCAGTTCCAGCTCCCTCAGCTCGTCCCCGCTGTCCCTCAGCTCCAGTTCCAGCTCCCTCAGCTCGTCCCCGCTGTCCTTCAACTCCAGTTCCAGCTCCCTCAGCTCCAGCTCCCTCAGCTCGTCCCCGCTGTCCCTCAGCTCCAGTTCCAGCTCCCTCAGCTCGTCCCCGCTGTCCCTCAGCTCCAGTTCCAGCTCCCTCAGCTCGTCCCCGCTGTCCCTCAGCTCCAGTTCCAGCTCCCTCAGCTCGTCCCCGCTGTCCTTCAACTCCAGTTCCAGCTCCCTCAGCTCGTTCCCTCTGTCCCTCAGCTCCAGTTCCAGCTCCCTCAGCTCCAGCTCCCTCAGCTCGTCCCCGCTGTCCCTCAGCTCCAGTTCCAGCTCCCTCAGCTCGTTCCCTCTGTCCCTCAGCTCCAGCTCCCTCAGTTCGTTCCCGCTGTCCCTCAGTTTCAGTTCCAGCTCCCTCTCCTCGCCTCCGCTGTTCCTCAGCTCCAGCTCCCTCAGCTCGTTCCCGTCTGCCCTCAGCTCCAGTTCCAGCTCCCTCAGCTCGTTCCCGTCTGTCCCTCAGCCCGTTCCCGTCTGTACCTCAGCCCACCGCGTTCCCGTCAGCTCGTTCCCGTCCGGTCCCCTCATCTCTCGTTGCCTCAGTTCGTCCCCGCCTGGGTCCCTCATCCCGCCCCCGATTCCCTCAGGTCGAGTCCCCTCAGCTCGTCCCCATCCTGTTTCCCCAGCTCGTCCCCGCCGGGTCCCCTCAGCTCGTCCCCATCCTGTTTCCTCAGCTCGTCCCCGCCCGCTCTCTTCCCGCCCCTCGGCTGCGGCCGTTCTCCGCGCTGTGACCCCGCGCCCCGCCCCGCGCAGGCGCCCCGGCAGTCGCGGCCTCGGGGCCGCTGGTCCCCGCCGCTCCCCGCCATTCCCGGCCGGTGCCCGCCGCCCCGATGCTCCGCACGGAGAAGGTGCTGCAGCTGCGGGGGCAGCAGGGCCGCGCTGTGAGGGTGGTGCGGGAGCACTACCTGCGCCCCGACGTGCCGTGCCGCAGCGCCCTGTGCCGCAGCGCCCAGTGCCGCGCCGCCTGCGCCCGCGGTGAGGCTCCGCCGGGAGGGGTCTGGGGGGAGCCGGGGGTGAGCACGGACAGAGCCGGGATCGCCCGCGGGCCGGGCCGGGGCGGTGGGCGGCGTCCCCCGGGGTGGCGGGAGGCAGAGCTGGGGGCAGAGTGATCCGTGAGGACAGAGGGTGATCCCCGGGCTGGGGAAATCCCTGAGCGGGGGAGATCCCTGAGGACAGAGGGTGATCCTTGAGGACAGAGGGTGATCCTTGAGCAGGGGTGATCCCTGAGCTGGGGGGGATCCCTGATGACAGAGGGTGATCCCTGAGCTGGGGGGGATCCCTGATGACAGAGGGTGATCCCTGAGCTGGGGGCGTTCCCTGAGGACAGAGGATGATCCTTGGGTTGGTGTTATCCCTGAAGCGGAAGGGATGATCCCGGTCCTGGGGTGTCCGGACCGTGCTGAGCAAATCACGGCTGTAGCAATAGTTTTCCTTTAAAGCAAGATCCTTTAGAAATCAACGAGGCGTTAAGAGTGGAAGGAATCGAGGGTTTAACTGTGAACAGTTTACTGGCAATGATAAACGGCTAAAGGGTTGTTCCGTTTTTACACTTACCTCGTTTTAAAAGATCTTTTAAAATGCATTAATTTCTGCAGGGTGATGGTTTATAGCATGAGTTAAATTCTGTACATACCTGTTAAGTATTACAATGGGGCCAAGCCATTATCTTGAAGTCGTTGTAATTCTGCATCAGCAGCTATTTCTGTTCAGTAATTAAATGTAATTGCCTGTGTTATATCAGGGCATTTCAGACACGGGAAGGCTGCCAGGCTCTGGTGTGTGCATTTGTTGTTGTTTTTACATACTGTGGTGCTGTTATGTGCATCATAGATCATCACCCGAGCTGTGGTTGATATTTCAGCTGGGTTTGTTGTTGTTGTTGTTCAATAGCACAATTTATTTGATGCAGGAAACTGACTGGGAAATAACAAACATAATATCCAACCTGTTGAAATCGACCAAATGACTTGCCTGAAAGGAAAGGTTGAGAATTGTGACTTTTCTTTTTTTTTTTCCCTTTGGAACTATGATTGGCATAGATGTTTTCACTTTTGGTTTAGGTTTCAATCGAGGGCAGAAGGTGTGTTATTCATATTATTATAGTGTATTATTGCTATCTGGGAGATCAGGACTAATGATAGTTATTGCTCCCTAAAATATTGCATTTGATTATGAATTCCTCAAGGATAAATTAAAGGCATATATAAGGAAAAAAGTCCAACCTCTCCTGCTGTGCTTAACTCCCCCTCTTTTGTACTTAAATCGTAAATTGTGCTACAGGTGACTGTCAGAATATGTCCCTCTGTGATTATTCAGGGTAACCCAGATGTGAGGGAAATATTTGTTTTCCTTCCTGACTTTACACAGTGTGCTGAGCAAATCTATTTCATGCTCTGTGAGAGACTGCCTGCAAAAAAATCCCATCAGCAGGTGCTTGTGAGGGTGAGCTGTGCCTGCCTGGGAGTCATTCTGCTCTAGACATATGGGTTAGGCAAGGAGGACTTTGTAAGGGCAGAGCTCATAAATCTTCTAGTGGCATTTCACTTCTAATGCTCTTCTGAATTATTAATAAATATTAGCTTTCTTGTCTGCCTGCTGCCATCATCCATTATAAGCCTTCAGTGTCAGATGAGGCCAAGTTACTGCCTGCACGATTGTGCTGGATTCACACTTCTTGTGGTCACAGCTCAAAGATTGTCCCGTGGCAGCTTCTAAGAAATACGTGAAAATAACCTGACTTGTCAGTATCTATGTACTTCATTCTGTATAATTTGCCTGCACTGTGGTGAGTTCAGCAGTTCAGTGTTTATAATAAAGAATAAATAGGTATTAAGAGAAAATACAGTGGAGATGCCCTCCCATCTGAAGGCTTTCGGATAATCTTTGAAATACCAAAAGCAATTAAACCCTTTAATTTTGAGGTACATTTTAAGATGTCATCTGTGATGTGTGTGATATTTTGATGGCATGTTCCTAAGGGGTGGAGTCTCTATAAAGAAAATTAACACTGATGGTGAATAGTTTAGGTTTAAAAACATCCTTGCAGTGGTTTTCTCTATGTGTACCCTTGCCTGTGCCCTTTTTGTAAAGAGCCTGCTGTAAATGGTGTGTTTGAACAGAGAGAGCTGTGGGAGCAGGGTAAAGAAACTGCTCAGAATTCTGCAGCCTCTGGAAATTCCATGAGAAGATTTTCTGTGCCAGATGTACAGTCCCTTTTTCATTTGGAAGCTGAGGAGAAAGAACTGTAACCCTTGCTCTTAAGTTATAGCCTTTTCATAATGGAAGTGGATCATTTTCACTCCTCTGTATAGAATTTGCTAAATTCTATACAGAGGAGTACAGAGCAACATTTACTAAATGTTGGCATCAGTGGATGCAGAAGAGTTTTGTCACAAATTTATGGACTGTACCACAGAATTATTCTGTAATATCCATAATTTTGTTCATCAGAAAAAGAAATGCACCCATTTGAGGAGACACAACTCTAATTTTCGTACATTGGGAAATATTTTTAAGAAACCAATATTGCAGCTGAAAGTTTGAACCTTGAAACTCTGAATTATCTTCCAGATGGCAAATTATTATCAGATGATGTCACACACTACGTTGTCCCCGACTGCAGAGTTGTTCAGGAGTACCTGGAGATTCTGGAATTTCCGGAGCTGAAAGGAATTATTTTCATGCAAACAGCTTGTCAGGCTGTGCAGCATCAGAAAGGACGCAGGTATTTATCCCGTAAGAACTTATTTTTTATTTAGATTGAAGTAAAAATAGTGATTTGTAAAATGTGCAATTTGTTTTTAGGCCTCTCAAGTGTCTTAATATAGTTTTACAGAAGGGGAAGGATCCTTTGTGATCCATAGATAGCAATGCCTGGCAGAGTTTTCACTTGATAGGAGCAGTATGAAACCTGTAGCATAATTAACTAATCAAGTGGCTGGTGACAGGAATTAATTAGACTTTGCAGTAATGATCTATCACGTGCCCACAGCTAGAATATGGACAGGTTTGGGTTTGCTGTATCGATGCCTGAGCGCTTGTCTTTGGGGAGCAATTAATATTATTGTATGGTACTTAGCTCACCATACATTAACCTGAGCATTGCCATAGCATTTCAGAGTAAAAATTGCTCTCAGGGCCTTCCCATATTTCTAAAGCACAAATGCTTTTGCAGAAATGGCCTTTGCCCCAAAAGTGACAAACAAAACAAGTTCCTGAACACTTAGGATGTTTTGTGGGTCTCATTGGAAGACAAGTAAAAGAGTTTGCTTGCAGGTGGTAGTTTAGGATTTATCATCAGTGGTGTAATTTAATGAGTGCATGACAGTAGTTTTCTGGAGTTTTTCAGCTGTATTTTCAAATGGAGTTAAAATAGCCTTTTCAAAAGAAAGCACAAGAATATATTTACCTTTTTTCCTTCCAGACAGTACAACAAGTTACGAAATCTATTGAAGGATCCCCGTCATGACTGTACTGTGTTTGCTAATGAATTCCACCAGCACTGCTACCTGCCCAGGGAGAAGGGAGAATCCATGGAGAAGTGGCAGACCAGGTTTGTTTGAACCTCTGCAGTGTCACACTGCACAGCATCATGATTTTGTATTTAGGAATGTGAGCGTGCACCAGGTACTGAGAGCTCACGCTATTGCTCTGCCTAGCTCTGCAACAGTTCACACTCACTGGAAATCTGTATTGTGCTTTATGATTATAAAAGTATCAGTGTTGTTTTCTTAGGGAAATAGACAAAATGTACTAAATTAAATGCAATAATGCTCAAGAAAAAGCTGGATCAGTTTAAAGTCACACCCCGTAGCATCAGAGTCTTAGCACCTCCAGCCTGCTTCTTACAAGCTTTCGCTCAGAGGAGCTTCATGCTGTGCTGCAACCAGGCCACAAGTGGATGTACTGGGGAGGAAATCCTATTCTGTGTTCTCTTTCCTTTTTGTGGTGCTTGAGAATGGCACAGGAACATTTTTGCAAAAGAATGTGTCTGTGGCTTGGTGTATAATCTCTCAAAAGTCTGAGTGTTAAATCAAAGTCTCGTTCGTACGAAGCCAGCAAAAACTTGCAAGTACCAAATGAGCTATGCCAGAAACCTTATTTCAAACTTTGCCTTTCTAGGAATATTTACAATGCAGCAGCCTGGTATCACAATCACTGCCTGGGTCAGATGCCAGTTGTTATGGTAACAGAAGATGAAGATGCCATCAGGCAGTACGGAAATGAAACAGAAGGAGTGTTTGTGATCTCCTTCAAGGTAACATGCCAGAAAAATAAAAGGGTGCCTTTATGCTGCATCAAAATGATAAAGCAGGTACATTAAAGTGTATTGCAAATCATGTCAGAGTTTACATTGAAGAAAACTGTGATGGTAACTCGTGTCTCCATTTATCAAAGTGAGCAAATTGTCACTTATGGGAATGTCAGAGAAGCCAAAGGCAGTGATCAAAGCAGAGAGCTGGAAAGATAAACAGCAGCTCTGAGGATAGAGGTCATCTTTCTTAGGAGACCTTTTCCTTGCTTTCTTTGTTTTCCTTGTTTTTAAGGAGTTTGGCATTGATGAGCAGTGATCAGTTCCCTCAGGCACTGATCTGGAGTGCAAGCAGTCCAGAAGCAGCTGTAGCCCAAATATCCGTCAGCAGTGTTCTGACAGTTGCTTTGCCTGGACTGCTGAGGGTACAGTGATGTCTGAGAAGATAATTCATTCTTCATTTTGGTGTCCATCTCTGATACCACTGGTATTCAGTGAGATCAGGGCATGGAATGTTTATATCTGTGGGACGCTGAGTAAAAACTGCACCAAACTGATTGACCTTTGCTGTATTTAGCAGTGGATTGGGCTTTACCTGGGACACATCTGTGGGGTTTAGAGCAGACTCATCATTACCACCTGGAGGTGTTACTTGGCTATAGTGTGAGACAGCTCTTGTCCATTATGGGCTTTCCAAATGCATTGTTAAAAGAACAGAGATCTCAGAATACTTTTCCTGTTTATTTCAATTTGTGCATACAGAATTACTTGGATAACTTCTGGCCTGACCTAAAGGCTGCCCATGAGCTCTTTGACTCCATAGTCCAGGCTCGGCGAGAACGGGAGAGTGAAAGCCAAGAGAACCATGGAAAAGAATATCCTGAGCACTTACCTGTGGAAATCCTGGAGGCTGGCATCAAATCTGGAAGATACCTGCAGGTATTTGTTATATAGAGAACATACACAGAGCAGTGCAGTCTTGTGCTTGAGTTGCCTAAATTAGAGTGATGAGAGAAAGAAATACAGCTGTGGTGGGAAGAGGGGGGGAAAAAACCCCAAAAAAAAAGACGATGGAAGGGATTAGGATTCTTAGGATTCTCAAAATATTTCCCCCTACACTGTGTTGGGACATGTGAATTTTTTTTCAAAGTTGTTTTTTGGGGTTTTTTTGGTTGGTTGGTTGGTTTGTTTGTTTGGGGGTTTTTTGTGGTTTTTTTTGTTTGGGTCTTGTTGGTTTGGTTTTTTTTTTTTTTGTCTTGAAGAAGTTAAAGTGTGAATTGGCCATTGAGGATTTGAAATTTGCTATGGATTTTTCTTCAGTTTGGTATGTGACCTACCTGTAAATCGAGTGGTAAATGGTAAATGTCATTTACCGTCTTATAAATAAATTCAGTATTTTGAAGAATTTACTTTATACTGAAGTCAATTCCTAAAGTTCAACACCCTGCATTCCCCCTATAGAGAGAACAGTTGTGTTCAAAATAACCTACGGATCAATAAAAACTAATTCATGTAAAAATAATTGTAACCCCCCAAATTTTATCCTTTCAAGTTGTCTGTTTTTAGGGTGACTGTTTCATTCTCCTGGTTGGTTTGTTGGTCTCTTCCAGGGTACTCTGAATGTCAATAAACACCGAGCACAGCTGGAAGCTTTTGTTCGCCTTCAGGGCGTTGGCAGCAAAGACACAGGTGAGAAGTGTTCAGTTCTCAAACCAGATGAAGGCTGGGACACTGCAGTGCCTGTGTGGTTTTCATGGGCCAGAAAGGAGATTAACCAGAGGGTGGAACTGGTGAGGAGAACTCCTTCCTTCCTCTTTCTTACCACCTCTGGCCAAATTCTGGCCTCTTGTCCTGTTTTCCTGCACCTCTCTGAAGGGAAATCTGGTGCAAATTGTCCCTGTGCTTTGCTCTAAGCTCAGGTGAGCACTCCTTTGACTGCAGGAAGAGTTTGCATAGGCGTTGGCAGGATTAGGCTGGACTTTGTGAGCATCATTGGAAAATTGCCTTTTGGATCATGCTGATCCAAAGTGATCCAGGATTGTCTCTCTGGCATGAGGTACTAATCAGCACCTTAGAAGGAACATTGCCCTTGCACAGACACATTGGCCCAGCTCTCACTAATAACTGCTTTCAGGTGTCCCTGTGACAGACCCTGCAGCCAAACCAGTGCTCAGTATACTTGTTATTTTTAAAAGCTTGTTTTCTTCTGAGCCCTGCTCAGAATCCTGTGGCAGTGTCTTTCACGATTTAAATATGCTGTGTGAATTTAAAGCTGCTGCCTAAGAACCATGAACTCATCCCAGCCTATGCTGCTTTTTATCCAGAAGTTCACTTACAGAATTCCTTAATTGATCCTTAAAAAAAAAACCAAAGAAGAGGAAAAGGTTTTCATTTCCTTGCCATATTAATTTCTTGCCAGTAGTCCTTTTTGGAAGAAATACTGGAAAAGTAATTTTCTGTTATTTCAGCAGAATGCTGCCAAGAGTGGAGAGGTTTTTTTGGTTTTTTTTAGCATGTTATAATTCTGTTTCTTTTTATTTTAAATACAGAACTTCAAAGTGACATCCTTATTTATGGGTCAAAGGCTCGGAATCGTGCAATCCACGGGGACGTGGTTGTGGTTGAGCTGCTCCCTGTGCATGAATGGAAGGGAAGAACTGTTGCCCTCTGTGAAAATGAGACTGAGGACAAAGCACCTGCAGACACCACAGGTGACCCTATGCCCACAGGTGAGGAGAAGCATCTTTCATTCCCTGCTGATAAATAATAATTATAATAATAAAAAGGTTAGGTGTGACATGCCTGGGTACCATGGGCACTTAGAGTCTTGTTTGAAATTATTACTCTGCAGCTGTAGCTGCATCTTAAGAATTTGTTGAGGTCAGAGCTAAAAGTTTTAAGAGGTTAATTCTCTTTTTGTAGGGAAATCATGTTTTGTTTTGCTCTTTGCCATTAAAAAAAATCTGTTTTACTAGTATTGGCCACGTTTCAGCAGCAGTGGGAATCTCTGAATAATTTATGTCGTGTATCAGCTGAAATCTATACAATGAGTTAGCCTCCACATAAATAAAAGCTCTTTAAAACCTGCCTGTGCCAACAGTAGTTTATGACGCACTTGTATTGTCTGCACACCATATGTTGTTGGCAGTTGTGACAGATTTGGGGACACTTCAGTTTATTTTACAAGGCAATGAGTCTCCTGCGTCTCCCACATCTTTGCTTTCTTGGTTCTGTTTAACTCTTTAATGCACAATGTTCCTTATTTAAAGGTAAAGTAGTTGGAATCATGCAGAAGAACTGGAGGGATTATGTGGTGACTTTCCCCTCTAAAGAAGAGAGCCAGTCCCAGGGCAGAAATGCTCAGAAAGTCCTTGTGACACCTTGGGATTACCGAATTCCCAAAATCCGGATCAGCACTCAGCAGGCTGAGGCATTACAGGTAATTTAACTGAAGTGTTTGTTCTGTGTTCCTGCAAAGCTCTGTGGGTGTTATAGGCTTTGATGATGTTTTCCTTGACAAAAACATGGTAAAATGATTAACGTTTTAAAGTTTATTAAAGTGAGGGCTCAGTTTTTGCCTTGAAGGACTGAGTTCAATTCCTGTCAGAACTTCAGTTTCAGCTAACAAAGCTCATTTGAGTTCTGCATGTGGCCCACAGTGCAGCTGCCCTGAGCACTTACACACCACTTGCTTTGGGTTTTTTCTGCTCGATGAAAGGCTGTGGTAGGGGTGTAAATGGTCCTTTCCAGGGGCACAGAGCTCTTCTGACAGAGCTGTCTTGCCGCAGGAGTTCAGAGTTGTCGTGCGCATCGATTCCTGGGAGTCGACTTCGCTGTACCCAAACGGACACTTTGTGAGAGTGCTGGGGAGGATCGGAGACCTCGAGGGGGAAATTGCAGCCATCCTGGTAGAGAACAGCATCTGTGCTGCCCCTTTCTCAGAAATCCAGGTTTGTCTCTGGGATCAGATCCAGTCCTTTCTGTTCATTTTCAGGGTCTCATTTCTCAGAGGGGGACCCTCTCACAGCTCAGCAATGTTGTTGCCAGTGGGTTTTTGAGAGCCCATTTTGATAGCTGAAAATTTATTATCATTTTACTTTACTTTTCTGGAATCTCTTGGATCAGTGGTTCTGTTGATACTACGGATTTTCAAGTCAAGAGTGATTTTAAGATAATCCTTTTGCTGTGAGGAGAATATTACAAACTCTTAATTCAAATTTGAGTTAGACTTTTAAGATTTTTCTGTCTTTAGTGTGTGGTTATGCTACTCACCCTAAAGGCCTCATCCTACTGAAACCATTGTCTTAAATATTTTGTTTTTAACCAGCTTTCATAGATAACTATTGTGATTATACCTACGATTAACTGAAAGAAGAAGACTAAAAAACCAATATGTAGTGTTAGATTTGCCAGAGCTGCAGTATCACCACAGTAATAACCAATACACATAGAATTCTTTTAATTTTTTCCACACTTTGTAGTGGACTTGAAAAATGAAACAAAAGAAGAATTTGAAAAACTAATTAATTTGTTGGCATCTTTTTGTAGAAAATCCATAAATCTGTGTTCATCAACAATATTTCTGTATAGATGAGGGAAATGCCAGTGAGTTCTCCAAAGAATCCATGGAAAGTGAGCCCAGAGGAGGCAAAGAAACGCCTTGACTTGAGAGACACCCACCTGATCTTCAGCATCGACCCCAAGGGCTGCGAGGATGTGGATGATGCTCTCTCTGTCAGGACCCTGCCCAACGGGAACCTCGAGCTGGGGGTGCACATTGCAGATGTCACTCACTTCGTGGCTGCAAATTCCTACACTGATGTTGAGGCCAGAGCAAGGTAAGTTATTTTCTGGAAATTGGAAAATTTGTGGAGCTCGGAAGTTTGTGATGCTACCCTTAAGGAAATTTTGGGAGGAAAGAAACGTGCTTTCACCTTTCATGTTTTACCAAAGACTTCTTAAAGCTAATGAAACTGTTATGTAATTAATGACATTCTGCTTTTATTTGGACACATTTTCCAGAAAGCTGTACAAGTTTATTTTTCCCTAATCACTCCTCTTTGCTTTATAGTCTAATTTAACATCTGTGACTTAAAGTATTTTTAAAAACCACTTGTTTGCATTCCAAGGGAGATGAACACCTACAAAATGGCATTAAGTCTTACATGAATTTAATTCCAGAGGTATTTGCCAGGCTTATGTTTTAATATTCAGTCTTGTCTTTTAATGTGCAAATATTTCATTCTCTTTTTTCTTTTATTGCCGCTGTTTTGAAGTTAAACTGCTGAATCCCTTCATGAACTGTGTTCTTTGTAGACTCAAAGAGGTATAAAGTGCAGGCAGCAGAGATGTTTGATGTAGCCATTAAATCACCTCTTCTTCAGTGAGCAGATTTTGTCCAGGCTGGTTCTGCTGTTAACGGCAGCTGAAATACCAAGGATGGCCAATTCAGGGCTGTAGTGCACAAAGAGCTATTTCAATAATTTCACTCTGGTATTGCACCTGTGAGAGTTCTGCAGGAATAACCTTTTCAAATCAGGCTGTGGAGCAATGCTTTTACCCCAGCCCCAGGAGCCCTGGTGGGAAGAGCAGAAGCTGTTTTGTTGCAGGGCTACCACGTATTACCTGGCGGATCGGCGCCATGACATGCTGCCCTCCGTCCTCAGCGCTGACCTCTGCTCCCTCCTCAGCGGGGTGGACAGGTAAGGCTTGGCAGTTCCTCTGGCCAGGGACACTTTCACGAGTCATTTTACATTATTGCTGGAAGAATTGTGTACATTGAAAGTTACCTTGCACTGCTACCACAGGTAGGGTGAATTTTATAGACCAGTTTATATCAATTGACAGGCTCAGTTGGCTGCTGGCCTGAGGATGTGCAAGGCTGGCATGAGGATGTTCAGGGTACAGAGGTGTTCATTGTGGATGCGTCGGACTAATAAAATAAAAAATAAAATTAAACTAAAAAATAACTATCACAGTGTAGCTCTGCTTTAACTTAGAGGACACCTTATACCTTAGGGGTACTCTGCTTCAGCAGGTGAATTGAAAATACTGCTGTGTAGCTGCTCCTCATTTCAGTTGTCACTCATGAGACTGAGAGGCGAGTGTATTCTTTAGTGGCGTTGCTGAGCACTGGTTTCATGACGAAAAAGATGCTTCCACAACCAGAATTAAATCTGTGGATTTCTAAGAGTTGAATGTGCTTGAAGTGGGAGTTTTAAGTCTAGCAGAAGTATTCCAGAGCTGTGGTGTTGCCTTCAAGGTACGCTGTGAGCGTCCTGTGGGAGCTGGAGAAGGAATCGTACGAGACGCTGCGGGTTCAGTACACCAGAACGCTGATCCGCTCTGCCTACAAGCTGGAGTACGAGACAGCCCAGGCGCTGCTGGATGGGGACACGAGTGCCGTGGGGGATATCCTGGAGCTGAAAGGCCTGGATGAAGGAACGAGGCAGAAGAAGCTGGCTGAGCTGGTTTGGGCCATATCCAAGCTCACCGACGTCGCGCGACGCGTCCGAGCTAAGCGGGACAGGTGCGGCGCGCTGGAGCTGGAAGGGATCGAGATCCGAGTGCAGCTGGACGACAAACGGAACATCCACGACCTCATCCCCAAGCAGCCGCTGGAAGTGCACGAGACCGTGGCGGAATGCATGATCCTGGCCAACCACTGGGTGGCGAAAAGGATTGCCGAGGATTTCCCCCACCAAGCTCTGCTGCGGCAGCACCCTCCGCCCCGCCAGGAATTCTTCGCTGAGCTTCGGGAATGTGCCAATGCCAAAGGCTTCTCAATAGACACACGGTATGTTTTATTATTAAAGCTCTGTAATTAAAGATAAGCAATTAACTGTTCGGCCATGTTATCATGAAACAATTCCAGCTCTGAGTATCAATGTTAAGAGACAGTGCCTAGCAGTTCTTAAAAAGTTTTATCAGAACCTTTCTGCTGATGTTCTGACCAGGAGGAGCTGGCTGCATTCTGCTGGCTGTACTGCAAATGGCAGTGGCTGAATAATTGTAGACATACCCAGCCAAAACATTTGTTCAGCCACTGTGCAGTGGTGAAGCTCTGCAGTGGCCTTGTTTGTACTGGATTTCCTGTGTAAGAGAGTACTGGTTTAAATTAGGTGAATTCTGTGCAATGTATTCATTTTAAATTATTCCAAACAATTCAGAATTACTTGGAGCAAGGTAGCATGAGAAGGCCAATGGTGAAGGGCACCAGTAGGGCCTCTGTGACCTGGGTGTCACCTTCTCCCATTTGTGCTGGACACAAAGGTGTGGACCAGCTCACTCTTTTGTACTGCACAGGGTGGAGTTCAGTCCCTGGTTCTCCAGGCTGCAGCAGACAACTGGGTGAAAACTGGGATTTTTCTGAAGATTTTGTTAGAGCAGAGCTGTTACTAAACTGCACTGAAAGTTTCGGTATCGGTCTGCTTGCCATTTTTGTATGAATACCTATTAACTTCTATGTGGATTTTATGCTATTGTTAACTGTGAGCCATTATAACCAGGGATAGCATCATTTTCTTTGGAATTAACACCTTTTTACCAGGTCCAACAAGGCTTTGGCCGAGTCTCTGGACAGAGCACACGACCCCTCGGATCCCATTGTGAACAAACTGCTGCGCTCCATGGCCACCCACGCCATGTCCAACGCCCTGTACTTCTCGACTGGCTCTTGTCCCGAGGAGCAGTTCCATCATTACGGTACCTGGTCCCTTTCCTGTCATTTCTGCAGTGCTGGGGGAGGCACGTGGTGGCTGGGAGTGCTCACCTCTGTTCCCTTCTCTTGGCAGGGCTGGCCCTGGAGCGGTACACTCACTTCACTTCTCCCATCAGGAGATACGCTGACATCGTTGTGCACAGGCTCTTGATGGCAGCGACGCTGGGGGGAGCCAGGGGCGAGGGCAAGGACAGCATCATCAGTAACAAGGATCTGGAGGAGCTGTGCAGGCACATCAATAACAGGAACCGGGTAAGGGCATCCTTGTGGGAGCATCCATGGTGCCCTGGGGAACGGGATAACAGTCCTGACTGTGGCTTTTGTAAACAGTAGCACTTCACCTTTATTTGTAGTGCTTTGGGGTTTTTTTAAATGTCAGTTTTCTTCTGAGAGTGGTAGTAAAAGTGTTCATATTTCACTTGTACTGCTTGTAAGATTTTTTAGATGTAATTTTTCTCGGGCAGAGGTAAGAGAGTAACTAATGGGAAAAAGCAGCTGTGGAAATCAAAGCCAGAGCCGCGTGTTGGAATATTTACGTAGGTTTTTGTCTCTGTGTGTGTGTGGGGGGTGCTCACAGGCAGCCCAGCGTGCTCAGAAGCAGTCCACAGAGCTCTTCCAGTGCATGTACTTCCGAGACAGGAGCGCCGAGAGCGACGAGCGCTGCGTGGCCGACGGCGTCATCTACTCCATCCGCACCAACGGCGTGCTGGTCTTCGTGCCCCGGTGAGCCCGGGGCTGGGGGCGGCTGGCAGGGACACCTGGTGCTACTGGAGCTCCGGGAGGGCACGGCCTGGCACAGCTCCATGCACACCTGGCATCTCCAGCATTCCAGAGGGCCGGCTGTGAGCCTCAAGAGCCAGAGCCTCCATGGCGAAGTGAACCTCATGGGCTGGGGTTTGCACCCTCACAGTAGCAGGGGTTTCCATCTTAGGGAAGGATTTGGGGTTTCACTCTTTGTTTCATTTAGAAAATAAAATAAACAGAGACTTTGATACCTAATTTGGCCTTGTGCCAGCACAGAGACCCCAGCTGGACCCTAGAACTGTACCTCAAAACCCTGTTAGTTTTTAATGGGCAGGATGCCAGGAATCCCTCCTCACTCCTTACAGACTTTTGGTGCATTTCTGCGGTGTTGTAGCAGGTGCAAAGGTCCTCCTTGCACCTAGCACAGGTTCTCTCTTTTGTTCTGTATAGTTTGTTGTTTTCCTCTTAATTAAAACATCTTTGTTTTTCAAACACCTCTGATGATGCCATCTCACTAATATTTTAAGCCATTCTGGGGCTGCTGGCCAGAACCCAGAGGTGGTAATGGTTGCAGGGAGCTTATGAAACCTGGCTCCCTGTAAATGCATCATCTCCCCAAGCAGGAGAGCCTGCTGCCTTACGGAGAACCCAGGGCAAGCACGCTGCTGCTCTTCAAGCTTTTTTTTAATGCAGAACTGTCTCTTCACTGTCTGTCTGGAAAAACCTGTAACGCTGCTCTTCTATTACTGAGCCATTCCAGGCCCCACCCAACACTAAGATAAGGGATCACTGACTATTTCATTTTTGCTTCATTGCTCTCAAAACACCCCAGTCTCTGTCTCCATGCTGTTTTCACGTCTGGGTTTCTGTGACAACACCTATCAGTGTTCCTGAGGCAGGATTATCAGGATGCTTCCTGTTGCTTTTCTACAATCCCAGCCAGCCTGTGGATTTTGAAACTAAGAGACCTGAACAGGCTGAAAATGGTTAGAAGAGCTTCTCTCTGCTCTGTTGTAGGTATGGAATCAAAGGTGCAGCCTACATGAAAAACAAAGAGGGCCTGGTCATCTCCTGTCAAGGGGCTGGGAGCTGCCAGTGGAAGCCTGGATCCCTCCATCGCTCTCAGCATCAAATCACCTCCACCACAACTACCGGAGACTCGCTGACCTTGAGCCTTTTCGATCACATCACAGTGAGTATCTCACCTGAGGGGAGGAAAAGGAAACGGCACCGTCACAGACCCAAAGACAATATTGCTTTGCAGGTGAGAATCCTCGTGCAGACTTCGCGCTGCCACGCCGAAAGCATCAAGCTGGAGATCATCAGCAACGCGCCGCACCGCACTGCGGACGCCGAGGCTGCGCGCGAGAGCTTCCACGTGGTCAGGTCTGACTTGGTGAAAGAAGTCAGCCAGTGTGCAGAGGAGGCCCAGCGTGCCCAGGAGAGAGCCAGGCTGGAAGTGATGGACGAGGAGTGCCGGGAGTTCTGCCAGACCAAGGGGCCCAGCCTGTACCAGCTGCTGGAGGAGATCCGGGAGCTGGCGCTGCTGGATGTGACACAGGACATCAGGACTTGAACTGGGACCTGCCACCACCTGCCTGGGGCTGTCCCGCTCCTCTTCACTGTGCACAAGTGCTTGGGGAATCTTTTAAAAAGCAGCTTATTTCAGTATTTAAGTCCTTTCAATAAGAAGCTAAATGTCTATTTTAAACAAGAATTATTTTTATCTGATTATGAGTATGGATGAATTATGAAAAGATTTTATACCTGATAAAACTCGTATTTCAGACTAAAGACACTGTGCTGTGAATTCTTTTAAAAATCATTCCAAAAATTACTTTGCTCACATTGTCCATAAAGTAAGTCCTTAAAACCTAAATTCTTCCTTCTTCCCTACAAGGATATAAAAAGGAAGTTCCTTCATAAAATAACACCTGTTGCCCTGAGGGTAGTGGCTTCATTCAGTGTGTGGAAATTCAGCACTTTTTACTGTTGGAAGGGGTGGTTCTTCCTCATTCCACCAAAGGGAAAAGCTGTTGTGTAAGGAAAGCCAAGACTCTGAGGATGAAGCAGAGAGCAGGATCAGGATCAGGTCTCGTCCCCTGAGGGGAGGTGTTTGTCTGACCCAAGGGATGGGGAAGGGTGGGAGCCCTGGCCTTGTAACAGCCTCATACAAGAATTGCAGGTTTGACTTGTGAAATTTAATAGCTTCCAGTTTATGTGAAAAATATATAATGGATAAGCAGTTAAAAAAAACACAAAATCCAGCACCCCTGTTAAAAAAACCCCAAACAACACGCCTTTAATAGCAACTTAACCCATCAACATCCCACTTAATTCAGTTTAACATAAATTATAAACTATATTCAAAGTAGGTCCAAAAACTCATAAACATTTCCTAAAAAATGTTCTGGGAGGTGGAAAAGATAGCTCAAGTGCAGCTGAAGAACTTTGTTCTGTTTCCTGGTGTACAGCGCTGCTCCCCTGCAGCTTCCAGGGAAGAGCTCTGTCCTTCAGTGACACCATGGGAAAGAATTCCCTGAAGCTTCTGGAGTGCCAAGAGCCAGCAACGTTTCAGTCAAATGACAGTACTTAAAGCAGAGGGGTCTTTGGGTCAAGAAAGGCATTCACAGTGTGGGGAAGTTACTGCTCCTCCCTGGCACATTGCAATTCGTCATCTCCATCTTCTGTGGGAGCATCCCTGGCTGCAGGAACCTGAGTGTCTTCAGTGGAATCCTGAGCAACTGGGCTGCCAAACTCCTCTTCTGAGTAACTACTGGGGAGCTCTGCTGAGGAGAACAAGAAAAGCCATGAGCAGGCACTGCTGCTGTTTACCTGGTGTCTCCGTCACCAGAATGCCAGTCTGTGGCGGAGGCAGCTCAGAGATGAGGCTGAGCTGCATTTCACCACAAAGCTGTCACAGCAGTACAACCACCAGGGAGTTTAACTACAGGAAAACTGTTAAAATGTGAGAGTTGCACATTCCAGCACTAGGAAAGCCATCAGAGCCGTGCCCCAGCAGCTCAGGCCCCTGCCCTCACTGTCAGCCCTGAAATGGGGGTCCTTACCCTGGTGCTGGGACTGGCTGAGGCCCTGCAGGCGCGCCTGCCTCCGCTCCAGGGCCAGCTGCCGGTTCCTCTCCATCCGCTCCTGCTGCTCCTCCGTCAGAGCCGGGCCCGGCAGCGAATCCAGCTCTGCATCGCCGGAGTGCGAATGTGCCTCTGCAGCAGCTGCGTCCAGCCCTTGGCTTTCCCCTTCTCCTTCTGCTTGAAAAGGAGGCGGGAAGAGGGGCAGAATTAACTCTTTAAACCCACGGGGATGCACTTCAGTCAGGAGAATATTCTGAAAGCGTTTCTATGTTCTACATTTTGTATTGGCAGCTGAAGCTCATTCCATAATTTAATTTTAATGGGCAATTTTCTGCCTAGGCCCACATCCCCACTATTCAAACGACACAAATGCTCAGAGCTCACACACACAATAATCAGTGCCCGAGTGCAGAGGCACAGCTCTGTGTACTGAGTTAGCAACACCAGCTGTGCCTGAAGGGTCAAAAGGGACGGGAGATCCAGGCAGTCCTTAGGGCCAGGTAATTTTCCTCCCAGCCCTACTGAAAAAACATTGTCCTTTAGAAAGTGGCAGGAGTTGCTACAGGAATTCCAACCTTTCAAAGCCAGGCTGTGTGGCACTAATTAAAGATGTCCCAGCCCATGGACAGGATGGATTTTAAAGTCCTTTCCCACCCAAACCATTCCAGGATTCTATGAATCAGAAGTTTGGACATGTATACCAAGTACTCAGTTGTGAATTCAGTGTGCTCTGTTACAGAGTTATTTCCTCATCTGCCAGCGCTGAAAGGTGCAAAGTGGAGGCAGTTCAGTCAGACAAACCTCCCCCACCCAGAGAGCAGCACAGCACCCTTCAAAGAGAGCCCAAAGCCTCTGCACCCCTCTAAGCCTGTAGCACAAAGGTGAGCTGACAAAAAGGCTGGGTTGTTAATACAACACCTCTCTGTGTTTTTATTTCACACGCGGGAGATCCCCACTGGTTTTTCCCCTGAAGGCTGCAGCAGTGCCCTCAGTCCCACAGCCCAGGAGCAGCTCAGCACCCCGTGCAAAGGCCAGTGTGTGGAACCATCGCACAGAACAATCTGATCTCTCTGCAGACCCTGTCGGCAGGAACCACTGGTGTTGCTCTCCGTGGCTGCTTCTGGCTGCAGTGCAGGTCTCACAGAGCAGCAGCAGTGAAGGCAGCCACGTGTCAGCAGCTGCCCCTGGGCACCCCGGAGCCCCGGCCAGCCCGTGAACTCCAGCACAACCAGCCCCAAGCACTGCCGGGGCTGGAGGCCAAGCTTCACTGGACACAAATGGGACAATGGGCACACGATGCTCTTGAGAGACTGACAGTCGAAATGCAAAACCCTGCACAGGGCCTTAGGAGTGACAGTGACACTGTCATTTCAACTGACCACATGAACTCAACTTCCTCTTAATTAAAAAACAGCTAATGTCTAATTTCTATCGGACTGGAAGAGACTCTTGACTCGTGTCCTCAGTAAGTGCTGGCTTTCACCCTGGCGGAAGGAACGCTCCCAGCAGCTGTGCCAGCACTGACAGACACCAGTGCCCCCAGCAGAGCAGGCGCTTTGCCTGTGAGGGACACCACACCCTGCATCTGCTCAGAGTTTGTGATTCCTGTCATCCAAGAGTTCTCCCACTCCTGTGGGAGTGCAACACAAACCTGTGTGCTCAGTGACTGCAGTCCTAGGGGGCTTTTTGGAACAACATTTCTAACAATGCTGGTTAATACCCATTTTCCATTTCCTTTCAGCAGCCCATACAATCTTACTTATTTTTACATGCATACGTGCAAGTACCAGTTCAGTTTTGTCACCATAACACTCACAGAAGCCTGGTTTTAAATTTCTCCTACAGTAGAAAAGCCTCTTGTGATCACTCACTCCTGGTCAGCAGGAAGGGAAGTAAACAATTTCAAGCACTGAATTACAGAACAAATAGCAGAGAGAGCATACCTTCCTCATTTTTGAAGTCTTCATGTAAAATAGGGAGATCAAGTCTAATCCGCTTGAGGCAGGTCTGCAGGTGGGAGATTAAAACACTGGTATTTCATCTGTAGCAAGTTTTTATGTTCAACTTCGGGAGGATGGGAAAACCACAGCAATTTCATTTGACAATTTTATTGCTCTGAAAAAAATACTCCTTTCACTTCATGCCCATTTGACACACAGACCTTCAGTGCTGGGGATCATCTTCCCAGTCCTCCCTCTATCACCCAGCCAGGTGAAGCTGAATTCTGTAACAGTCTTCTTTTGCAGGTTCAAACATTAAAAATCAAACAAACAAAACCCAAAACCCCAAGTAGTTCCAGCTGGTTAAGCAAGAACTGCTTAAAGTTCTGCTTGTGGTTAAAGATGTCATGAAAATGCTGAAGCCAATTCTCTGAAGGATTATTTCAAATAAAGAAGGTTGTATCTAAACATAAATACCAGACAGAGCTCTAAACTGAGAGAAATTAATTTAAATAACATTATACTTCTGAGCAGTATGCACAACCTAAGTCCTCTTTTGCTGCGTAACTGATCCCCTAAACCTACCTCTTGCACTATTCCAAACACCACAAAGAGAAACTGACAGAAACAATTCATACCTGAACTTCCTTTTTACTTCCCAAAGACTCCACTCTGTCAATAAAATCCTCAAACTGCAGTTTTGGGAACAGTCTGTGAGCCCAGTGCTCCATGTGCTGTATCAGTGTCTTCAGGTCCTCTGCCTAGAGCAGGAAAGACAAAACCCAGCTACTAAAGCTGACAGGGAAGGGAGACTGCAGAGGGAAAGGGGACAGTAATTCCTGAGAACACGGAGCACCTGCAGCTTGACAGCCTCTGGAACATGTCAGCAGCACCAATGTGTGGGTAACCTCCCCTTCCTCCTCCCACAATCCAGTGTCAGTGCAATCTCAGGCTGTGAGAACAGCACTGATACGAGCTCAGGGGAGCATTTGCACCTCCTGTGAAACATCTGCAGGTCCTTAATCAACCAGGGCCGAAATAAATCCACTGGGGCACAGCTGGCGTTGATCCTGATGTTTAGAATGCAGATACACCACAAGAAGCTGATCTAGGAAAGGTTTTTGCACTTTCCAGCACTACTGCCCAGTTCCTTTGTGCCTCCAGTGGTAACGAGAACATTCATTCTTTGTAAACCAGAGGTGCACAGGTGTCCTTGCAAGTGTGGCAGGAGAATCATGGAATTGTTGGGGTTGGAAAAGTCCTGGAAGATCACCGAGTCCAACCACTCCCCAGCACTGCCAAGGCCACCACTAAAACACGTCCCCAAATGTCACATCTGAATGTCTTTTAAACCCCTCCAGGCTGCCCAGGGCTTGGACAACACTCTTAGCGAAGAAATTTTCCCTCATAACCAATCTAAACTTCCCTGGCACAACTTGAGGATGTTTCCTCTTGTCCTGTTGTTTGTTACCTGGGAGAAGAGACCGACCCTCCCCTGTCTACAACCAACTCTATAATGTAAAGGAAAAAAAAGCTCTGCATGTTTAAGTGTACCCAAAACAGTAAGAAAGCTTGTAGAGAAAGTCCTGCTTTGTCTTTGCTCAAGTGGTATGTCACACTTTTTAAAAAAAACTTTGGGATTCAAAACCCTGCTTGGAAGGACAATACAAGTCACAGATGTGATATTCTACTCTTAGAGCAGAAGAAAAGAATTTTACGATCAAAAGATGGGTTTTGTTAAAGCATTTCACTCTGTTTTAAAATCTGCAGCTCCAAACCCCAGCAGGGTTTGTTCAGAGACTGCTGGGAAGCTGGCTAATCACAGTACTGTCAATTCTCCCTGTATCAGATGGGCAGCACTGTCAAACCGACATTAACCTCCCAGGAAACAAAACCAAAGCTCACCAGCTCTTACCTCGTGCCCTTTTCCCTTGAACTTCACATTGTCAAACAAGTGTCTCAGAGCTGGGAGCCCCCTTTCTGAAATTAACCTGGGAATAGGAAATGGGGGAGTTATCTGAAATCCACACTTTCTTCCTTCAATTAACAAGCAAAAAGCACCAAACAAAGAAAAACCTCTCGCATCCCTCAAAACAGCCTAAAGCTTGGATTCTTTTTGCTGTTTAGAAAGAAATCACACCAGTTTTAGAGGTACCTTAATCAGCCCTACACCACACTCAACACATAAATATTCTGTACAAAGTTACCTTTGGGCATCTAATCTTGGCCTCGGCCTTTTAACAGCTTTCTGTGTGGTCACAGCAGAATCCTTTGTTTGGGGCTCCTGGTTTCCATCTGGATCTGGGGAAGAAAATAGCATCATTTAAACATTCAAAGCAATTGCCATCAACTAGGATTGCTTGCATCGTGTACATTTTAAGTTTCCACTTGTGTTTCTGATAAGTGCATTGAGAGTGCATCCAACACTCTCATCTCTTCTAAAAGCCAAGTCATAAAGAGTAACTACAGATCAGTGCTGTACAATTGTTTGTAGCAACATTTCGTCAGAAGAGCTTGAGTTTTATAAAGATTCCCTTGTGCACGTATTTTCATGGAATCTACAAAAATAAAACTTGTACCACAAGCTGGAAAGTGCCACATGATTAACAATTTAAATTTACAGTTTGTTTTCTGCCTTATTTTTATGCACTTAAGTCTAATTTCGATTGCACAGCATTAAAATGGGATTCTTAGGGGTCCCGGGTGTTCACCTCCATTAGCCTGAGCCCATTCTGTATCGTCTCTTCCTGGAGAGGCAGGAGGTGGAAGAGGTGGGAACGTTTCGTCTTCTGTGTTCTCATAATCAGGAAGATCGAGCAAGTTGTTCTCTAAAGGATCGAGCATTGCCACAAAGAAGTCTTTTTTCTCCTCCTGCAGAAAACACCAAGAGCATTTAAAGAGAAGCAGCGAGGCTGCTACAAAAGCAGATAAATTATATATAGTATTTACACCTTTTTCAGGAATAGATTTGCCAACTAGATCATCATACAAATTAAACAGCAGATACCATATAGAGGATAACACAACCCAGCCTTTCTGAGCCAGATTAAATAAGGGTTTGTGATGTTTCAACTCGTCAAAGTTACTTGGGAGTGGCAGGAATTAACCAAAACAAGTGGATCCCTGACCACAGCGCTTATCCATGGAGCCGAGTGCCACTCACATCCCTGACCAAATCCTTCGGGAACGGAGTGGCAATTCCCCAAATTTACAACTTACCCACTTCGAAAGGCGGTCTGGAGGGGGATTCCCCTTTTTCCAGCTGCTCAAGGGACACTAATTCCGCAGCCGCCGCCCGGAGCGGGGCTGGGCTGAGGCGGTGTGAGGACAAGCTGTTTTAGGAGCCCTTTCCCCAGCGGCTCCGGCCGGGCTGAAGCACAGTGAGGATAGGCTCTGTTTTCGGAACTCCTTCCCCAGCGGCTCCGGCCGGGCTGAAGCACAGTGAGGACAGGCTCTGTTTTCGGAACTCCTTCCCCAGCGGCTCCGGCCGGGCTGAAGCACAGTGAGGATAGGCTCTGTTTTCGGAACTCTTTCTCCAGCGGCTCCGGCCGTGAGGCAGCGCGGGCCGGGCTGAGGGGCCGGGGCCGCCCCCGCGCGCGCAGAGTCCCGCGAGAGCCCCGAGTCTCGCGAGCTCCCGAACGCGGCTCGGGCTGTTGGCGCCAAAACGCAATGGGCGGGGCGGGGCGGGGCGGGGCGGGGCGGGGCGGGGCGGGGCGGGGCGGGGCGGGGCGGGGCGGGGCGGGGCGGGGCGGGGCGGGGCGGGGCGGCTGAGGCGATCCCAGGACTATGGAATCCGGGAATACTCAGGGTGGGAAAGGATATTACAGATCATCTCATTCTCATTCCAACTCTCTTTCCTGTCGTCAGGGACACTTTCCACTATCCCAGCTTTCTCCAAGCCCCATCCAGCCTGGTTTTGAACACTTTCAGGAATGGAACAGCTGCTCCGGGCAACCTGTGCCAAGGCCGCACCAGTGTCACAAGAAGGAATTTCATCCTAATATCCCATCTAAACCTACTCTGTCAGTTTGAAGCCATTCCCCCTTGTCCTGTCTCTCCAGATCCTAGTAAATAGTCCCTCTCCATCCTTCCTGTAGGGCCCCTCACAAACTGGAAGGCCACAGTTAGGTCACCCCAAAGCTTCTCCAGGCTAAACAATCCCAGTTCTCTCAGGCTTTCCCCACAGGAGAAGTGCTCCATCCCCGTGATCATCCTGGTGCCTCCTCTGGACTCACACCCCTTCCTGTGCTGGGCCCCAAGGCTGGGGCAGCTCTGCAGGTGGGGTCTCACCTGAGTGGGGCAGAGTGGCAGAATTCCCCCTCACCTGCTGCCTGTGGGATCAGCCCAGGATACACTTGGCTTTCCGGGCTGCCACTGCACATGGCCGGGGCATGTCCAGTGTCACACACCAGCACCTCCAGCTGCCCATAGAGTCACCTTGTCAGAGAAAACGTGCTGAGGATTAGTGTTTAATTTGAAATATCCAATGGTGCAAAGGCCCACGATGAGTCACCTCCAGGAATGGGATTTAAAACAGTGCCTGTTGAGCCCCCTATCACTTCACAGAATCACAGAATCCCTGAGGATGGAAAAGCCCTCCAAGGTCATTGAGTCCAGGATGTGCCTGATCCCCACTTTGTCCCCAGCCCAGAGCACTGAGTGCCACGTCCAGGAATCCCTTGGACAATTCCAGGGATGGAGACTCCAGACCTCCCTGGGCAGCTCTTTCCAATGCCTGGCCACCCTTTCCATGGGGAAATTCCTGCTGGTGTCCAGCCTGAGCCTCCCCTGGTGCATCTTAAGACGATCCCTCTCCTCCTGTCCCTGTTCCCTGGGAGCAGATCCCGACCCCCTTGGCTGTCCCCTCCTGTCAAGGAGCTGTGCAGAGCCAGAAATTCCCCCTGAGCCTCCTTTTCTCCAGGCTCAGCCCCTTTCCCAGCTCCCTCAGCCACGCCACACGCTTCCCCAGCTCTGTTCCCTGCTCTGCACACTCTCAATCTCCTCCTTGAACTGAGGTGTCGGGCACAGCGCTCGAGTAGTTCCTCCCCAGTGCCCAGCACAGGGGCAGAATCGCTGTGCTGCTGCTGTGGGAGCGCTGTTCCCAATCCAGGTCAGGGATTCCCACCCTGTCTCGGAGGAAAGGACCAGGACAGCGAGCGATCCTGAGCTCTTCTCCAGACACAACCTTCTGGGAATTTAAAATGGAACAGTTTGCAGTTGTCCAGGCTGGAATAAATCTGCCGAGCCCTCAGAGGTTTGGCAGCTGGGCACATAAAATGCCATGTAAGGATTTGGGCTGCAGGGACAACAGGAGAGGCTCCAGGCTCCCGTCTCCAGTGCAGTTGGAGCTGTAAATTGTTCTCATATTTTCACAGCTCAGTCCATAGAAGTGTATCTGACTTACAGTCTCTTTGTTTAAACAAAAATATATAAATTAATGTAAAATATTAATCCATTAAAGGAATTGGTTTTCCCTTATTTCTCTATAAATTCAAATCTGACATTCAGCCTTTCTGGTAATTTAATGTATTCCTTCTAGTACAACAAAATCAATCGCAGTTACTTTCTGGTTAAAATTATTTTAACAGTTAATGTTTAAAATGGGTATTCCCAATTGCTGCAGCATCTTTTATAGTCAAGAGTATATTAAATATAGGGAGAACACACTAATGGATTTTTTAGCACTGAATCAATTTATCTTATCTTTTTAGATATGGCCAATTTATTCAATCGATTGAGACAGCTGAAGTATGAAAATTAACACAGAGATTTAATAATAATCATAGATCAAGTGCTGCTAATTTCCAGCATAAAATATTGTAATTGTCATACAAAATTACTGAAAATCAAATATCTACATGATGAGCTCTTTGCATTGAAAAGAATAGTCACTCTTTGTACCAAAAAATCTTTATAAACAGAACAAACAAACAAACAAACAAAAAAGCAGAAGATCACTTACAATCTCTGCAGAGGAGACAGGGTTATAAACCCCACCATATTTATACAACTTTGATTAATCAATATTTTTGAAGAGTGTTTAATTAGAAACTGGACTTGATGACCTAGGTGGTTCTTTCCAGTGCTATGTTCCTAATTAAATAAAAAGCAAATGCTGGCAGGCATTGATTATTGGTTTTTCCTCAGGAAATGAATAACCAGCCCCATGCTGCTAAAATAATAAGTCAGGAAAAAACAAACAAAACCCCCCCCACAGGTTGCCTCTATTCTAGAAAACACTTCTGGCTTCTAGTTTAGGTGAAAAGGAAATATTAATGCTTGTTTCTGTTTGATTACTGTAATTTCATTAGAAAAACTGCAGAAAATTAGCACCTTGTTTTATATTTCAGTCTCATTTCCTGCTTTGTTACACGTAATATACGGCAAAGCAAATCTGTCAAATGGATAATTGCCTGCTTCCACGCTTGAAGGGGTTTATTCCTAAGGGAGCAGAATTTGCTCGGCAAGAAACCCTTCAGATATTCCATTGGCAAAGCTGTTCATGCCAGGAACCCTCAGCACAACTGCTCCCTTTGTATCTGTAGTAGTGGGAAGTCACATCTTCAGGATTAAGCAAATTTCAGTTATTTGTGATTTATACTTATTTACATTTATACCTTGCTGATCCAATCCAAATTTGATGCTGTGGAACCACCTTAAATGTTAATATCTAAGCTTTTAGCATATCAGAAACCATTAAAATTGTGCTGTGATCCATTGTGCTCTTTAAAATCTCTGTTTCTTGAGGAAAATAAGGTGCAAGGCAGGTTGTGATCTCTGTCAGGCTCTCTGTCAGCTCCTTTCAAATAATTTTTCATTCTCTTGACCAATTTTATTCCAATTTGAACCAGACTTCTTAAGTTCCATTGCTTTATGGGACTAATTATTTCCCTAACTTGCTTTGCTAACTACTAAACAGACTAAGAAGTATTAAATCTTGCAAACAGACGCTTGTGTGCACATGTTTTGGCAGTAAAATATGCAGCTCTATGTGGCAATTGAGTTTGAAAAGTTGACTTAATTTAGATGCAATTGATCTATATAGTAATTGCGGTTTTCTTTTCATGCAAGAAATTAGGCAAATTTTTGGTTTCTATAAGGGGAAAAAAAAAGTGGTACTGAAGACAAGCTTCTTTGTTCCACTTCTATTTACAGAGACAAATTATTTCTATTTTTCCAAGCAGTGGTGAAATCAATAAATCAGAAAGTTTCCCCGCTCAGGAGCCTCTTGCTGAAATGACACCTCTTTCTATTTTTTCTTCATCTTTTCCTCTGTGATTCACCTCCAGAAACACCTGTTTGTAAAGCAAAATACAGTTCCTTCTGTGGAGAATATTCAAATTTCCAAAACAAGTGTTCTACTTTGGCTGGGGAAATGTACTTAATTTTTAGTAACAAATGCCCTGAGGTTAAATCTATTTGTTTTACAGACAACAGTATAGAAATTATTTCTGCAGTGGCATCCATCCATATGCCCGTGAATTTATTTCTAGATACAGTCAATCCAAGATATCTTTGGGTTTTGTACTTTGGTCAAAGGGATTTTAAAAGAGATTGATTAAATCAGTAATTTCACAGTCCAGTGTTCTCAGTGCAAGGATAAAGTGCTCCAGAGGAGGGAGCTGTCCCTTAATATCTGGAATTGGATGGAGGGAATATGTCTTTAATGGCAAAACTGTGGGGGGGGGGAAATATATATATATATATATAATTTTTTTTTTACTTTAGAATGGGTAAGATGATAGGACCTGTTCAGCATTTTTGCATTATATACGGGGAAATCTGTTCATCATTTCAGTTTCTGTAAAAACATTAATGATTACTTTGATTGAAATATAATTGTATTTTGCAAACCACAAACATTTAAATCATCCAGAATCCAGGCTGGTTCTTTATCCAAAGTATTCACAGTAGAAATTTTGTTATGGAGTTAACTCTGCACTTCCTTTTGTGTCTGAATCAACTCACTGGAGTACAAAACCTATCCACTGCTGGAAAGATGTTATTCATTTAGGTGGTAAATTCACATGTCTTGTAGATGAAAAAGACCATTAGGGAATCTCAGGAAAAAATAGAACTGCCAAAGAAACTGTTTTTTCGCTCTTTTACCAGTACCAAGCCATTACCTCCACCTCAGTGCTGAGTTCCTCAGTGCTGCTTCGCTTCTTGGTTCATGCCTGTGTGAGAGGTTTTGTTTATCTCTTAAGCAAAATTATGAGTAACAGCAGAGTCTTTTCTGCTCCATGTGTTGTGTTTGTTCACAGATGGAGCACTGTGTGGTACAGATATGTACAGCAGCAACAGCAAGAATTTCTCAGCTGTGTCAGAAATCAGAAGAAATCTGCAAGCTCTTCTCACTGCATAACTCCTATAGGCCTTAAAAGGGTTTTCAGCTGACTTCTGCTGGATTCAGACAATGAGAAATTAATATTAGAAAACAACTCAAACTTTAGCAAAGTTCTTTACAGTAGAGGCAGGATTGTGGGGCCACTCTGTTCACGGAAGTCAAATACACGGAACTCCTTTTATCACCTGGATATCATCATATGATTAATGTATGTGTCATAGTTAACTGCACACGTGTGTTCAGATTGGCTTTGTTATCCAAACAAGGCCACCAGGTGCTTTAATTTTCCATATCCTGCCCCTCAACTCCCCGCAAGATCCCCAGCTAAACAACAGAATCTTCGCATTTCAATTCTCGTGGTATGGAAGAACACATTCCACTGACCATTGCAGGGATATATATTGGTCTCACAGCAATTTCGCTACCCCAGAAGAGCCCGCCGGAGCACGGACACCCAGCTGTCCTGCCCGAGGGGTGACGTGCCCCGCTGGCCCGTGATCCAGCCCTTGCTGGTGACAGCCCCGCGTGTCCTGGGCTGACTGACCCGCTCTGTTCCAGCTGCCCAGGTCCAGCCGAGCTGTCACAGGACACCATTGTCCGGCCTCTCTGCTGCTGCTTCTCCTCTGGGATTCCTCTGCTCCCACTGCTTTTAACGCTGCAGTTCGTATCTCCTTTAGTGTTAAGTGGCAGACTTAAAAAAAAAAAAATCAGTCTTTTATCGATTTGTGGAAGCAAGTTGATGTTAAAGCAAGTTTCTGTTTAAGGCATCAGAGAATAGGCTGGCTTGGAAGGGACCTTAAAGCCCATCCCATTCCACACCTTGCCGCGGGCAGGGACACCTTCCACTACACCAGGCTGTCTCAAGCCACGTCCAATTGAAAACCTCATTTCTGCCCTCCTTGTGCCAAGCACGGAGCATGGCCCTCACCTGTGTGAGGGAGCTGCAAAGCTCAGAGACGGCGCAGCCTTTAAACTTCCCCAACGCTCCTTCCTCACTACCCCAAGGTGCTCCAAGCCCCGTCCAACCTGGCCTTGGACACTTCCAAAGGCATGGGGCAGCCACGGATTCTCTGCGCAGCCTGT
Source organism: Hirundo rustica (assembly GCF_015227805.2). Taxonomy (NCBI): domain Eukaryota; kingdom Metazoa; phylum Chordata; class Aves; order Passeriformes; family Hirundinidae; genus Hirundo; species Hirundo rustica. The sequence goes on from NC_053462.1 coordinate 18,483,497, forward strand.
GCCAGAGCCTCCCCACCCTGTCAGGGAAGGATTACTTCCCGCTATCGCTCCTGACCCTCGGCCAGGGCTGGGTCGGGGCTCGGTGAGGGCGGGAGCGCGGTGAGGGCAGGGGCGCTCTTGTGGGCAGGAGCGCTGTGAGGGCAGGAGCTCTGTGAGGGCAGGAGCGCTGTGAGGGCAGGAGCGCTGTGAGGGCAGGAGCTCTGTGAGGGCAGGAGCGCTGTGAGACCAGGAGCGCTGTGAGGGCAGGAGCTCTGTGAGGGCAGGAGCGCATTGAGGGCAGGAGCGCTGTGAGGGCAGGAGCTCTGTGAGGGCAGGAGCGCTGTGAAGCCAGGAGCTCTGTGAGGGCAGGAGCGCTGTGAGACCAGGAGCGCTGTGAGGGCCGGATTTCGGTGAAGGCAGGAGCGCATTGAGGGCAGGAGCGCTCTGAGGGCAAGAACTCTGTGAGGGCCAGATCTCAGTGAAGGCAGGAGCGCGGTGAGGGCAGCAGCGCTGTGAGGGCCGGATCTCAGTGAAGGCAGGAGCGCGGTGAGGGCAGCAGCGCTGTGAGGGCAAGATCCCTGTGAGGGCCGGATTTCAGTGAAGGCAGGAGCGCGGTGAGGGCAGGAGCGCGGTGAGGGCAAGAACTCTGTGAGGGCCGGATCTCAGTGAAGGCAGGAGCGCGGCGAGGGCAGCAGCGCTCTGAGGGCAAGAACTCTGTGAGGGCCGGATCTCAGTGAGGGCAGCAGCGCTCTGAGGGCAGCGCCCCCCCGCGGCCTCGCTCCCCGCCGGGCGCCTGCGCGCGCTCCCGGCGCATGCGCGCGGCGGGGTGCGGGCGGCGCGCGCCGGCGCGGTCCCGGCCGGGCACATCCCGATCCCGGGCAGTGCCCGCCGGAGCTCGGAGCGCTCGGAGCGGGCTCCGGCAGCCGCACGGACACCCGCCCGCAGCCCGCGGGGGCACCGCCGCACAGGGGAGCTCCCCGCCGAGTTTGCCGCGCTCGCGGGAAGTCTCTCGGACCTATCCGAAGTGGGGCCGCGGCCGCTCCGTCCGCTCCCCTGCGCGCCGTGTGCGGGCGAAGATGCCGAAGAAGAAGCCCGGGCCGATCCAGCTGAACCCCGCTCCGGATGGATCCGCCGTGAACGGGACCAGCTCTGCAGAGTGAGTGCGGCCGGGGGTGCGGGCCGGGCCGGGCCGGGCCGGGCGCTGTCCGCGGGGTGCGGTGCTCCCGAGCCCGTCCTGCCCCGCAGCCCCGGCCCGGTTGCCGCAAACACCGCGGGCGGCGGCTCCCGGGCTGCCCCCGGGTCGGGGATACGCCGAGTCTCCTCCGCGGAGTGAGGGGATGCTGCCTTCGGCGATAAACAAACTTCTGTCACATACCCGAGGAGGTTAAAAAAAAAAAAAAAAAAAAAAAAAAAAGGTGTGGGGGGGGGGGGAAATGGGGGGAAACTTGTATAACTCCTTTCTCATAGTCCGTAATGGTGTCTGCTGGGTTCTTAGCTTATATAATTATCTGGTAAGGCCAAATTACACGTTTCCGATGGCATATTTCATGGACGCGTGTGTGTGGGAGAATTTATACTGGAAGCCGCAGATTTGTAGAAAAGGTGTTTTGTTTTGTTTTGCCTCGTCCTTGGCTTTAACCCAAACAATCGTTAGTTTGAGCGAATCTGGTTTTCGCTAATTGACATGTTGTGCTGGGTACGGCAGGGAGTGTGTGTGGAGATACGGCTTCGGAGCTGCTCCGTGTGCAACACAAACATGACACTGTAAATGTGGGAAGGGCTCAGCTAATCACGGGGACACCTCTGGGGGGAGAAGAAAATACTGAATATTGGATGGTTGCGTGGTGCTGATGAAGCCTCTGTTGCACGTTTCTCACGGATGTGGGTGGGCAGACACAACACCAGCACCTCGAAGTGATGAGATGTTACAGAAGGTTTTCATTTGAGGTTCACGGGTCAGCGTTCACACCTTGATTTTTTAGACAATGGTGTCGGGCTAGCCCTTCGGTGAGCCTTGGAACAGAGGTGTGTCTTGGAGGAGCAGATTCCTGCCCCTGTATGGTCAGGTCTGTCCTCTCTGGGAGATGTAAACTGAGCTGCGATGTGCTGCTGTACCACGGTGACACAGAGGATGTGAGGCAGCCTTGCAGTGACATGTGCAAGTCTTGGGCTTTAAAGTGCTCTGTGTTCATCACTGCCACGTTTTCACACAGCCTTAGGTCTCGTTTAACCACCCAAACGTCTTAAAAAAAAAAAAAAATTAAAAAAAATCAAATAACCAAATTGACCACAAAAGAAATGTAACCCCAAAATCAAGCAAGTACCTCACGAAAAATAAAAATTTCAGCGTCTAGCAGCTCCAGCTGTGACATTTCTAGCAAACTCTTTTGATGATCAAGTGAGCAATGAGCTGTTTAAAAACTGTTCTTTGGCAGGAGTTACTGATTTTATCTAAGCATTATGATCTGAATATTACAGAGCTTTTGTTCTGGATTGACAGGGGGAAAATACTGTGTTTTTATATTTGCTTTGGTGGCACTTTCCAGTCGATTTTCTCAAGGCAGATGGGAATGTGTTGATTTAGTCTTCAGGGATCTCTTTGCATTTTAGTCTTGTTCTACAGAATAAATCTGATACACCAATCACTTGCTGCTTGTAGCACCTGATGTAAATCACCTCGCTCCCAATATACTCAAATATCGTATCGCTTCCCTCAAGAAGTGTCGTTAATTTTAAATTGCTTTTACGTGCATGGTACTCATTTACTTGTTGGAAGCCTTTGGAGACTCCTGTGGGAGTGCTGAGTCTTTTCTGCACTGATGAACTGCTTTGCTTCATTTTCTGCTCCAGGTGTTGATTTGGCTGGGGTTTGTGTGTGTGTGTTCCCCCAGATTTCTTGATCCGTGTCACACACAAAACCTCATACCCAGCTTTTGCCAGGCTTAGAGGTGTCCAGTATTTTTAAAAGAAGTAGCTTAGTGAACATAAATTCAGCAACTGGTTGTCCTATATACAGCCAGGATTAATTAATCCTGGAAATATCCCCTCACCCTGCTAATTTTAAACCCGCATTGTGAAAGATTTCAAACAGCGAAGAACAGTTGCATCAGAATTTGGGCTTGTTTTTGGAATTGAGTTGAGAACAGTTTTGGTTTTCATTTCCTTAATCTGCAAGGTTGTTTATTTTTCCTCCCCTCTCCTGCTCTGGGTTTTTTCCCCCTTTGGTCACTGCCCGAATTCCTCAGTCAGGTGTTTGTGAGGCTGTTGTGCTTGGCCAGGCGTTCCAAGTATGCCGTGCATCCCTGCACTGCCATATTAACACTTCCTAAAGCCCCTGAGCCTGCTATCATGGAATTTTGGCTATGTGAGGCTCCAGTTACTCCTTCCATCCCCAAACCTGTCCTCCTGCAGACGCCTCTCTGCTCTTCAGGGGCCGCAAAGCGCGGAAGGAGCTCGAATGACTTGGCAAAGCAGAAAGGAAGATTCCGAGCGAGGCGATGAAATTCCTGTCTGCGAGTGCGTGAAGGACCCGAACATCCAGCAGGAAGGAAGTTATTTAGGCCCAGAGGCGATTTTGGCACCAACCCAAACGGATGTGCCGTGGGGAGCTGCGTGCTGGAATTCCGAGACTTTCTCGTGCTGGAATTCCGAGGTTCTGTAACTTATTAAAGCTTTTAGGAATGAGCGCTTCTGACTCTGCGACTTCCTGGCAGAAAGGAAGGGGAAAGGGAGGAAATGAAAGAAGGGGCTGGATGATTCAGGATGTCCTGCTTTGCATTTGTGTCCTGTCCTCTGTCTTCATCCTTATTTGGTGAGGGGAGCTCATTGACTGGAGCAAGGGAAAGCTCAGAGCTCCTGGTGTAGGGCTTTAAGAGTATGCAGGAGGCCTGGGTCTCATGTGCATGACTCTTTTCTCCTTTCTTTTGTCTGATTTTTATCCTTTTTTTTTTTTTTTTTTTTTTTTTTTTAAGGGGAGTTAGTGAACTTACAATTTACATTTTAAATTACAATTTAAACACATGTATCCCAAATATTGAATTGAAAATTTCACAGTGTTTCTCCTCCGACAGCAGACTTTGTCACTTGTAGCAATTACTTAACCACAACATCCTGTAGTAACAATTTTTCTCCAGGGCCTTCCCATTCCCTGGCTGTGCCCGGTTGGACAATAGAGACAACTTCGTGAAAGGTTTTCCTGTGCCCTGAGCTTCACTTCTGTTTTTGACACTTCCCGTGGAGTTGTGGTTGCACGGCGAGGGCTGAACCTCTGCTTTGAGCTGCCTCAGCTCCTCAGGCTGAAACCAAGATGACACTGGCCAGCTGTAGGTTTAATTTCATTCTTTGGAGCTGCGCAGATATAATTGTGCAAAGCTTCTGCAGAGAAAGGAAAAAAAAAAAAAACCACCCAACTAAGCAAACCTGAATGAAAATTAATTGAAGGAAAACTGTTCTGGCTGAATGTTCTCGGGTAGTTTAGTGTCTTAATAGCCAAAAGAAACAAGATGAAATCTCCAATTTATGGAGTTATGTTCCTTTCAAGCTTCCGAGTCCCTGTTCTTTAGAATATCTGACGGTTGTCACCCAATTTTTGTTTCTCTAAAGCCAACCCAGCCTCGGAACATGAAGTAGAAAAAAAAAAAAGGCAGGTTTTGAGATAATGCCTCTTTCCATATTAGAATAAGCTTTTTCTTCATGTGAAAAGAAATGTACTTCTTGAAGTTCTTTAAATGCATCTTTAAAATTAAATAAAAATAAAGAAAGAGAGAAGGGTCAAACTAGCTGCTCTGAAGCCTTTCTTTTTACCTTTTCTCAGTAAATCCAAACATAAACCTTCCAAAAGTGCCTGAGATTTGATTGAATACAAAAACGAAAACAATTCTTTTTAAAAGTTGAGTGCCACTGACTTTTATGTATTTTATGAGCTTTGACACGATGGGATTGCAGTATATTTTTTTTCTTCTTTTCAAAATATAACTGTGTTATGTGTTTTAGCAACAACTGGTGTCTCCCAAATCAAGCCTGAGCTGTGACCTCTGCAAATCTCAGATGTGAAGTATCAGCTACAATAGGAGGTTTGTGTTTAAATAGATAAAAATGAGAGCAAAAAAAAGAGCAGATAACAGAATTTGCATCTTCTCTGACGTGCTGAAAAGAAATGGGTCCTTGAGAGGCATTTAAGATGCTGTCCATAGCATCCTTTACCACTTTAGGAATTGTATTTCTTTTTAAAAAAGAAATAAAATCCAAAGCAAACTGTGAGTGGAACCAAGTCATCAAGCACAATGTGGTTTTTTGGTTTTTTTCTCTTTTCAAAGCCTTAATTATAGTAAATCTGTGCCTTAGAAGCATTCAAGCCAGAGAGTAATTTTGTAAAAACGGGTGACTGCAAATTCCAGTCATAGTTTGAGTATTAATTAATCAGCCTTTTCTTGCTGTTGCTGTTTATTCTGGTTAAATTGCATTTAAGGAAGTCCCTGAATGGCTGGTGCAACTCTCTGCGTTTGCTTGGCAAGGAAAAGTTTGGGGAATGTGCAGAACTGGTTTGCACTTCAAATATATATTACAATTTGCAAGGTAAACAATTGCTTACTTATTGTGCTTGCTGCAATTTTCACGTTTTTCAGTATCTTTCTCAAGGGAGCTTCAATCTGTGTTTTTGAGGAGTAGAAAGGCAGGTTGTGTTCCATCAGAGGGATGGGGTTGTGGGGCTTTGGATTTGGGTTTTTGGGATTTAAGTTCCCAGTGTGGGCTCTTTCCCAGTGGATCCTGTTCCAGAAGGATTTGTCCTCCACAGAGTAGGTTTTTTATCAGTTTTCTTGGATGTGAGATGAGATGAAAGGAAGATTTTCACAGAGTTGTTCACTTTAATGCTTGCAGGGTCATTTCTGCCTTGCTTCAGGGGGGATTTTTTAAATTTGGTTTTTTTCCCCTTTGGAATTCCTTGGACTTCAGGGGAGCTTTTTTGCCTGTGTGCAGTGTTCTGGAAGATTAGACCCTGGAATTTTATGACTGATCTGGTTGAATTGCAGTTGCATTCAATATACATGTAGAATTACTGCAAGCTTCTAAATATTAAAAAGAAAAAAAGAAACTTTTTTTTTTTTTAATCCCCTACTAATGAAGGATTAATCAAGCTTCCAAATACATGTGATACGAGAGAGTGCATTTTAAATTAAAATATACTCATGCACAGCTTTCTCTTTTAATGTGCTTGAGCCTGGCGTAGTCCTTCACTGAATTAGAAATACCATTTTAATGTTACTTAAGTACACTAATAGAACATGTGATCTGTTATAATAAGATAATGAAAAGTCAGAGCCTGCAGCACCTCACAGACTTGTGCTGAAAAAATTATGACTAAGTGGACACCACTAGCACAGAAATTAATGCAAGGGACACATGGACCTGTGCAGCTCTTGCTGGCTCTAGGCAGCTTTTTGTTGACAATTATGGATGTAGGAAGGATTTTAAGGCATTTAATACTGTCTTGTTATGTTCTGATGGTCAGATTTAAGCATAATGATGATAATGGAGGAATACTTCTGTTTGTATGAGATGTCTTTTTCCCCCCAAAAGCTTAAATTGGTTTAGAGGAGTTAAAAACTGGGTGTAAAAATAAACGTGTCTGAGGAAATGTGAGGAGAATAAGTGGTGAGGGAAGTGCAGCTGTGCTCGTGGATCCAGCTGCTTTTCTTGTCCTTTACACTGAGGCTGCAGCCGCTCGCTCGCAGAGGTGTGATTTCACAACAGAGCTTGTGCAAGATCCTGCCCTTCTGCAGAAGCCTCTCCTCTCCTGGCTGTGCCCGTGTCTGCTGCTCTGGCTGGGAGCTCACAGCCCACCAGAGGAGCCCCAGGGAGCTCCCAGAGCTCTGTCCACCACCCGCAGCTCAGCCTGGCAGTAATCCCACTGAAAATGTGCAGTATTTTTAGTTAATTCGTACATGGGTGGCTTGGGGCAGAGTGAGACCATCACCTCCTGCCGTGGCAGGATGGAGTGACAGAGCACAGAGATGCTGGAATTCAGAAATTACAGCAATTCCTGAGCAGCACAGCTTTTAATTGAGTAGTCTCAGGTCTCTGTCTCAAGAGGAACTTCAAGGCCTTCCAGTGTTATCTCGTAGCCAAAAAAATGGATTGAGAGGGTCTGGGTGAACACAACAGTTGGAGTTGAATTATTTGTTGGTGTAACAACAGTGCTGCTGTTGTTAACCTGGAAAAAGGGGTTTTGCGTTAGCACTAACTTAAAAAAACCCCAAACATGAAAATTGACATGAGGCAGGAAATACACCAGCCGGGTTTTGGAGTGGATTTTGACTATGTATTTCACTGTATACAGGAGAGACGTTCTGAAATGAGCTGAGGAAGGAATTTTCTATGAGGTGTGATAAACCTTTCCATCTCACCTTTTAGGTAGTTTGTTCCCTTTCAATTACTCAGTTCTGGATTTTCCAGTAGAAAAGCTCCTCCCCCCTTTTTGCCTGTGTTACCTTTTTTACAGCTGCATTTGTTTTCCCACCGTTGCCCTGGGGGCTGACTGGGCTGTGTAAAGTGTGCAAATTCCACTGCCAAAACACAAGAATGTCCCTTGGAGGAAGAAATGCTAGCTGGCAAAACTGATTTTTTGGGGAATCGTGTTCTTTCTTACGGAGACTTCTTAATTTTTAATTTTTTTTTTTTTTTTTTTTTTTTTTTTTTTTTTTGGAGGAAGCAGTGGATTTCATTTTCTGATCACTTGTGTCGTTAGAAATTAGTAAACAGATGATTCCTGCCTTGCTACGTGCTCAGTATTACTCAGACAAAATCGTGGTTACGCTTTGGAACAAGTGCAAGGCTTCTTGCCCACGGCAAGGGAACAGCTGGGAAAGGCTCTCAGTGCTCAGCATCTCTTGGCAAACATCTGTGGAGGAGCCTTTGTCATCCTGAGTCCTGTCTGAGCAGGAGCAAGGGGGATTCCAGCAGAGCTTCTCCCTGCTCACAGCTCAGGATGGGATCTCCACCTGGATCCAGCCTCATCCAGCAGCGGGAAGCATCAAGTGGAGTCTGCAACAGGGAGGGATTATTTCACTTTACATCCTGAGCACCGGGATGGAGATATTCCAACAGTGTGGGATTCTTTGGATGAACAAGAATCTTAAAAACCTCCTTATGGGTTTCTGTAACAAACCCTTGGAACTTCCTGGCAACTCTTCTCCCTTTCTTGCAGGGTTTTGTACAACTCAGCATTGTTCTGTGCTTTTCCAGAACTTTTTTTTTTTTTCAGTGTGGTGGGAAGATGAGTCAGCAGGATTGCAGAACACATTCTTTTGGGGAAAAAAATGTTCTCTCTGGATATAGATATGTGAATGTTTCTGTATGTGTTGGTACACTCGATTCATGTATTAAGTAGAAGTTATTAATTTCTTTGGCTAAATGGCCGTGCTGACAATTGTTCAGTGTTATGCAATCCATCCATTTGAAATGCAGGCAAACCTTCCATCCCTGGCTTTCTCAGAATCCCAGTGATGGAGGGTTTTTGTCTGTTTTTCAGACAGTTTCTGGCAGTTTCTTTTCTTGATCCCTGGTGTGGTCACTGTGGCTGTGGATGGAGTTTGTCCTGCTGAGCTCCGGGCTCAGCCCTTGCACGGAGGAGTCTCAGTTCTAACCCTGGCCTTGTAAACTGATCCTGTAACTTCATCTTTTTTATTATTGTGGTGTCCCTCAAAGGCTGTGTAGCTGCCACATGGGAGAGTTGGGAAGATACTGTTACTGTGACTATTGGCTGCGCTCATCCTTTGTTTTTGTCATTATATTTAACTCCTGCTTCAGAGACGTAAAACAATGGAAATGCCTTGGGTAAATATATGTGTCAGCTGATGATCAGAATTTATAATTCTGTGTATGCTCTGTGCTTTAAGCATCCAATCAATAAGTTCATTCTTCTGTCCATAAGGAAGTTTTAATTGCCCTGTGGTTCCTTTGTCCTGATAATGTGTAGTGTCGGCTGGGAAATATCTGTGGTGTGCAGACATGAAAGGGAAATGGAGAGCTTGGATTTCTGGTTCTGAAGGTTTGGCTGTAGAATTTCTTAACTCGAGATTATGGAGTTGATTTCGGCAAAATTTTAAATGCAATGGTACAGTAAGTCCTGAGGAAGCCTCTTAACCCAGAAAAGAAACCCCAAAAGTCCCTCTCTGCGGCGTTGTTTGACCACAGAGCTCGATATGCCAAAGGGATGCCTGAACCTTGCTGGCAGCTCCTGCTGCCACTCGGGAGAAGGGCTGGAACACCAAGGGATGGCTGGGAACAGCTGGAAAACATCTGGTGGGAAGAGGCAGCCAGGGCATGAGCCCGGAATCTCTGTGCCACCGCTGGCTCTTCTGCCTGTGGGCTCTGCCTTCAGCTCACACCATGTGCTTTGGCTGAGGTGAGGAAAATGCAATGTTTAATGGGATGGTGGTGAGGCTAAAGAGAAAGAGAAGGAGGCTTAAAGCAAAGATTTCCCCCCAGGAGCTCAGCCTAGAGGGAGTTTTGGACATTCAGCTGTCGGTTGGTTGGAGACTCAACAGGAGATTTGAAGTTGTGTTGTCTGTTTTCTTCTTTAAAACCCGTGCCTTTCAGCCTTAGAAAAATGAGAATTTACATGAAATTAGGGTAGCAGGATACTCTTTGGGACAGAGCAATGCTTTTCTAATAGTTTTATTTTGCATTCCTTTTACTGAGAAATAGATTTTTAATCAAATGTCTGCCTCTTAATGTAGTATTTTTATTTATTTTTTTTTCTGGCAGTATTAAACCTCACTCTACGCCATGCAATGTCACTGCAGTATGAAAGTGGATGGTATGTTAGATTAGGGAAAAATTCCTTACTGGGAGGGTGGGCAGCCCCTGGCACAGGTGCCCAGAGGAGCTGTGGCTGCCCCTGGGTCCCTGGAATGTCCCAGGCCAGGCTGGACAGGGCTTGGAGCAGCCTGGGACAGTGGAAGGTGTCCCTGCCGTGGCAGGGGTGGGACAAGAAACCAGTAAGAAACCAGTCCATGATGTTCAGATGAAAAATCCACCTAGAAATCCCACCTAAGTCCAAGGGAAATTTTTTAAGATCCTCTTCACGCATTGCAAGGATTGAAAATCAACAAGGGTTGAAAACTTTGTGTATTTTTCCAAAATAGGCTCCTTTGCATTTATAGGGAATTCGGATTTTTTTTTGAGTTATCGCTCTGACTGCAGGTTTTATGAGGCTGCACTGGATTTAGCCCAGACAGACACCTGTGCTCTTAGCTGGGAGACCTCTGGAATTACGTTTGTCTTCCATTTTATTCCGTGAACTTCTCTTTGTTAAAGGAAAAGTTTAATAAGGATTTGTCTTGTTGCCCAGGTTTGGCAGAGTCACACAACATAGTAGTCTGTCTTCTCAAAACCACAGAATGTCTTCATGTTCCTAACACTTAATTTCAGCTCCCTGATTGAGGTTGTTCATGGAAATTATGTAGTGAACTGCCTACTTTCTTCTCCAAATTGACAGTTGTGTGGGCTTGGGGAAAGCATTAATGTCACTGTTCTGGAAAACAACCCCCAAGCTTTGTATCCTCATGCGACAGGGGATCTGAAAGTGAAAGTACTTCTTGCTGCTTTCACTCATGCTAATTGTTCAGCTTGCAGCACTGATAGTAATGCCTTTGAACAGATATTTGACAAATTACTGCTAAAGACTCTCAGATGTTGGTTTTTTTTTTTTCTTTTTCCCCTGCCACGCTTTTTTCTTCTCTCTCTGAAGTCGACTTTAGAGTTGAGTAACAGCTTTACTGTAGCCTTTAGGGTTGAGTGTATGATTAACTTAGCACTAACATGAATTAAAAAAAAAAAAAAAAGCTCCCAGGGATTCGGAGTACTAATATTAATTAAGGACTTCTTTTCTGGTTTTTGTTATGCCATTATGTGCTAGCAGACTAAAAAGCAGCGTTTCTCTTCCTGTTACTGCTTCCGAGAGAACAAGTGTGTTCTAAAGTGTTCGTGCATCTCCTGCAGGAGTGCTTTTCTCAGTGCTGAGGTGGCTGTGCCCAAAACCAGGAGCTGAGAACCTCCACTCGCCTTCTGTCCACCTCTGTGTGCTGAGTGCTCTCACTCTGCACAGTCTCTGACTCCTCCCTGCTCGTAGGAAATACAAGTTTGCTCCTCATCCCCATCCCCACTGCTCTGCCCCTGCAGTGCCCAGCTCTGTGTGATGTGCACACCTTTAGTGCCTATAAATCGTGGGAGGTTTGGATGTTTAAAATGAAAATCTGAAAAAAATCGACACCCAGCTCGTAAAGGAGCAGCGTGAAGGGCTCAAGAAGTGACCTGGTGGTGGGATGGCGTTTGTGCCACACCTTGTCTGGGCAGGGCTGTGTGGACAGGACCGTGTGCGTGTCTGGGAAGCAGAGAACAGGGTGTTCGGGGCAGCAGTGACTCGAGGTGCTGCTGGGCATTGATTTGGGCTTGTTGTGTCCACCCAGGATTCTTTCACCCAAGCATCCACTTTTGGCCATTGGCAGGAGGCGAGGGACTGGGGGGAGGTGAGAATTTAGGGATCCCAGGTGATCCTGCCCAGGGTGAGGTGTCCCTGGGTGTGAAAGGCTCCCACATTCCCAGCTGTGGTTCTCCTTGGAAAACCTTTCTCACCTGCACAGCGTGGCAGCAGGAGGGCTGGATGTGGTTCTCCAGGGTCTCACATGGACAGGGATAGGGATGAGGCTTCACACCCATCAGGGGTCATTGCTTGGCTGTGTTCGAGTTCTTCCTGCGCTCTTTTCCAGCTTGGGAGGTGCCACGTGGCCAGGGGGATGCTGCACTGCCAGAACACTTCCTGGAGCACAGAAAGGAAGAACCAATGTGAGTTAATAGGAAAGATCCTCCCTGATCAATGTAGGTGAGAGAAATCCTCCTTTAGGGCACCTGGTACCTCATGCTGCCCTTGGAAGAGAGAAAGAAACAACCAGCTTTCCCAAAAACTTGCCCTGAGTGTGTATTTTTTTTTTTTTTTTTTTAAACTTTGCATTTTAGTCAGGAAGAGAGAGATCTTGCAGTAACTGTGAAGACCCTGCCCTGAGTGCAGAGGTGTTGTCTGCTGGCTGGGCAGGGTATTTATCCTTCTGCCAGCTGAGCAGGAAGGTGTTTCACTGGTGGTGTTCTGTGGGATTCCTCTGTTTCTTTAACAAACGGGGGAAGCAGCACTGACCTCCCCGTGGCTTCATCCCAAGGATCACCCTGTGAGAGCTGGATCCCATCCCTGGTGCAGTTTAGTGTGTGCTTGGCTCTCAAACTGCCAGCAATAAATGAAATGATGACCTATTGCTTTGGAGTAGTGCTTGGCACCGCGGAGCCCCGAGCTGATTTGATGATTTCCTGCTTTGATGGATCCCTGGCAAAGCCACGGTGCCTTGACAGTGAAAAACACAACTCCAGGACTGCAGCAGGTAATGGTGATGAATTTTAATAGGAATCTTTGTCTCTGAATAAAAGTTTTACATAAGATGAGGTAACTACCAGTGCTCCTTCTGGAGGCACACAGTCGCATGTTGCTGTTTCAGCTGCCAAAGTTCCTGAACGTTTTCGTGGTGCCTGGTGATGAACTGTCTGAAGTATTCCCTCTTCTGTATTCTGTGTGTGCTGGTTTCATTCCATTTGTAAAACTCCCTGTGTACTGATTCACTTTTCAACCCGTTTCTGTGTGCTTTGCAATTTGCTGTGATGCTTTTACCCGGGGAGGGTCCAGGTTACAGTCCCAGCTCCCAGTCAGGGGAGTGTTCTTACAGCAGCTGGAGTTAAAAACTGAAACTCCTGAAGTCCTGCCTCCTGGAAATAACTCTGAGCAGGTTACACCACTAATTTTGATGACAAAAATACACCTTCTATTTACCTATCTGCATTTTAAGTTGATTAATGTCCAGTCCTTCAAGCAAAGGACTAGAATGAAAAAAAGTCAGTTCTTTCCTGTCTGACATTCAGTTATTATAGCTCCATTCTTATCATAAAACCAGCTGGAGATGTTGGTGCTTACACTCTGAATGGTGATTCTGACCATGAAATTTGTTGGGTTCATATCTTTCAGATTAATTCACTTTTCAGTTAGAGATTTGGTCCTGAAAATCTGAGAATGCTCCTCATTGCAAGCAGTGAAGGTTTTACCATTAGAGCTTAGAACATTCTGGAGATTTTACACTTGGTGGAGAAACCTGAGGTGCTGAAATTCATGAGATCAACACTTTCCCATCTGTGAGAGCCTTTGGAATTGTATTGTACTGCTTGACTTGTATTCAAGCAGGGCCCCAGCAATAATTCATTGTTTCAAGCAAGGAAATGCCTGCTTTAAGTGAACGCCAAATTTATTTAGATTGAAACAGGCAACTTATTTAAAAAACAAAAACTTTATCCAGACAAACATTAGACTAAATAGATGTGAGAAGTTCCATCCTAGCAATTTTTTTTTTGCTCCTAAAGCATCAGCACGGCAGTTGTTTGTTCCATCACACCAGCAGTCTGTCTGCTCCAAGTCATGTGCTCAGGCATCTCTGTGTTGTCTCCAAAGGCAAAAACCCCCTTCTGCCTGAGAGAAAAACTGAATAGTTGTTTTCTTCAAGGCACAGCAAGGAAAGCCTTTTTTTTATTATTATTATTATTCCAAATGGACAGCCCTGCCTTATTCAGTAATCCTTAAAATGACAGCAAGTTTCTTCTCAAAGCTTGTAAATTATAATGAAGATTCGAGTTCTGTCTTGTCACAACAGTCATTTTCCTGGGTAAAACATGGAGTTTGTGTCCAGAATTCGCTGCTCTGGAGTTTATTGCAGGAAAGTAAAGTGTGCTAAACTTTTCTCTTGTGGTCATGGTGTAAGAAGAGCTGGTTCAGGTATATTCTAGAAAAGACACACCTCACTTCAGCCTGGAATTTGTTGTTCACTGGGTGCATTTGACGGGGAAAAAAATAATCCAGTGATTAATCATTCAGTTATGCATTTCTGAATCTCAGAAAATGTGTTCCTTCCTTAATGATTCATCTTTAAAACGGAGTCAGTAAAACAGATTATTTTGGATGTTCTCGTAAGCCACGTTTATCTGCGTGAGGGGTTTTTCAGTGGGGATACTCCAGGATTGCTGGTGTGTGATTGTACAGGTGTAAAACATGGGTTGAGGACAGAAATGACGTTTCTCTTTAAAAGATAGTATAAAAATAAACAATTTTTTGGGTGCAGATGCTTCATGTTTTAGGTAAGATAAAGAGAGTTGTGGTAGTAGCCGTGCAGCCTCTCAGCTGACCAGCTCCTCACTGGGTGTGAGGATGTCCCTTTGTACAACATATTTTCAAAGTGAACATTTTATGAAGTGATGAATAGAAATAGTTTTGGTTATTGGTGAAATATAATTTTTTTTTTTTAATGGAAAGTAGTTCCATTCTTCATACTTCTGAAGAAATAGGTTCTCATCCTCAAATTCTTCATCTCAGCAACACTGTATTCCCTGGGAACATTGCATTAAATTTGGTGAAGGAAAACAGGTATTTGCTGTTAAATATTTATTCTTGCAGCAACTTATTGTTGCAGCTGGAAGCAGGAAATTCTAAAGGAGCCTTTGTCACATTGGAAGGAAGTGTTTCCATAGGAACTGAAGATGTAAAATGTTCCTGGAAAAGTGAACTTGTGTCTGTAGTTCCAAACTTAGCTCCTGTATAAAGTTTTGGTTTTTCTATTCTGTGTTGCTTCAAGATATTAAAATGAGGTTTCCAGCAGATGTGTCCTTTAACAAAATTAAAATAATCTTAAAACCTTTGGGCGAAAGGCTTTCACATTTCCAGTGACCGTGTTTGGAATGTGTGCTTGGCTGGGCTTGATGACATTTTACTGAGAGCTGAAGGAGAAACTTCTGAATGAATTGTTGGTTATACAGTCCTGTGGAAACCAGTCAATAAAACATTTAGGCAAACTCTGTAGGAAATTACAACACAACCTTGAAAACACACAACTAAAAATAGCGTGGAGTGCTGTGCTGTGATTCAGGAGCTCTCTCTGACCAGAAATGCAGAGTCATGAAGCCACTCCTGGAGGTGGTGAAGCTCAGCCGTGGGGAAGCTGGGGACGGTGTGTTTGTCATGGTTTTATCTGGGATAAAACACAGTTTACTCAAATCAGAGTTGCAATAACATCTCATGGGGGTGACTGTGCAGGTTGTGATGCTTTAGGAAGGCTGAGCTGGGACAGAGACTGGACAGAGCTGGAGAATAAAGCAGAGATTTATTGAAAGGCTTTTAGGGTGCACCTTGGGCAGGACAGGGCCTGGCCAGGGCTGCACCCAGGGTGGAACCAAAATGGTCACAAAATGGATAAACAGTCACGAGGTCTCACACTTTTATAAGTTTTGCTCCATTTGCATATTGGAGTTTAATTGTTCAATTACAGCTCCAGGTTGTGAGGTCCCATCCTTTTCCTCCCTTCAGTTTGTGCTTTTGGGCTGAGAGTTGTCCTTAGTCTCCAGCAGGAGGATTTGTTTTGTGTCCCTGCTGTGTGCAGAGCTGAGTGACACCGAGTGTGAGCTCAGAGCTGCACCCCTGGGCAGCACAGAACCTGAGAAACATGAAATTAAAACTTAAAGCATCAGCTGAGCCCTTCTAAATAACGTGTGCAGGTGCAAAAACGGAGTGATCCAACTCTGACCTCTGTTCCCTTGCTCTTCCCCTCACAGCACTGCTCAATCCCGCACTTCTTTCTCGTGCAGGACAAATTTGGAAGCCCTTCAGAAGAAGCTGGAGGAGCTGGAGCTGGATGAGCAGCAGCGGAAGCGCCTGGAAGCGTTCCTGACCCAGAAACAGAAGGTTGGGGAGCTGAAGGACGATGACTTTGAGAAGATCAGTGAGCTGGGAGCAGGGAACGGTGGTGTGGTCTTCAAAGTGTCTCACAAGCCCTCTGGCCTCATAATGGCAAGAAAGGTGAGGGGAGCAGAAAGAACAGCTTGGGGGTGGTGTTTATAGAGGATGTTTCTCTCTTTATTCAGAGAAATAACTGCTGTTGACACACAAAAGTTACTGTTTAATGCCGACTTTGTGTTTCCAGAAGTAGGAAGGGTTGCACTTCCTCATCCTATGTGAGCTTCCCAGTTTTTCTGAGACAGTGTCACACGTGTTAGCAATGAAAGGATTGGCGTTTGTTCCTCCTTTTTCCCTTTCACTCGGGGGTAGGAGGCCTCAGAAATTGCTGGAAGTTATACATTGGACAAAAGTGGCAATATTCTGTATTCTGGGCAGTAAGTTTAGATGAATGCAAAGGGTATCACCTGCTTTAAGAGCTCCCTCACAGGCACACACCAGAAAAGGGCCTCTGGATGAGACTGGAGAAGAGAAGAACTCCAAAAACTGGGAATGAGGGAATGCACTGGCGTTCAGTGACATCCCCTGTTCTGTAGTTCCATCCTGGGATGCAGTTTCTGTGCAGGAAGGGATTTTTCCTTCTCTGAGAGTATTTTTCATGCTTTACAACCTGGAGCAGTTGTGACCTGGTTTGCAAGGGAACTGAGATTTTTATTTTATTTTATTTTATTTTTGACTGAAGTAGCTGGGTGGTTTCATTCTCATTGAGTTTACACGAGAAGGTTTCACTTCCTGTCAATATCCCTGGGAACTGAACACTCATCCCAGGTCCCATTGTTTTACTATGCTGGGAACTTCCCTTTTTGTTTTTTTTTTTCTTTGATTGAGAAGTTGAAGCCTTCAGATATTTCTTTTTAAGAAGGGGGCAGTATCATCTTCAGCAGAACTCAAGGAAAATGTGCACGTGCTAAGAATAAACTGTGCTGAGGCACTGGCAGTTTGGGGAGAAGCGAAGGAAAATGCCCAGTTCTGAGATGTGAGAATTACAAAATGCACAAGTCACTGAGGTTTTCTTGAACTAAATCAATTAAATTGACTTTTGTCTTTTCACCCGCTGTGGGTTTAACAGGAAACTTTGCCCCAATTCATTAATATTTGATGCAACTGAGACGTTTGCTGAATTGCCATTGTTCTTCCATTTATTAACCAAAATTTCATTCCCATAATTCTTTTTTCACAATCTTTCCTTTCATACAAGGAACACACTTGTATTGTATGGGATAAACAGTCTAGTGGGGAAAAAGTATTGGGGAGCTTCTAACTGGAGGTTCAGCTCCTTCCTTGCACTAATGCTTTGCAAACACGTGGACAGATATTATTTTTCAGCAGCTGCCTCTGAGTTAGTGCATCTTTGACACATTTCCCTAAGGAAATGTGCTGGAACAGAAGGTTTTCTGCCGGAGAAGTATTTTGTGAAGAGAGGATGGAATTCCTGCCTTTTCATGGGTGCTGCTGTTGCAGTGTTTTCCCTTGGCCACCAGGAAAACAAGGATGGATTATTTTGGGAAAGGGCCTCAGGAGGAGACGAGATGCTCAAAGCAGAGTCAGCTCCGAGGTCAGGGCACGCTCAGGGCTGCCAGGTGTCGAAAACCTCTCTGAAGGACACAAATCCATCCTGAAGAGAGGATCTGATTTTCTTTAACGGGCCTCTTTTGCAGCTGATCCACCTGGAGATCAAGCCAGCCATCCGCAACCAGATCATCCGGGAGCTGCAGGTGCTGCACGAGTGCAACTCCCCCTACATCGTGGGCTTCTATGGAGCCTTCTACAGTGATGGGGAGATCTCCATCTGCATGGAGCACATGGTGAGTGCCTGGAAAATTCCATTTACTGGGGGTGTTCCACTGGGGGTTATCCACGGAGCAAACCCTCAGTGCCACCATCACCACAGTTCTCTGCTGGGCTGGAGATGTGGTTAGGATTGACTCTGCAAACCTGAGGTTGGGATTGATGGGAGATGTTTCATTCCCTTCTCCAGGCTCTGCCCTGCACAAATGCAGCTTCCCAGTTGCTTCTCTTTAATCCTTTTGTTGTATTTCAAAATATTTACCCGGTCCTGCTACTTAAACACTTGTTCTGACTGGGGTTCAGCTTTGGGTTTGTTTTTTTCTGCAGAATGGACCAGAGCTCACGCTGATACTGCAGACTCTATTTTCGTCCTTATTTATATGAATCCGTATTTTGTCCCTTTTTTAAGATTTGACAGAAAATGCAAACGTGCAGAATCGTGAGCAAACCCGGAGGGATCTTACACAACTTCTTTAACGCCAAAAAAACCTATTTTTAACCGTGTTTCATTTTTCATACAAAGTATACATTCTTCCCAACATCTGTTTGCCTTTCTCCAGCCATATGGACTCAAAACACGGAAAATAAATTTTCTGTAATTAAAGGACAGTCAAATTCGTTGCCTCGCTTGGTGGAGGTTTTTAACAACACAGAACACAATAGAGCTGAAGACCTCTTTATTTTTTCCCCTGAAAAGAGCTGTTTCTTTGGAGAGAAGCTGTATTTTTTTTTTTTTTGTTTTGTTTTTCTGGAAAGTGCATGTGATTGTTTTAATGCTTCTCTGGTCCCTCAGAATTTTTAGAAGGGATCGATGGTTGCTTAGGAACGAGCGCTCCCGATCCGCGTTCCAGGCGTGCGAGGGCCCAGGGGAAGGTGTGCAACCCCAAAAAACACAAATTCCTGCTGGGAACTGGAAAGCTGAGCCCTCAAAGTTGAAAGGGAGAGTGAAAAATAGGAAAGCAGGTGTTAAAAATCCCCTGTCTGGGCATCGTTTGGGAATATTTGGAATGTCACAGGGGTGTTACCACATTCCGGAGGAGAGGTGGTGATCCAAGAGGGAAATAAAAGACCTAAAGAGTCTCAATTTGTTTGTCAGTGAGAAAATCACCAGCAGCAGCCAGGGTGTGTAGGTTCCTGAGCAGGGAATAATGTATCTGACAGGGAATATTAACATTTTCAATTGAAGAGAAGGAGAGGTGAAATCTGGTGGCTCGGTGCTGAGTCTGGTCCAGGCCAGACTGGATACATTTTATACACAGAACAACTGATCAATAAGTTAGGAACTCAAAAGGTGGATTATTTAAATTATAGTCCTAATTTAGCATTAATCTTAAGGCAGATCATTGGTAGAAGTTTTTGTTCTCCTTTTGGATACAAAAATGGGTGAAAATCTCCAATCTGAGTTGTTACCACTCAGAAATCTTATTTTTAGCAGTGGGTTACAAAACCCAAGTAGGATTACGAACAAAAAGTTGGAGGTGGAGCGGGGATGGAGCTGGAGTGCTGGATATTTTTAGGTGCCTAAATTCAAGATCAATGCCTAACTTTGCTTAGCAGCAGGTATTTAACAGGCAAAAGCTTTGGAGGCAGCTCCTGCAAGACACTGAAGGCTGCAGCCAACACAAGGCAGCTGAATTGTGTTCAGCCTTGTCTAGGATCAGAGCTGGTGCTCAGGGAAGGGGAAAAAAGGGTTTTTTTTCTGTACAAAATGATGGTTAATATACCAGTATCCCAGCAGAGACAGCTGTCCAGAAATTCAGACTTTTAACAAGAGATTTCTGGAGAAATTGTGAAAATTTCTAGAGAAACCTGTGAAGTTGTTTTTTTTCTGCTGGTGTATTTTTAATCAAGTGTGGAGTATGTGGGTGTGTTTTTTTACAGAACACGTGATCAGGTAAGTATTTATATACTTCTCATAAGAGTTGTAGATTTTTGTCCTCAAATAATAAACTTTTTTGTTCCGGTTTTGTTTTTTTTTTTTTGCTTTCACCGTGTGGAAATGTTGATGAAAACTTCCAAAGGGGAGGTTAAGGCAGACGGCAATTAATTATTCCAGATGGATCTTTATGTCAAGTGTGGGGAGTTATCCAGTGCTGATCCAGCCAACAGGATATGGTTTTAAATTTGAAAAATAACTTTTCAGTCTCTCCTTTGGTTGTATATTCTCTGCTCCAGAGAATCCAGACCTTATGCACAAGTCTATTGTTGAATCAGTTGCTAAAAATAAACAGCATTTTTCCCAGTTTTCCTTTTGAAAAGCTCTTAGCAACAGTGGGATATATTTGCCTTTGCTGGGGGTGTGTGTGCTTGCAGGCAGTTTATTTAATCTAATAAACAAGGCCATGGCTTCCCAGGGAACCTTCAAAACATCTTCTGCCTGTTTTGGTTCTTTCTGTGCCAAGCCAACCTCCCATCCTTGGGAGAGTCACCCTGGACCTGCAGAACTGACAGAGGCATCTCCTCCTGTGCAGGGGAGAGGAGTGCGATGGGGATCTGGCTTCTCTCATCACCCTGGGGTGCCCCTGGCACGGTTTTCCAGAGAATCTGGGAATTCCTGGATCCCTGGAAGTGCCCAAGGCCAGGCTGGAGGGGCTTGGAGCAGCCTGGGGCAGTGGAGATGTCCCTGCCCCAGGTTTCGAGGTCCCTTCGTTCTGGGATTTTCAAGCAGAAAACTCTTGTCTCTTCCAGTGTGCTGAGTTTTCAGCCCCATAATGAGGATCAATAAAACCTTTTCTTTGTGTCTTTGGAGGAGGAGGATTATCGTGGGCGGCTGTGGAAAGGAAAGAAAATGCCTTGGACTGAAAATGACAGAAACCTGTGAAATCCTTCCTGCTTGCTTGTCACTGTTCGTGGCCAGTGCTTCCTTTAGGAGATGCAAACCGTGGAAATGCTGCTCTGCAAGAGCATTGTGTGCAGTGTTTATTTGAGTGGATGTTGTTAGTGGCCAAATGTTTGTTTAAAATAAACACAGACCCGACTGATTCCTCCTGAGGAGAGATTTGTTGGTTTCAGGTTTGCACCACAACAATGTTAAACCACACACAAAGACATTTTATTTTTTATTTTTGAACAAATCGAGGCTTCAGTTTACAGCTTAGAATATTTTTAGAGCAATTTGGTTCAAGTTTGACTGTTCAAATATTTCTTTTTAGGATGGTGGCTCCTTGGATCAAGTGCTGAAAAAGGCCGGGAGGATTCCAGAGCAGATCCTGGGCAAAGTCAGCATTGCGGTGAGTGGCACCCTGTGGGGCTTGGAGGGGCAGTGCCACGTCCAGGGATGAGGGAGAAGGGAATATTCCCAGATTTTTTCAGTGTTTCTCTTCAGTTTTTGAGTTTCTTCTCTAAAGCATGTTTGTACGTGGTAGCTCTGGGCACTGGAATGAGCAACACATTCTGGAGCTGCTGCTTTTGCATCACTTGATGCTTCTGGATAAGAGCTGAATTAACATCCTTTTTTTCAATATTACCTTTTGCCCTCCATTCTGCAGCAAGCTCTGTGTCCAGAGCCTCCAGGAAGGGGTTGGGTTTGTGTTTTGTTTTCCTAGTCTGAGCTGGAGGTACAAATTAAAGCTCAGTGTTGATTGGCAGTGGTTACATTTTGGGATTTCTGTTAAGCTGCGTGCATTTGGAATTCTTGTACGGACAAAGCATTCAACTCTCTCTTCTGCTTCCTAAGTTAATTTCTTTTTCATTTGTCTCTAGGTAATAAAAGGACTCACATATCTGAGAGAAAAGCATAAAATAATGCACAGAGGTGAGATAAAAGTTTGTGTTTTAACTTTCCTTGAGCATCATTTTTATTCACATTTAAATACCTCTTTTTTTTTTTCTCTATGCTTGTTTCTTTATGGTTCCATCTGACTTTGGTTCAAAGGGTTTTTCTTTGGCAGTGTAAGACAAACTTTTTGTTTTAAATCCAAATCTCTTACCATGCCTATCAGGTATCTTCAGCTTCTGTCTCCCTGCAGCTTTTCTGGGTTTATAATCCATGCTGGAACTGCTGTTCTTGCGTTCTGTGTGCACACACAACTTGAGACTGATTGCAATTAAAACCTCTGACCTGAATTTCATTTGACTGTTCAATAGGCACTGCCATTAGAACTTTTAAAAGGGAGTCACTTTTTTGCCCATCTGTCCTACATCCACATGGTGTTTATTGAGAGCCTTCAGGGAGAACTGCATCCTTTTTATACGTTACAAACAATTAAAAAAACCACGGTGAGGCTGTGTAAAATGGGAGTGTTGCTTCTCCTGGGTCTTTAGTTACTTCAGAGTAGCTGTATTGGATTATTTTCTGCTTTCAGTTGCCCTTTTGAAAATCCAGCTCCTCCATTAAAGGATGTTCCATTAAAGAAGAATGACCCTTGGTACAGTAATAAATCCACGATTGCTGCTGTGGGTGTGCTGTGAAGGTGGAGCTTTGGACCACAGGAGAATATTCAGATTATAAAATATCCGCAGCAGACATTAATACACGTCTGAATTTACATTTACTGCCCAGACCAAGAGGAGGAATCAGCAATCCCAGCTTGCAGAAGCTGTTGTAGGATCACCTTACACATGGAGTTGTGTTTATCACACATTCCCGCTTTGTGGGGTGTTTTTCTAAAACAAATATAGCTCTCTTGTGGAGCAGGGAGGTTGAAGGGAGACTCTAAACATTTCTGGTGACAGTTTCAAAGTCATTTGTGTCTGTTCAGAGCATAAGGACTCCAGGGAAAGAGATCACCTTATTTTAGGGCATCCTGGAAGAGTTTCTGCTGCATCTTGTTGTTCTCAAGTCAGCCACAGCAGTGGGTTGTTACTATGTTGGCTGCTTGGGGTTTGGGTTTTTTTTTAGGTTGATCTTGCTGAGCTGAGGCAGCAGGTTTTATTTATTTATTTTCATTTTTGCAGTCTGTCAATCTGATAAATCCAAAACGAAGCCTTCCTGATCTTGTTTAAGTGCAGCTTAACCTTGTGGTATTTGCTCCATCAGAGGCTACACTGCAGGTTCATGGGCCAACAAAAATTCCTCTTCTACGACAAAAGAATTCCTCTTCTACAACAAAAAAAATCCTCTTCTACAACAAAAATTCCTCTTCTACACTGCTTCCAGTTTTACTGGGTTGTGAGTGTCCCTGCAGTGTCAGATTCCATGTGCATGCTGTGGTTGTAATGTTTCAGCTCCGTTTCCATCCCGTGTGCTCTGCCAGCAGCAGGAATTGGTGACCCTGTGCACTCCTTGCAGAAGCTGCTCCGTGATCACATCACATCTGTGATGTCTGATGCAGAGGGAGCCAAAATGACATTCTGGGAGCTGCTCGTGGCCAGTGCTGGCAGCTGAAAGGAGAATCAGTCAGAGCAGTGAGAGGTTTTCACTTCTCTGGAGAGCCAGAGCCAAACTTGCAGCTCC
Organism: Hirundo rustica; assembly: GCF_015227805.2. Lineage (NCBI taxonomy): Eukaryota > Metazoa > Chordata > Aves > Passeriformes > Hirundinidae > Hirundo > Hirundo rustica. The sequence continues at coordinate 18,506,527 of NC_053462.1, forward strand.
TGTCCTCGATGGCTCTGTGCCACAGGCTCTGTGCATTATTTGGACACCCCTTGTGAAGGGTGGAGCGCAGGTGAAGCTGCTGCTGGTGGTTTTTGCCAAACTGCCTCTTCCTTGAATCCCAGCTGAAGCAAAGAGCGCTGGTGAAAGCACTTTTCCTGTAACTGTGTCAGCATTGTTTTATACACAGCTCTAATAATGGCAGATTTCTGTGCTTTGCTTTCTCTGCTGCGCTGACAAGGTGAGAACAGCATCTCACACGGGCCGTTTGTTCTCACTCAGCCATCCCTGGGGGAAATGTGTGCACTTGGTGGGTTTGTTTGCAGCAGGATTTATTGGAGTTGTGCTGTGGGGAGGGTGGGTGACCTAAAAATGAGGAGACATCCCTGTAAAACATGAGAACATGGCAACAAAGGGCCAAAAAAATCTGTTCTTAAATCTAAAGACAGCCAGGCTTGTGAGAACTCATTTGCAGGAAGGAATTTATTCTACTGCTGTGATTTATTACTTGTGGCAATATCAGCAAGTTTGGAATATTTAACCTGAACTGCTCCAGTGCACAGCTGTGTCCTGGACTAACAGAGGAAAAGTGTTCTCTTGTCGTTCCAGACAGCTCAAGGAAGAAGTTTTCCGGGTTTTTTAGAGCAGGAATGGAAAATACAGTCCTTTTTATAGAGGAAAAGACAGTTCTTTTATAGAGGGTTTGCTCATGTGGAGCACTGCTTTGTGTTCTGGTCCTCTCTGAAGAGACAGGAATGAAATCACAAAAACCTCTGGAAGTTCAACTGGTGGGATCCAAGGCAGGCACAAGAAAGGAAGGGATGAGGAACACGACTGTGCTGGATATTTTAATAACATCTCCTATTCTGTTAACTAAAGACATCTGTGGTGCTGTCTGGAGTTTAATCCTCTCGGGGCAGTCTGTCCCTGCAGAGAAGCTGCTCTGGAAGGTTTTGAACCCCAGCTGGAGGCAGCAGCCTCAGGGCAGCAGGCACCAGCCAGCAGGGAAGTGTCACTGCTCTGTTCCAGAGGATTCTCCTGAGATCCTGCCTTGGAAGATTCCAGTAATGTGCTGCAGGACACATCTCTGATCCATGTCCTCACAGGTCTGCCCAGGAACTGGCGCAGAGTGAATTCTGGGCTGAAGGGGTTATGACAACATCCAGGGCCACCTTTGGATGAAAGGAACTTGTGGGGCAAGTTCATTCCCAGCAAACTTCCCAGAAATGACCAGGGATTCTGGAAACTTCTCTGTGTTCCCAGCTCCCTTTGCAGTGTCGTAAATCCATCCCCCCAGCAAAGGGCTTCTCTAGAATTCTCTTCCTGGCTTGTCAGGGGTGGTATGTAAAATATCTCCCACTTTCTTTCAAACTGAAATGCTTGCATAACACATTGTGTGTTCCTTTTGTCTGTTCCTCGCAAGTTCCAGCGTGGATTTTTGCAGGAAGCCTTGGCTTTCCTGCTCCTCTGGTTTCCAGAGAAACTGCTCAAGTGCTCAGAGGCTCTGGAGTGAAAATAGAATAGGTGCTACATTCAGAAGGGTGGAAAGGCAGCAGCCTTCCAAACATCACCCCGATCACATGGGGAGCCCTGTGTGGAAAATGGAAATACTCCGGGGAGGAGATGGGGCTGCTGTGCTCGTCTGAGAGCTGCAGTGTGGCATTGCCACCTGCAGAAGCACTCAGGGAGAAGGGGAGCCTACAGGAGACCAGGGGGTTCTGAAAATTAAAGCTGCTCAGAAAGAGAATTGTGTTTGGGGCACTGACAGTGGAATGGTAATGGGTTTTTCTTTGCCATTTAATGATGAGGTATCGATGAACTCTAGAGATGAGAGTGAGGATTGGCATCTTTGTTCTGAGTTGAGTTTGTAGCTGTGCAGCGACGAGCAGCACAAATCTGGCTATCTGGGATTTGTTCAGTGCTGCTGTGCCTGCAGTGTGCTTTGCAAACCCTGTTTTTCCCACCTTGCTTTTGCACAGAGCTTTGGGTGCAGATCCCTGTGCAGCTGGGAATCTCGAATCTCTGCTCGCTGCTTCCCTGCTCCAGCTGCTTGGGCTTTGGCTTCGGTTTGTTTTTTAGCTCCTGCTGGAGTTTTAAACTGCTGGCTCAAGCTCCCAGCCTGGATTCTTCCTTTCCACGGTGAAATTTCCCTGGGTGAGGTCTCTCAGCAGGCCAGGCTGGCCCAGAGGAGGCAGAGCTTGCAGAAGATCCAGCTGTGTGCCCACCCAGCCAGATCCTCTCCCAGGGGTGGGGAATTGAAAGCAGCGCACACAAAATACCTGCCTGGATTTTCCATCCACAAATCACAGCGGGGAACTGTGCCTGGGCAGTTGCAGTTGCCTGGCAAGGGATGGCAGGGACAAAAAAAAATGGAGCCACAATTTCCCAAAGCAGATAATTATCCAAACTTTGTGTTAATCCTCAAAAGGGAGCTGGGGGGAGAACAGCTGAAGTTGTTTTATTTTCCCCTCCCCATGGGTCTTTGTCACATCAGTGTCCTCTTCCCAGGGACATCCCGTGGGCATCCCAAGCAAAGGGCAGCTCCTGGAATAGATCTGTGCTTAAGAGCAAAAAAACAAATGAAAATGTGGCAGCCTGCAGACTTCTGAGTCTGCCCTAAAGTGAAATTATGATTCTCTTTCTTCAATTTTCCAGCTCCCTTTTTTCCTGCAGCCTTGCTCTGCCAGTGTGGGCTGTTGGCTGCTTATTTTTGATAATGTGTTGGTAATGACCAGTTAAGCAGTGAGACACAGGGAAAAAAACCTCCTTACAGCTGTAAAAGAAACTCTGCACGCTTGTTCCCTGTACCTTTGCATTCACAAAGAGCTGTTATTAGTTGCTAAGCTACCAGTGACCCTTATTAAATTTCCATTTAGGAAAAGTGATTAATTCAAAATCAGGAGGGGGCTCTGGCACAGGGAAAAAAAAACCAACTCAAATTATTTTAAATACACATTTTTGATAATAGGAAAAATATTTTTTCAGAGCTTTTAAAAAAAACAACAAAAACACCCAAATCAAAACCAACAAACAAACCCAAGACCACCACCCAAAAAAACCCCAATAAACCCAAACCCAGAAAGCAAGAACCCACTCCAGGGAGTGTTTGGCCACAGGATGATTAATCCTATGTAGGTATGAAGGAATGATAATGTGGCTGCTGTGATTAATTGACCTTTGTAAAATAAATATCTAGGGCCTCTTTATTGATCGTTTCTAGGCAAAGTATCATCATTCAGGAGGAGTTATGCTGTTGTACACTTATTTATCTCAAAGGAGATCATTTATCTGCAAGGAGGATGTGGATGCCCAAAACTAATATTTAAAAGCCAGGAAATGGGATGAAATCAAAAAGCTGACAACCTTTTTTGCATGTATAACTTTGAATATTTCTTCTTATTTATCTGTAGTTAAAGAGTCTGTGAGATGGGCCCAAATCTCTGATTATTCCCAGAGAGGGGCCAGAATTGTGTCACAGAAGGGAGACAAAAGGAGGCACATGAGAATCCTCACCTCACATTGTCAGATTTCCTGCTTTATCTCCTAAGTCCTCCTTTTCTTTTTTTTTTTTCCAATTTATTTTCCAGATGTGAAACCATCCAACATTTTGGTAAACTCTAGAGGTGAAATCAAGCTTTGTGACTTTGGTGTCAGTGGGCAGCTGATCGATTCCATGGCAAACTCCTTTGTTGGCACGCGCTCCTACATGTCTGTGAGTACAGCTTTAGGTGCGGGTTTCACAGCTCTGCCTTTGTCAGGGTTGAGTTGTCCCGGTTCTGGTGACCAAACAAGAACCAACTGTTGCTGTTCCTGGTTCAGCTCTTCCTGCATTCCAGGAATATTCTGGTGTCATATCAGATTGTCGTGTGGGGAGGAAGAGCTGTTGCAGGAAAAGCCAAAAACTTGGAATATTTATAACGCTCCAGGAGAGCCGGGGCTGTGTCTGCACTGCAGAACCTGGCCAGTTCTTGCCTTTGGGGGTTGTACACGTGTGTCTCCCAGAAAATCCCAGTGTTTGTGGTTTGTTTTCCTTGGGAAGCGTGCTCCTCTTCCCACTCTGTAGGCACAGCGGTGGGACTGCTCCCAGATCCCAGCGTGGCTGCAGCAGCAGGAGGAATCCTGGCAGTGGGCAGGGAATTCACCTGGGGCTGTTTGCAGCTCCTGTGGGTGAGGAACACCTTGGAACTTCTTTCCAGAGGAGCTCTCTGTGTGATGTGCAAGCCCCAGCTCATGGCAACAAGAGCTCTTTCGTTCTCACGCACCTTGTTCAGCACACAATTAACTGCTGCACTTGTTCCCAGCCCTGGCTGCAGGATTGAAGCTGTGTGGGCTTAGACTTGAAGGGAAAAAGCTTTGATGCAGCCTCTGTTCAGCAGGAGCCCTGCATTGTCTCTGTGCCACTTCACCTTGGTGACACACCTGAGATCAGGCTGGCCTCGAAGTTCTCACCTCTGGGGGCTGTTGCTAACGAGCAAACCCAAATCCAGAGCTCCAGCTCATCCCTGCTCCTGCCTTTCCCTGGCTCTTCCAGGGGAAGGGATGAGAGCCATGTGCTGCCTGCCTTGGCTTCTCTTCAGTTTGTTGTTTTTACAGGCTGAGGGTTGGCTTTGCTCTCTGGCATCACAGACCAAGCCACGAGGGGGGTTTTGTCTCTTCTCTTGCAGTAGCTCCCTTTGCACACTTCTGTACATACAAACCCATAGGGAATTATTGCATGCAAACATCCCTTTTTACCACATGGAGGTCTGTAAAAACAACAGTGCTTAACTTGAACAGATTTCTAGATTTTAATGATTATTTATAGAACAAGTGCTCTCTCTGTTTCCTGCTCTTTCTCACCCACCCACCTTCCTTTACGCTTGTATTTTATGAAAATCTTGGGATTTGGACATTCTTATTGCTGTCCAGCAGTTGTGTAGTTTGTTCCAGACGGCTTTGGAACTGACTGAGGTGGGACACTGGAGAAAACTCAAATATAATCTCAGTAAATGCTACAAAACTAATTAAACAAAACTATCACCCCCCTATGGCAGAAGGAAGAGGCTTTTCTGCATTCTCACATTCTCTGAGAGGGAGTTTCAAATTGCATATGTATTTTTTCAATATGTGCATGTAATCAGAGAAGAATCTGCACCACTTTGGTAAAATAGGAGCTTCATTTTAAAAGGAGTAGAGAAAAGTGAACATTTTCTCTGAGAACTCTCAGTAAAAATGGATTTAAGTAGATTGATGTATTAATAATTTGAGGAGCCATATTCAGCACTGAACATAGACAAAGCAGGTGCAAAAATTAAGCAGAGGGAGTTGGTGCAGCCCTCGTCTGCTGGTGTTGGCAGAAGCAGGAGGTGGACACACTGCTCACAGCTGAGGGTCTGTGAAGCAGTGGGACTGGAATAGCCAGATACATTTCTGATCATGATTCACCTGACCAAACCCACCCCAAACCTCAACACCTTTACGGTGTGTGGATCTCCTAAAGACAATACAAAAGATATTTTTGGCTGAGTCTGATCTCGCCTGCAGAGCCTTGTGTAATACTTCCAATTAGATGTGCGCTAAAGAAACGAACCAGCACAGAAGAGAATAATTTCTGAAGAGTCTCGCGGTTGTTTGCAGTGCTGGAATGTTTGGGGAACTTCAGGAAATACAGAGGACAGAAAAATATTTTCTGGTATTTCCAGGAAAACACCAGCAAGTCACTCATTTGAGCATGCTGTGCTAATAAGCTGAGGTTTCATCCTTTAATTTATCCAGGTCGTTGCAGAATGTAATTTTTTTTTGTCATTTCTTGTTACAAACCTCTCCTCCCCTCCCCTGTGTTTTGCAGCCCGAGAGGCTGCAGGGCACTCACTACTCGGTGCAGTCGGATATCTGGAGCATGGGGCTGTCCCTGGTGGAGATGGCCATTGGCAGATACCCCATTCCCCCTCCTGACTCCAAGGAGCTGGAACTGATGTTTGGCTGCCCCGTGGAGGGGGATTCTCCGGTCACAGAGACCTCTCCCAGGCAAAGAGCGCCCGGCCGACCCATGAGCTGTGAGTTCCTGAGCTCATTCCCAGCACCCTTCCCTGCCACTGTACCTGATCCTGCTCTGCACACTGGGGCTTTAAACATCTCAAAAATCAGTAGTGGGCACCTGGCTGAGCTCCAGTTGGAGCAGAGCACCAGAGACCCTTTTGTTGGTGCTTCTCGTGAGCAGCCCCGAGGTCCCACACTCGGGTGCGTTCGCTCTGGATTTCTCCCAGATGCTGCTCCGAGTGCAGCAGGGTGGTTCCCGGTGAAGTGAATGCTTTGGGTCACACCTGGAAACGTCTCCTTGCATGAAAGCGTTTCCCTGTTGCTGTAGCACCTTTTCCCTGTAAATCTGCTGGGTGCCAGGTGCCAACAGTGTCAGATTTTGGCTCCCTAAAGCCGTGCAGGGACAGTGGCACTGAGCCCACCTCTCCCATTTCTCCCCAGCCTACGGATCGGACAGCAGACCCCCAATGGCAATCTTTGAACTTCTGGATTACATCGTCAATGAGGTAATTCATAAACTTAAAAATCTGCCCTTTACAACTGTAAACTTTTAGAGCATCCTGGAGTCTGGGGGACCCTGGGGTTAGTGCTGTTTAGTCTGGTTTAGCCTTATGACTCACAATTCTCTTATCTTTCAAATAGCTAAGCTCCAAAGCTAGTTAGAGATTCCTATTTTAGAATGGGTCGTTTCCAGTATTTTCACAAGTATCACTGAAACTTGTGTGACTCCACTGCTTGTGTTCCTCAAAAGAAAAAAGACAAACATGCTCATGTTAGCTGGCATTTGTAGCATTGGATAACAGTTGTTCCAGCTGGATGAATTATTGAAAAGTGTCCAACTCACCCATTTCAAAGGCACAGTTGGTGTCTGGGTCCCTGCGTTGCCTGTGCCACTGAGGAACTGATAAATTGCTTCTGTAACTCATCTGCTTGCACAATTCTCTCAGATTACAAATCTGTTTTGCATATTACATAACAGCCCAATCTGCCAGCACCGACTCTGGGAACAGAGTTAGCATTGAATTACTTCAGCTGCTGTGCTCCTGCTCCTGCAGCATCCCTGAGGGGGTCAGTTTGGGCTGAAAAGCTGCAGGAGCTGAGAGTTTGGTAAGATTATCCTGTGCCACCCCGATTTAGCACAGACTTCTTCAGCAGGAGCTGCTCCCTCCAGCACAGGCTGTGCACCAGTGAGGGAAGAGTGCAGGCCTTGTCTGTGCTCTGTGCATAAAAGTGACTCAGTGTTAAGGATGGAAACTTAACCCTGATCCTGCAGCAAAGTCCTGGAGGAGGAGCCAACATCTCGTACCAAGGTTTATGCAGTCCCCCTTCTTTGTTTGTCAGAATTCTTTCTGAATTCAGAGCCTGAACAAACTCATTCCCAGGGACAGAAAATTTACATCAGAAGGACTATGGAACTAATGCTGTGCAGGGCATCTTCCCTCAGCAGTGTGGAGAATGACAGGGTGCTAATTAGCGCTCTGAGCCTTCTTTAATGAGACCTGAGGCTGTGCTCACCCCATTCAGGTGTGTGTGTGGAGAAAGTAAAACATCCAACCAAGCAAACCCCAACAAAACCCACCCCACAGCAGGGGAACTCTGATTTGTTACTGAAACACCTGAAATCCTGCAGCTGGCAGCAATAACCCAAATCAGCCAGGGTTTTACAGCTTTGCTCAGGTGTGGGACATGTAACCGGGTACGTTGTGCATCCTCGTGTATTAGTTATGCTGAATGATTGCTGAATTTGTTTGTTTGTTTGTTTGACTGTTTCTTTATTTATTTACAGCCACCTCCAAAACTGCCCAACGGTGTCTTTGGTTCTGAATTTCAAGATTTTGTTAACAAATGGTGAGCATTTTCCTCTCTGTTTTCTCTGTGGCTGAGTGACGGAGGGACACGCTGGGCTCAGCCCTGCTTTGTCCATCGGGCACTTGGCAATTACAGTCCCTGCTCCAGGCCAGGGCAAATGTAAGGAATGCAATCGGCATAATCCTCTTGGGGTGTTAATTGCCTGAAGTTCATCCAGAGGAGCCCCAAGGCTCAGGGAGATTCTCCTCTTCAGCGTTTCTGAATTTCTGCTGCTGTGTGCAGCTCAGAGCAGCCCTTTCCCAGCCTGAGGGAGTGACCCCCAGCACAGGCAGCTTCTGCAGGGCTCAGGCACATCATCCTGCAGAGCCTGTGCACGCCCTGCACGATCCTGCAGGCTCCAGAGGGTTTTTTCTTGCCCAGGAACCAACACCTTTGTCCCAGCAGCCATTCCCCCACCTCTTCACTTGCACCTCAGTGATGCCAGCACTGCACCAGTGCTAAAGGGAGGCAGCTCACTGCAGTTCAAAAGTTTGTTTATTTATCAAATATCTGTATTTACAGCTGCCAAAAGGAAGCACAGTCATGTAACAGCACTACTTGATACTGAGCTTGAAGAGACTTGGGGCAAAGAAACGTGAGGGATGGAGGGGTTCACGTTGTTTTCATTGAAATGGGATTTATCTCCCCAGCTTGGTTTAGACACTGAGCAGCCAGAGACAACTCAGGATTTCTTCTCTGGAGCTGTGGAACCCACAGAAGGGAACTGCAGGCTCCCATCTCTGTCTGAGTGGCACCTGATGCTTTTATCGAGCTGTGCCACCAGACCAGAGCGGTACAACCAACAACTCCAGCCTGATTTTAAAAGATAACAGAGTGTAACTTGTGCACCACTTTGTGTTTTCCTAGTTTAATTAAAAATCCTGCTGAGAGAGCCGACTTGAAGCAGCTGATGGTAAGTGAAGGTTTTTAATTGGATCTAAGAGCCCTTTCCCAGGCAGGTTGGCTTCCTCAGCTGGCCCGGAGCAGATCAGAGTGGCCTCCAGGCTGGCTGGTGGCCCACGAGCAGCTCAGCTTGAGGAGGAACAGCTTTTCTGAGCTAGAGATCAAGGGGCTGCAGGTTTCACACCCTCCTACAACAGGGACTGGCAAGGAGACCAAAAAGTCCGCTGGGTTGTGGAGTCTGCCATTTGATAATCACAACGGGTGACTTAAATTAATTAACAACAGAGTTCTCTCTTGGGTTTGTTAGTTAAATGATAAAGTATTGGTTAATACTTTTAGGAGAACAAAAGAACAAGGCTCCACGTACCATATGGACTAATTAAACACATTTTTAATCATCTGTTGTGAAACACAAGATTTGTCACTTTATCTTTGTCTTGCAAAATCTATAGAACTCATTACAAACCCTGCATTTTTTTCCCTGTGTGAAATAAGCATATCAATCTCAGTGCATCTTTTTTATGGTTTGAAGCGTAGTGCCAGGACTTCAGCCGTACTGCAGAAAATCAGGTTTTCCCTGCTGCACAATAATGGTGCAAAATGCAGAGAGACTCTTTTTATTACCAAAAGCCTTTTAGTGCCCAGGCAGACATTTTCCAGAGTCTTACCTCGAGTGGCTGAGTCACATCCTTATCACTCCTGCTGGTGCAAGCGCTCTGTGGCAGGATTCCTCTGGGATCCTTTGCCAGGCGCTGCCCGTTCCGCGGAAAACTCCGCGCGTGGTTTGCAGTTTCCCAGCTCGATCGCTGCGCGGGGATTTGTGGTCCTGGGTGCTCCTGAGGGCTGCTCCTGAGCAGGCTGAGAGCTGCCACACTGACCCCGTTCTCCTGTGCCCAGATCCACGCTTTCATCAAGAGATCCGAGGCGGAGGAGGTGGATTTTGCGGGGTGGCTCTGCTCCACCATCGGCCTTAACCAGCCCAGCACCCCCACGCACGCCGCCGGCGTCTGAGCGCGGGGGCAGCTCCTGGACTGTACCTCTGGTGACAACGACGCTCTCCTGGTCCTCTTTCCTCAGCTTGTACCTGTTCAAACATGTATTTCACCTCTTAAGGAAGAATGTCTTGATAGCATGTGCCAAAACGGTTTTAAATCTCGTCCTAAACTAATTGGTATCGTACCGGGTCCCGTCGTTCACTGACCAAATGTAAGCTGTGTAAGTTCCAGTGCTTGCTGATTTTAGGTGATTTATGGATATTCTTTCTTAACAAAAATATCACTGGGGCAAGAGTGGGGGCGGTCGGCCCCTGGCTTGTTTGAACTTTTCTCAAGACTCTTTGTAAATCGTTGGTACTTCAATCATGCTTTCCCTGAGCTCCCCGGGCTCGGGATCGGGATGCTCCGAGCCTGTCTGTGAGCATGCTTTGCTGCTGCCCAGCTGTTCCTCAAAGTTAGGCTCCAATGTTGCTGTTGTCTAGAGATCTCTCTCTCTTTTGCAGGTGAAGAAGGCAAGAGCTCTGCATTTCTCGGAATGCACAGGGCAATATTCTAATTGTAGACTTGTTCATATTTCTATATTTATTTTTCGAACATATCATCATCCTTGGATTTAGTGATGTCTTTCTAATTGATTTTTAAAAGTTAGTTCTTGGAAGTGTCCTATGGAATCGAGACAATGATCCAAGCACTTTGCTTTCTTTTAACCTAAAGAGTCATGACAACTGTGTTTAGTGTCTAAAAGTGTATGAAAATCCTTTATTGTTTTATTCTCTCGGATGTTTAGCAATGGGTTCTCTTAATAAATAAATATATTATCAAGTAACTTCTTGAAGCTTTTTTTTTTTTTTTTTTTAGAACGTGACCCAGGCTTTAATCTGGTCACTGCACTATAAATTTCAGCTCTTTGAAAAGATGCTTTAGATGAGGAAATACCTGAAATTCTTCCCAGAAGGAATCACCATCAGCGGGGACACGAACTTCCACATGGCCAGAGGATCGGGTATCAAAGGGCTGGCACAGCCAGCAGGGCAGGAAATGGCTCAGGGACACATCCAGGGCTTCCTCCAGCCCTGAAGTGACAGCTGGGAGGGCGTAAATCCAACACTTCCCTGAGCTTTACCTACACCCAGCAAACAGACCCACGCCAGAGCCTTTTGCTGTTGGCTAAAAAGAAATACACAGCAAGGTTTGAGAGGTTTAACTCCCACTTTGGCCTCCCCAGACAGCAAGAATTCGGGCACCGTGAGCACAGGTGTGGGGAAGGACGGCAGGAGGAGAACTTTATTGCAACATGCACGAGAACTGGGCTGTTCAAATCCAAAAGCAAGGGAGTCGTTCACAAAAGCAGCAGGAATTCTATCCATGAAAACTACTCTGAGCACAAATAACGTTTTTCAACAGTCAGAATTATCCTTTGGAGCTGAAATGTGCCAGGAAAGGCCAGGATGGCTCCTGAGCTCCTCCCAAAGCAGCTCCTCACACACAGCACTGCAAGGGCTTATCTGACCATAACGGTTTTGGCTCAGACTTTAGGGATTTTTTTTACCTTTAGAGATTCTTTAACCTACCTAAAGAGATTCTTTAACAATCTCTTCATTCCTGTTCTAAATTCCTTCATTAAGATAGCCAGGATCCTCAAAACCTTGGACAGTCTTCAGTACAGGATGAAGCCACATTTACACCCCAACAGTTTCCGTTGGTACAAACCAAACAAGAGCCAAATTAACACTCATTAAACAGTGGCAGGAACTCACTGGAGGCTGAATGTCAGTTCTGACCACTCCCAGGATACCAAACACTTTTCCAAATGCAAAAATTGTGGAGATTTCACATCACTTTCCATTTTTAATTAGGTTCTTAAACTCCTCATGCTCCTCCTTGAGAATCACATGGAAGCAGGTGACCTTGCTTTGATTAATGAGGTTACAATGAGAGAAAAAGAAAATAACACCAGCTCAGGATTATCAGATTATTTTAAGCACCACAGATCATTTCTTACTCTACAATTTGTGGACAAATAAAAGGCTCCTTGGCTGCAGAAGTGGAAAGTCCTTTGGGACAGACTGACAGAACTGAGGAGCACCAGGAGGACAGAGAGACCTCCCTGCTGTGCACAGAACTGGGCTGACACTGGGAGGACTCTGGGAGTAACTCCAGCTTTCCAGGGAACTGAGAACACAGCAGCTGAAGGCTGGAGACAGCCGTGGACACATCTTTCCTCACCCTGGATCCTAAATTCCCAGTTTAGGCAAATGAGGTTATCATGTAATCACTGGGGCAGCACCAGCCCCAGGACCTGGATTTGTTTCTCACATCAGTTAGTGAGAACAGACTATTATTGCTTTTAGTGCGTGTGTTAATTAGTCTGATTGATCAATCATTTCTCCCTTCCACATACAAAGATGTCATAAGAGCTACATTAGGTTTGAAATGTGGAATGGGTTATGCTACATATTTGTGCAGCAGATTTTCATTCTTTCAGCATCTGAGTCAAGATGTGCCCAGCCTGTGAAATTCCTGTGTTCAGTGTCACTGCCCTCAACTCTGATATATCAAATAGTTCATATCCACACACAGCACAAAATGGAAATCGCTTGGTGAGTTTCAAATGAATGAAGAAGAAATTCCTGAGTCTGTATTAAAAACCATCTCTGATTTTTTTCCTCTCAAGAATCAGATTCTTCCTCTTCTTCCTCCTCTTTGTCACCCTGAAGACTGAGGTGTAACTGGGTTTGATTGATGGCAGCCTCGTTGTCCATCTGCCCGAGAGTCTGTCACGAGAAAAGCGCTGATTACAAACCCAGCACGGACCCCCAACGCTTCTCAAATCACTGTCAGAGCTGTGCAGTCACTGCCAATGAGAGATCCCAGAGCCAGAGCTGCTGACTGAGTGCCCATCACAGCAACAAGGCCCTGATCTCCAGGGAGAAGCTGCACCTGGGGCGGGCTGGCCACGTACTGAGTGAAGATCTGCAGCACCTGTGCCTCCATCCCCATCCCCAGTGCCACGAAATATTTCCTCAATGGCGAGCCAAAGCTTCACCACACAGGTATTTCCCAATGCCCCTGGAAACACGGTGCTGCTTTTGGGAAGAGGTGAAACCCTTGCAACGAACCAGCAGCAGCACAGACATTTTACAGCTGAGCTCTGCACTGATGAGAAGCATCGAGAGGAGCCGCAGAGGAGAAGCGGGCAGAGCCCAGCTCTGCTCCTGCTGACACACCCAGCCCTGGGGCCCCTCCGAGCCCCGGGACCCCCCTCACCTGCTGAGTGTCCTCGGCCAGGGCTGCCAGCGGCACAGGGGCGTTCTCCTCGCCGGCCTGGATCATGGACTGCAGCGCCAGCTCCTCCACCTGCGGGGAGCACTGCTGGCACTCACAAACAGCACAGCCCGGCCTGCCTGGCGCTGCTCAGCCTTTCTGACCCCCAGAATTGGGGTTTTCTACCTGTCCCGCTTGGAAAAGCTTTGTTAAAGCTTCTGCACTTCTGTTCTACGCTCCTTTATTACGGTTTGCGTGAGTCTCTAAACCCAAGCAGTCTCCAGTTCCACTGCCTCAAACCAACCCTTCTCCATCCATCAGCTAAGGCAAACCACACATTGATCTCTTAGAGATTTATCCTGTTCATCCTCAGAATGACATTTATCTCTTAATGTATGCAGACAATCACCATTACAGGTACCTCTTACAGATGTATCCTGCATACTTACATTTATCTCTTAACGTATCCTACATCCACTCACATTTTAGAGATTTATCCTATGTACATTTACAATGACATTTATCTCTTAATGTGTACTACATGCATCACACTCACATTTACCTTTTAGAGATACATCCTGCAGACAGGATATATAAATAAGATCCTATATATTTCAGAGATACATACTACTATATATATACTATATGTACTACTATATATCTTAGAGATATACCTTACACATTTCTCTCTTAATGTATGCATACACTCACATTTACCTTTTAGAGATGTATCCTATGCACACTCACAATGACATCTCTTAATGTGTACTACATGCATCACTCTCGCATTTACCTTTTTTAAGAGATATATCCTACAGATAGGATATATAAATAGGATCCTATATATTTTAAGAGAGACATCCTACTCACACATTTCTCTCTTAATGTATACATGCAATTACCTCCTAGAGCTGTACCCTACACACACTCACATTTACCTCTCAGAGATGCACCCTGCACACAATTAATTCACCTCAGAGCTGTACCGCACCTCTCAGAGCACCGTGGATGGCTCTCCCTTCCCCAGACCCGAGCCCCCGCAGCGATTCCCCGCTCTCCCTCCCCCAGCCGCAAGCGGGCGGCGGGCCCGGCCTGTGGCGGAGCAGGGCCGAGGAGCAGGCCCGGCCCGGCCCCGCCGCTGCCGCTGCCCCTCCCGCGGCCGCCCCACGCCCCGGGCCGTCCCCGCGCACCCGCAGCCGGCGGAGCTGATCGTGCAGCGCCGCCTTGACCCGCAGCAGCGTCTCCTCCTCCCGGCGCAGCTCCCGCAGCCGGCTCAGCATCGTCCCCGCCGGGGGAGGCCCCGCCCGCCCCTCACGTCACGGGCCGCCGCGGGACGTCACCGCGCCGCCGCAGCGCCACCGCGCGGCCACCGCCGGGCACTGCGCCCGCGGCCGCTGCAGGGGGAACCGCGAGACCCCGACCCCGGCTCCCGAGCGATCCCCGGCTCCCGAGCGATCCCCGGCGCCCGAGCGATCCCCGGCGCCCGAGCGATCCCCGGCGCCCGAGCGATCCCCGGCTCCCGAGCGATCCCCGGCGCCCGAGCGATCCCCGGCGCCCGAGCGATCCCCGGCGCCCGCCCCTGACCCTCCATCGATCCCGGCTCCCGCCGGCTCAGCCACACCTCTCTTCCCCTCCCTCCCGTCGCGGAAATTTCTGTTTGGACGCCCGCTCAGACACACAGAGCCGAGCCGGATTCCGTTGATCCAACAGCGTTTATTAGGGACAGACCCCGGGCACAGCCCCCGCGGGGGCCCCGGGGCAGCACGGCCGCCGTTACGCCTCGGCCTTGGCCTTGCCCTTGGCCGCGGGCTTGGCTGCCTTGGCTGTCTTGGCCTTCTTGGCAGCGGGCTCTGCCTTGGGTGCAGCCGGGGCCTTGGCTGCAGCCGGGGCCTTGGCTGCCAGCTTGGCCTGGGCCTTGGCTTTCTTCTCTTCCTTGAGTTTGTGCTAAAACAGAGAGAGAGATGATCAATGAGGGCAACATCCCAAGCACAAGCCCCAGCTCCGAGCGTGGCAGCCCCACTCACGTTCTGGGCGTGCCGCAGGATGGTGTTGCGCCGCATGGTTTTGGCATACGGGTTCAACTTGATCATGATTCTTAGGTTCTTGAGTGGGTTCTTCTTCAGGACCCTGCGCTGAATCTTCTTCCTGAAAAGCACAGCCATGTTTGTATCATCGGCTTATTTCACAATGCCACTTCAGCTAAATTACCCCTGAAATTGGGGAAGCTGCACTTCCTGCAAACCCTTTGTTCATTAAATAGAATCACTTACTTTGGAGCACGCAGGGCCTTCTGGATTTCCTGGCTTCTCATGATTCTTCCAATATCTGTATTGGTCATCTTGTGCATTGGCAGGCTGCGAAACCAACGTTCAGAGCGTGAGCGGGTGATAAAACCACGGCTAACTCACCGTAACCCGGCACTTAGGAGCAAATCCCAGTATCCCTTTTCCTGGGAAAAAGGGAGCTACTCTCCCACGCTGGCTGCACTCACTTGTAGTCGCTCTTGAGCGTGGCAGCCTTGCGCCAGGTGCCGTAGAGATCGTCCAGCTTGCGGAAGGCGCTCTCTGTCCAGATGCAGAAACGCCCCACGTGGCCCCCGGGAGCGAGGCGCAGCAGGTTCAGCTTGTTCACGTTCAGAAGAGTGATTCCTGCAGGAAACCAGGCAAAGCAAGCCCTTCAGCTTGCCATTCAAATCCAGGAATGGGAGGCTAAGCAATGCCCAAGATGCAGAAAGAGATTGGGGGTTGCTTCTGGATTTGATACTACGCAGCTATGCACACTTCTGTATGAAAATCAGTAGAATTTTTAAATTATTAATAATAATAATCAGCCTTTTCCCAGTGGCAAACTCAGCAGCCTCATTTGTGCCCCAGACACAATTCAGGGTTGGGAACAGCTGCAACCTTTGTCACAACACCCTCAACATCACCCCAACAGGGTCTTACAAAGAACACATCGAGTACTGCAGCAAGTCAGAACTTCCACATAATCATGTGTTTCAGAAACACGGACCAATGAAGTGGAATCTCATCATTCCGGGCAGTGTCCCAGCAGAAGAGCGAGGGTGTCCCGGGTTCATTACCTGGGATGTTCCGGAAAGCTCTGATGATGCCGTTGTCCTCGTTGTAGATGATGCAGGGTCCCCTGCGCTGGATGCGGCGGCGATTCCTCATCTTGCCCTTCCCGGCCCGCATGCGCTGGGAGGCGTAGACCTGGGAAAAGCACAAAGTGAATATCCCAAGAGCCCAGAGCACGCCAGTCAGACCCAGTACACTGCTGCAGTCAGAACTTCACCATCACCACTGCGGATCTGCAACACGGACCAGTGAGAAGTTCATCATTCTCCAAACACAGAACTATTTGGAATTCCTACTCTACTCACTGCAGAGTTGAATCACCTGTGTTTTGCCCTTCAGCTCACCTTTTTGATGTCATTCCAAGCTTTAAGCTTCTTCAAGAGGAGAACAGCTTCCTTGGTTTTCTTGTAGCCTTCAACCTTGTCCTCAACAACCAGAGGAAGTTCTGGAATCTCCTCAATGCGGTGGCCTGGAGAGGATTTCACAAGACACTCAGTGTTGCTCACTGACCCTGGCTGGACCCATTCCTCAAGGTTATTGTTTTATAAATAAATTCAATATGATACATATATTGAATTGAATATAAATTCATAAATGATACATGATAAATTAAATTCATGATGGAAATTCATGAAATGAGGTCAGGCACAGTAACCAGAGCAGTGAAGTTCCAGTGGTGTCTTACAGGTCTGTCCAACACAGGACTCTGTGTATCTGAGTGTTGAGTAAATCTCTGCCTCCACAGACAGAATTCAAACTGTTCTGCAAGACTCCATTTAAGCCACCACAGGGTACCCAACGCTGGCTCTGACAAACAATTCCAGAGGCAGAATTCTCACCTTTAGACATGACCAGAGCTGGGAGGGCAGAGGCAGCCAGAGCAGAGCAGATGGCGTAACGCTTCTGCATGATGTTCACTCTGCGATGCCAGCGCCGCCAGGTCTTGGTCGGGGCGAACATGCGGCCGCCGCGACACATCTGGGAGCTGCAGTTAAGAACAACTTTTCTGGAGCTTTCTTATCCCCAAAGTGACTCTCTATTGCTTGCTCAGCATTAATGGGTCGTCAACCACCTGTGCCAGGACTGTGACAGCAGGCAACTGTCCCTGGGCACAGGGTAAGGCGCAAATTACGACATCATGGCAAGACAGAAGGGGTCGTGTGGTTCGAGAGTGGGAATCCCATCAAATTGAGTCAGAGCTGCATCCATTACCTCAAGATTCCACCTCATGTTTAGGTAATTAAAAACTGTTCTGCTGGCTGGGTTCTGTGTCCCCAAAGCCAGCACAGCCACGGAAGGATACGTTTCCAAAGGCGCCCTGGCCAGAGCGGTGAGTGCCACCACCCCGGACTCGCGGGATTCGGGCAACGGCTCTCCCAGTACCCCATGATTCGGCACTGGTCTGGTGACCTGCAACAGAAAGAGGGTTCATTCAGAGAGTGACACCGCTGCCATGCTCCCACAGTCACAGGGATGCTGAGCTCAGGGCGCCAATCAGAACTTCCACACAATCATGTGTTTCAGAAACACGGACCAATGAAGTGGAATTTCATCATTTCAGCATAACAAATCTTGATCAGGAAAACGTGATCCTAGTCTATTGATTGATGTACTTGATTCTGACCTAAAATCTTTAAGACCCTTATGTTAAGCTTGATCCTCAAGCTGGAGGTCTGACTTAGCACTGCTAAATCCAGCAAGTTAAAATGTTTCTGTGAAACTTAGAAATAAAGTTAAAAAGGTATATTTAGGTGAAATTTAGACCTAAGATTAAAAAGGCACATTCCTAGCACAGACTTCTTGGGAAGCAGAAGTTATCTGCACCAACAACAGAAGCAAATCTAATAAACGCCCGTTTGCAGTTTTTTCTCAGCGAATGCCTCAGGCAAGTCTCAGGAGGTCAACGTGGAGCAGGGATTTTCACCTGGAACACCTTCAGCCATTTCAAGCTTTTCCTGCAAAGAACGACGAGTCCACCCAAGGACCTCAGCACTGTGATACTTCCAGCAAGACCACGGAGCCCCCCAAAAACACCACCCCGATGCCGCCCAGAACAGTAAAAACACCGCACCCCAAACCACTTAAAACCACACCGCTAACTGGCCTCGATCACTTCTCTTAACCCAACTCCAGCTTTACTTGCAGTGAACCCCGGCTGTACCTGCCAGCTCGCTGACGGCGTAGGGCTGCCGGTTGTTCTTGCGCAGGTTGGTGTGCACGAAGTTCACCACGTCGGGCCGGATGGGCGCCTTGAACACGGCGGGCAGCGTCACGTTCTTGCCCGACGCCTCGCCCTTCTCGGAGTACACGGAGATCAGCGGCCGAGCGCAAGCCTGGGGGCAAGCACAGACCCTGTCAGTGCAAGGAGAGCGAAGCCCTGGCGTTCCGGCTCCTCCGGGTATTGCTCAGAACGAAGGAGTCGTCAGCTCAGCAGTGCCAGCACGCTGGCAGCAGGCAACTGTCGCCGAGCACTGGATAAGACGCAAATTACGTCATCACAGCAATATTTTACTCGGAGTTGTGCTCCGCAGCTTGTGGCCTGGAAAACTACACCTGAATTCCCAAGGGATTTCTACAATTCAGCCTCTGGGCTCTACAATAAACCCCTTCAAAACTACTTTGCATCTACTATTAAAAAAACCCACCCAAGTGTTAATTAAACTCTCGTAATTCGAACTAGAAAATGCTGTAACCAACTTCTCTACTGCAATGAGTGCAGCTCATCAGTCTCAGAGTGAAGCCTGGACCTTCTGAACAATCTCTGGTGCTTTAAAATTTGTGCAGTGAAAATTTAAGCTGCTCTCAGCACCAGCTGCTCATCAAAAGGCTGAAAGGATGCTCAAAAATAGCCAGAGGATGAACAGCACCCTGTAAAAACAGAGTTTTAGCATTATATTATACTGGTTGTTAATTAATCTAGTGGTAACAGTACAGGTAAAGCATCTTCCTTTTTCCATCTGCAGTTCATTTTAGAGGTAGTAAAACATGCTAGAACTCCAAACTAGCTAGCTAACAGCAATGGAAGAGCCAGCTCTGCATGTGACACCGGTCACGAACAAGGCTCTGGCCCTGGTGTTAGCCCAGAGACCCCAACACAAGCAGCAAACTTGATCAGGACGAAGACATCAGAGCACCATCTGAGCTGTACTGGCAGGAAAAGTTCTGTATTTGCAACCTGATTCTACACCAAAGCCTCTTAAAGCCTGTTTTGCAACAACAAAAAGGTTAAAAAATGCGATATACAGAAGCCGCTCTTCCCACTCTAGACGGGCGCAAACGCTCCCGTGGGGCCTGTTTTGCTTTAGATAAATACATGAGGAAACTACAAAGCGCTGCCAGATGGCGATGGGGACCCATCCCACCCTGTTCCATGCCCATGGAAAGGAGAACTTTGAGCGGACCACGCCGAGCTCCCGCCCGCGGCCTCCCCAGCCCGGCCCGGCCCAGCCCCGCTCGGTCGCTCTCGGGCTCCACGCGGTCGCCGAGCACTGACGGGCCCAAAATGGCGGCCGCACGCCTCACGCCTCACGCCGCCAGCGCGGCCCCCGAGCTGCCCGTGGCTCGGCCCTGCCCGCTGAGCTCTGCTCCCCCGGGCCGGCCCCGCTGCCCGCCCCGCTCTCCCCCGGCCCCCCGCTCCCCCGGGCCGGGCCCGGCGCTCCCCTCACCATGGCGGCGGAGCTGCTCGTGCGGCCGCCCGCCTGCGCCGCGCCCCGACCGGAAAAGGAAGGACTCGTCACCCGCCCGTCGCTACGTCGGTGTCCATGCGCGTCCCGACCGCCGCGTCTGCCGCGCCGGCCGGTCAACCCCCGACCCCAGTCCAAGCTTCGGAACGAGCTCCAGCCCCGGCCCCAGTCCCCATCCAAGTCTCTTCTGCCCCGCCTCGCCCATCCCGAGCCCTTCGGGCGCCTCTGTCCCTCTCAGATCCCCGCCAAAGGAAGGGACTCTGTTCCGGCGGAGGGATCCAGCGTGACGCGTCACCCTCCCCTCACAGACATCGCGTAGCGCCGGCGGGCGGGAGCTTCGATTGGGGCGGGCGGCGATGGCGGCGGAGCGGCGGCGCCGGGCGGGCGGCGGCCTGAGCGGGCTCCTGCTCCGGTGAGGATCGGGGCTGATCCCCGGGCTGAGCGGGCTCCTGCTCCGCTGGGGATCGGAGCTGTTCCCGGGGCTGTCTGGGCTCCTGCTCCTGTGGGGATCGAGGTCACTGTCTGTGGGTCTCCGCTGTTCTGCTGAGGGAGGTCTGGACCCGCTTGTGGAGAGGCTGCTTGTGGGGAGCCTTGGAGCGTTTAATGTATGTGGATAATGTTGTTGTTTAATAAGGAATGCTGAGGGGAAAGGTCGTGTATCTCTACATTTCCTTTTCTTTTAGGATACGTGAAGATGGAAAGGACAGTATCCCCAAACATCCCTATCTTTATGAGGTAAAATCATAGACTGGTTTGGGTTGGAAGGGAACTTGAAGATCATCCCATCCCACCCCTGCCATGGCAGGGACACCTTCCACTGTCCCAGGCAGCTCCAAACCCCATCCAGCCCGGCCTTGGACACTTCCAGGGATCCAGGGGCAGCCACAGCTTCTCTGGGCACCCTGTGCCAGGGTCTGCCCATCCTCACATGAAGAATTTCTTCCTAATTTCCAATCTAAACCTACTCTTTCAGTGTGGAGCTGTTCCACCTTGTCCTGTCACTCCATTCTCTCAAAGGATCTCTCTCCATCTTTCCTGTCGGCTCCCTTCAGGTGCCTCAGGGAGGCTGCAAGTGGGTCACGAATGGATGCAATAGAATTGAAAACCAGTCTGTGGAATTATTTAATTTTGTAATTTCTGGTATTAAAAAAAAAAAAAAAAAGCTGAAATGCTGTGTCACTACACAGTATATGAAAAAGTTTTGATTTTTTTTTCCAGACTGACGTAGAGATCTCGTTGGTTGGTGGCAGTTGCAAAAATCCTATTGAAAAATTTTGGAGTGGAAGCAGTGCAGTGTATATATTGCAGAAAGCCGTAAGTGTGCGTGGTAGATGTTAATTGTAATCCAGACTTTTGAATTCCCATCAGACTTTTTTCACACACCTTGCAGTTTTTGACTCACATGCACGTTTCTCTTAAAGGCACACCATGAAGAAAGCAATTCCATGGAGGAATCAAGAACAGATGATGCCGTTTATGCCTCTGAGGTTTTGCCAAAGGAGAGTCCTGGAGCCCTGGCCCTTTCTGTTGGAAGAGCAAAGTAAGTGTGAAAGCTTTCCCTCCCATTTTGAGGGATTTTTCTTTTGTAATTCTGAACCTGTATTTTCAATCCCCTAAATAAAATTGCTCATTAGTTTATGAGGAGTTGTGGCTGTTTTCCATCCTGCAGAAGGGCTTCCCTACTTTTAATGGCTAAAAGTGTTTTAAAAAGTAGCTAAAATCCAGGCATTGGAAAAGCACTTGAGAGTTGGGCTGTTGAGTTAACAGGATTCACTGCATGTAGGGGAGCAAAAAAAGCTCACTGAGACTTCAGTGCTTATTTTTTTGGGTAAAGCTCCTGTTAAAAAAACCAAACAAACAACAACAACAAACCTAAAAATCTGATTTGCATCTTTGGCGTTATTAAAATACCAGCGTGTGGTACCAAAATGGAGCTTACCTAAGTAATGTATTCTTTTAATTAGCTTAAAATGTAATATTCAATTATAATTTTAGACTCTTCAGTTTTCACCAACTTATTGTGTTATTTGCTGGCATCTTCCTTTCTCCCTGTTCCTATTTCTAGGCAGTTGATTTCCTTGTACGCAATGGTGCAAAACCCAAACGTGACCTGCCTGGGGAGCAGTGACCTGGTTGTGCTTCCTCCCCTGTGGGCCAGGTGTGATGGTTCTGACCCTCAGCACACCTGCTGGATTGGAGCTGAGCCTCTCAAGGCTGCAAACAAAGTCACAGGGCTCAATATTTACATGGTTTCGTGTGATGGTAAGGTGTGGTACGCAGAAAATGAAGTGAGGAGGGCTAAAAAATGTGGGGATGCTGATGTCACAATGCTTTGTTCTTTGTGTGATACTGGCTTGGGAATTATCTATATTCTTGGTTTTAATGAAAAAAAATGGATTAAAATAAGAGAAAATGTGTTTTTAACCAATGCCATGTGGGGGAAATGGCTTTTTAATCTAAGTGATGCACCTGTAGCTGTGCAGGCAGCCTCAACTCAGGTTGAAAACAGGAAATTTAAACTGCTGCCATTCAGCATCTTACACAAGCTGTGATTCGTTCTAAACATTTGTATATGTTCATATCAGCTCTTGTAATCAATAGGAGGAATGCAGGGAGAATTCCTGCTTTCTGAAGGACAGCAGGAGCCATGCTTCACCAAATGGAGCATTTGGGAATGAATTTGTAGGGCCAAATTTGAATTGTGTCAAATGGGGTTTTTTGATTCTCACTTTTTTCCTTTCCTAGGTCCTACGGCTGATAAAACTCATTTTGCAAACCTGGAAGAGCTCAAAATGGAACATAAAATAAGACATCACTCATCTGTTGTAAGTTTTCACACTCTGTCATGGCTTCAGCTGAAGTTTAAAAACTATTTTGGGATTTATGATGCTGGTTTGGGGAAGCTTTTTAGACCCTCTATGGAAACTCTCCTTAGTATGATTCTATAATATAACAGCCTGATTTTAGGTCATGATTATAATGCATTTGTCTGGTGTTAACCCTATTTTTTGCATGTTTGTGAAATGCTTTGCCTGTGGTAGTTTTGTTTTTATATTTGAAATCTGTTCACTCCAGGTGACAACCAAAGGATTTGCTCGGTACGAGCTGATTGCAGCTGCTGCAATAGAGGACACCATTGCAGAATCTGGAAGCAGCATCAGTGTGGATATCACATGGAATGGTGTGGAAAAGATCCTGGAGACTCCCCCAGTGATCTCTGCTGCCACCCTGGTGAGTCAGGATGGGAAAAGCAAATAAACCCATGCTCTTGGCACAATTCACATCACGAGTAGTACAAAGGATAGCGGACAAAAGCAATGTAACCTGTTCAGAAGCTGAATTATAAGCTGTGCTGACATGCTTCTCACTGATAAAAAATTTGGACATTTGATTTCTAAAGTTTGAAACTGAGATAAACTTGTGGAACTTTCAGAATATTGCCCTGGAGTCGGGGGACCCCAGAAGTCCTGTGTTCCATCTGTACCGAGAGCTGCAGTTCCTCTTGGTGAGTGCAGGGGAGAAGTTCCAATTTCACATTTGCATGGAACAAGGGTTTTATGTGCCAATAATTTTATTGAAAACTTCACCAAATGTGTCAAAGATAATTTCAAACGTTTATTGTAGCTGAAACTCTGAGTTCGGTTTTAGAAACCTTGAATACAAAGAGGACAAATCATCCAGGGAATTCTGACAATTCGTAACTCCTGGTTAGCTGTGCAGAGACCTGTGATTCTTGGTGAAGTTCTCTGTGGCTGATGCCACGTGCAGGACTCTCAAGAACTGATTTCTGTTGTGGTCCTGCTGCCTTTAGGCTTTGGCTGAAGGTCTGAAGATGGGTGTGACTGAGTGGCCTGAGCCATCAGAGTCTGAATCAGCTCTCAAACTGGTCCAGGAATTTCTGACTGGTAATTGCTGCTTGTTCATGAGGAGGGAGGGGTGTGGCACTTCACAGGAATAAAAGGGAATTCCATAAACAACTTTTAAAGCACTAGAAATGTTCATTTCTGTGCTGGAACCACTGCACAGAGTAGTTAAATAGGTTAATTAATGCATATCTGTAATTTTTCTTTGTCCTAATATCATGGATGAAAGTAATAATTAAAAGCATTTTTAAAAAGTCTTTTTAGATTGTAACCTAACCCAATAAAACCATTTTTAAATGAATCAATTCTGTTATTCAGTGTCTTAGTTATGATGTGCCTGGGGATTAATGATTGGTTTGATGACACTTTTCAGAGTGCTGGAACTTTTTTTTCTTTTTTTAAACTCTACTAGATTTAAAGAAGAAGCTGGATGGAGATTGTATGTTTGGAAACAAGAATGAAACAGAGGTGCGTGCAATTTCCTGACAGCAGCTTTGTCATTTTGCTTCCCTTTTAACTGCAGTTATTCCAGATTTTGACCGAATCTTGTCTGTTTTTTATATGTGTAAATAGTGCTGTGAAGGAATATGGATCTCTTGCTTTCTGTCTCTGCTGTGTAAAAATAATGGGAGAAGGTCTGATGTCTTCCAGGAATTCTGACCTTTGTGCCATTGCATTCTAGCATTAATTTGCTTTTCTTGCCTAATTTAGTGATTTGAGGCCAATTTAATAGTATCAGCTGAATATGTGTCCTCTTTATTTACAGCTTTATGATATTGTAAAGCAATGGGCAAATTCAAATTATAAAAAATCTGTTTGGTTATTTTTTTCCCCTCTTAGCCTACAAGGAAAGGTTTAGTTCTATTTCCTGTTAAGGGAGAAGCAGCATTTTGTTGATAATCTAAGAATATATTGATTTCTGTGTCATCAGAACTGTTCTGTGTCAGGATTACAGGGAAGTTCTCTGTTCTGAGAGTTTGTGTGTCTGGATTTTAACCTCCCAGGGCCCTGCTGGGTACACAGACAATACCTGACTGAGATCTAAAGTCTCTCTGACAGTGTCTTGTGTTTCCTGGTCCAAGGCTGGCAGTGTGATAATTCTGCAAAGAATCACACTCACTCTTAAATAAAAATATAATTCCAAATTACTGTGTGGTAGTTTCCCTGGAAAAAGGGGAAAATCAGTGATGCAGCCAGTTTTGATCTCTGGAGAAATTCAGATGTGAAAGGTTTTTGACTCTCAGGCACCATTTTTCATTGAAGACCAATACATTCTTCCAGAAAATCAAGTGTGACACAGCTGCTGTGGACAGTTGCATAAAAACAATCTTTGGTGAGCGAGGAGACCTGGACTTCGCTGAGCAATTATGGTGCAAAATGAAAAGTAAGTGTATTGTGCCCCATCTGTTTTCCTTTCATTTTCTTTATCTGCTAGACAGAATTGCTTTTTCAGGAAAATTCCTGTTCAGTTCTGAGTTTTAAGGACTCATCAGCTCTTCAGAAAATTGTTATCAGCTCTTCCTGAAAGAGCTCATTCTAGGGATGTAGGATGATGTATTTTCTTACAACCTTCCAATGGCAGACCAGCATCTAGCAGGAGATAATTTCATTTTATTTGGCTGCAAAAGGTACTAAACCATTGGTAGTTGCTCTAAAGCTAGAACCCATCTGCCCTAAAACTGAAAACTGTATAATTCCTTTTTCTCTAGGTCTGAAGGATAATTTTCAGTGTATATAGAGTTCAGTGGTCTCTGTTGATTGTTGTTTTTTTAGAGTAACCTTTTTGAAAGCCATCATATGACAAAGCTGCCAAAAAGCTGTGCAGTCTGTAATTTTAGCTCTTATTCTTTGAGGGGTTTTTTTCATGCAGGGGTGCGTTGGCCTGTTGTTATTGACTTATAACAGCCAGAGAAAGAGCCTGGTTTGATAATTAAAACATTGTGTTTTTCTTTTCCAGGTGTCAGCTCCTATCAGGAGTTAATAGACTGTTTCACACTGGTCATAAAATGCCTGGAACATGGTGAGATACAGCCATGGGTATGTACTTTTATTTCACAAGAGATGGTAAAATTTGGGATAGTTTCAAATAAAATACAATTCCTGTCCCTTCACTGCCCCTCATTTGTGGTGTTTTTCAATTGTGAGTTTCCCTGGGGGCGTTGAACTTCTGAACAACGTCGAGGGTATTTCTTGCACAGTTACATCACACAAAGACTGCTTTATTTTTAGATCCATCAAGGGAGTAGCAGCTTCTTAAGTCAATTGATCCAACAGTCCTACCATGGAAAGATGGAGGATGTTTCCCTCAGTGACATCACTCCCATTCAGATGCTCCTGGAGATTGGCTTGGAGAAGATGAAGAAGGATTATGTCAGTTTTTTCATAGGTGAGCATGAGGAATTCAAGAGAAAAGGTGTTCCATGCAGGGAATCATGAACTTTTTGGGTAACCTCCATCTCCCTTCCCATCTGCTGAAGTGCAGTTTCCAGCTTCCTTAATAATGTAACTTTTCAGCTTTTAAATTTCAAAATTTTTAAAACTTACTTGTTTCAAAAGAAGCATCGCTTTATGTTTTACCGTTGCTGTTACCCCTTCATTTCTTTTTGGCATCTGACATCCTGTTTTCATTCTTTGTTTATTTGCTTTTTTATTTTCACTGCGTTTGTAAACTTGTATGTCCTGAGGAGCGGGTTGTCTCCAATACCTGGTAGGTTTTTTCACTGTGCAGCCTTGGTGATAAATAAAATCCTGCCTTGGCCACACCACTTCAGAGGGGTTTTCTTGTTTGGAATGTCAGTAAATCATGTCAGTAAATAACATCACACTCCTGCTGACTTTGTGCTTTAGTGGAATTTCCTGTTTGATCACCTGAATGTTGCATGTATTTCATCTGATACCCTGTATTAAATTTTAATATATTTTTTTCCTGCTGTTCCTTTTACAGGCCAGGAGCTTGCAACAGTAAACTGCTTGGTGAGATGCTTTATTTTTATTTTTATTTTAGAAAGCTGAGCATGCTTAGCTGATGGTGGGATGCAAGTCACATAAACTGAGAAACTGAACTGCAGGTCATGAGGCTGGGACAGCACACTGCAAAAATGTCATTGTTTTGTTTCCTTATTCCCAGATAATTCCCTGATGTCTCATCTGGGTCACTGGCAAGGCAGTGAACCTTTGTCACACTTTGATGGGACTTTGTTCTGGGTCTGCTGGGCCACTCTAAAAATCTTAGCTCCTCTAAAGAGGGAAGATGATTTTATTTACTGAGGGCGTGTTGTGTGTCTGTAGCAATGCAGTGCTCAGGTAGGAGCAGAAGCTCTTTGCTCTTCCAGGATTACTTCATTTCCACATCAGTGGATCTCCAGGAACAAGTCCACCGTGTCCAAAAGCTTCACCATATGCTGGAAATAATGGTCAGCTGTACAGGCTTACTGCAGTTCAGACATGAGAACCTCTTCCCTTTGACACAGTAAGTATTTCATTTCTACTTTTGCTCTTAAAATGACAATCACAAATAGAGTTTGTTTGACAGTTTTAAAGAAACACTTTAATTTTGGTGAGAGTGAGATTGCAGAAGGATCAGTTGGATCTTCCTGCTAAATTTCGCTTTGGGACTAAAACTGAAAACTTAAGGAAATAATAAAATGTGAGAGTATAGTTAATTTTGCACAAGGTTTATGCTCTGTTTTACAAGCATTTCTTTAAAGAAACTAACTTGATATCTCTTGTAGGATTTGCATGAAATATTACAAGGAAAACCCTCTGAATGAGAAGCATGTGTTTCAGCTGCCTATCAGACCAGCTCTGGTGAAGAAATTCTATCAGAAGTAAGAAAAACTTCAGCGTTTGCAGCATAAAACTCAGATGTGTCTGAATACCTGACTCAATTTTGATGTTTTTTTGATTATTCTCTCAGTGATAACCCTGAAGTCTGGAAGGTGGAGATAAGCAGTGGGCATGGACAGAAGGAGGTTAAAACAACGTGGCAAGTCAGCACCGATGCTCCAGTTGAATATGGACCATCAAACAACTCAGGTGGGGAATGTTGGTGGTGAAATGAAATAATCAAAGCAGAAACTTCAAACAAATTCAGTTTTTATCCTGACTTCAGTGGGTCTGAGCTTTATATTTACTT
Organism: Hirundo rustica; assembly: GCF_015227805.2. NCBI lineage: Eukaryota > Metazoa > Chordata > Aves > Passeriformes > Hirundinidae > Hirundo > Hirundo rustica. The sequence continues at coordinate 18,534,310 of NC_053462.1, forward strand.
TTTGGCAAAAGCAAAATGATGTTTTGCCTTCTACTAAAAGAGTGAGGAGGTATTTACAGAATTAAGGGTATCCAGGAAGTGGAGTCCTTCTCACCTTGTGTGAGTTATGTTTTTAGAGTTAAAATTACACAATAGTGCCAAAAATAAGGTGGTTAATACCCCCCAAAATCTTGCACCTTATTTCTGAGATGTTTGCCAATAAAACAGAAGAGTTTGAAGAGAAATTTCCCTGTTGTTAATGCTGGTCTCGAGTCAGAGAAGGTGCAAAGGGGAGAAGATCTGCCTTGCTGCAAGCAGATGTAGAACAAGTGGAAAAGCATCAGAATGGGGAAGAATTAAGCAGAGAGACTGGAACAGAAATGATTTGCCTTGTTGGGATGAGGTTTGATGTGAGGATTTGGTAAATCTTTCCTGTCATTATTGATTTTTGTCATGAAGTGCTTCAGTAAAACTGAAAGCTGCCCTTTGAAAACAGTTCTGGAAGCTGCTCCATGGACTGATCTCTACCTTCTGACAAGAGTGGCTAATCCCAACTTTTCCCTTTGTCCTTGCAGGTTTCCTTTCTGACTCCACAGTGAATGGAAGCAGTGAAGAAAGGCTGTATTTTATTACCATCACTCAGTGCAGTCAGGTGCACTTCACTTAAGTTGATGTTACTGAGCAGGCAGGACTGGAAAGGTACAAAAAGGGGAAAAATTCAATCTTTTCTGTCCCAAGAGGAGTTTTAGAAACGCTCTGGGCTTCAAACAGTTCATCTTCACTGATTTATTTGCTTTATTACACTTAAGTGGGACCTCCACAGCCACAATTCACCTGTAGGCACCTCCTTTGTTTAAAATGCAGTACAATTATGACTCTACAGTGTAAATATTTTGTAAGTATGGTGGATCTCTTTCATATATTTCCAGGCATTCAACAAAGTTGTGCACTTTGGGGTTTCACATTTTATTTTTTGTTCATTAAAAATGCAATCAGACACTGTTCAAAGTGTGAATTATCTTAACCAACAAACCAAGCAATGTTGTCATGTTCTCCTGGGATCAAGTGATCCTTCACCATCCTGAAGGATTTGGAAAGCTCTTCCTCCAGGGCCTTGGCATCTTCAGCCAGTTTGGGTTTCTTGGCCCCTGTATTTATATTTTGGAGTATTCTTGGAAATACTTCTCTCTCCTCTTCAAATTATTTTATTCCTTCAATGTGAAGTGAGTTATTTTAACAGTGTTGTCTTGTATGTTTTGCACAAATTTTTTGAACAACAAAATCAGCAGAAATGGCTGGACATAATCGTTTAAATGTGTTGGCAGTTGCCATGTGTTATGTTGATTAATCAGTGAGGAAATATTTTGGTCTGATTTAAACAATTCCATCGTTTCCTACATGCTGACTAAATAATCTGAGACAGAAACATTTTGCATTAAGAACTTAACTATGGGTAAATGAAAGTAAGGAAAACCCTAATATCCATGCTTTTAAAAACTATGAATTATAGATGATTATTATAAATTTGTATAATTTCTGGTTTCAAGCACAGGAAGTTGTATTTCAAGTACATTCAGCTGAAGTGCGGAACCAAGTTTTTATAGTACTTGTTTCTACCTGCACTAGAAGGGGATTTAAGGTGGAATATTAATTTTGGAAGTGCTTGGATTACTTATAGTTACTTAAAATTTTTGTGTGTAATATATTATAAAGTTATCAAAGGTAAATCTGGTTACTGTAAACCAAACTGTCAAGATGTGGTTTAAATCTGATTCAGAAGATGTCACCTTGGATTACTCACTTCAAACAACTCTTCTCCACACCTGAATAGCAAGGTATAGATTATCCTAACTTTTAGACATGAATAAGTTCATATTTAAGCAGTGCTCTTGGAATATTTAAGTCCTTTTGTGTTTTAAAATCATGTATCTTTCTTCAAGTAGCAATTGCATGGTAATCAAAATGCTGTTGAACAGACTGAAAGATCTGCAACAGCTTTAACCACTTGAAATTTGTCCTGGCAAGATTGGAATCACTTTACTCTTAACTGTTTTTCTGGTAAACAAAATGTGTAATAGTTTCCAAAATAATAAGGATTGTAAAACCTACTACTTGGAATCAGTGGAAAGAGAATGTATTTTGGTAAAAACAAAAATAATTTTGGGAATTGAATAGAACAACTATAAAAGCTCTAGGTGGATTGGTAAATAATATTTCATTCCAGGGGTGTAAAAAGAGGCAGCAGTGGTAAATTTTAACCACTCGAATAAGACAGTTGCAGCTTAGTCCCTTTGGCAAAGGAAGAAGTGTGCAAACATCAATTTTAGCTGTGGTTTCGAAGGTAGAATATGAGGAGGACAATACTGATGAGAATGCAGAGTGTGAAAACTGTAGGAAGAACAATCTCTGTCACCATTTCCATGTGAGTAATCAGGGAATCTAAAATTTGAGAAATGAGGAATATGTAAGAGCTTTAATCCTCGGGAGGACAGAAATACCTAACTTAGAGTTAACATAAAGATTTTTTGTTGAACATAAAAGTGTTGACATTGGCATAAACAGCAAACAAAGCAAGCAGAATTTCCTAAGTCTGCCAAAGCTGGAGCAAATCCATGATAGTTTTCTCTCTCTTTTTCTTTTTAAGTTAAATTTCTGAAGATATGTCAGTGCTCAAAGAGCTGCAAAAATTGCCCTTGCTCTGAATTAGTTGCAGTGCATTAACAATATTTTGCTGGTCCTTTGATTTTTATTCCCGTCACCCCAAGGTGAAAGAAAACTGTCAAAGAGAAATCCTTGAGAAGCTTTGGCCTTTGTTCTTTATCTGTCTGAAAAATTAAACGGGTTTTATTTTGTGGAACTTTATTCCACAGAGGAGCCTGGAAGAGTTCAGTAAACCCAGTTCATTCACACTGCAGATGACTTGGAAGTGGAGGCTGAGCAGGATTCACTTAGGCTGGCTGCTGGGATGTTTCCTGCCATGTGGAATCTAGCTCATCCTCTTGAAAGAATCTATAGCAGTTGTTTGATTTTTCTTAAAAAAAAATCCTACTTCAGGACTTCTGAAATGTCCTGAAACCAGGAGGGTTTTTTAGCTGTTCTGGATCAGTTGTGCTGGGGTTTCTTTGTTACCAAGAGCATCAGAGCCCAAACTTAATCTTAGGCCACTCCTTTTATTTATTTTTATAGTTCCACTTTATGTAAAAGTCAAACATTCAGAGATTTTCTGTCTGTGTGGTTGTCTTGATTTGTCTGGGCTTGGTTTTTGTTTGAAAAAGCGTTCAGCAGTTTTATTTTAAGGAGAGTGCCGTCATCCCCAACCTCAATTTAAGTAGTAGCTCTTTCAGTTCCTATATTTCAGTAACATCCACAGCTGATCCATTTAGCTACAGCGGTTGGAGACAGTAAATAAAAACATTTTGCTTTAGAGGCTTGTAGTGCTTTTGGGTAGAAAATACCTTTTAGCAGCATTCAGGGAGCAGCTTAATATCTGAACTTTACAGAACCCGCTTTTATAGAGCAGAACAGAGGCAGCATTACCTGCAGCAAGGTGTTGGTGTGTGGCAGAGCAGGTGTCCATGGCCTTCCGGTGCCAGTTCTCCACCTGGGGAAAGGTGACAATTCTGTGAGCCTGCAGCACCCTCCTCACTCCCACAGCTCCCTCCCTGCCCTTGTCGCTACAGTTAACTTGAAACTACTTTATTCTACCAACATATGAACTTCTGAAAGTTGCTTTGTGGTTTTTATTTCAGTGTATTGCCCCGAGTTAATGGTTTGATTAAATTTTTAACAGCACGTCATACATTCCGGGTTATTTTCCAGTAGGGTAGTGCATTTCTGGAGTTTTCTGCCTAGAAAGCTGACAGATCTGCTAAATAACTTCTGATGGAGAATTTTTGGCTGCATCAGTAAGTCCAGTTGGAGTTTGTGGAATGCTTTAGAAACAGCAATAGAGGCTGTTCCCACTTTCAGTGTCTGAATATCTCTGTATTAAACTAATTTACAGAACCAAAGTGTCCCTTCTGTACCGTATTCATACAAGTTGTTTCCTGAAATTCAATGTGATATTTGCACATAAATCAAAGAAAAAGGAAAAAAAAAAAAAAAAAAGATCAAAATTAGCAGCTGACATCACCTCTCTTGGATTTGGGAATCCATTTGCGCTGATAATCTCTTTGTAGTAGTCAACAGATGCCTTTGGGTACCGTGGTTTGTTCTTGTTTTTGAAGTCGATGTGGTAAAGCCCAAATCTTTCGGAGAAGCCTTTGTTCCATTCAAATTTATCCAGCAGTGACCAGGCAGTGTAACCTTTGACATTTACACCATCGTTTAGAGCTGGAAATAGAACACAAATCACTGATAAAGGTGGGGGTTGTCCTTAAAATATGGTTCTGTAAATGTTTGCTTTATAGCAGGAAGAGGTGGGGAGGAGGACAGAAAAATGAAGTATAAATTAATTGAATTTAGATTCTTTGAAATTGTTGTCTTTAGCTTAAACCATGGGTCTATGGGCATAGCAATTTCTCCTTTCTGAAAGTGGAACTGATGATTTTTGGCAGTATGAAATCTCAGGTATGTTATTGTGCTTATTAGTGTTAATATGTTTGCTTGGGTTGTCATTGTGGTGAAAATTTGTGAGTCCGGTTTGCTGCCATTTTGACTTGTGAATAATTATTTCTCTGTGATGGAAATGACAAAGTAAAAAATAGGCAGAAGGTGAAAACACTGCAAAAGTCAAATCCTATAAAGCTGTTTTTAAGTGACCTTTGAGGATCTCGTTGATGTATCCCTTCAGGTACTGGATCCTCCACTCATCACACAGCTGAGGGCACTGCGCTGTTTCAGACACTCCATTCTCTGTCACATAAATCAGGGGGTTCCCATACTGGGTCTGCAAACAGAAATGTTGAGATTGGTTCACATAAAATCATTTTATTTTGACAGAATATGTGAATTAGCAAAGTGCATTAAAAGCAATTTTCTATGCTTACTTACCTAAGTAAGAAAAATAGGAATTTAAGTTAACTGTGGGGTTTATTTTAAAATGACTGATTTCTGTAGTTTTCTGAGCTGAAATTAAGGGGGGTTTTTTTTGACAAAATTCCAACTGTGACAAGACCAATAGCTGGAACTGTTGAAAATCAGAATCTAAACCAGGCAACTTGTTTGCTTCCATTATAATTAAAGATCTGCTCTACTCACCTTAATGAAGTTGAGTAACCTTCTGAACCCCCAGGGCACAGAGTAGAGCCACTTAGGGCCTGGAGCTGGCCAGTTGGGGTCCACCAGTTCAGCCAGGTCACGGTCAGTGTGGTAACTGGACACTTGGAGGAAGGGAAAGTTCTTCTGCAGAACATAACGAGTGGTAAAATGACCAATTCCCAGGAAATCCGAGGTGCCTTTAATATAGGTTTTCTCTTGCACTGAGAAAGTTGGTAATCTCGATGTCCCCAGGCCCTGCTGGGCACTCTTCCTACCTAGCAAAATAATTATAGGAAACAACTTTTGAGGAGCATGGAAATTGATTTTCTTTATAAGTCGCAGAATCATAACATCCTGTATGATTTGGGTTGGAAGGGAACTTTAAAATCATCACTGCCATGGGCAGGGCCACCTTCAACTATCCCAGGCTGCTCCAAGCTCTGTCCAGCCTGGCCTTGGACACTTCCAGGGATCCAGGGGCAGCCACAGCTTCTCTGGGAATCTGTGCTGGGGCCAAATCTGGTTTTCCTGGATTTAGTGTTAATGTTGAGGACACCTGAGCTCAATTGGTTTTTTAAGATGAGATCATCTTTCATCCTTTTGGTTTGGAGAATTAAGTTGGGTACAATACATGGAGAAACAGCGATTTAAAGTGTCCTGGTGTGTCCCCAAACTGCTTTAGGAGCCGCGTCCAGCCTTTGGTTGCTTTGCTGTGTCTCACCTGTGCCCTCACTTGACTAAAATACACTTTGGCCAGGAGTTATTCCCTTGTAAAGTGCTGGAAGCATGGATCCATTCAAGTCAGAGTTACTGGGACTTACCTACATAATTCTTCATCACTTCTGGGTAGTCCCCTCTGTAAATGGGGTTTGCAAACCATCCCAGGTGGAACTGGATGTACCTTTCAGCAGCATCTCTGTCTGTTTGGCTGTGTGGATCAACAGGTTCCCCCCAGCCACTCGTTAGGGAAATTCCAACCATCCCTTAAAACAAAGGGACAATTCTGCAGTTCTTTAAGCCCTTAATAGACAGAGCAGCACAATCCCAGAATGAATCCTGATTACCTCTCTGCTCCCTGCGCCACGTGTTGTTGTAGGAGTGCCAAACCTTGGCGTGAGTCTGTAAAAATAATGTCAAAATTGAATAAATCATGTGCACGTTTTCATCTCTTGGACCGTGGAAAGCTGGTGAGCACTGTGTGAAAAATATCACAGAATTTCTCTTGTGTTTATTACAGAAACTTTCATTATCATGTGAGACATCACAAAAGCCTTTATGCAAGATTCCTTCCCTAAATTCCATGACGTCCACATGGAGCTGACACTCAGCCCTCAGGACATTGTTCTGTCCCATGGCTCTGCTCTTTCGATGTCTTTCTCTAATTTATTCAGGCAGATGAAAGTTAACTTTTACCAGAGACTTCCTGAAGTTACTTGCAACAGGCCAGGATGTTACTGCTTGTTTCTAGGCTAACCTGGATGTTTTCTTTTCAACCAGCTTGAAACAAACTTTGAGAGACATTTTTTAATATAAGGAAAACTCAAACTGTTGCCAGTGTTAAATGAAGAACCAAACACTGGTTGGATTATGTGCTGGAGGTTTAAAGCCAGATGATAGTTTCAGTGTTTTACTTGGAAATTACACAACTGTGAACCTACATTTCTGCTTAAAGAGTGAAATCTGATAAAAATCCTTAATTGACACCTAATTTCAAGCACAATTTCAGGAGGTTTTTTACTTTAATGATGTGATGAGCAGCCTTGTAGGCGCCGCAGCCGCCGAGCTTCAGTCCTGGCGCGTGTTCTCCCGTTTCATAGCCCTTTTCAGCCACTGCCTGCAAACACAGAGTCAGTCAGTCAGTGAGTCCTTCTCTGGGCTCCAGAGCCAGGGGATGTGCTCCATCCTCCCCGTGCTCTCCTGCCTGGGCTGTCCCTCTCCAATCCCTTTTTCCCTTCCTTGGCTCCCATTTCCTGCCCCGCTGCTGGTTGGTACCGAGCTGTGGCTTGTTGGCAGCAGGGTGTTGGTGAGCAGGGTGAGTGGGGTGAGCTGAGGAAGGATAAATAACAGCTGCCTTTCCAATTCCTGGTGTGTCTCCAGCTGAGGAGTTTTCAAATTTTTCCTGGAGTTTCATACCTTAAAACTCTGCCCTTGTGCAAAATCTGCCCGCTGAGATTTTTGGCCACAAAGATTAATGGTTTAAATCTTTCCCCTTCCCTCTCCCCTCTCCGTTTTTTTCCCCTTACTCTCCTCTGGTGTCACCTCCACAGAATTTTGGGAACAGAACTGTGCAATGGGAGTGTTTGGAAGGAAAGCATCGATGACTTACCCAAGGATTGCTGAACGTAATCCAGTGTTTCACACGGTCGCCAAACTTCTCAAAACACAGATTTGCGTAATCATTAAAATAATTAATCATGCTTATGTTCTGCCAGCCACCATACTTTTCCTGGAGAACCTTTGGAAATAAGAATGTCAAGATTCAATAATTTTACTTGAAGGTCAGCTGCTGCTTAAAGAGGACTTCTATTTCTTTTTAATTCTGTTTCTAGTTTAGAAAGAGATTTTTTTCAAAACTTCAATGCACGTAAAATGCAAATGAATAGGAAATATTTACAAGTTCTTAAAATCACTCAGGCCTCTCTGATTTAAGTACTTTTAGTTCTTAACCTTAGGAAATGATTTCTGTCAGAAGGCTTTATTTGAGGTGTTTCACTAATATAAATGTTGTCTGACCTGTGGCAGGTCCCAGTGGTAGAGGCTCACGATAGGGGTGATGTTGTTTTCCAGAAGACTGTTAATTGTGTCATTGTAGAACTGTATTCCCTTCTCATTCAGTTGCTCAGCTGATGAAAAAAACCAAGGAATTACCTGCATTGGTTCCCAAATAACGGAAGAACGGAAATCTAAAAAGATTAACCAAGGAATTTTCCATTACAGTGTTGGGAGTTCTGTAATGGTTAAATGCAGACAAACAGAAATCTGTTTAACAGGAATGTTGAACAGCTGTGGGTTACTCGAGTAAATTCCTTACAGATAAGAATATTGGGAAGAACTGGTGAAATTGTGCTTACCTCTGATGCCTGTGGGCATAATCCTTGGCCATGAGATGGACAAGAGATAGTGATTCACCTTCAGCTCCTTCAGTAACTGGATGTCATCCTGTGAGAAGAAAACCCAATTAACACACCCTGAGGCTGAGCAGAATAACTTCAGTTCTCATCTGTCTTTAAATAATTCTGAATGCAGAAAATCTGTGGAAGATTTACACAAAAGAGGATTTCATCTGTTATTTTCTGATCTTTGATGTGATGGCTCATTCTACTTGAAGCCTTTCTCTTTAACCACTTTTTTTGACAGTCCAAAGAAGTCCTGTAATGTTTTATGTAACTGTGGAGACTGAATGTTTGCACTACACAAAAATGAGCTGAGGTTTTGCAATACAATTATATTTATGTCAGAATTTGTATTAGAAAATAATAGAAGCCTGTAAATCTTGACCTTAAACATCTCAGCTCAGGCTCAAAACCATCATTACTTGGACTTTTCTTTACTGTCTCTTACTGGAATGAGAAAACCCCCTAAATCCCACGTGAATATACGTTCTTTTGGTAGGAAATTGTACATCTTCAGTGTTCAGTGGAATTAGAAATTGGTGGTATTTGTGCCAACGCAAAGAGAATTCTGATGATGAAAGCAAAGAGTGCTCTGATACAAAGAGAACCAGGCAACTGGACAAATACAAGCAAGTTTTAAAAAGTATTTCTAAATACAAATCCGTATCACCTCTGCCTTAATCTTTTCTGGTGCCACAGCCCAGTGAGGCTCACAGTCCCAGCTTCTCTAAGATGCTTTAAAGCTGTTCTTTCAAACTTCTGCTGGTTTGAGAGCTCAGATGAAACCTCTCCTGCATTTTCCCATTTTAGGACAGTAAGGCATAATTAGTTTCTTTTCTCTTAGTTCTTGCTGAGACCTCTGGTTCTCCCTTGGAGGGTTCTCCCTTGGAGTTCACATATGTGGAGAAACCTCAGTGGAACATAACTTTTATTAAATTAGTTGCAATTCCAATTATGTAACCCTGGCTTCTCACAGTCATTTGGATTCCTCTTGCTGTGTATCTGTCTTTCCTCCAGCACAGTAATTTGAAAATTGGTTTTGATGGTATTAGGCTTGGGAACATGTTTTGAACAGAGCTGCATTGATTGTTTGTTTGTTATCCTTTCAAAAAATGGGGAACACCCAGACTGAATTTTAAAGCCTCTTAAAAATACTTAGAAAACCTCGTATATGCACACACACACAAAAAGGTAATTTTATTTAAAGCTCAAATGTGTTTATTGTATTTCTAACAAAGCATGTGGACTTCCTACAACATCTAGAATATTTTTTGGACACTAAAATCCTGAAAATCTGAGATGTATCTGGGAAACACTGTGGGATTATTGGTTCTATGAGATTATAAGGAAAGAAGATTTTACTGTACTGATTAAAAATATCAACCCTTGGATTCCTAAGTTAAATAAACCTTTAGAGCAGCTGAAGCTGTTCCTTCAAAATGGGAAACCAGGATCAAGGAATGGCCCAGAACATTTGCAGAGGTACAATTAATTAATTCCTCTTGAGCAATACCTTGACTTTGTAGTAACCATCACAGGCGGAATCTCCCGTCTCATTGCTGAGCACTTTCCCTTTCCTGTGAGTGAAAACATCCCAGATGCTCGGCCCTTTCCCATCCTTGTCCCACGCCCCTTCGGTCTGGTAGGCAGAACTTCCAACACCCCACAAGAAACCTGGAGGTGAAAACAGGGGAGTTACTGAAACGTTTTCCTGCTGATTGGTCTTGGTGCTAAATGGCCATGTGAGAAAGGAACTGAAAGTGGAAGTAAGCACTGCTGGAGAGGCTGAGGTTTTCTACATTTCAAAATATATCTGCCTAAAAAGGACTGAAAATGGGTAATCACTGAAGGTGTCCTGATCTGATGCGCTGGAAAAGGAATTGAATCCTTTCATTTATTTTATATATTCATTTTTCATGTATTTTACAGGGATGAGGTGGGGAATTGATAGCGTGGCAGAAATGTCTTACTGTAAAAAACAAATTGGATTTCCACATCATTTCTCCCTGCTGCTTTTCATGGTAGTTCTAGCAACTACGAGTTTAGATGTTATGTAAAATATACAGAAACATTCTGGATTATTTTCCTCTTGTTACACAAAATACCATATCATAAATTACTTAAAAACTTGAGGATGAAAGCCAATCAGTGCCTGTACCTTTCTAGTTTTGATTTTGCTTGGATGAAATATGTTTAAATATGTGTTGAAGAAAGTAGAAGATTCATTAATCCATACTGAAGAGTGGATTGGACAATATTGAACAGCTTGAAACAAACCCAGCACAGTTTTTTCACTAATTTCTTAAAATCAGCTGAATAACAAAGGGTATTTTAGTTTATTTCATTAATTGTAGGTAATTTATAAAAAGGAGAAGAGTTCTTTGGTGTGATTTGTTACGCTGTACTTTAATCAGGGAGATGTGGGTATGAAGTGTTAATCTGTGAGCCTTCCTCTGTGTTTCCTGTTTAAGTGGGTCTATGGAATGCAGGGTCACGTGGATCCCTGTATTCCCACAGGTTCCAAAGATCCCAAAGTGTTGGGGCCCAAAGCTCCCATGTGGATGATCCTGAGTGTACATTGAATGCTTTTGTCGATTCCTTCTGGAACTGGCCAAGCATCTGCTGGCACACCAAGTGGACAGGTGAAAATCTGCTTTTCTGGGGTTGTATTGGACAGACATGGTATCTAAACCTGATGCGCTGGCTAAAGCCACCCAGACATTTGTTTTATGTTGTCTAACTGGCAAGTTTGCATTCCTAAAAGCAAGCAAAGAAAAAAGGTGTAAGCATAACATTCGATTGAAATGAATATTTCCCTTAAACTCTCATCTAACAAAGGAATTACACAAAACTGCTGATCCCCATTCTGCAGCCTCCTCCACTTCAGTTCCTGCCATTTCCCTGGAAGGACAAGGAAAACCTTTGGGTCACTTCCTTGTGCAGACACAGGAGCAGATCTAGAACATTCCCACTCCCAAGGCAGCTGGGGTTGGGGTTGGGCGGTACCGGCTGGAAAAGTGCCGTAGTAGAAGGAGCCCGGATTGTTCTTGGTCCACGGGAAGTCCTCGGCCACGCTCAGTCCCATCAGTGCCACCAGCACAGCCCAGCACCTCAGGATGTCCCTCCTCATCTCCTGCTGCTCTCTGCCGGGGAAAACACAAGAGCTCTGTCACAAATGGGCTTGAGGGGTCAAAAGGGAAAAGCTGGTTTTTTCTACCATAATTGAAGGAAGCTTGGGCTGAGTGGGAGGAGCAGTTAACTTCTGGCAGGGTGAGGAAAATGAGGGAAGATTGAGGTGCAAAATTATAATTATTAGAAGCCACGTATTTTCTATAATTGTACTTATCTTTATCCTAAAGATCTCTTTGTTGGTACCTCTTTTGTTCTGAATTTCCAACTGTCCCACAAATATCAGTAAGTAAAACCCTCTGAACATGACAAGAAAGAAGTGATTGTGCTGGTAGCATCTTCCCACCTGTCCTGGCAACCAGCCCTGTGGAAGCTGAAAAGGAAAACTAATACTTGCAATTAGTGCAGTTTTAATTAATTGCAGCTTTTGTCATGACGTCGTAATTTTTATCCAGTGCCAGCATTAATTTTAAACTGTGACATCAAGTTAAACTATTAGAGACACATTTTAGCTGAGTTAAATAAAGTTTCAGAAGGGCTTTTTAGAAAAGCACCATTCTCCCCAAATTGATGCAGTCCCCAAAGGATGTTTTACATTCCTGAGCATCTGTTGGTGAATCTGAAGATGGGGTTGGACCGTGAGGAAAAGCAGAACAAATCTTTAAAATAATCATGTTTTGCATTAGAGTTCCTGAGCTTCTTTGCTGGTTGGCTCCTGACCAAAATGAACCCCCAAATCTGGCAAAGGACTGAGCCCCTTTTCAGAACATGTAATGAATGTACAGCCTCAGAGACTTCTTGTTCCTCTGTTTATTAATCATCATCCCGTATCTCCTAATTAACACAGGAACTGCACAGCTGTCTTGGGAAAATGTAACTCTTCAGCATTAAAGGCTTTAGTCCTGGATTAAAAATATCTGCACCTCGGCATTCCAAATGGGAGCATTTACGTGACAGGGTTAAAAAAAGCTTGTAGCACGCTACAAACATTTTAAATCGTGCCTAAATGCCCTAGAATTGCTTTTATTTTGAATATAAAAGGTTGCAAATACAACTGATTTTAACTTAGATGTTGCCAGGAGTTCTCTGGCTTAGTCAGTCAATTTAAATTTAGCATTGCCCTTCATCTTCTCATTAGCAGTGACCAACAGTCCCAGGAAAAGGAGCCAGGAGAGCAGGAAATGTTCCATGGGGTCTGTCCATGTTTCTGCAGCTGAGGCACTGCCCCAGGGCAGCAGGGCTGTGTGGGTTTACAGAGTGCTGCTAGGAGCCAGGAACTCATTTGGAGTTAGGGATAACAACAACAAAAACCAAAAATATATTTTTCACTTTTGATTATTGTTAGTAGTAGAATTAGAAATAATTTCAGTACCTCACGAACTGCTCAAGCACAATAAAACACTTCAGGATTTTACAGCACCCTGTGCTGAATAAAACAATCTTATGCACAGTCTGCTGTGGAATATTCAATCAAGCACTTTTCAAAATCATATGTGCATTTTGATACTCTACATTGCTCTGGTTTTCTGGCATGTACCTCTACAAACACAGCAGTATAAACAGCTTTTCAAATAGTGCAAAGAGGTTTAATCAATTCAGACTTAAGGATGGTCCTGTAAAACCCTTTTCATCCCCGTGTTTCCTGGCAGCTGTGATCCCTTCTGCCCTGATTGCAGCTGGAGTTATTTTAATTTCCCCCCGTTCCTGCCTTACCTGCTGTTCTTCACAACAGACGTGTCCTGTCTGGGAGATTCCTCTGAACTGCCACAAACCTACCGGGGCATTCAGAATAAATTTACTTTCCCAGAATAATTGCATGGAATCAATCCAGGCTATCACAAAACCTCGGGAGAAGCATCTAGTTGCAAACAGCATTTTGTTCGCTAACAGTCAAAACAAAAAAGAACAATCCTTTTGTATCCACAGTCAATGCTGCAGGACGAGCTTTAGCTTAACCACAGGGATCTGTTAGCAATGAGAGTTTTCCTTTGTAAGCAAAATGAGCTTTGCACTCATCTATACATTCATACAGAACTGGTTCTTGCACAAGGGGGTTGTAGATAGATTTCATCAGGAATTGCAGTGATGGGCCAAGGATGGGTTCAAACTGAAAGGAGAAATTTGGGTGAGATTTATGGAAGAAATTCTTCCCTGTGAGGGTGGGGAGTCCCTGGCACAGGTGCCCAGAGAAGCTGTGGCTGTCCCTGGATGCCTGGAGGTGTCCAAGGCCAGGTTGGACAAGGCTTGGAGCACTCTGGGGTGGTGGAAGGTGTCCCTGCCACAGCAGAGGGTGGAATCAGGTTATCTTTAATGTTCCTTCCAACTCAAAGCTTTCTGGGATTCTGAATTCTGTGATTTTCTCTTGGTGCAAACGTCTGTGTCCTGGATAGTGTTTGGCAGGAAGAACCCAGAGACAGATTTGGCGAGGCCAAGGGTTTTGTTTTTACATGGCATCATTTAAAATCAGATAATTAAGATGCAGGCTTGAAAATATCACGTGCTTTTTCTTTTCTTTCTAAAGGATTTCCTTATGGTGATGTCTTTGTGGAATAAACAACTCGCCTAGTCTGGATGTTCAGCTCAAGCTACAACCTCTCATTTCTTTTACTTCTGGAATTACATTCAGTGCCTCTCAATGTCCATTGAAAAGGCACAAAATGAGGTAACCACTGCTGGGCTGAGAATGGGATTTCAGACATCTCTGCTCACCTGGCTCTCAGGTGAGAAAACCTTTCAGTGCTCAGGGAGAGGGGGAAGAGCCTGAGGCCTGAGCTGGGGCAGAGGGAGGCTTTGGGCACCGAATCCAACAAAGGCGTGGGAGCTTTTCCCACACCCACTCTGAGGAAAGGGATCTCAGGGTGAGGGGAGTGTGGCAGGGGCAGCAGGAGCAGCTCAGCTCCCTCGGCTTTTGGTGGTGGGGGATTTCCTCCTCCGTGCTGTGCCCCCCTGGAGCTGCTGGATGCTCTGGGTGGGTGATTCCTGCCTGGAACCTGCTCTCCTGTGCTTTTACAGCTGTACAGTTTGTAAACAAACTCCTGTTTATTCCTTGGGCTGCTCAGTTTTGTCTTTTTTAGCCTTTTTAATTTTTTTTTTTTCCCCTGAGCAGCGCTGGTGCCCTCGCGTGGCCAATTTCGTAACAGAGCATGTTGCCTGGTAGCACAAAATAAAAAAAACAACATTGCAGTTCTTACAGAGCCTCTCAGAAGAGAGATCTCGGAGACGTTACAGAGACCTCAGAAGTAAACAGTGCACGGAAATGAGAGCAGGAATATCACCAGGAGCTCCTTGTTCCTCCCTGCAGGTCTCTCTGTACGCTCGCCTGCCCTCCTGCTCCACAGGAGGGACCATTTTCAGGGACAGAGGTGATGAGCCTTGAAAATCCTGCAGCTTTGGCAGCTGTGATGCACACAAAGGGCACTGCTCTTTACACAACTCTTGCTGCAGGGCCCTTGGGTGCTGAAGGCACGTTTATATCACTTTTTTTTGGCATTTGGCACATTTTATCTCCTGCAGAACCGGGTAGGGCGGTGAACCAGAGTCACCACAACGCCGAACAGTGCCAGAGTTGTGATGATTAAAGGTGGGCATTACTCATTCCTCATTAAATCATAATTGCACCTGAAACCACCCCAAGAACAAAGGTTCTGGCGTGCCAGGAGAGGCTGGGACTGTTCTGAGAGCTGGCAGGGGGAGCAGACTGACAGATCACCCCTGTCTCCATGTGAGAAGCTGCATGGATCTCACACAGGGAGCTTGGATCAGGCCAGCACTGAGCTCAGAGCTCTTGTCTGGCTGCCTGGTGCCAGATTCATAAGCCAGGCTGCTGCTTTAGGGCATTGCTGAAGTCACTTGGTGAATTGTCACTGACTCAGTGGCCAGGAGGAGCCAGCCCTTGGTGTGCATGAAAACACAATTCCTTCCAAGTGCATTTATTCCAACTGCCAGGAACATGACACTGTTCCACTCTAAGCTGTGCTTGCATAGGTTTTCTTCTCTTAACATAATCTTCTCCTGTGATGTTGTTTCCCAGTTTCCTGCATAAAACCCCAAATTAAAAAAAAAAATTGAAAAATCATATTTACATTGTGACAGCTTGGTCATTTTTTCCTCTTGGAAAAGTTTTATTAGCAGCAGTTTTTAAACCATGCCAGAAACACATCAAGGCTATAAAATCTTTTATTGTGTTTTATTGGTAAAAAGAATGTTTTTTAAAAAAATCTGCTTGTTGGAGTCCATCCAAAATTGCCCAATGAAGTAAAATGCAGTAAAATAAGCTGGAAAGCAGCTTCTGCAATGGCCTCACTCCATGAGTGTGAAGTCAGGGCCTGACTCTGTGTGCTTTATCTGCTGTCCCTGGCTCTCCATCCATAAATGCTGGGGATATTTATGTCTTCTCTTGCTGCAGGATTCTGTGCGAGCACATCACAAAACCTTTGGCGCAGAGCCCATTGTGCTTATCCTCCAACTTTATTTTCTCTCTGTCCCACCTGGTGTTGCAAAACCTCTTACCTCCAGCTAGACACCAGGGATGGAACCACCCCTATCAGCAAACACCCTAAACCTGCTATTTATTGGAGGTTTTTTTGCTTTTAGCCCTTATGTTTTGAGGGAAAAGGAGAAGCTGTCTTTCCTAATTCCCTGGCATCCGTTCAGACAACGAGACCACATCATCCCCACACAATTCTGACCTATCTCCTCAGCTTCCTGATTCTTCATTCCTCCGAGCTACACTCCCTTTCCAACCTTGAATAGGCCTTTTCTGTCTCAGAGAGAAAAATCCTTTCTTATTATACAGCCACTAGAAAACCACGTAATTTTTCCAGTGTGTGGTCTGCTGCAACTACACTGAGATATTGGAGTTTTTTCCAAATCAAAACAAAACCCACTTACAATTGTTCTTGGAACAAGAACACTTGTATAACTGTGCTCGTGTTTTTCTGGTGTTACAAAATGACTTCCCTTGCATTATATTTGCTGCTTTTTGGAAACTTTTTGTCTAAAGCTCAGCTGGGTTTATGGCCTGGTTTTGCTTTTCAGAGAAAAACATTGGAATTATGGAAGAATATCAGAAAGCAGAGAAATGAGGATGTTTTCCTTTCTGTGGGGAACACCAGTCTGGTCTCCTGGGAAATCTGTGGGCAGCTTCTGGAGACAGTGTCCATTGCAAGAAAACCTCCAGAGTCTGGGAGATCTTGTGTTTGAACTGGGGTTCCTGAGAAGAGATGGAGATGAGTGACTCTGAAACTTACACTAAATTTTCTTAGCAGCTCCTGCAGTGTTATAAAAGACACCCCTCTCATATTTTTATACCCATTGAGCTCACTGACTAGCTGCTATCACTAACCACTGGTTTTATTTAAAAAAATTAAACTGTTTGGGAACTGCCACCTCTGTTTTGCCAAGAATGAATGCAAAGAATAGTGAGGACAGGATAAATCTGCAGAATCTATTCTGCTTGTGCTAAAAGCTCCAATTTTAAAGGTGTCATTTTCAAACAAGCTCCTAAATTGTGCATTTTTAATGTTTCTTGGTGTGTGCAGAGAGGTGCAGACAATTCCTCCTTTTGTGGAACTCCCAGATGGTCAGAACTCCCGAGACTTTGCACTGATACAGTCAAAGGTGCACGTTGGATTTGGGATGCCCAAGCTCAGTGGTTGGTTAAAACTCCCAGCCACGATATATAATAAATGACAGATGTTATAGATACTCCTGGCTGCAATGAGGAAGGTCACAGAAATTTGCTTCTAAAAATCAATTTTAATTTCTCTCTTCCTGCTGACAGCTTCGTGCTAAGGGTGGGCCTCCATTTGATGTGAGCACTGCAAGCTGCTGCAGGCTACCAGTGATTGGAATTTACTTGGATTAGTCTAATTGCTGCCTCTGCCATCATCTGTTTGCAATCACAAAGAGGAAGCTTCTGAAGCTTGGGAATGAGAGAAAATGAAGTGTCCTGACAACCACAAAACAGCAAGAAAGCTTTTGGAGGTTTTCCCATCACTGTTTGTGAGTAGGAACAAAAAAGAAGCAGTTATATTTTCTTTCCATGTCCATCTTTACCCTGCACCCATGACATAAATACACCCAGCACCAAAGAATAGTGGTAATTAGTGCAGGTCCCCAAGCACTGTCAGTTGATAATGAGTAAGAGTTCATGAATTGTTTTGGAAGGGGTTGAATTAGTTCATTATTGAATTAGTTGAATTAGGTCATCACCGAAACCATACAATTGTTCTTTCTATGGATATTCAGCTTAGATTATGAAACATCCACATTCAGGGCTTTAAATTCATTTTTAAAACGCATTTCAGCTGTGGTTTTGCCCCAGAAGGGCCCTTTCTCATGCACCAGACAGGCACAAATTGTCAGGGAGCGGACAGATAAAACACTTTAATAACTAAAGACATTCAGACTAATTTTGCTCCTGCCCAGGGCTGGAGGTTTAGGCTGGAGAGAAGAGTTTGGAGCTTTGCAGAGCACGGAGCTGTGCTCCAGGGAGAGACAGCCCTGGGAGCCTGGGGACAGCCTGGGCCTGCCCTGGCTTCCTCAGCCCTTCAGCTGGGAGCAGCTTTGAAAAATGCCAGTGAAAGGTTCTGCACAGGGCACCAGGGAGCTGGAAACTCTGATTTGTGCCTGAACAGTCAGGGATGGCTCTGTCTGCCTGGCCAGGGCAGCAAGGGGAGCAGGAGGTTCTGTGCAGCCTCAGGAGCTGGCAGGGGCTGCGGTGTCAGGGCTGCCAGGGACAGGAGGGCTTTGCTCACATAAGCACAGCCTGAGGAAACTCCTTTCTCAACTGCCAGCCTCTTTACCACCTAAATAAAATTTAAAATTTCATGGAGAAACTGGATATGAACTGGGATAATAGAAATTCTTTCATAGCTTTTCCAGTGACAGTTGTTTGGTGCTGCGGCCTGAACTGCTTGTAGCTTATTTATCAAATCAAACAAACAAAACCAGTGAAAAGAAAAAAAAAAAATTAAATTAATTTTGCTTTTTCAGGGTAAATTCAGAGACGAGGCCTCACTAATGCTCCTCGGCAACTTCAGCTCGAGTCCAACACCAAGTGATGCCACTGGAGATTTAATGTGTTCTTAAACACTTTGCTCCATCACAGCCTCCTCATTGTTTTGGGGACTGAGCTCAAGATAAATCAGTTAAAAGTGTAGCAAATGACAGCCTGGCTTAGTGAGTTCTGAGAGCCTCTGTCATTCTGCCATGGGATGGGTTAAATACAGTCCAAATACAATAATAATAGCAGTATTTTTAATAACATTATTTCACTATTTAAGATTGAAATGGTACTTGAGATTAAATTTGTGAACTTCCTTTTTTCTACATCAAATCAAGAAAGAATCTTAGTCCCAGCCATCTCTGAAATACTTCAATTTGATCTGATCCAAACTGACTTAGCACATATTTAAAGAGCTACGCTAGATTCTTTAGAATGAACCTTCCCATCATGCCAAAAATACAAATTTCAAAACATATTTGTAATAATAATAATAGTAATAATAATAATAATAATTATAATAATAATAATAACAGTGCTCCAGACATGCCAGGTTTCCAGTCTGGTGGATATAAACTGTTGGCATTGTGCATTTTTCTTTCAGAAGACAGCATCAGTGAGGAGCTGTGGGAGACGAGCAACACACACCAGAAGAAGGAAAAGAGATGCTAAGGGCTGTCAGAACAGTGAGTAAATGTTTTAAAAATGGTTCTAACAAGCACAGTGCTGTAAAACAAGCTGCGTGACAGGGAATCATGGATTGATTTCCCTGACAGGATGTGCAGGTGGGACTGCAGGCTTGTACAAACTCGAAAGTTGTATTTATCAAATGGTTTCATACTTGTGAAAGAACCTGGAGCTACATTTTTTTTTTTCCTACAATGTCTCGAAAGAAAAGAAACTTGATCTGAAAAGAAAAGTTACTTGATTTGTAACCCAGATCTAAATTAAAGAGGCAAATGTGAATTGTCTGTGAGAAGAATGATTGTGTAGTGCCTGAGCTAAAGTCTGTTAAACCTTTGCTGTCGGTTGATTAACTGCTGAAAAAGAAGATTAGTGCTGTTGTGTGCTACACATTCAAAGATGTTTCAGGTTTTTTACAATCATATGACAACTTTTTTGGGTTTAGGTGTGTTACAAACCAAGTGCAAGTACAGAGGCCTGCAAACAGAGGTAGGAGTAATTTTTTTGCCTTTTAAATTGGAAATTTCAGTATGAATCCCCCAGAATCAAGTGAGCCAGGAATAATTTCACTCCAGCCTTACTTTGCTACGTTACTTTGCTTCAGATCAGGCCTTGCTTGTTTGCCCTATGGTCTTAGAAGGAGATGCTTCAAACCACAGAGAACAAGGTTTGCAAATGCTGTGGCCACTGCTGAGAGGAAACAGCTGCTGTCCCAAAGCCAGAACTCAGGGCACTGCAAGTTTTGGAGCTCTGTCCCAGAGAAATGGGGTTTTGTTACCATTGGTTTGCTAAAACCCAAGAATATATTATACACTCTATTACATTCAGATGACCTCATCCTAAGCAAAACAAGCTTGTGGGACCTCTGATTCTGATTAAGCTTTTGGGCTCGAGGGACTGTGCTACCATCCTACCTCACTGGCAGGGGTTTGGTCGTGAGACATTTGTTATGTTTTTGAAGCAAATATTTCTGTGATAAGTGTTATATTAAAACCCACAAGGATGTGAATAATCCTGCTTTCAGTGAAGAGTTTAAATGGCATGCTATAAATAAAGCCAAGGCCACACATCGACACAAAAAGGTAAAAGAAAAACAGAAAATCAACCAGAAATACTGAATAGCTCTGTTCATCCTGCCCTCTAAATGGGGTGAGGCCATGGGGGAAAATAGCTTTTAATTGTATCACTCAGGAGATGTGAATCAGGACCTTAACTCTGGTGTTTCCAGCCCTTGAACACTTGACTTTTCAACCTGAACTTAGGTGGGTGGGGAGGTTCTTATTAATTTTGTCACGTGCAGCTCAATTCCTCTTGAAAAAACAGCGATTTCAACTGTATTCCGCTCGTCCATTCCATTCACTCAGTCTCAACTGCTGGTTTTTAAACTGAGCTAGGAATGACAATTCTCCCTTAAAAGGATGATTTGCCTGGTTGTGAAGTGAGGCTCTCAGCTGCCATCTTCCCTTCTGTCTGCTCATAAAAACCTCCAGCCAGGAGACAAAAGCTCAGCGAGGCTCCCGCAAGGAGCGGGCGCCCCAAGGAAAGCTGAGCAGGCTCCAGAGCCATTGAACTGCGGTGACATCAGCACTCAGACATTTCCACTCGGCTTTTCCAGCACATCCAGGCCGTGAGGGGCTCTGGAGCCAGCACACGCTGACTCTTTATGGCTCCCCACTGGGAACACGTCTCTGTGAGAGACCCACTCAAAGCCTTGGGTCCGAAACACAAACGGGCTCGTTCTGTGCTGAGGGATTTGCCTCCCGAGCCTGGGCAGGGGCTGCGTCCTTCAGCCAGAGCCTGTGTGGGGAGCAGAGCCGAAACTCAGCCTTGGGAGCTCTCTGACTGCTGGGCATCAGCCTTTGTGCATCTCACACCCCTTTTCTGCCACCTGGAATTGCTCCTGACATTGCTGCCTGCCCTTCCTGAGAAGCTGAAAAATTCCTTTTTCTGTTGTATTCCATTTGCCGGCGTGGCTTATCGTGGGGAAAATGCTGAGCTCCACTTTGAAGTGCTGTAAGGGCTGGAGATGAAAAATGACCTTTTATTAGGGAGCATTTTAGCTCTTGAGTATTACTGGTGATTCTCTAGGATCACCCATTCCTTTAGCACCACCTGAAGGAATTCCAGCACTCTGATCCCCAATTTACACATGGGAAGTAGATGCACTGGGCAGAATAAGAACTGGTTTTGTGCTTTCTTAGTGTAGCCGAAGTGGGGCAGGAACAGAGAAATACATTGATGTTCTTGAGCCAGAATATTTTACCTTTCCTCAGCTGGTCTTTTTTTCTGGAGAAAGTAATTTTCCTCAACCTTCCCCCACCTCCTTACTAATGTCTTTCCATGTAGAAATAATATTTGGGATCTGAGATTGTGCCTTCTGAAGTGGTTTCCATCTTGCTGTCCTCCTAAGAGAACTTTAACCTTTATTGAACGATCATGTTCAGCTACATATAATTACAAATCCATAAAAGAAACAAGTCCCCTTGTATTTGTATACATTGCAGCAAAATGTATCTTTAAGGAGAAAACATTGCTTCAGTGTGACTCTCTGAATTTATTGGCTATTAGAAGCCTTACAGTGTATGGCTCACATTTTAGAACCCTTGATTTCAGGCTTAATGTGGTCAGGAAATATAAAAATACATTTATTTATGTCATCTACTAAAAATCTCAACCTATGTTACTGCAAGTCGAACCCGATCTGTGTTTATGTTGGAGATGAATGATTGGTTTGTAGCTGCCTGTGTTTCTAGCCAGGCTCAATGGAATGATTCTGCAGCACAACTCTGTGTGCATTTCTTTTTTTTAAACTTCTTTTTATTTACTGCATGTGGCAGCAATTTCCTTCCTCCCAGAACCCACTGCCCAGTTCTCAAGGGCAGCGCAGCTGCCCGATAATAATAATTATTTTTATCAGGCTGTGCACGTGGAGTGCTAGGATTTACTGAATTGTTCAAGGCTGTCAAAATCCAGGCAAATATTTCATTATTACTGATACCTGCTCACTGTTGCAAGCTTGGATCTGATTTGCTTTCCCAAGTCTTTGCAGCTGATATTTGCACAAGCTCTCCTTGTTATTAAACTGCAGGAAAAATATATCTGAACAGAACTTCTTCTCAGGCATTTGATAACTGGAGGTCTGTGCCATAAAGGCTGCAGCAGTTTGCCACCTCCTTTCCCTGGAGCTTTAGCTCTGGTTTTGTTCCTGGGGTGAAATCCCCACACGGGGATCTCAGCTGACCTTCCACGTACCAAGACCCGAGTGTGGCTCCCCTGAGCTCGGGCTGCAGAGGGCTTGGATGGATTTCCTGCAGCAGGTACAGCTGAGAGCAGCTCTGCCCTCCTGCCCGCAGCACATTTCACCTTTTTGGCCAGCAAATTCCCTGTCCTGTGTAGGTGGACAATGAATATGAATGCGATGCAAATGATTTCCTTTTAAATGTGAAGGCTCCCTGAGTGAAAACACAATGTCCAGGGGCCTGGGGCTGTTCTACTCCTTCTGGACACCCTTGTGGCCTTAGACTTTAGTGATTGTAGGATCAAAATCAAATTTCAAATACATTGAAAGTGGAATTTGCCTCTGAAAGTGAGGGTGAATAACCAACTCAGTAAAAAAAGGTGTAAAGAATACAGAGCAGACAAAGCTATGAAGATCTGGGATAAAAATTCAGGGAAAATAAAAAACAGCACTAAAAATCTTGCTTGAGAGTCCAGAAGTTTGTCAGAAAATCAGAAGCTGAGGCTTGTGGAAAGGATTGTGGTACTTGTTTGAATAAAAACAGGAGAAGAATTGAGGAAAAGCTGAATCACTGTGCCTGGAACTTTCATATCTTCCATATCATACTCCCAAATGAGTTTTGGATCACTCATCCACCTTCCCAGCTACGGGGGAATTCATACCTTCGGGTTATTCACCCAGGGAGGAAATAATGTTTTAAGTATCTTTGGGTTTCCATGTCTTCTCTACATTGTGTCTCCCTTCATACAGTTCAAACAACATTAATGCATGTTACAGAGCTGAAAATTATATAAGTGTCGGGCACTTCTTTCACAAGGCTATTTTAAAATTCATATTAGCAGTAATTTACTTTTAAATGTCATACCTGCATCTGTCAGTATCAGAGCTCTGCTCATCCTGCAGTTTTGGTATGTGTTGCGCCTGATTTTTATTGAAAGATACTCTAAAATAATGGGAGAGCATTGATCATTCCAATATATATGTTTTTTAATTAAGGTGTTCTCGTGAGTGCCATCCCACAGCAAACAATCCCACGGCTCTAGTGGGACAATAAATATGTGTAGAGCTCCCAGCCCTTGCAATCCAGTATGAAGAGCTGGGTGATTTTAAAGGAGCTGCTTTGTTTGCTCTAGGAATTCATCCATCTCTGGGGCAGAACTTCCAGTTGTTTTAACAGTGTGTGTCAGGATTAGCAGCCAAGTCCTGAATATTCTCAGCTCCTCAGGCCAACCCCTAAATGCATAATGTGAAGAAAACAAAATAAAAGAGGGAGAAAACCCCAGAAAACCACTCTGGGAAGGCCATTTATGGGTGTGCTTGAAAGAAAATCAGCCAGAAATAATGTCCATCAAGCAACTCCATGTGGGGGAATAGGACAGTTCTGTAAAGCAAGGCTTGAACCCCAGCAGCAATGGAGAGTCTGTTCTGTGGGGGCTGTCTCTGGATATTCCCTTTATGAAGGTTTCTGACTTCCATAAGGATTTCTGTACAGATTTGCCATAAAGTAGCTGAGGTCTTCTGGGCTCCTCTGCCTTGTCCTGCCACAGACATCTCATCTAACAGCCTTGGTTTGGGAAAGGAGCCACGAGGGGAAAAAAAAGAACAGGCTCCTTTTGTAGCTAATAACTTCCTTTAATTGGTAATTAAGCTGCCTGCTACTTATAAATGTCAATAAAGGTCAAAATATTTAGAAGCAGAATCATTTTAGTGGCTTCCCATTTCTCATTGCATAAGCTGCCTGCTCGGACCACACACAGGCACATTTGAAGATGGTTTGGATTTCAGAGGCCTCCTGTTCCCACCAAATCCTTCTCTAAAGCGGCCCAGAAGGGACAGAGCAGCTTTAGTCAATAGGAGGGAGGATGTGAACGGAGTCTTCTGGGTGAGCATTCCTCACATTTTGGAATTGCACCGCAGGCGCTGGGCTGGAGCAGGCAGGGCCTGGCCAGATGGTGCTCTCGTTCATTCCTGCATTCAGGGAGAGGGGCTGCGTCCCATCCGTGTGCAAATCCACTCCAGGAAAAGCTGCCTGCTCAGGTTCGACACCAAGTGCAGCTTGGAAATGAGAATTAATGTCAATCCTGGTGTTTCTGTCGAGCAGAGAAAAATACAGAGGGTTTTGCTCGCTGAGTTAGCATGGACAAACACTTATCCTCACTGCATGGATCTGCTGATTTTGTGAGCGCTCTTCCCACTGAAATTAATCAGTTTACAAGGGGGCAAGCGAGGGGACGTTTGGCTTTGAAGAGTGCAGAGAATGTATTCCCAGAGGGATCTTTGATCTTTTTATGGTGTTTTGTTTCTGAAGTGTGTGTGTGTGTGTCCTGCAGGGACTTGGCATTTTGGAAATCAGAGCCACGGGGGCTAGACTTTGATATTGCACTGAATATAGCTGGAATATTCGGATATGAATACGGCCTCCCTTTTAATGCTTTCCCAAAGGATCCTCAGGAAGCTCAGAGCCTCATTTACTATTCCATGAGCTCCCTGTGTAGGACAGGGTGGGTTTTTATGGGAGGACAATGCAGAGGTGCTTTGTTGATGATGTGACCAGGATGAGCTGACCAGGATGTCAGCTAGAGCTGGGAATGGGAAATCTTTCCTTCCAGACCAAACTGGGGATGTTGGTGAGGGTGCCACACGTCCCCAGCTCAAGTTTACTCTTGGTGGCATCAGTCAGACATCAGTCTGGACAGGTGGGAGACATGAAAATGTCCTGGAAGGAGCGATGTCCTCTTGGCACATTCATCCTTCCTGGGAAGTTCCCACTGGAGCCCCCCAGCCCAGCCAGGCCCTGCTGGCACTGGAGGCCAAGATTCCACGGACTCCTGGGTGTAAATAATCATTCCAGCCACCTGGGATTTTCCTGGGGCAGATTTGCTCACTGGCTGCACGGTGTGATCGCTGTTATTGGGTAACTGATAAAATATTGCTGGTTTTGCAAATAAAGGCACTTTTGCCATAAAAACATCGAAACGTTTGGCACTTTTTTGCCATAAAAACATCGAGCCTGGGAAGCACGAGGTGCTCGTGCTGAGGTGACTCCTGCTGCCTTGTTTGCTCCTTGACGTTTTCTGCAAAGATTTGAAGGAAGTGCTGTGAAGAGCAATTTTATAGATCCAAGTGGCAGCTTTCAAAAGCCAAAAATGCTCTCTAAAGTCAGGAGATTTTGTTAAAGACCATAAGCTTAAAGCAGAGAAGTATGCTTTTAAAATTCATTGTTTCCTGGGTGGTTTTGAGTCATTGGAATATTCCTATCTATTTTCTTCCAAACTTTTATTCTGTAATTGTGATGGAGAGAAGCTTCTCATTAAAAACTCTAAAAACAGAGCACTCTGAAAATTGCTTTTACGATTTCAGAAGCTGCTCATTTGCTTATAATACAAGTAATTATCCCAGAAGAGCAATAGAACTGTTTGACCATCATACCAGAAAAAGAATGTATATTTTGATATTAAAGACACAAACATGAATTAAATAGCATTTTGAGGCTTTTGAGATGAAGTTTGTATTGTTTCATCTTTCATAAATCCTCTCATCATTTGGCTGGAGATAGTAATGGCTACGTGTCCATCTTAAGAGCCAAAAATGGACAAATGAAGATAAACACTCCAGGAATTTAAGCTTTCATTTTCATCTCACAATTCCTGTAACATAGTTAGGATTTGTCCTGATCCTTCTGCTAAAACTCTTTCCCAGTAGCAGCACAGCCCTGCACCAGGCAGGGTTTGTGGCTGTGCCTCCCTGTCTGCCCCGATCCATCCCTGTCCCACATCCTTCAGCTGATGGAATTTGGAGATTATTGGAGGAGGAACAGAGGAATGGGAAGTGTGACTTGTTTCTTATACCAGGATTCTGTGCATCTTCAGTGGGACTGAAGGAAAAATCAAAAAGAGGGAAAGAAAATGAGTGAAAGATTGAAAGCCAAAATATATTTCAAAACAGAGGAGGAAAGAAAATAATTCCAAAGTATAATTCCAGTGGCTGATTATTATGCTAAAATAAATCTATATATTCTCCTGAAGCAGCGAAGGA
This sequence comes from Hirundo rustica, assembly GCF_015227805.2. NCBI lineage: Eukaryota > Metazoa > Chordata > Aves > Passeriformes > Hirundinidae > Hirundo > Hirundo rustica. Next base: position 18,560,693 of record NC_053462.1, read on the forward strand.
GTGGGGAGGAAGGTGACAAGAGTCTGGCTTTTCCTTTCCCTGAACCCATCTCCTCATCTCCCTGCAAGTTTCTGTGTAGCTTGGAAATGCTTGTGATCACTCCTTAGGAATTCTTCCCCGTGTTCCTTTCTCTCCTCAGTCACACAAACAGTAAATCCCTGCTGTCACTCCCGTACCCCTGTGCTCACAGAACACCGACAGCTCCAGCCACCAACAAATGGTGCTGCACATTTTCCTTACGGTTTCCCAGCACCGAGTGTATGATTTAGATCCTTCAGCCTCCAAAGCGCTCCACTGGGTGTCCTTTAATATTGCATTATATTACTCATGATGCATAGTCGATTCCACTGCTTCCATTTACTTTAGCAATGATAAATGGCACAAACTGGACGAGAAGTTTATAAATTTTAAGTGCTTTGTAGGCAGCTGTTACCCCGAGAAATTTTCAAACAGTTTGTTGCTTTTGGGTCATGGAAAAATTGCTTCCAGAAGCTTGGTTAATGAGTTTCAAAAGAAGGTAAAATGCATGAATTCTTTATGACCGAGAAGCATATTAGTGTCAGGACTTTCCCTTCTGTAGGAATCATCAATTCTGTACAGTTAATATTTAAAAGCAGTTACAAAAATATAGCAGAAAAACTCAAGGAACTTGCAACTTAGTTTCTCTCGCTGTAGTGACTTCCTCAAAACTGCGTTCAGCTGCAGGGGCAGGGCTGGAGCGTCGTGGCCCAGATGATTCCTGTGGATGGAAAGTTTTGGCAGCTGGAGGAGCCCGTGCCCTGGTCAGCGTGGTGTTAACACGAGTCTGTGTCATCCCTCTGCTTGTGTTTGGAGTATCCCAGCGTGGAGTGAGCTGGAGCTTGTGCCTTGTGGTCTGGCAGTGCTGCCTTCCCTGGATGATTTGGGCAGTCTGTGTATTCCTGATCCCTCTGGCTGTTTGTTGGCCATGGATGAGCCACGCTGCAGGATGGAGATCGGTCTCCTGGCCTGCTGTCTCTGCTGCTGGAGGTGGTAAACAACAGCCAGCGAGGCAGGAGGACAAGGGAAATTGGGAGGGAATTAAGGAGTTCTCTCCATGACCCACAAACAGCGAGGTAGAGCCCTCAGTGAGAGGAGTATGGGGTGATGGATTTACTGCACGGAAGGGCTGGACCCTTGGGCATGGAACACATCCAGAAATGTTCATTCTTGTTTAACCCTCGCAGGAGGGGCCACTTGTGTCCTGCGTGACTGTGAGAGCTCACGGGCCCCAAAATTAGTCCTGAGGAAATCGGGTGTGCCCAAGCCCAGCAGTGCTTGACACAAGGGATCATGGCTTTAAGCTGCCAGAGGGCAGGGCTGGGATATTGGGAAGAAATTGTTCCCCGGGAGGGTGGGGATGCCCCTGGATCTCTGGAAGAGTTCCAGGCCAAGTTGTACGGGGCTTGGAGCAGCCTGGGATAGGGGAAGGTGTCCGCGCCCGTGGGGTGAAACGAGATGATCCCTGATGTCCCTTCCAACCCAAACCATTCCCTAATTGCGGCTCGGACGAGCGAGCGGTGCGAGGAGCCGGCAGCGACCGCACGATGGCAGCGTGGGATCGGAGCTGCGGCCACGGGAACCGGGACCGTCCCGGGGGAACCGGGGAACCCCCGGGATCGCGGATTCGGGACAGTCCCGGGGGAACCGGGGAACCCCCGGGATCGCACATTCGGGACAGTCCCGGGGGAACCGGGGAACCCCCGGGATCGGGGATTCGGGACCGTCCCGGGGGAACCGGGGAACCCCCGGGATCGCGGATTCGGGACAGTCCCGGGGGAACCGGGGAACCCCCGGGATCGCACATTCGGGACAGTCCCGGGGGAACCGGGGAACCCCCGGGATCGGGGATTCGGGACCGTCCCGGGGGAACCGGGGAACCCCCGGGATCGCGGATTCGGGACCGTCCCGGGGGAACCGGGGAACCCCCGGGATCGCGGATTCGGGACAGTCCCGGGGGAACCGGGGAACCCCCGGGATCGCGGATTCGGGACCGTCCCGGGGGAACCGGGGAACCCCCGGGATCGCGGATTCGGGACAGTCCCGGGGGAACCGCTCAATCCCCGGGATGGGAACAGGCAGGACCATCCCGGGGGAACCAGGGAACCACTGAATCCCCAGGATCGGGGGTCCCAGGACCATCCCGGGACTGCCGAGGGAGCCGGGACCATCCCGGAGCCGGGACGGCCGCAGGGAGAGGCTGCGGCCGCAGCACAGCACAAAAACGCCGCTGTGCAAGATAATCTTTAGCCTTGTGTTCTCCCATTGCAAGCAGCCGCTGCAGAGGGTCAGGGTTATTTTAAATTAGACTTTGACATTTTGCTTTCCTGTGTTTTGTGGTTTCCCTTCGCCTCAGCCTTTGTGGGGGTGGTGGAAGAGGTGGAAGCCCGAGCGGTAAAATGGGAGCTCACAGGAATATCCCGGTTCGCAGAGGCTCCTTCACTGCACAGAGCTGGGCAGGCTGGCAGGATCCATCCAGGCTCCCAAGAAACCCTCAATAAAGAGCCCAGCCTTCAAAAGCACGTGGGTGACGGGCACTGGGTAGGATCTTTGGAATTCTATGCAAAAATAAGGCAGAACTGCTCATATCAGCTCCATCTGGTATTGCTGCACGAAAGCATCCAGCCCGGCTTTCCTCTGTTCCTCGCAAACCGTGCTTGCATTATATACATTGTCCCCATTGTGCTTTGTAGGGGATGGTCTCTCTCAAATGCCAGCGTCTTCTGGCTTTCATTTGTTCCCAGACCTCCCACCAAGTGGCCGCTGATTGAAAACCTTTTTACTCTCCTGCCAGGTTTAGCAAAAAGGGCTTGGTGTACTCAGGGCCTTTGATCTATCTGGGATGAACATTTTCATTGAAAGAAGAGGTGGATGAGTCACTCTATATTTGACACGGAGCTATCTTGCAATACCTCTGGGTTTGCCTTTTCAAGCTCTTTTGTATTTTTTCTTTTTTTTTTTTTTCTTTTTTTTTTTTTTTTTTTTTTTTTTTTTTTGCACGTGGCTATAAATATTTTGCTCTGCGAGAAGCATGAAGCTCTTTTTTTTTTTTTGGAAATGAAAGAGCCCTATTCCAAATAGGAAAAACACACTTAGCTAAGGTTTGTGCAGTGCATATTTAGTGGTGGAAGGTGCTGTGTTGGCCCTGCCTTGCTTTTCAATACAATATCCTGCAGTGTGAAATGAATGGCTGTATTTAGAGGTATCTGGAAGTGATGACTGATGTTTGGAGAAGTTACAAGGCTTTTCCTTTTCCACATGAACTCTCCAACCTGGCATTTCCACAGCGGTGAAATACTTCTGGGGCTGAGATCATCTGATTATTATTTCCTGTGTCATGTGCAGAATTTATTATTTTGTTGAATATTACAAATATATTCTTAAGTTGCCTGAGTTTGGGGTTCTCCTGCAAAGTTCACTGGCATTACAGGGATATTGGACTGGCAAAAATAACTTTTCTCTCCTTGGATATTTTTTTGCTGAGATTAGTGAACGAAAGTCATAAATGAAGGAGGGGGAAGGGAGAGTGAAATTCCCTAAAAATGCTATGGAAATATTCTGGAAAAATCAAAATACATATTTTTGCACTAATAACTGCTAAAAGCCAGAAATTTGAACTTTCTACACAGCAGAGTCGGTGTTGCCACTGGGATTGCAGCGGGCAATGGGTTCATTGCCTCAAATATTTTCATGAAGATTTTTTATCTATTTTATACCTCTAAAAACTGAAACAGAATGGACAAAAATCTTAAATTTTCCAGAGAAGCTGTGGCTGTCCCTGGATCCCTGGAAGTGTCCAAGGCCAGGCTGGACAGGGCTTGGAGCAGCCTGGGACAGTGGAAGGTGACCCTGCCATGGCAGGGGTGGAATGAGATGATCTTTAACCCTCCCAACCCTCCCAGGGAATTCTGTGATTCTATCAAATCCAGTAAAAGCTCTTCAAATAAATTGTGGCATTAAAATCTCAATTAAAATGTGTGTGCGGTCCTTGCAAGCATTAAATCAGCATATCAGAAATAGTGAGAGTTATCTCCCATCTCAGTGCTGTTGTTTTAACCTGGGCTTAATTCTCTAAAAACTGACTCAAATGCCACGTAGGTCTCTTGAGTTGCCTTGTGTGCTGCTCAGAACAAAATCTTTTTGGGCTCTTTTGCTTACAAATAGAGTGGGAGAATAAATATTTTTTTTTTAAGAAAAGAAATATTGGCATCTGGATTCTTGTAATTTGTGTATTTGTAACACCACCCATATTCCATCCTCCCTTGTTTTGGAATATTGCATGGTATGTGGGTCCTCAATAAGGGATATTTTGTCCTTTGGCTTTTTCTACACATGATTACACAGTAGCCATCCGTTCCCAACATCTGTGTTTACGAAAACCTTTCCAATAAATCTGTGCAGAAGGGAACTGTCCACGTTTCCTCCGAGTCCTGTAAAAGATGCTGTTTTTCTTTGTGATGACTTGCTTAAAGATTACCCAGCTGAGATGTTTCGTTTTTAGGTGAATCCTCAACATTACTCCAGAACTGGGTTGGAAATGGACATTGGATGGGCAGGCAGGGCCTCCAGGACACCGAGTGCACCCTTCTGCCTGCAAGCCTTAAATCCTCACCCTGGATCTAAAGCCAGCTCAGGGTGTCCCAGGGAGAACAGCTAAGGAGTGACTCAGGGAATCAGCTGGTGTGCTCAGAGCTGCCTGCTCTGCTCCTGGGGGTGCCTGGTGCAGTTCCCACACTCCCCCCTGCATCAGAACCCTCTTGGCACAGGCCATCGGCGTGGCATTTTGGCCAGGATCGAGAGCTCTGTAACTCGGGGCCGTTCTCAGGGAGATTTTTGGCTGCCTGATCTCAGTCACATGAGGGTGCATGGCTCCAGTTGTGGCCGTGGAACAAAAGCCACCAACTCTCGCAGTGCTTGGGAGGGACCTTGTGAGAAGATCAGCAGCCACGCACAGCTGTGTTCCTTGCTGGGCTGCTTCAGCCATGCTCAGCTCTTACACCCAGCATGGTTTGGAGCACATGGGTTTGAGATTCACCACTGAGGGGGCAGATCCTCACAGGTGATTCCAATCTGGGCAGAATCGTTGTTAGCCTATAGCTACCACAGCAGAAAGCGTTTAAAGAGCTGACGAGCTTCTGTCGGGGGCAGAAGTAGTTCGGAAACTTTTCTTTCCAAAGTTACAACCGACCAAACCTTTGTGGTGGTAAATTTTGGGTAGCTCACCCTGGTCTGGATGTCTGTGAGGCCCAGGAATTACGAACACAACCCGGAAAAGCGTGTGGATTTTGAAAAGCTTCACCACTTGGCTTTTGATCAGTCAGGTAACACTGCCTTTAACTCTTGGGGTGCTTGTGCTCTATGGTCTGTGGCACATTTATTGCAGACTAAACTCTCAACTATCATCAGGACTATTTGTCTGCTCTGCGAAACTTGCAGAAACAGAGGCTGGTGCCCTCCAAACTTCTAGGTTCAGGACTCACATACTGTTTTTCTTTGAATAGCTTTTGTTAACATTGGCAGTGGGGTCTGGGTTAATTTATCTTGGGAGTGTTGAACAGGTGTGAGGACAGGAGTGTCTGAAGTGTTGTGTTTTTTGGTGGGGTTTTGGGGTTTTTTTTAAAAATTTCTTTCTGTGTCTGTGCTCAGTGTCTTGGCCACACTCAAGGATGGTGCAGAGGGACTGGGTTTGCAGTTGAGTAACTCGACCTGAAGAGTTGCACAGAGATTTATGAATCAGGAACTGATCACTGTTGGATTAAGCTCAGTCAGATGGTGTTAGAACATAAACTCTGATGCTTTGGGGCACCTTCAGTTTTTCTAGCTCGTGCTCACCAGGAGACAAAACCTGAACTGCAGACCTGCTCATGTTCCTGTGTGTTGTCCATCCAGCCATTACATGGCACTGTGAAACCACAGCTCTGCCCCTGTGTAACCTTAAAAGATATTTAGGAAATTCTTATTGATACTCACTTTCTGGTTCTTGGACAAAGGATTTGTTCTCTGGCAGTCACTTGCCCATCAGTAAAACTGCAGTATTTTTGTTTCTAATCCCAGGGAGAGTCAGTTTTCATGAAATTAAGGAAATGTCTTGCTTTTATCTGATGTGAAAAACCAGACTTTCAAGGGCAGTATATCATTATCTTCAAATTCCTAGAGCTCCCCTTTTCCTGATATAAGTAGTCCTGAACTGAAAGTTTCCTGAGTATTAAGAAACAAACGTTTTGCACAGTTTCTCCTCCAAAGTCTCAGGAATTCAGTGGGAAAAAGGCTCTGCTTTGTGGAGATGTTGTTATCTGTCAGCTCTCTTTAAACTCCTTTGAGGGATTTTTATAACATTGTTTTTCCTTTCTTCTCATTTGTGTTTTACATACAAGTCTTGGTATTTTGGTTTAGCCCACAAACAACATGAAGCCTTAATTTTTCCTGCCTACTGCAAACCAGACTTTCCCCCAGCATCAATTATCCGGAAGGGAGCTGCGGATGTAAAACCACACCAAAAACTTTGAAGTCCATACAAAAGCATTGGAGTTTCTTGTAACAGCCCCTGTTCCTCAGCGTGTGTTGTCTTTGGGCCACCTTGTTTTTCACCATGGCTGATGGCTGCTGCTGCCCATTTTGCCATCTTCTTCCTCCTGGTGGTTGCTCTGCCAAACAGGAGATTGATGGTTGTGGCTGAGGAGGAAAGAGCTCTCCACAGCTTCTGTAGAATTTCTCATTTTCATTTGTGCCGTGGAAACCCAGCCTAGAACCGAGGTTATGACAAGCTCTGTGTGTGCAACTCTGCCTTCCAGTGCCCAGTGAGCTAAAGTTTGGTTTCTACGAAGCATTTTTTTCAAGACTGAACTTTGTTTAAAGGGATAAAAGTGTTTGCGTGCTGTGTGTGGGCAGATCTAGCAGGGATGGCTGGTGGGACCCTGTGGAAGGCATTCCTTCATCACCTCCATCTGCAGCCCAGCATTTTCACCTGAGCTGCTGCTGCTTTCAGTTTTTCACTGCCCAGGGCTGTGAAATGGGGTGGGTACAGCCCACCTCTGGCAGGGTCTGGAGCCCCCTCAGGTGATGGGATCTGCAAGGATGAGGTAACACTGGACAGGACACACTTCCCCTGGCTTGCCAAAGCTCCCTCAGAAAGAATCCACAGACACAGCAACAATAAATGGCATTTAGAGCTCTCTGTTACGCAGCAGAGCCATAATGCCCGTTTTATTTCTTATTGTTTGTTTCTTACTAAGCTGCAGGGAGCAGGGAAAATACAGCCAGGAAGAAGTTCAGTCCACAATGCTCTGATATTTGCATTTTTCTCCCCCAAAGCATTTGCTACTGGGAGTCACTGGAGACAGGATGCTGTTCTATATGGACTTCTGATCTGATGCAGGTTGATTGTTTTCCTGCTTTTAAATACTTTAGGGCTGGATTTTGGCCAGATCTCCTGGGGCCTCTAAGAAGATAACAAATCAAAATGTCTTCCCCAAGGAGCAAACAATTTAAGCACAAGACAAGAAAGACACAGGAACAGAGACAGTCTGGGGAGTATTAAGAACAAGTTTAAAATTTCCAGCTATTAATGAGAAAAGGTCTTTCATTTTTCATCCAGCTCTGGGGAGGACATCTGAAGAGTTTGGATTTCAGTTTCACGGTCTGGGAAGCCGTGCTGGCAGCGTTGTTGTTTATCTCTCCTGAGAAACAGCATGTTTCAAGTTGATTCTCTATCGAATAAAGGTTTAAGAAAAATATTTTGTTTGCTGCTTTCTCAGCTGTGCACAGCATTTGTCTTCATCCTTTGCTGGTATAATATTATAATAGTTTCTTGTAAGTGCTGAGCCTTTGCTGCTGACAGCTGCTGAGAAATGATGCTGTCATGAATCATGCTTGCAAACACAGTTCTGTGATGTGACCAGTTCTCAGCCCCCGTAATTAACAGCCAATTACTTCCTCTCCGAGAAGCCAAAACTCCAACAGATGAAAGAAATAGTGTTGTGGGAGCAGATGTGTTGTATCAGTTCCTGTGTCCTTTGCAAACAGACAAACACTGGCTCACATCGGAGTGCAGCGGTGGAAGTCCCTAAAACCACGCCTGGGTTTGGCCATCTGGGCTCGGAGTGTGAGAGGAGGAGGAGGAGGAGGAGGAAGGTCCATCACAGCTCGGCTGCAATAACAGCAGGCCACCACTTTGGAGCTCTCTGGCCCTTCCCTGCAGGGCACAGCCCATCTTTATGGACGGGGGTGTGCCCACGCCCCAGCACAGCGAGCAGATGCCAAAATCCCCAGCTGGAATGGTGCCATCCCTGCGCTGCTGCCTTTGTTAGCCAGGACGCCCAAAGCTGAGCCTTTTCCAGCTGCAGTATCGTGTGGCACAAACCAGGCTGGGTTAGGAGACACAGCTGGGGAATGGGGAGCTCCTGAGCACATCCTGCAGTCAGGAATTGCTGACTTTTTCTCCTCTTTATGGATTGTTTTTCACCAGAATTTCATTTTTCTTGGTTCACTTGTATCACCTGTGCAGGACTGAGTTCCTGGGAGCAGATTTGAGCCCGTACGGTGTTCCTAAACTTTTTGCTTTCTCTTCCTTCCATCATTTTCTGTGTGCAGTACTTGATTGAGCAACTAAATTCTGCATCCTGAAAGGCTGGCTGGGAATTTATAAGTAGAAAGAGTTAAATCAGGATTTCTAAATGAGCCTTTGCTCTGGATGTTTCATTATCAATCCTAAACATAGTTGTTGGTTTTGTTGACATAACATTCACTGTCAGTATTCATTAATATGTGCAGAGAAAATAAGGATCTAAAATTAACTAAAGCATTCTCTTTTATTTGCTTTATCACAGCTGGTGTAAAGGTGGTGGTGCCACCAATCTCCTTTCCATAAATACGTGATGGAATTTTAATTAAAACTTTATAATGATCCCCAAACTGTAAGAATAAAAGGGGGGGGGGGTGTGAGTGCTGTTGTATTAAATCTGTGTGTGCCATGCAATGAGCATTCTTAAATATTCTGCAGTATTTTTTAGCTCTGTAGCTTCTCAAAACTGCTACTGACCGTCTGGCATTGGAGAAAGTTACTTTCCTGCCTCTGGTGCTCCTATAAAATGTGTTCAGAACATTTCCAGGATGGCTGGAGGAGTTAGTATTTCTGTAATTCTCTAAACATTTGAAAATGTAAAATATTTGCAGATGTAGTGCCGTATGTAACTCCATAACAAATCTTCATTCCTTGTATACTAAATTTCTGAATAGCAAGAGCCTCTTGGCTGGCTGCTTCTCAGCTGTGAGACTTTCAAAGATGCTTTTTGGGGAATGAATCATGCAGGCTGTGCTCCCAGGCCAGGCTTTACCACCTCCCACCCCGGTTTGTTGTTCTTTCACATCCAGAGCGGTGCAAAGCTCCTGTCTCTGAGCATCCTGTGTTCAGCTGGCTCTGGGATCAGCCCCACTTCAGAGTGGATCAAGGAACAGGATCTCTTGCCTTTTAACCTTCTGTATTTTGTACTGAGGCTTTCCTCTGCAGTCGCAGAATCTGCGTGTGAAAGCTTTGCTCACCAGCAAACCCTGTGAGCTGGACCAAAAGCGAGTTTCATAATGTGTTATTTGGATTATGAGAGTCTCCTCCTCTCCCCACCACCCCTCCTCCACAGCATTCAGTGGAGTTTTATGGAGTTTAACGTGGCCTCTCCCCCTTTGGAGCTGCACGATGCTAATGAAATAACTCACAGCTCATCAGCGTTATCCAGCAGGATTTATGGAGCATATGGCATTCAAATTCAGGTTTTCTGGTCAGCAGAAATCCCCCACATCTAATGAACAAATAGAATGTTTTTCCAAGAGGGCAATGCTTTGGATGAACGTGAGAGCCTGAGGGAAACCCCAAAATTGCCTTTTTCTGGTTAAAGTGCTTGTAAGGAACGTAATCACCTCCACTTCCACATGGCTCCAGCAGAACCCATGGCCAGGCCTGTGCTCCTGGGGCACTTCCAAGTGCCATCCCAAACCACTTCCTCTCTGTTAAATGCTTTGCTAGTGTGCTTCCTTCCCATTTATCTTCATGTCCCCACCGCTGGCAGCCCAGGAGAGGAAACGGCTCACACTGCTAATGGACACAGGGACGTGGTGCTGGGTGGCAGAGCTCTCTCTGACCTGGAGCACGGGGAAAAGTGCTCCAGCCTGGTCATTCCTCCCCATTCCCAGCGTGCCTGGTCCAGGGGAAGAGGAGCTTATCAGCCCTTGGGTCCCTAGCAGCCTCCCAGCTGTGTTGATATCCCACAGGAGGACAAACCTGGAAGAGCATTTCTGATTTTGGAGATGCTTTGGGTTTGGTTTCTGTTGAGACTCGGTTTACAGGGAGAGCTTTGTCAGTCTTTGGTGAGAACTGGACCTCTAAAGCCCATTTCTGGGAATGTTGTACCTGCAAAAGTCCCAGAGATCGCCCTGGGGGCTTTGCTCACAGCACTGCTGCTGAGAGGGGCTCATAAGGCAGAATTGCTGCTTTAAACTTTCTATATCCCACATATCTTAAAATCATTGTAATCAGTTTATTTTAGGACAAGCTGTCCAATGACATCCTGGTCATTAAAAAAAAATCAACAGGAAATTCTGAATGTGAGTCATGCCTTTGTCTTAGTGTTTTTCAAGGATTTTTGGAATTTATTAAAAAAAGAAAAAAAACCCAGAAATCCTTGATGTTGACAGAAACAACCTCAAAGTCCAAGTACTGAGAAATCCCTTAACAAGGAAAGAATGTCTGTAAACTCCATTATTTACTTGCTCTTGAGTCTTTCTGATTAATCAAAACCCCACAACTCTCCCAAACCCCACAACTTGCAGGCCCATCTTTGGGTTTTGGGGACAGACCCAATGTCCTGGGTATTTCTCTTCCACCTGGGAAAGCTGAGTTTTGTGCTTTGGTGGCAGGAAAGATCTGCACTGTGGGACTCTGTGGAAATCCCAGATGTTCCTGAGTATCAGCTGCTTTAGGAACATGCAGGGATTAATCCTGTGCTCCCATCTGGAGTTTACAGGCTCCTGAGAAATGCATGGATGTAGCTGCCATCTCGCTGCATTCCAAGGGCAGGAGCAAACTGCTGTGGAGCAGTATGGAAAATGGGAGCACTTTGGGAAGGACTGAGCCTCTGCAGAAGCTGCAGCACTCGAACCAACGCCTGTCACAGGTCTTTTAATATTTTAAAACAAGGAATTCTTCTCAATCACAAGAGAAAAACTTGTATCAAAGCAATATTGAAAGTTAACTGTAGTGAATTGTAGAATTTCTCTTGTCCTCCTCATGCCTTTCATGAGGAAGCAACAAAGGGATGGAGATGAAACCATCCATCCTCTGGTTGTCCTGAATCCTTTGCCAGTTTTCTAGGACAGTCCTTGTTCTCAGGACAAGCATGATCTGGGGTTTTTTTGCGTGATGGACTTTTAGCTGATGGAATAAATTTCAAGTAGAGGTGAAGCTGCATTTGGACAGGCATTGACCAATGCAGAAACGCTTTTACCAACCCCAGCCAGCCTGAAAAATGATGCCAGGTTTTGACACTGCAGCACTGCTGTAAGAGTAAACAGGAATTGAAAGGGAAGACATAAAGATGAGCAGTTGGTGGGGTAAGGAAGCTTGGTGTCCTCCTTGGAAGAGGAGCCTCAGGTGGAGGTGTCTGCACGTGTGTCCGCGGCCAAGGTACCAGCAGATGGTGCTCCACAACACGGAATGTTCTCCTCTCAGAGCTTCCAGCCCTGTCACTCAGCAGCTCTGTCAGCCCCGGGCTGTGCAGAGCCGGGCTGGATGTTCTGGGGGAGTTCGGTGTTATTCTGCATCCAGAGCTTAAGGGGAAAAACGTGCAGCGTGAGCAAAGGTCCAAGGCGGTGAGCTGAGACAGGGCAGGGCCAAAGCACAACAACAGAAGCTGGGTGTTGAGGGATCCCCTTCTCCTGGTGGTGACCGTGGACAGGCCGGGATTGAAGGCAGCAGAGCCTTTGCCCTGTGCTCCTGACACCTCTGAAACACCAGTGTTACGTGTGCTGCTGTATCGCTCCTGCCGCTTTGTTTCTGGTTCAAATCTCCGCTGTGGGATGGGGGAGCCTGGTCAATGTACAGCAGGAAAATCCCTTTGCTCAGGGCTTGTTGCTGTTGCTTTGCCATGGGTTTGTTTTTTCTTTAAACCCTACTGTACACTTGGAAAAGGGATCCTGTGCCCCGAGTCAATGTTTTGTAAAATGAGGGTGTAATCATTTATTAGCATTGTGCTGGACAAAGTTCTTTGTCTTTGGAGATTTGGCCCAGGGCCCAGGCTCAGGCAGGCTCTGACTTTTGCTTTAGTCTCGAGATAAACTCTCAATGAAACAAGGCTGGAGCTGCCCCAGCTGACACGGATCCAGGGAGCAAACCCCGTCAGGAGGAAGGCTTCGGAGCGGTGCCAAGCCCAGCAGAGATGGCAGAACCTGTTACAGATGTTTGGGGTGGCGTGGGACGTGGGCTGAGGGATCTGCTCACAGCGTGAGCCCAGGTTCTGATCAGGTTTTCTTCCTCTCTCACCCTGATCTGCTCATCCCTGTGACCAGATCTGATTAGGAGGGTCAGTTTTCTCTCATCTGCCTCTTTTTTTTTTGTTCTATGGAGTATTGAATTTACCACTGCCCAAATATCAAAACGTCCCTGGCTCGTTTTCAGCGCTTGACCGTGGATTCGGTTTCCTCTGGACACTCGCTCCACGTCTGACTTAGGCTTTGTTTGAAACACACCGGCAGCTTCAAGGGCAGAGCCTTGAGCCTGAGCGCCGTTAATTCACTCTGAATGTCACTTTGAGCCTTTTCCCAGCGTAATCTCTCCAAAGGTTAATCATAAAGTGAAGGAATGTGCTCTGGCTCCTGACACAATGCCTGACAAATATTTTCAGCAGGCCACCGCTAAAGAAACACAGGTGTGGTCTCACTCTTAATGTCTCTGCGAGAGTGTTGTATCTTTGGAGAAACAAAGATAAATTGAGAGCTTAACCCATTGGCTTCTTGGCATTTAAAAAAAAAAAATTAAACTTCCACTTGTTCTGGTTTTGCTCATCTGTAATTCCCCGGGGGGGATCGTGTTTCAGAGGGATGAAATACACTTGATGTCTTTATGAAAAATGCAAACAATGTGTTATTTCTAATGATGCCGAAGGATTGCTGTGCTGTTGAATCCATCAGGATGCTCAGAAGCCCAGTATTTACACAGTGAGCTTTAAACTGTTTTGGACTTGGATGCAAACAGTTTAAGGAGTTTAAATAATCTTACTGAAATATATTAATGATTTCTGGGATTATTCCTTATTTTTTTAGTTAAGTTCTATCTATTATTCAGTGTGGGTTTTTTATCTTCTTTTCTTCTGTTAGAGCCTAAAATTCTCAGGTTCCAAGGTTCCAACAATTCAGCATTCTTGTTTAAAAATAAATTGAAGAAATAGGAGTAATTCTAAAATTATTTCAGTTTTGCTTCGGTACCAAAGGGGATACAAAAATCTGCTTTTAGTAACTGGGGACATCTTGGTTTTTCTTTTAAAGTGCTCCCCTGTTTTTTCTTAATATAACTTGTCATTTCCTTCTTTAGTCTTAAACCTAGAATTAATAGATTTTGTTTTGTTGTGTTTGTTTCCTGCGATAGGATTGTATAGAGGGAAATGGGATGTTTTATGGAAACATAGGAAATCTTTCCAGCTCCTGTCCTGGTCACAAGCACAGCTTTTACTGAATTATATAATGTTTACTCAATGCATCCTCAGAGTAGAAGTTGATGTTCTGCTGTGGAATTGCCCTGAGCTCTGGTACTTGCACGAGTCATTAGAGAGGAGAACGAAAGCCCGGTGCAAGGTGTAAAGAGGTCTGTCACACTGCAGCTGCTTTCTTTGTGCAAGCAAATTTGGTTTATCCTTTTAATTATCACTTGAGGCTGCCCTCAACCCAAGCAGTTCCTACCTTTTCCCTGAACCCTCACCTGGAGAGGGACAGAAGGCAGCAAGTAGAACTCGTTCCTTCCTCCCACCAGAGCCCCCTTGGTGTGGCTCTGAGGGAGAAGACTTCAAAACCCTTTTTTTCCCCTTCATGTTTTACCTCTGAGGAGAGTTCTGTTTGCATTTATGCAAAAAACCCCTCAGTTTGTTGAATTTTGGTCCCTCCACCGCTTTTCTGAGTGTCAGGCGACGCTGGCTGCAGAAGGTTGTGTTCTTCTCAACCTTTGGGCAATCACACTTTTATCAGAGGCCTAACTTCTCTCAGCTCTTGGGTTTTGATCCTTTCTACGCCTCTGTGAGGTTGATCCTGTTATTTCCTTATCACAGGTGTGAAAGTAAACCCCAAAAAGAGGGAGAATTGCCCCCTGCTTCAAAGAAGGTCTGTGGCAGGGCAAGAAATGCAATTCAGGTTGCTAAAGCCCTGGGTTAGAGCCTGACCTCTCGCCCTCCTTCCCCTGACTGCGTGGGGAGGTCCCTGCTCATGGAACACTCACACAAAACCCACCCAGGAATGCAGGTTTTAATGCCATCGTTTAGTCCATGGACTTTCACCGAGGAATTCTTTCCCTGAGACACGCAGTCTGGGCTTGACATGAAACACTGATTAAAGTAGCTGAGAAAATAGAGCAGCACTTTCCAGTTCCCTCAAGTATCAGTTCCATTTTCCAGTGTCTGAAATCTGGTCAAATTAGAATTTTGCCTTTTGGAAGCCTGAGGAGGGGAAACCCCTTCCCTACTGATAGGTTCTCATTCAAGACGCGCTGCAAAGTGACCACTATGATATTTCATTTCTCAGCATGTGCTGCACTCACTTCTGCTGGATCCCTTGGGCAGGCTGCCTTCAAATCAATATTAATTATGGACCACTAGACAGTAGCTAATCTGAAAGAAAGAACAGGTTTCATTTAACAGCTGACTGATGGTTACTTTCTTCCCCGTGACTATAGGGTTTGGTTTAGTTCTGGTTCCTTTATTTTTTCCCCCTTTTGAGAAATCTCCTATCACAGTATTGGAGCATAAGCGGTGTTTTGCTTTACCTAGTAATTTTTTTTTAAGTATCACCTTGTTTTCCATAAATCTAAAATGGAATTCAGAATATCCAGCATCCTCCTAAGTGAGAATTCTGTAAGATCCATCAGCACGGTTCAGCCCCAGCTCCGATGCCTTCAGAGCTCACCCCTGGGTAACATTTTCATTCCTTCTGGCAGCCGTCCAGTGAACAACAGAGGAACCTGACAAAAGTGGCTTTGAAATGTGTGTTTATTGCATTGTCATGATGCCAGAAGGAGCCGTTTGTCTGGAATTTGTAAAACTGCTCCTCGTACTCCTGTCTGAGATTCTGGAGAGCGATCTGTGATAGCTGTGAGCTGGATGTTCTGCGGGGCTGGCTGAGCCTGCCAGCTGATTTCTGACATGGTGAGACGTGTGTCCTGCTCTTTCTTCACTGGGAGTGTCAGCTGAAAGACACCTGGATTTTAGAAGATTTATTAACATGTCACTAATCAGTGAAGTCGTGCACGTTGGATATAAATTTTGTTGTAAATTTAGTTAGGTAGGAATAACAATCAAATTAATCACAGAATCATTAAGGTTGGAAAAGACCTAAAGATCGTTGAGTCTGACTGTCACCCAGCATTGAACCAAGTCCTCAAGTGCCACATCCACCCCTTCCCTGGGCAGTTTGTTCAGTGCTTTACAGCAGGGCTGGTGATGTGAAAGGAGTGAAAGAGAAGGTTGGGAAGCTCCTCAGAAGATCCCCCAATCTCTTGCCATGGTTGCCTACACCAACATCACTCCTGACAGCTGTTTGTCCATCCTCAAACCTGCCATGGTTACAGCTCAAGGCCTCCCCAGCTGGATCAAACCAGGCTTTCACTCAGTGTCCCGAGGGCTCCAGCAGCTTCCTGGCAGCCAGCAGAATTTTATCATATTTTTTTTTCAATTTTAGCCCTGAGACTCTGGGACCAAACCCATGAGAAGCCTAAGTAGTGCTTCTGCCAATGGGTTTGAGAGAAAAAATGTGGAACAAGAGGTAATTTCCATCGTGCCTCTGGTCAGTGCCTCAAATCCAGCACGTGCCCGGCAGCTCGCGCAGTTGGAAGTTGTCTCTGTTCAGTTGGAAGTGCTGATATTTAGAATTTTTCTACCATGAGTCGTTCCTGGATTTGCAAAGAACAAAGTGTTACCTGATCTGGCCAGAGTGTCACTGCTACCCAGCGTTTCTGCAGCTCTGGTTGCCTCTTAACCCTGCCCTTCTGCTTTTCCATCCTTGGATTTTGGGCCTCCTTTTTGGAGATTCCAATATCTATTAATCAACATTCTTGGGTCTTCCTTCATCGCCGTAACTCATTCGAGCAAGAAGAAAACTCTGTCAACTCTCCCTGTAAACTGAGCTACCAGTGTCATGAATAGTGCTGGAATTTTATTTATTAAGCGAAGACTCTTGGATTTCTGGCTTTTTCTTTGGAATGGCAGCCGGGAAACTCTACCCTGCCCCGCGTGTCCCTGGGGAAGGGAGCCTGGCTCGAGCAGGCAGGGCAGGGCCGGGGTCAATCTCATGGTAGAGGTGGCTCAGCCACAGCTGCTTTTCGACAGCTTTTGAAGGAAGGAGGGTCTTCATGGAGCTTAGCACAGAGTCCTCCATGCCAGGGAAGGAACATCTGCTGAAGGAATCATAAGGGAGAGACAAATCCTTGTTGCCCTCCTCTTTATTCCATAGCGCGGCTTTGCATCTGTTACCTTTAAATCCTAAAGAAAGAACTTCAAAAATATCATTTCAGTCTGAGCTGAAGGTGTGGCAGAAACTCACTAATTTGGGGGGTTCCGTTTTAGGCAGCAAACTGTAAATACTTTGTAAATCATAACACTTAGGATTGCATTCTGAACAGAGTTTGTGGGTGCTGTGGTTTGAGTGTTTTACGTGGAATATCCTGAGCTGAAAGGGATCCCCAAGGATTGTCAGTGCCTTGGCCTTGCACAGACACCCCAGGAATCATTTCCTTGCCTGCTTTGCCATCCATGTCCATGGGAACAAGGGTTCTCCCTGAGAGACCAGCACTGCCATTATCATATAGATTTCTTTGCAAATTGGGGGGAAATGAAACAATGCAGCAAACTGTGAACACAGGAATGCTTATCTTTCCATTCTCAGTGCTTTAGGAAATATCCCTGGGGAAGCTGTGGGAGGGAGACTCTAAACTCTCCAGACATTTAGATTAGGGAATTTAAGAATTTAGGGAAGTCTGAATTTTTAAAAAAAATTGGGATGGGCATCATGTGCTTCCCATAATCAAATATATCTAAACAAAGACTGCAAGTTACTCATTAGGATATATCAAAAAGACCTTTTAAATTAATCTTTGTTATCTTTCTGTGGTCCACTTTCTCATATCTTATGGTCCTTAGTTGAAAGCACACACAAAAAGTGACTTCCCTTTTTAAAAAGGCTGTTGTAGAAATAAAAGTTATGTGCTTCCACTCCTATGAGCACAGAAATAAGTACAATTGAAACATAAAAACAATAAACAAACATTCACAGCTTGGATTTCTCTTTTATTTTTGTTAAAAAAAAATTAAAACAAACTAGGCAACACTCCAGGAAATGGTTCTTAGTGTTTTAAACATATTGTTTTAAATTTAGGTGATCCTTCACTTTATTAAATGGGTGGGGGGATTAAGAAACATTGTTGTAGGTTACCTGTTTATAAACTCTGCCTCCAAAAATAATCGAGGGGCACAATTCACATCAGCACTATCAGAAAACAGATCATCTAAATCAAAGCTTAAAGCTGCAATTCTTGTTTACCATTTTCACTTCACCTCATTTGCTGTGTTTCTATTCAGATCAAGATGTAAATAAGATACAAAAAAGAAATTGTTGTAGGCCGGATGTGAGCTGAGATGCACGGACCTTTTCCAACGCTTTGTGTCCTGGTTTTGTCCTTTGCTTGTGTAAATGCCTGCCTGGATTTGCAGGCACAGTCACTCAAACCTCCCTCCTTGTGTCATGGGCAGTTTTTGCTTGACTCTTCATGGTTGTTGAATATCCAGAGCAGCTGTGGTTGTCCCATCCCTGGAAGTGTCCAGGACCAGGCTGCATGGGGCTTGGAGCACCCTGGGGTAGTGGAAGGTGTCCCTGCCCATGGCAGAGGGACAGGATGTGTAAGGTTTCCATCCCAAAGCAGTCTGCAATTCTGGGAACATCATCACAATGACTGAAGCTGAGCCACCTTCTCGGGATGGTGCTCTGGGGTGATCTCAGAGGTCCCTGGCTCAGCTCCTGTTGGCTCGTGGACTTGGTTGGCTTGGGTTTATAAAGCTCAGTTCCAGTATTGCCCATTCTCCTGAGCTGGAAGCATTCCCTTGCCTTCTCCTGCCTGTTTGTATCCATCTCTTTTCCTGTTCCAAACACAGGCTTTGGAGCCAGAGCTGTCATTTTGAAAAGCACAGTTTCAGTGCCTGGTTTATGACCAGCGCTGCTGTGCATCATCAAGATGAGTCCCAAGCCTCCAAGATTTGAATATGTTGGAGAATCTGGGCCTGGGAGAACCCAAAGAGTGAGACATTATAGTCACTGAGGGAGTCAGGAACATGAAAGTACAAACAGCTCTTGGATTTCCACACGTTCTTTGGGGTTGTCCACTCCTCAGGCCATGGATCTGCAGACTTAGCTGGATATTTGCATTCTTTGCACGTTAAAACTCTGGCTTTTTCCTTGAATTCTTCCATTAGCAAAGCATTTTACATTCCTCTGCCATCTGCAGTTTAATATATGTTATATATAAATCTGCATTTATGGGAAATGTCTTTACTTATTTTTCAACTTCTTTCGGGACATTTATTGGAGAAGATGCATTTGGCCTGGGAGGCAAGGCTGGGTTGCAGGACAACTGGGGTTTGCTTTCAGAAGAGGAGATCTCTCTAGAGAAGGAGGATTGTCTCCAGTGAAGATTTACTGTCTGGCACAGCCCAGTACAAGCCTCCAAAATGGAGCCACGGCGAGACTCTAAGACACAAGGCCACAATTTTCTCCCTTTCTGGGAGAATTCTTAATCTGGGCCAGCGCTTCATTTTGGGGTTTGGCTCGGCAGTGGAAGTGGAGCTGCTCTCTAATTTCTGGATGTTAGATGGTGACCTGGTTATTGAATGTTTGCTGTGTGGACATGTTGCTGTAGTTCAATAGGAGGCTGCCAGGGAAAACAAGCAGCAAGGAGACAAAGTCCCTGGGTGAGCCACCCAAATTCCTGGTGCTCTTTGGGACAGTGGCAGGACTGGTGGCTTGGAGGAGTCTGGCTCAGCCTCAGACTGTATTTGCAGAGCTGCTGTGGGTGAGCAGGAATTCAAAGAACAAAGCAAGGCTGGCCAGATTATTAGTGACTCCCCTTCTCCAGAAAGTTGGCACTGTGAGAGAGCCAGGTTAACACAGGTGTCACTTTGAATGTTTTGAAGAAACCCATACTGCTGGAACTCTTTAACATGTTTCAGAGAATGCAAAGTAAATGCAGTTATTTATTGGCTGTGGAATGCTGCTGGATTTTTGGGTTTACAAATTAATCCCTCCCAGTTCCGAACTGCCTGCAGGACTGAGACACTTGATGGAACCTGATGTGAGAGAGGAATCACCTTGCCCATGTCCAGCCCACCTCCAGGTATCATTTTCTCTCACGGGACACCACCATCTGAAGTGTGAGTTAAAAATAGGTGCTGCAGAGCCTGTTCCAGCCAAGGAACCCTCTGGGAGCACCGAGGATCTGAGTGCCATGGGAATGGGAGCGACACTGATGTGTGGTTTTCCTAAACGCTGCCCAATCGAGCCGAAGGCTTGGTCCGGTGCCCTTTGGCAGCTGCTGAGGTGGGAGCATGATTTACCCCCTTGCAGTGATACTAAAGCTGTAACCTATAGCTACAAATTAAAGTCAAGGATTTATGAACCTTGGAATATTTTACCCAAGCCTCTGAACTGCCAAGTGGAACTATTCTGGGCCGTAACCCAAAACATAGTTTACTGAAATTCCACTGCTTTAATGATGACTCTTTTTTTTTTCCTATAGAAAACAATATGAAACATTCTGCCATCCAAACATAATTACATTCTGCATCTGGAATTTGTTGATGTTTCCTTTTGCTGCTCATACCCATTCAATTCAATGAAATGGTGGGTGAATGCTGTCGTATCCTAAATCGTGGTTGCTGTCGGTGGTTAAAGCTCTTGCATTACAAAAGAGAACTGTTGGATGGTGAATTCCGGTGGCTACTGTGTGGAAGGAGCCCTGTTCTGTCCTTTTTCTCAGAGGATTTGAAGAAGTAGGTCAGTCAGGCTGAAACATGTCTTGGGAGTGAAGGTGAAACCAGTCGGGTGCACATCGCTCAACGTGGTCCGTGCCCTGTGTGCACAGCCAAGGCTCGTGCAGCTCTCGCTCAGCAGGGATGCTGGAATTCGAGTGGAAAAGGCACCTGGATCTGCACTTGACAGAGGCAGGAGTGTGAATCTCTTACAAAATGTTTGGTGGTTGCTGTGGCTACTGGGAGAGCAGGGGGATGGCACAGCCCCCAGCTTGTCAGTGCCTTGAGGAGAGCTATGCTGGAGCAGGGCTGGGGAGATGTGTGTTTTATTTCTTTTTTTGTTTGCTACATCCCCAGAGCATCTCCAGAAGTGTCCCATGGTGAGGATGGCATGGAGCAGGACATGGGAGCTCTTTATACAGCCAGAGTTGTAACGAGCCTGATGGGTGAATCTCTGTTCAGCAGTTGTGCTTAGACAGGAGAAAAAATCAGGGAGCAAAACTGCTTCCATGGAATTCTGTGGATACAGCTGGCAAGGATTTCAGCAAACCTAAGCTTCCTCCAGCTCTAAAGGGCTCTCCAGCCCTTTAACTACAGTGGAAATTAGGCTGGCCTTGGTAGGACTGTGTGGGAAGGGCGTTTTCTCTGGAGTGCCTTAATCCGATGTGGCCATCATCTGAACAGAGCAGCTCCATGAGGGTCAGAAAACTCAGGCTGCTTCTCTGCCTTCTGCCCATTGTGCACTTCAGTGGTTTCAGGGGTTTCCACGTGTGTTTGTGTCTTTCAGCATTTTACAATGAAGATCCCTTTCAACCAGGGCTTTTCTGAAGTAATTTGGCAAAGTTTAGCTCCTCTCCTGCGAGCTCAGGTTCTGCGTGTGCTGCTCAGCCCCGTCTGTCAGCAGCAGCCACTTTAACCTGGGCTGGGGCTGCAGGCTCTGAAATCCCCCCGGGCTGCATTTGTTAAAGCAAGATGGTGACAGGTGAGGGAGGCACATTGCAATGCCTGGAATGAAACCCAGGGGAGTAAATGGATCTGAAACTTCCTCAGTGCTTTTATGAAACCTACAGAGTTGGCTTCATAATTACCTGCTCAGTGGATGCTAGTGTGCTGCCCTTCACTTCCAGACACTGGAATTTAATCAGAGAGGCCTCTCCAGGAGCAGCCTCTTCAAGGAAGCACTGCAGGATTCACAGAAGCAATTCCAGAAAATAATCCAGTAGGGCAGTGCAGTGATGTTATCACCAGTCTGTTACCCCAGCAAACAGCCCCTGTTCTGGCAGCGGGTGAGGGCTGTCACCCTTCCTTCTCCCATTTGATCCACTGGTATTTATCAGGGCATCTGTAATCTTGTTAATGATTCTGGTAAGGCTTGAGAGGAGGGCAGAGGCCTCAGTGAGCATCCTAAAGGACACAGCAACCTCCTCACCTGCACCAGCAGTGCCCACAACAGACCATCAGCCCAGTACAAGCGCACCTATCTCTGCACTTCCATCTTGCCCTCTGAGAATATTCCCACATCATCTTTTAATGATACCCTTGGAGCTCACAAGCATTAATCAAATGCCAGGATGTCACCCTGGCTGGAAAGGTGGGGAATTTAGGAGAACATGAAGCCCGAATCCAAGGTAAGAGCTGAGAAAATCCAGTCCCTGCAGTCACAGGGCACTACGGCCTCTCATCTTCTCTGTGAATTTATAAACAATAATTTTAAACCACAGTAACTTTTTTTTTGTGTGGTTTCTCCCATCCTGCTGGAAGGCTGTGCCAGAATCTTTCTGCACCTTTTTCTCATTTCTAGCAGAAATTTATTAAGAGCTGGCTTGCAGCCACTGCTTGTTGTGCAAATGTTTTCCTTCAGATTGGATGAGTTCTTCCTGCTGATTGCCATTCTGATTTATCTGCAGACAGCCCTGGGTGCCTCCTCTCAGCCTCTCTTCTGGTGCATCCTAAAGGTGCATCTTTGCAGCGCCTGAGGGAGTGGTGCAGAGAATTCCAAGCTACTTGTTCCAGGTGACGGGGAACGTGCTTTGCAGGCAGGTCCAAAAATCTGTCTGTGCTTCATAGCTTGGGTTTGTGTCTAGGGGAATTCCAGGTGTGTTCCCATTCAGCTCGGACACAGCAGCTGGAGTGAAGGGAAGATGAAAGTGTCGAGGTTGTATCCTGAACGTCCTCCTATCTCATCACCTTGGATTTGTCAGGGTGTCTCAGAGCTTTGAGGCAGATCCTCCCCAGGCCGTGATCAGACTGGAACGTTCATTCAGCCCCCAGACTGCAGCAAACCACCAACGGCTTGGTGGGATGTAAAACGTGCAAGTCATTAAAGTGAAATCACATCTCTTGCCATGCTGAAATTTGCTAAGCAGACGGGCAGTTTCCAGGAACAACGCAGAGCTCTCGGTGCGGTGCTTGCCAGGCAGACTGTGCTCAGATCCCTGGGACGGAGCAGCAGTCACCTTGTCTGTCACCGAGAGATTTTCCCCGTGTCCTTTACGAGCGCCTGACACGGGGAACGCTCTGCTCGCAGCAACAATTGCGTGGTAATGCAGGTTAATAGGAGTTCATGTGGCTGAGCCTTGAAACACTTAGCTCTCCTTTTCTGTCTGCCTGACAGCTTTATTGCTGTGAATACACCGAGGAGCCAGTTCAATAAGCTGAACACTATCAAAAGATTTTTCTTTATGGTCTTAAGAGGGCTTATCTGTAATTCCTGGCTGCACAGTCTTTGAAAACTGTAATGTTACAGACAGTGATTTTTTTTTCTTCTCTCTCTCTCTCTCTTTTTTTTTTTTTTTTTTTTTTTAATGTGGTTTATTTTGAAATAAAGACATTCGGGGTCGTTAACTCTTTCTCCCCCTCAGGTCTCTCAGGGAAACTGCAGATTTGACACAGTTGCTTTGTTTCATCAGTCTGTGGCAATTTCATTAAATTACTCAATTTGAAAAATTGCCTCAACATTGCAGAGAGTTGAAATATTTCACAGTGAACCAAAGAAGTTTTGCTGTCATTCCCTCCACTGCGCACAGTTCCTACCTGGCCAGGGCTGCACTAGTCTGAGATTGCTCAGTCACCTTTTATTGTTACTGCAGTGATTCGCTTGTTCCAGCTGAGGGTTTGCAGACACTGTTTGCATCAGGAAACACTTTATTTTAACTTCTGATCCAACCTGCTCCATCATTCTCCCTTCTGGAGCTGGAAATGAGTGGCATACATGGGACAGGAGGGAGCCTCCATGCCAGGGATGGGATTCTGCCATGGAAAACGCTGGCAGCCAAGGAATGACCCCTGCCCAAAGGCCTTCCCTTCCCTTAATCCTCCCCCTTAGGAAAGGCACAAAGGGGGCTGAACTGGTGGGACTTGAGCATATCCCACCCATGGGACGTGGTGCTGTGCCCACACATCCCTGCACTCCATGGGAACACATCCCCAGCTGCTCTTTTGAGACACTCACAGGGACGCCTGATGCAGCATCGAGCTGCAAATGATGAGTCAGGCTGAGTGTGAGCAATAAAACACCTTCCCTGGAGCTGCCAGGAATTCCCAGTGGCAAAGAGGAGCTGCAGGAAGCCTGGCACACCAGACTTGCTGCCTCTGATCCAGCAAGGGCCAGACCCGAGTGTTACTTGTCTGACACTTCTGCCTTTGTCTGCAAAGCTCGAAACCTGTTTCTGAAAATGATCCTTCATTGTATCACGGGTTCCAAAGCAGATTTCTTTGTAAGCAGCACCATGAATACCAACATCACTTTGTTATGCTTTTACAACTCAAATTTCATCTCTAGAAGAAGAGCAGGGATTGCATGTCACGTGTAACTGCAAAAATATCTGAGTAGGAAAAACCATTTAATGGAATGCTGGCACAACTGGATGTATGAAGTAGCTATAGCTGTAAATGTGTTTATAAGTAACCAAGTTTCTGCAACAGACTCTGGAAACGTTTGATGATCAGTGTGGCTCTGTGGTTCTGGGCTGTCTGGAGAAAGGAGACTTGGAGGTTCTGTGTTCTCACCACCCGAAAACTAAATTTCTTTAAGGTACCTAAGCTGAGCGCTTGGTAACTGAAACATTTGAAATCCAGCAGCGTCTGTAAAATTGTAGCATTTGGTTTTACAAAATGGCAGTGCTGATGTCAGAGTGGCTGCTCCAAAGCGAGGGATAAGCAGGAGAAAGGAAAGGTTGCAAATCTGGCTGGACATTTTTCTGCTTCATCTCGTTTGAAGGAATATTTCAGATTATTGTCAATGGGGAAGATACATTTCTGCTCTACACAAAGTTCATGTGGAGTCCAGCTCTGAGGCAGGGGAGGAGGCACTGCCTGAGCCAGGGGTTGTGGGGAAACTCATTCTGACTTTCTGTTCACACACAATTAAACCCCTGCTCCACTGGGAGCAGCTCTCACTGTTGAGAGGGAGATGATGGGGAGAACGGACTGTTCTGCTCCTGCTTTGTCTCTGGACACCAGAGAAGTGCAGCATGACCTACATTATCTGAAGTGGGCAGTTTCGACATCTTTTTCAAATTACAGAACTGAAACTCTCAAGTCCTTGGTGTATTCATCTCTTTTTAGCTTTGGTGAACTGAGGAGCTCTTCACAGGGAGATGCTCCTTCCACATCCTGGGTCTGCACGGGGCTCAGCCGTGTTCCAAATCCATTATAGTCCTGGAATACTCTTCAAAATAACACTCTAAGCTTCTTGTTTTCTCCCTCTTCCAAAAGCAGAGCAGTCAGTGCTTACTGAGAACAGGGCTGTAGCCAAATAAATACAGTTTTTCTATACAGTGAGCAAGCCCCACTTTGGAGATACGATGTTCCCAGAAATGGTAGCAAGCTTTTCAAAATTGAAAACCTCTGGATATTTTATTTATGTTCCTCTGTTAACAAATGCCTCGTCTGATTGCTTTTAAATGTTGTGTTTCTGGAATGAAAATAGAATACTGGCATTTAATTCTGTATGTGTTATTATTTTAGCTTAGGAGAAGGCTGGGAGATGTTTTTTTTAAAAAGACTGGATTGTTTTAAGATCATTATAAAGCCAAATGTTTAAATACTGACTGTTTTAACTTACTTCCAATACTCTGCAGTAATTGGTAGAAAGCCTGAACCTTTTTTCTGTGACTTCTCAAAAAGTTCTTAGTTGATTGGAAAGGTTTTTGTCAAAGTCTTGGCTAACTTGGTGTACAAGAACCTGGTGAAAAATCTCTTGCAATCTGGGTTTTCTCTGATTTGTGGTGTTGCCTTTTAGCTGGACAGACTTTTCTGGTAGTGAAAAATAAACCTATAGGCAATTTGCTTGTCATGAAGCCACGCAGAACTGGGATTTGGGTGTATTTTGGTTTACATGTCTGATGCAAAGGTTAAGAGGAAAGGGAATAGATGTCAAGCACTGGAATTGAATGATCTGAAAAGTGCCTTAGGTCTGAATATTTCTCTGATTTTTGGGAAAATGGAAGTCTCCACCTGATGTGGAGCAGGTTCTGTCTATGCTTTGCCTGTGAACAATTGTTGGTTAGCCAGGACCTTTATCTGGCACCCAAATTTTTGCTCTTCTGTTGATCTGGACTTGTCTGAAAGGATCTTTCAACTATCCCAAGGGCAGGTCTAACAGTTTTTTCAATTTACCTTTTTTTAAATGTACTGAGAAGTATAAATATGTTCCCTATGAAGTGAAATGTCATTATTAGCCTGTGCTACACTCTCCTTTTGCATGTCTGTGAATAGTTCTGAGGTGGAGTTTTTTTCTGAGATGGGATTTGCATGATCAGTTTCAAGAAAAACACAGGTCTTTGCATTCTTATTCTACTTCCAGACCTTCAACTTGTCCTAAAAAATAAGGGATGTTTTGGTTTGGTTTTTAAGAAGTATTTTTATAGTTACCTGAAAAGCTTGAAATGAGGAATGAGATACAAACATCCATCCATTTTTTTTCTGCGTGCTGAAAAGAGAAACATTTGAAAAAACTTTGTGCAAAGTTTTTAATTGGCATTTAAAAAGTTTATCGCTACTTTACTCATAATTAGTGTCTAAATTTGTCAGCTCATATGGCATAGCTGCAGCTTCTTAGATCAGAAATACTTTCTGTTTTCTATCCAGCTGGTTTCCTGTAAAGGGCTGAATTATTCTAGCTTTTATGGGTCATTGTTAAACATGGCAGGAAGGGTCATTGTTAAAAATGTTTTCAGAACTTTGATAACCAGTTTATCAACTGATTCACATGTTTAATCAGTTAATAGGTTTTCCTTTTCAGTGCATGGGAATTTCTTTGTTTATCTTAACTGAGTTACTGTTTCTACAGTGGAAAGAACTGTAGTTGACTGATAATCTTTTCAAATATGTGGAGTTTGCTCTTGTGACACAACTTGCATGAACAGATCCTGCACTGTTGCTCCTAAGTCTGTGTTTATAGGGAATATCCCATCAGAACAAGGGTTTGCATGTGCATGCAAGCCCCAGATGATCTGGTATTCTGGGGATACAGGGCATGGAGCAAAAGTCATCAGGCATTTTATGATAAGGCTTTTGAAGGCGTGTGTTTATTAAAATAAGAGGGACAGGTGCTTTTGAGAAGTGCCAAACATCCGTGGTTCCTCCAGTACCTCCTCAAGAAGTTTTTTTGGAACATATTTTATCAAAAGTGTCAAAAGGCACATGTTTAACATGAAATATCTCCAAGAATCACCATCCTGTGGCTTTCTGGGCACTTTGTCTGGGGACTGCACCACGTCTCTGCTGAAAACCTCTTTTGCTAATCTCTGATCTGAGCCTGCCAAGGAGCAGCTTTTGATGTTGCCCCTTGTTCCAGCATCTGTCTCAAGCAAGGTTTGGCTCTGTCCTCACTATAATCCGTCTCCAAGTGAGGGAGTTGTATCTATCTCCTCTTTGATAACCTGTTATTAAATCACCATCCCTTCATCAGGCCCAAGAGGCCAAGGCCACATTCAGATGAGGCCCTCACTTGCTGAGAGCGCTTTTGGCTCATGTTCAGCTTGAAGAAGGTTTTTTTCTGCCATCCCCATTGTAATAAGGCCAGTCTGCTCCTGTGTATATAAACAAACTCGAGACCAAGCAGAACTGTAAATTTTGGTTTGTTTTTTTCAGAAAATAAATTCAATGATGTTTGCTTTCCACGTAAAGCACGACTTGGCACGGAATAATGCACAGCAATAAAGTTGCAAAAGTTGAGTTTACATAACATTTATCTGCCTTGAAATTGCAGATATTTGGAGAGCCCTGCAACCCTCTGTTGGGTTTGCAGGAGAATATTGTTCATGGAGTCACAGCAGCTCCTGGGAATTGGCATCTGTGAGAAAGACTCAGCAGCTTGTTCTGTGTATCTGGGATTTTTAGATATATTCATTCCTGTTGCTGCATGAAGGAAACATGCTGAGATGATCACAAGTCCAAGTAAAAACCAAATGACACTGGAAACCCAAATGTGGGGGTTTTATTGGGATGCTCCAGGCTGAGGAAGGCACTGCACACACTGTGGCTCACATCTCAACTGTAAATTCCTCACATAAACAGCAGAGAGGTGAAATTCTTAGATTAGACAGAAGAAAGGAGTTTTTACAATGGGGCTGGTAAAACACTGGCACAGGTCACCCAGAAGGGTGGTGGATGCCCCATCCCTGGAAGTGTCCAAGGCCAGGCTGGATGGGAATTGGTGGAAGGTCCCCTAAAGGCTCATGGTCTTTAGAATGTGCCTTCCAATTTAAGCTATTCCATGATCCTATGAAATGAAATCTATTCTGTCCTGTTGAGAGCGTGCTGGAAATTCTGATGGAGAGCTTTGGTTGGGTAACACAACAGGGCCTGGGTATGTCCCGGGAAAAGGTCTTTCCTGGAGCCTGCCCGTGCTGGGTTGGGCTGTGCTGCCCTCCAAAGTGACTGCTCTGTCACTGATGTGAGAGAGAAGGAGCAGGGAGGAGGCTGCAGGGATTTGTTCTTCCCTGTGGCCACCAGAAGCAGGAGGTGATAGGAGGGAAGCAATGGAATCTTGTGGATGTGGGTGAGAGGAAAGCAGAAGGTTGGGTTAAAGCAGTTGTAAAACATGTGTTGATTCAGCCACTGTTTCATATGGAGCATTAATTCAGTGTTTTATTTGATAAATCAAAACTTCCTGAGCCTTGAGCAGGATATTTAACTATGGATATTGAAAACCAGGGGATAGCAATCCTGCTTACGCTGTTTGAGTAGTTACCTGCTAGAAAAAATATTTTATCAAAAAAGATGTTTATTTTAAAAATACTGCTGTGAAATGTGGGGAAGATAAATGAAGTGTTACATTTGAAACTTTTTTTTTTTTTTTTAATTTATTGTCAGTTTTCTGTTCTCTTCTACTAAATATCTCCTCTGTGGTAGAGAGCCAGAAGCAAATACGATCGTCCAATTTGTTGCTGGAGCTTTCTGAAATTTAAACCCAATTCATTAGGTACAACGTAGGTGTAGAGCGTGGGCAGTCATTAGGATTTCAACAGCAAATAATGCAGCCCATGAAACATCAGACTTATTTCCTTCTCATGTAAAACACAGTAATGCATTTCACCCTGGCTAAATGTGCTCTTGAGCTTTTATGTCAGAGTGAATCATGATCTAACGCTCACCCGATTAAATCTAAACGTTGCAGTATTTCCTTTCTAATTCTGGCTCTTCCCACTAGGATAATATTATTTGTCTCGTCAGTTATGCGCAAGTGTGAATGAGGAGATGTAGTTTTTACATGTGCGCAAACACCCACGGCAGCGCGGCCCGAGGAGCCGGGGCTCCGCCAGGAGAAAAAAGCCCGCTGGATAATTAGGTAAAACGCATAATAAGATCCATGTCCTCGGGGCCAGCGCGGCCCAAAGGACTTTTATTTGTGCGAATTCCTGGTACAAACGGGCAGGATCTCGCTGCCTCTCCGGGGAGGACCTTTGGGCCCACGCCCGGCGGGCCCCGAGCGAGCGGCTTCGACAGCGCGGCCACCGCGGCCACCTGCGCCCAGGCCTCGTTAGGGCCCGTCAGCCAAAGCCGCCGTGGCGTCCCGGCAAAGCGGCCCAATTAACAGCCCCGAAAGCCCCTCTCCAGCCAGCCATCACTAACACTCCAGATAAAACTTGACATCTTCCCCGCTCCCCCTGCCCCCAGCTCTCAGTTAATTGAAGTGGTTTTACTGAGGGGGCCGTGGCTCTGCTGAAAAGGCCGAGGACTTTGCTTGGGTAATCAGCTTAAATACCGGCCCGTTTCCTGCCCTCGCTGCTCCAAACTTCCCATTTGGGAGACATAAATACTGGTTTTATTTTCAAATCTTTTTTATCTCCAATTTCCTCCGGTTTTTCTGATGGGCCTCATAGAGGACTCCGTTTCAAAGGGCAGGATGGTGCTGCCAGTAAAGTGGATGCAGACAGGAACTTTTAAATTCAATGTTGATTGCCTTTATTGGAAGGAGGGGCTTATGAGGGGTTTCACATGGAAAAGGTACATCTTCTCTGGCAGTCACAAACTGGTGATAATTAGGGAGAAGTCTACAGTTTCATTTGTTTTTATAGTTTTTAAACACTCCTGCCTAAACAAGCATTTTGCATCTTCTGCTGCAGTAGCAGAGCAATGTGGGTTTTTTTTGTTTGTTTGTTTTTTAGTTAAAATGAGCTCATTGTGTACATTTTTATAAATATATTCACCTTAAGACACGCCAAGGTCTGGGTCAGCTGTAAGATAAGCTGTGAAATGCCAATATTCTGTAAAGACAGAAGCTGTTAAAGAAGCATCTGTAATTCAGTATAATAGATAGCTCAGTTTTTGTCAGGGTTGGATTCTTCATTTTTCATTACT
The DNA here is from genome assembly GCF_015227805.2 of Hirundo rustica. Taxonomy (NCBI): domain Eukaryota; kingdom Metazoa; phylum Chordata; class Aves; order Passeriformes; family Hirundinidae; genus Hirundo; species Hirundo rustica. The sequence goes on from NC_053462.1 coordinate 18,590,773, forward strand.
CAAGGGAATTGCCATGGAGTGGATGAGCTTTGTGGGGTCAGGTTCTTTGTTCAGGGGAAAGACTTGAGTGTATTTAGTTTTAGGAAGGTAAACTGTGGAAATGTTCCTGTGCTTCAAATTATGCATGCGCATCATTTTATTCCTGTATTCACCACGAATTTTTGTCCATCAGACATAAATTGACTGGAAAATTCTGTTTTCTAGGAGAAGAATTTACAGTCAGTTTGGGATCACTGCTTTTGAGTGTGTTTGTCTCTTTTAAATGGCCGATATTTCTCTAACTTAACGTTCTCTCTTTTTCTTAACAGGCAGCAGCAGCTGGCCTAGAGGACAAAGTGCCCTCCAGCCACAATCCCATCCCGTGGCTGATCCAGAGCCTTGGGAATCGGGCACATGGTGACCTCCAGAGACGACAGCCAGCAGCAAACCCCGAGGATCTGCAGTGACAAAGCACAACAAAAGTCAGTGTTATCACCTTCTTCCCAGCTGAGACATCAGCTCGCAGAAATTCCCTCCCACCCTTTTTAGGGATCTGCTCAAACTGTCCTGTGTTTTTACACCAAAGGCTGTAAAGTGACACTGCACAGGAGTCAGAAAATTGTTCATGGACTCCACACAGATTTTTGGAGGCAGGTACATGTCACCTGCTAAGGGAGGTTCATCCTCTCTTTAAAGCCCAAGTCAGGACCCATGTGGCTGTTCTGGGATTTGCACGGATTGTCAGGAATTGTGTTAGGAACACAGGGTGTGGTTGGCAATCTGTGTTCGGGACCCAAATGAGATCTCCTGAGGAGTGCTCAGAAGCTCCTCCAATGTCAAGGAGAAGTGATCTGCAGGAGAATCTAGCTTTTCATCCCACTTCTTTATTTCAAAAGGAAAGGGCTGGCTGGTGTTGATGTTAATCATATTATTTGACTGGAAATGGCTTTGGGTTCCACATCCAGAGTTTCCCATCCAACAACTGGATCCAGTTCAGCTCCTGCAAGGGCACTAAAATAAATTGACAGACATTCAAGACTTGCATAAGAACTTAGGAAGCTGGTAACAGTCAAGCTTTCCTAAGCATGGGCATGGTAACAGTAATGGTTGAAGGCTGATTTTTTCTGGGGGGAAGCTATCATGTTGTTCACCTCACAGCAGCAAAGCCAGGATCCCCTTCCATCTATCCCAGCCAGAAATGGATAATACCTTTTCCTGACTGGGTTTTAGGGGAAAAGCATGCTCTGTTCCCAGGTGTTTGAGAATTGATGAATTACCTTTTATTGATGTCAGTTTATACATTTATGACCTTTTTTTTTAATGTTAGCTCTGTGTGTTGCTATTTCTCCAGTGCCAGTTTTCTAGCGCTGCTTAATGATGAATCATGAACATTAACTTTATGTATGTGTAATGCTTTATATATATACACATATATATTTATGTAAAAATCTGGGTGGTGGCAGGGAGAGACGAATTCTGTCTGCTCCATCTTTTGTTTGGATCTAGTTGCCATGGAAACACTAGGATCAATTTTGACAGACTAAAATGCTACAAATTACACTGTCGGATGACCTCATTCCACAGGGCTGGCACGTTGGATTGCAACATTGCTGAAAGGAAAAGCGTGAACGCTGCAGGAATTTCTGCTCCATGGAAAAATGTTATTTTTGGATTCTTCGGGAAGGCGTGCACATAAAACCACCGGTTCCCTGGTGAGTGACTGGTCCCTGAGACCAGCACAACTTTCATCTTAATTTTTGGTTGTGGTAGGTGATGTCATATTTGGCCATACATTTCCTTAAGCTGCAACTGGCATCTCACTGAGAAAGACCTTCATGTTTTCCTGTGAAACACTGAGGTAACTGATTTCTTACAGGAAGACTGACAGAATGAGTCTTTTTTCTTCCTTTTTTGGTGTCATCTGCTACCTGTGTGTCTTGGTATCGATACAGCTGACATTGGTTTTGTGGTTTTTTACCTTCCTGATCAATTAAGAATCATTGAACTACGCCTTGTGTCTCAAAACTGGTTCATGCTGGAAACAAATGCCCCTTTAATTCCTGGGCAGTGTGTTTTGGGGTGGATTCTCACTTGCAATAGGAGGTCCCTGCTGCATGGGGACAGCTGTGACATCTCAGGTTGCTCTGGGTTTTCCTTCCATCCCGTTTCCATGCTGTTATGGGCCTTGCAGTTTGACTCAGGGAAATGTCTCGTGCACTTTACTGCTGTGTAGTAAAAGACATGTTTAGTACTGGATTTTATTTAGACCCATTTATATATTGGTATTATTTGTACACAGGGAGACAATGTCTGTGAGTTGGCAAACAGTTCAGCCATTATGGTTTTCTTCTAGTCAAGAATATGACTCTTGCTCTATCTAATCTAGAGTTGTAAATTGCAGCACAGGTACAAATCCAAAACAAACATTCTGAAGAATTTGAATGGAGGAGAGCCCCAATTTCCATTTCAGTTCTCTCTCTGTTGTCCAATTTGTTAAATGCAAGTGGTCCCATGTGCGAGTAGCATGACTGCCAGAAGCACTGTGCAGCCATCTGCTTTTCTGGTAAGTCTTTGATTATTTCTCTGTCCAGTTTTCTAACCAAAATTAGAACTGGCAATTCAATTGGTTGGTTAAAATTGTATTTTTAAAATAATTTAACATTTCCAGCTTATGGCTAGGAAATGTCGGCAAGGTCATAAAAAGCACGAGAAACGAACTTTGCTTCTCAAGACCAACTTTACCATGGTAGAACTTTTTTACAACGTTGTTTCAGCAGCAAGAGAATTGAATAGGAGGAGTTTTACTGTTTGTGGGTAACACCAAACTGGAAGGAGAAGGCAAAACAGCCTGGATTAATCTGATGAGCTGTCTTGGACATGTGAAGAGGCATTCACAGTAGAGCTGAACTTTAAGCCAGCACTGCATAGAAACTCAAACTAGGGGATTAGAAGGAACCACTGGATCTTTTAGTGTCAGTGGTTTATTTGGGCTGAGTTGTAGGGTTTAACACATTGGAAGTGAAGGGGAAGCTGCCTCTGAGGCACCCCAGAGGATTCCTGAGTCCTGGTGCATGTTGTGGGCAGAGCCCTTCTGCGTTCGCGCAGCTTCAAGGTTTCAGTTCACGAGTTGCATCAGCTGACAGAAACGGAAAGGTTTTGGATGCCTAAAGTAGAAATTCTACTGGAAACACTGTGAGACGAACAGAGGGTGAGTGGGAACTCTGGGTCATTGCCCTTGTGTTTAGTGCATTAACTCCCTGGTGCGTGGCACGGTGCGTTTGGATCGGAGCGTGCCGGGGGTGTCCGAGGTGGGAGCCAGAGCAGGCAGAAAGAGATGAGCCCTGCACTACAGAACTGGCCAGTGAGATTGCATGAGAAAAACTATCTTAGTATTCATTTGTTTGGGTTTTTTTTCCTTTTTAAATAAATTGCATCAGAATTTTGGTCTGATCCAGATGTGTCTTGGGAAGTTTGCAAGACAATGGTTGAAAGCTCACGTGCCACATGCAGAGGTTTGGTATTTCCAGCACCACCTCAAGCTGCAGCAGGGATGGGTGAGGAAGGGAAGGATGCAAGCTCACCTTGTGAAATGTTCCATAATCTGCTGTTATTGACGGGGAGGGTGGCTGGTCCCTAACACAACCACAGTTCCTACATTCATCCTTGGCATTTTTCTTATCGTGTACACAACATTAAAATGTTTCTTTCAAACCTAAAGATCTCTGGAAACTGAGCTCTCTTTGCATTTCCAGAATTGTCCTCTGACTGGTTGTAAGACATTGGGGTTTGTGGCAATATTATGCAGAAAATCAGAAGCTCAGCAGACTCTGGTGTTTCAGAGCTGCTGTTGAGGGTGGGCAGCTCTGGCTGGGCTGCAGCTCTCCATGCTGAGCAGCTGATGGCCAGAGTGCTCAGGGCTGTCAGAGTGACAGGGAGAGGAAGGCACTGTCCAAACACAAAGAGAATCAACACATTAAAAATGCTTTTCTTCTAGATTATAATGAGGAGGGGAATAATTTAGCAAGTGGGGATGTGATGGGAGCCAGCCAGGCTGGACTTTGCTAATATCTGAATTAGGCTGTTGAAAAATGTTCTAAATCCACCAGAAGATCCTGAAAGTTCAGCTCTCCCCAGTTTAAGTTAGTGGTGACAGGATTGGACCCTCTATTACTTTTTTATGTGGTGTTAAAAATTACTTTCCCATATTTCCAAAACCATTATTGAATCTTTTCAAAGAACATTGTGAAATCATTGTGTGCATTACTCAAAATACTTGTCCATATGTACAGTAGGGTAATACAATATTTGGGCTTTTCCCTTTTGTTTGACTTCTGCAAAAAAAAAGGCAAACTATAAATCTTTCCTCCTCTCCCCATTTTGACTTTTTTTCCCAAGGAAAATGGTGGCAGACACGCTCAGCTCAGTTTCATACAACATACTGCTTACTGGAATAACCAATTTAGTTCTCTGCCCTTTTTACTGTAAACTTGGGTTTGTTTTTTATGTATTTGTTATTTCCTTTACACCATTTATAAACAGGTTAGAAATACCATCAAATGACTCTATTAATAATCAGAGCTCTTTATAGGGGATCTTTAGGAACCTTTCTGTCTAGTAGGAACAAACTATGATAAACAAACACCTCCAAACTCTTCCTGCTGCACAAATATTCACTGCATTGTTTTGTTATTCCTTAGAGCATTCTACCTTTGGTCAAAATGTTGTAGTCAGGGATTCAACTGGTAATTGTTATCTCCAGGAGGATTTTTTTTAATTGTTGTTTTAGAGTACAGAAAGAAGTTGTTTTTCAACAATATTCGTGTTGCATGAAAAAAAGAACAACTTTAAATGTTTTTGGACAAATGTGAGAGTTGGGATTTTGGTGCCAGATGCAGAAGGGTGCAGGATGGTTTGGTTCACTGTCTTGGACTTGGTGACCTCCAGGGGTCCCTTCACACCTAAATTATTTCCTGTCCTGGAAGGTTCTGTGTGCTGCTCTGGCACTCGGGCTCCTGTCTGAGCAGATTGATCTCACTGCATCTGCAGGAAACTGAGGAAGAAGACCTGAGGATTTGTGCAGTTAGCAGTGGAGGGCTGGGAAAAGCTCAAAGTGGTGTAAAGGAGCAGCAGGACTGGGTGAGGGGAAGTGCTGGTGGAAAATAAAAAAGGAGAGAAGGCTGTGGGACAGACCTTTCAGCAGCACCAGCTGTTAGACCAGCTCAGCTCTGGCACCATGCTGGCCTAAAGTGGGTTTGGTTGTGCCAAACCTCTCCTGTCCCTGTGCAGGATGTGTGGACACAACCCTCGAGCTGAAATGTTGATAACAGAGGATTCTCTGGATTCTGGCTTTGCCCTTTGAGAGCTTCAGGCTGTTACTTGTCTTAGACTTCACCTGTGCTCAACTCTGAGTGTTTCCTTGGACAGGAGGATGGAAAGTTCCTGAATAACTCTGGAACATCTGAGTGCCTTGTGACAGCACTGCAGAGAAAGGGTGGTGTCACCCAAGAAATGATCTGCCAGAGCTGGAGAAGTTCAGCAGCAATGAACATTTTCTTAGTGCTTTCTTCCCTCTAAGTGTAAAATTCAGGCTCCAGCTTCTCAGCTGTGATAACCTTTCCATGAACTGTCCTGGCTCTGGCTCTTTCACCTGTTAAAATAAATGACATTTATTAAAAAACCCCAGTCACAATAACACCAAACCCATATTTTTTTAGGGCATAAATCTACCACTTCAATTGCAGGAGCCTGTCAGTGAATTTCTGACACCAAGTTATGTTATTTAATGAGTGCTATTAGGTAGTTCTGTCACTTAATAGGATTGAGGGTTGGAAATGCCATGTAATATCACTTCACTGGAGAAAAAATCAACAAACAGCCCTCACTAAAAACCTCGCGTCGCCTTTGAAGTCGGTCAGAGCTGCTGTCACTTCAGAGGGAACCCGCAGGGCTGTTTTCACTCCCATTTTAGGGGAGGCAACAGTTATTCTTGGCAATTTACAGTAGGGGCACTCAAAAAAAAAAAAAATCTCCCACCATCTGACTGGGAGTGAGGAAACAGAATAGTTATGGCAAAAAAAAGGGTCTTTGCAGGCTCCTGTCCATAATTATCATCTCGTTCAAGGAAATGGGCTCTGCCCAGGAAAAGTGCTAATGGCCATTCTTGCCATGGGCTGTCATTTGCACTCAGGTGCCACCTAAAATCCCTGGGTGAGCTCTGGGCTGCCTTTTGGCCCGTGGAATTAGTGGGAGCTGGTTTTATCCTGACAGCTCGGTGGTCACAGAGTCACCTGTGTCCCTCTGGTTGCCCTCTGGATGAGCTCAGGCTAAATCTTCATGAGAAGAAGGTGTGCAAGAAAGTGACAGCAGCCAGGAGAAAGTAGATGGGGACTCGGCAGCTGAAATTCTGGTTCAGGTGTTACTTTGCACAGGCTTAAATCCATCAGATTTGTATCTCCTGGTGTTTTCCCCTGTAAGGAAAAGCCTTTTTCTCCAGAGAGGATTCCACACCTCACTAGGAGAACTGACAGCAACTACAGCGACTGCTGAGCATAGCAGAGGGAGGAAATGTCCTCCCCTTAAAGCCTGGGGCTGAGCGTGGTTGGTGGCACTCTTTTCATCCAGAAAATCAAATTCTCCCTTTTATGCTGGTGTCCAATGTATAGAACTACAATCCCTCTGCAGCAGCTGAGTAACTTAAGTGGGTTAAAACCAGAAAGATTAGATTCCCTGGGAAAGTTTAATGGAAAAAGGTGTTTTGCCTTTCCTATAAGTTTCATTTTTAAGTCTCTGTGAGGGTTCTGGGGTTAAACACGCTGTCAGTACCTTCATGAGGAGTCCCACGTGTCTTCAGATCTTTCCTTGCCTGGGCTTCCTGTATTTGCAGGCTGTGAACTGGTGACTGGTGCAAAGATGACTCTGTGTTCCTTAAATTCTGACATTCCCAAGGCTGTAGCCCTGTGTTCACACACACAGGATGCAATCCGTGCCTTCTGGAGCCTGTGTTCAATGGCAAATAAAATCCCAAATCATTTGGAATAAGGGGAGCTACAACATCATATCCAAACCAGACGTACGGGTTTGCTTCTGTAAATCTACCGGACTAGGGGGTGAAATGAAAACTGCTGAATAAATGTGGGAATATTTGTAATGAAATAACAATTAAAGACTTTTTAAAGCCGTGGCTGTGGAGGGCCCGTCCCGTGTGGGCCGATGGAAGGGCCCTGTGCGTGTACCTGGAGACAAGGAACGTTCCAGCAGTGAAATACAGCTTCCCTGACACCCCTGACACAAGTCTCTCTCACCTCAGGGCACGCAGGATTCCATCACAAATCCCACTGAGCCCATTTCAGCCTCCACAGGCTCCGTGCAGTGGAAGTGAAACAGTCCCGTACAATGGATTCAGTGTTTCCAAAGGGATCTGGAAGCTGGGAAGTCGATGTTCTTCCGTCCTAAGCTGTGCTTCAGGGCTTGAGATACACTCAGCTTTTTCCTGTAACAAATCAGATTTGTCATTGCTTGAAAAAGTGCTGATAGAGACCTAGGGAGAAGTTAAATCCTCTACAAAACTTCATGAAATAATACCAGTGGCAATGTTTAAAAAGCGAATTGGGCTGCAATATCTTTATTTCTTCCCTTACTTCAAGCGTTTTCCTATGTGTGGCAGGTTTGGAAATAAAGCTGGATCTAGGGATTGAGGGTCTTTCAAAGACAGGACTGCTGAAATTTCATTTTAGATGCTTCAGTTTTGCAGAATTATTCAAATTTCTGTGGGGCTGTTAATTAGTAAGTGTCCAGTTCAAAGTGTTTTCAAGGGGGATTTGTGATTGAGGAGAAAGTGGGTTAGGCAAGAAATGGATTTATCAAGAGTATTACATTTGTGCTCTGTTGCAGCTGAAGAAAGGCTGCATAAAACTTGTCCTGTGGGTCAAAATGATGTGTGTGTGGAGAGAGGGAAGTGAAATCCCAGGGTCTGAATCCTCAGCATAAAGAAGGTTTATTAAGTGCAGATCTTATTTTGGACCCTGACTTTGGGATCTAAATAGAAACTGCCCAGCTAAGATGGGTGAAGTCCTGCTGGGACAGGTCATTTTTGGAATAATCCAAACATGACTTTCTGTTCAGGAAGCTGCCCAGGTCCCTGGTTTAAACCAGGCTCCTTTTTTAGGGATTTTCTGCATAAAGAATTCCCACGTGCAACCTCGGTATGAAATCTTTGCACAGATAGCTCCACTGTAGAGAGATCCAGATTGAGCATACATCTATTCCCTCTGATTAATTGATTTTTGCATTCATGGACCCCTGAAATCTTGAGGGCAAACAGTTTCTCATCAGGAGATGTTTATGCAAAGAGCGAAATGGGAAATGAGTGAAGGGTGATGTTTGTGTCGCCTCAGGGGCAGCTGCTGAGCTGGACTGACAGAGTTAACGCTCGTCACATCACCCAAGAGCCAGCACAAGCCTTCTGCCTCCTTAGACAGTGGCCATTAATATTTTGACACATATTTTGGTTCTTTCATCTCAGAAAGCAATTACTGTATAGAGTAAATCAAAACCACAACTGTGAGAGGCCTCACCCTGACAGGACCACCTTGCTAAAACCATGCTTAATGTGATTCTAATGATGAAACACGTGTTGATGAGGAGCTGAGGATTCGGTGTCCTCTGTGAGATGTCATCCTTGTACATCAGAGACTCTGAACACTGTCCAGGGTGTCCATGTGGGGTGTGAGGGAATCACCTGCTGTTGGGGGAGGCACGAGGGGGAGCCGTGCAGCAGCAAGTGGCAGCGTCGCTGAGCTCTGCCTGTGCTGCCAAGGCTTTGTTCCCTGCTTCATCCTGAAAAACCATTCATGGGGTTTCAGTGGGACTTTTAAAGTGCAGCACGAGCTGATGCAGCACAGTGAACCAATGGGAAGCTGAGAGAAAGGAGTACAGGAGTATTCACTCCTGAACACCAACAGTCATCTTCTTTTGAATCCCCAAATTTCTTACGTTAATGCATTTCTCTTTTGGGATATTCTCTTTCTTAAGAAGTTGCATTGCTTTGGAAAAATGCCCAGAGTGCAGTTTGTGGTGGTGTGTCCAGAAGATGTTCCCAAAAGCAAGCAGAGGCTGCTGTTAGGTGTCACTTCATCCCAAAATAATCACCTGCTGTTGGCACAACAGAAATCCCATCCCACCTCTTTGTCTTCCAGATGTTTGTTTCTGCTGTCTCCCTTGCTGCAGCATCAGGCTTCAGGGCAGTGACCTGGACCAGAAAACTGATCCAGCTAAGAACTAGCCAGACTATAAATACATTAATAAATAAGTCCCCGAGCTGGCTTTAGGCCAGGCCAAAGTGCCTCTGCAACTTTGCAGCAGGACAGAACCTTTAAACTCTGCCCACAAAGGTGGGAGCCACGCTAAGGAATGAATCACTGGGAGTTTGACTTCTTTCCCAAAGGAGCTGCTCCCTGCGCCGGTCCCCCGGCCAAGGTGAGTGCTCACAGCCACTCACCAGAGCGGCTCCTCCACGTGGGACCTGCCCTGCATTAACATTTTTGCCATGGGTTCAGGCTGGGAGAGCCAGGTTCCTTCACATTCTCCTGGATCTGCATGAGAGCAGCCTTCAGGAGGAGCTGGAGCCACCAGAGGCTTCGCACGGAGCAGCTCCGGTGTGGGAACCGCGGGCGGCCGCCCCCGGAGGTTCTGGCTGCCGTCCCAGCTCCCGGCACTTTCAATTCTGGGGATGTCCCTGTGCAGAGCTTGGAGGTGATTTATAGCTCGTGTGTTGGGAAACACCACTTGTGTAAATGGGTTTTCCTAGATAACCAGGAAATTTTGGACTCTTCTGGGACTCCTGGGTGAAAGACTTTAGATATTTATTTATTTATCCATTTGAAGCCACAGGGCAATGCTCCTCCTACTTGTATCCTAAATAGGAAGTATTTATGTTTTGGAAGACTTTTTTTTTTTTTTTTTTTTTTTTTTTCACATGTATTCTGTATAAAAGAAGCACAAGCGTGAATTTGATCCATTCCTGGCCATTAGTACATCCATATTAATGGACTGCTTTAGATTTTAAAAGATACACGACAGATTTTTTCAGTAGTATTAAAAGAGGGAGGTTCTGGCTACTCCAAATCCAGCGCTGCTTCCAGCTGCTGATGTGGGGCAGGGATGGCTGGTGGTGAGACCCTGAGCAGAGCAGAGCTTTTCCTAAGCCCAGAGCCATTAGGCTGAGCCTGCTGGGCCCCTTCCAGCCAGCCTGCGTGATATTTCCTCTGGAGTTTCAATCGGATTAGATATTCATCTTCTCTTCCTGTTCCAAACTGTTGTTTAGTGCTGATGTGTCCTCTTAACCCACTGCCAAGTTCCAGCACAGTGGTGGTGAAGCCAGTCCTAGTCTGTGCCGGGGTTTTTAAACTTTGGGAGACGTTTAACCCTTTGTCTCCATTGAAACTGGGGGAATGTTTGCACCTAAATCTCTTAATGGCTTTGGGAATTCCAGCACTGCAGCTACTGAAAGGCCAAGCTGGAGCCCAAGGCAGCTCCAGACCCTCTTTCCTCTGCAAGTTGCAGGGTGATTATTCAGAATCTCTTTGGGAATGTCTGCCATAATAAGGGTTAATTTTTCTCTGGCAATTTAATTGGCAAAAATGTTTCATAAATGGCTATTGTTTTCCAAAAGGAGCAGATTCCTTGTGCTGTTGGGTTTTTAAATCCTTGGAGATACAATATATACCGACACCACACTTGGTTATCCACATAGACTTCGTTTATTTGTGTTTGCCTGCTTAGTGCAAACTCATTACTCTCCAGGAAAGTCCTTTGTTGACACAAAAACACACTGGGGAAATACAATTTTTTTTTTTTTTTTTTTTACAATAGAGTCTTGTATTCATATAAAATGTTTCTCGTTGGTAAAACAAAATAAAGAGCCCAGAAACACCAGCCTGCAGAAGTTCACAGCTTCTAACACAGTGCATGTGTCACAGCAGTGTGGCCACCTAATGAGGGGCCTAATACATTTTAAAAGCTGTCCTAATAACAGGACAGCTCAATGACTTTGAAAAACCCTAAAAACTCATTGTCAGAGAGCGTGAGGATGAATAGCTAATAAGCTGAAATGTATTTACCTTTAGAACAATATGTTTTGTTCCTCTAAGTGCAAGCCTTTGATCCATGGAAAGGGCTCTGCTCATTTCTAAGGAAGGGAGTCAAACTGGAATTCAAACTTTAAGCTTGGTAAAGGAACTGTGTGTACAAGAGCATTTTGCAGTTTAAAAAAGGGCTGAAAATGCAGCAACCTGCTGCATCATTTGGGAAATGTACCCCTAAGAGAGAGTTTAGATTCTGGGAGCAAACACATGCAGTTTCTGTTCAAAACCCCTTTTCAGTGTGCATTGCAGATCCCAGAGCGGTTTGAGTCGGAACAGACCTTAAAGCTCCTCTCATTCCCATGGGCAGGGACACCTTCCACTATCCCAGGTTCCAACCTGGCCTTGGACACTTCCAGGGGTGGGGAGGCCACGATGAGATGTCCCAGCTCATCTGGGAGTGGTGAGGAGGGTGTGAGGAGAGTGTGATGCCCAAGGTCACGGCTTTGGGGGATCCATGTGCAGCATAGTGCACACACTGTTCCGCAGCTCAGCGTGCTACTGGCTGCTAAATTTACAGAGAAGAAACACCCTGCGTGCCAGAATGACATAAATTCCGCTGGTTTCCTATAGACTAAACCTCACACTCAGGAGGTGTGATTACCTCATGCTCACCTCTGCACCTGGGGAGCACTGGAGGCCAGCAGAGAGCTGCTGCTCCCGGCTGCTTCAGTGTGCGCAGGGCACGAGTTCAGGGCAGGGGCACCGCGGTGCTTTGAGGTCTGCTTTGGGTTTGGGCAGGTCAGGCTGCCCAGCAGAGCCAGCTCTGCCTGCCCAAAGGGACTGGGCTGTGCTGAGCGCAGGGGACAGTCCCTGTGTGTGCCCTGTCTCCAGGACAACCCTCGTGTTCCAGCAGTGTGACTTTGTCATGTGCTGCAATGGGGTGCCCAAGCTCTGTCACCTGCCCGTGCAGGGACAAAGCAGGAGCTTTACTGCAGGGTAGGGCTGCAGGTGCTCAGAGACAAAAACAACCAGATCAGGCCAGCTTTGTCAGTGACAAGAAGGGCCTTTCTGGCCCAAGGATAGTTTTCACAGTCATTTTTATTTTGTGTTAAAATTGGTTGATTTTAAATCAGAATAATCTTTCAAGAAAAACATTGACCTTTCATTAAGTAAATCTTACTTTCTCCACTGTACTAAGCAATGAAAGGCAAAGCCATGACTATTCTCCCTATGGAACAGAAAGCTGACCTGTGATAAGGAGCACTCTGCATTCTTATCTGCTCCATTTTTTCAAGGCATTTTGAGCTGAGTGATGTCAGAGGCAGCAGGAAACCAGGTCAGGCTATGAGACTTGCTGAATTTAGAGAAGTGCTGCAGGGTCTTCACTAAAAGCAGCAAAATACCCCGAATGCCTCCCCAGAGCCCTAAATCCAGGTGGAGTTCTGGTGTCTCCAGAGCCCTGCAGCTTTCCCAGCCATTCCAGGGGTGACTGGAGGATGCACAGTCCCTTCACTCTCATGACACCTGTTCTCTGATGCTCTGTGTGTTTGGGAGCTGGTTGTCCAAGGAAAAGTTTTGTTTGTCTGTGTATCTGCAGTTACAGCTGAAGCTGTTCACCCAAAGGAATTGAACACTCCCCACGTTCTGTGACACAGAAGCTGCCCTGATTATTTTGGCTTTGACAAGCTCTCACACCTTGCTGAACATCCCAAAATCCACATGGGACTGAGGCATCACCATGACTCGACCACAGTCTGTGTCACAAACCAAACTCCAGCCAGGCTTCCCTAATTCTGGGTTCCCAAATTACAGGGTTCACTTTCACCTGTCTGCCTTCTTGGTTGGTGCTCCTCAAGAGTTTTGGGGCCACCCTCCTTCTCTCTGTTCTTTTCCACTGCTCCTCAAGCCTTGCCTACTCTGGCAAGCCAGAATATTTTTACATAATTGACTTAATTAGCCCAATCAAGGGAGCGATGGCGCAATGAACTGAATATTCAAGCTTTCTTCTAGAAGAATGAAGCTGTACATGTTCACTTGGGTTACAGCTTTCCTTTAATCCCCTGCCAAGCACTTCACTGGGTTTGTATCGTGACTTGATAAAGAAATGACATCATTAATACAATAATAACAAATCATTTCTATGTAAATCAGGGGACCTTCTACCTGGATCATTTTAATGATTGCCCTCCAGCTTTCTTTTTCTTTCAAACAGCATCTTTGCATCCAGTAATAATTATTTGTTCATTTAATTCGGATTACCTTGGACTTGATGAAGAAAGCAAACAGGGCAGAGCCCTTGAGAAGCTTCAGAATCCAAAGAAATCAGGTGCTGTATTGCCTTTTTTCAGGTTCTTGCAGTTTAGTTTCAAGTTTTAATTTTGGGGGTTTTTCCTGAGTTTTTGAGATTTGGAATCCAAAGTATTCCTTTATCATTGTTACCATTCCACAACACCCAGATTATTTTATGCTTTCTATAGGAAAGCAATGTTTCTCACAGTTCAGGTTGTCTCTTCAGTAAAATATGAGGTTTGTGGTGTGATCTGAAGTCAGGTGAAATCTGTCTTGATCGAGAGCATTCACTGGGGAGAGTTTCCTGTCAGCTGGGACTGAGTCTTCCGACCTCTGCCTCTAAGTCACTGTCTGGATCTTGTGATTTAATTAAATATTTAACATTTGCCTGCAAAACAGGAATGATTATTTTATCCTCACAAAGGAGTGTTAAGAAACTTAATTAAACTCTGCCTTTCAAGTACATCCCTTCATACACTACAAAAGATCAGTGAGCTAGCATATATCACATGCATTACATATAAATAGCTTTATTCCAAGAGCATTAAGGGAATGTGTACTTTGGAAAAGGCCCTTGTGTGCATCCCCACTCGTGGCAGGATTTTATGTCAACTCACTTCTTTGAGTCGGAAAGTTCGACGTAGTAATTAATTTCTTTTTTGTGCCTGAAAGACAAAGCTCCACAATTAGCCATGTGCAGGTGATAATTAACTTTGTTTGGTGACAATCCCAGCTACCTACCTGGTCATGGCTGGATATTTTAGGGACGGGCAGCGAGGAGCTGAAATTGTTTTTAAAAAAGATGATTTAATCCTGCAGGAATGTAGTCATCTGAAAAGTACCTATGATAGATGGGGAAAAAATGCTTCATTCTTCCATAACGAGGTCTCTGCAATGGTTGCCTATGATCCACATAACACATGTCAAAAACGGAGTTGACGTGGCCCGAGACTTGGCAGCTTTCAGTGCCAAAGCCATCCAGTGCTCTGAAGAGCTGGCAAGGTGCTGGGGCTGAGGCAGCCCACACTTAGGTGATAATTTATGGCTACCTGTAACCTCCTCGAAATAGAAACCATTCATATTCTCTCCAGGGAAGGGAGAAGTGACCAGACAACGTGAGTTCAGCCAAACCAAGACTTCATATAACTTTACAGAAGACAAACGCTCTCTGGTACTGACATTAACAATGCTGTGGGCTCTTAGAAAGGGTTCGCCTGTAGGTTTTATTTATTTTAGTATTGTTTGCTTGTGTAATTTCAGAAACTGGCAGTTTATAAGAGTTGAAGTCGAGTTTTAACTCTTGGACTTTGATTCTGTTTATTTAAAACATATAAAAGGCCTCAAGAGCAGCCCAAGCCAGTGCAGGGCCACGCTCTCGTGCTCTCCCCAGCCACCCAGAGGGGTGACTTGCTGCTAATTCCAAATGTGTGTGATGCTGACACCGTCAGTCCCTGATGCTATCTGTCCCAGAGCTGCAGAATTCCTGCAGACACTCTCCTCGCCCCACCCTGTGGTTTGGCATGGCTCTGCCCTTCCCTGGAGTGCTCCTGCTCTGCTCTGGGAGGTTTGTGGGTGTTGGCAGGGACCACATCCCCCAGGACTGCGGGCTCTGCTCTCTCTCCTCAGCTGGGGATGGGGACCTTGGGGACAGCTTGTGCTTTGGGAAAAAAAATCCCTGAGCAGGAGCAGAGGTTGAGCCAAGTCCTTGTGCTGCTGGGACTGTGCCACCTCCCAGGTGTGAAGTCTCCCAGGAACAGTCTGAGGCTGTCAGGAGATCAGATGAGCTCAGGCTGTTGGAAAGGAAGAAGGGAGAGTTCTTCCTCCATTCACAGTTCCTCAGTCTCCTCATTCCATTTCTGGTTCCCATAGCTGGTGGTGTGAAGGACTGGGATTTACAGATCCAGGTTGAGGATCTCAGTTTAGATCTGCCTTTTCCTCCATCCTGATTTATCCATGTGCTGAGATCAAGGATTGCACATCAAATCCTCTTAATTCTGTGGGTGCTGATGTTCATTTTGGTCTGAGCTGTTCTCTGCTCTGCTGTTGGTCTCTGTGTGCTGTTTATCTTTGCACATCTGCATATTTATACATTATTATTTATGGAAGTTCTTCCTCCTCCTCCTGAAGAGGGTGAAATACTGGAAGGGGACAGGGACTGTTTATTCCTTATACAAAGTAATGTAATCCAGCTTTCAGATATCCCTGGAACCCAGATCATTAATTCCATTATGTTTAACCAGTGAGGAAAACTTTATTGTTCTACAGTTCTTTGTGGTTTATTAACTTCTCTTTTGTGGACCAGCAGGTTCGAGTCTTCTCTCCCTCTTTTTTTCCTTTTTTTTTTTTTTTTTTTAAGTTTTCTTTTTTTGTAACTGTTAAGCAATTCCACCTGGAGATGTGAAAACTTCACAGGCTGTAAAGCTTATATCCTGCAAATCTCCCTATCCAATATTAAAACATCTAAAGGAGGGGAGGCACCGTTGAAATATTTTGAGTTATGTTTAGGAATGAACACAGGGATTGGATTTATTCAACTAAATAGCCTTTGTGGTTTTAGGAACGGCCCAATGAATGACTCTGGTTGCAAAGGAAGTATGGAAAATATCTTTTACCAGGTAGTGGGATGAAAGAACTTCTTTAAAACTGGGTAGAGTTAAAGCCAAATGGAAAAGATCTTAAAAGCAGAAGGGACAGTGGCCAGAACTGCCACTGCCTTGTGTAAATCCTGGAAGTCCTTCTCTCCCACTGGTGACCTTTGAAAAGATGCTTTTCCTTGCAGAGGGGAAACATCTGTTTCTCATGTAAGTTAATACTTAACCTAAGATACACAGTAGAAATATCTTATCAAAAATAGCATGGAGCCAAAGACTGCAGGGGTTGCTTTATCCATGTGGAATCAAGGTGATGCTTTCACTTCAAGGAGAAGAACGTGGATTTCAGGTCCAAAACTCCCTTATAATAAGCATGGGATGGTTTGTGTGTTTATCTGTGCCTGCGTATGTAATGAGTAATGCTTCTCATACATAGGTTATATTTCTGGAAACATCGACCTTTGTGTTGTTACTCTTATCCTCAGATTTATTTAATATGCTTGGGAGAGTCCCTGGGTTACGCTGAGTTTCGCACTTGTTTCTTGCTAACTTGCAGGAAAATATTCCAGTGTCACTCCAAACCCTCCTGCACTCCACCTGCCACCAGTGCACGCAGTGCAGATAAAGAGGGAGAGCAGATGACCCTGAAGGGATCTGGAGTATCCTGATCCATACAGCAGGCTTATAGATGTGCTTGCTGAGCAAGGAGAACCAAAGTCTGGTGTCACAGGACTGAAAAAGAGCATGTGAGTGCACAGCTGGGTTACTGAAGTCTCACCATGTCCCTGCTGAAGTGCAGGCTGCAGTTTTGTGGATCTTTAGGCCTTAAAGGAAAACCTTAGAACTTGTTTTCTTTCGTGTTGCCATAACACTTTGTATCTTAGCAATAAAATTTGGGTAAATTTAGTGTTATCACAAGAAATTTGTGCTCCAGAGATTTACTGTTCCACTCCCACAGTGCCATTAAACCCCATGTCAGGAGCAGGACAGCAATTCCTGGCCTGTGTTAGGACCAGTTTACCTCATTTCCTCTGCCTCAGCAGAGTGAGATTGAAGAGGTTAGAAAAATAACAAACATAAAACGAGGAGGAAAGCGATTGCCAGTCGGTGTGAGTGACTCTGCCCGAGTCACCCTGCAGGACAAGCCCAAAGGTGCAGAGGGGAAATCATTCTGCTTTTGTACTCCTAAGAAGGGCCCTGCTGGAATCCAGCTCGTCCCTGTTGTCACATCTCATCTGGGTGTCTTTAACGTGAAATAAAATATTGCCGTGTTAAGGACCTAAAAACCGAGTGGAAAATGCGCTCATCTGCGTCCCTCGCTCATGCCAAGGAATTTTTCATTCCCACCTCAGCTCTAATTTGAAATGTGTTAAATAAAAATCTCCAGGAGAGTATCCAGGATAGATAGGCATGTTCAGGTCAGCCTACAACTTGGCATTGCCATGGGCCACATCTCTAATTACTAAAGAAATAGCGAGTTAGTGAGTTAAAACACCCAGCGACTGCGATCTAAATCATTTCCACTCTGGATACCGGCCTGAAATAAAAAGGGCTTTTCATTAGCGTGGCACAGATTTAGTGTTGTGGGACACAGTTTGTGCTTCGCAGGAAGTGCGGTCAATGGGCCATTAAGTTCTGAAACAGGAGGCAAGGCATCCTCTAATGCCGCTGACAATAAATATCGGGGACTGGCTTAATATGGATTCGTGGCAGCCGCGCCAAAGTCGCTCAAGTGAACTCAGATTTGTGATCCCGTGAACGCGCACGCACGGCCCCCACATAATGGAGGGATCGTTTGCAGGTCCCAAGGGAAATCTTTCCTTTCAGCCCTGGAAGATGAGAAACCGACTGGGAACTCTAACCCAGGGTAGAGATTGAATGGCAATTACTCGTGTTGTGGGATTTGCTTTTCCCCCGTGGAAAATAAAAATGTTCCAATTAGAAAACAGTCACTGAATTTCAGCGGTTTCCCGTTTAGAAACGAGTAAACAAAGCTTCAGAGGAGGATTTGCACCTCCTGGGTGTGCAGGGAAGGCTCCAAAGCTGGGGAGAGCAGCGCAGGGATCCCTGGAAGCAGAGAGGGACGGGAAGAGTTTCTGGGCTGTCATTTGGAGCTGTTCTGGCTCCACATGTGAGCACCCTGTGCTTATCCGTGAGCTCAGGGCTGCAGGAGCTCTGTGTGTGCAGGTGCCCATGCTGGGAAGGGAATCCACCCCACACGGGAGAGAACTGCTCATTTAATTAGCTGTGTGCTTTCAGGGTATTAATTCTTCCTCTCTATCCTCCACGTGGGCAAGGCCGTCCTTGCAGCAAGCCTTGAAAACTCCAGCCTGGAGATGAAATGATTCATTTCTCATGTGTTTGCATGGTTTTCACCTGAATGCCTCGCTAAGATGAGTGGCTTTTTCCAGTGTTTCCAATCGACAGAAACGGGGTTTTACCATCATTTAGGGGTAGCTCAGGATTGTTTTGTAGGATAAATACATATAAAAATAAACCAAGCGAGTGAGGGTGCCTAGTCTGAAACAGCTAGAGTAGGAATTTTCGGAATCTGTGTCATCAAACACTTTAATGCAGTGTTTAACTTTTTACTCCTTTCCAGAACAATTGGAGTTTAAATGACTGGGAGCAATTCAGCTAGAAACAGACACTCGCTTGGAAGATCACAACCCAAACGTTGAAAGTAATCAAAGAGTAATTTGTGGGAAATAATACTTTACAAGCCAAGCAACGCTAGTAGCAGGCTCTGGGGATGGCTACAAGGGAATGCTACAATTTCTCTGACTTGGAGGAACTAAAACCACTGTTTGATGGGCAGTTCATCCAGCCTGCTCCTTGTAGAAGCCACAGGTTGTGTCCAGGGCTGGATCCTCGCTGAGCCCATCCCTCTCAGCACAGGGTCAGAGTTGCAGTGCTGGATCAGCTCTGGGATGTCCAGGTGTTCCTTCAGTTCTGCTGCCCCTCGCTCTGTGAGCGGCACTGAACGGGGAGCAGAAAAAGCTCGAGATAAACACATTTATACAGGCAGATGGGGCATGTGGGTGAATATATGGGCATAAAAAGAAAAAAGAAAGCTACAACTCAATCACTTCAGGTTTATTTCCACTGGTTATTTAACTCTCAAAGAATGCAAAAGTGTGACTCTTAAATAACATTAAAGTCTGCTTTTCTTCAGGCCTGGCATCTGTCCCCACTGTCGGCAGGGCCCGGGAGGGGATGTGCTTCCTGGGCAGAGGTGGCCAGACCCACTGCTGGATACTGAAACTTAGGGGTTACTTAAAACCTTCTAAAGTGGATGAAATTTTCAGACAAAATGAAGTCACATGAGCAGAGAGAGTCCTGGGTCCAGGGTGAGCTTAGCTGTGGTTCAGTGGGCTCACAGAACCCTTGGGAATAGCCTGGGCAGGAGCTTGGGTCCAGCTCGGACTGTGCATCCCTCCAGCCTGAGAGTTCCTCCAGCATTGCAGAAGCTTCTGAGCCTAGAGCAGATGAAGGCAGTAAATAGCTTTTATCTGGACCTGGCTCTGAAATGCCACGGCCTGGGGGAGGCTGGCTCACCTGATCTGGGGATGTTTGCTGCTCCAGTCCCTGCCTCAGGCATTTGAGGCTTCTCTGTCTCCAGGACAGCACAGAGGCTTGAGGGCAATGTTTACCAGAGAACAAAAGTTACCTTAGAAATCGAGTTCTGCAGTATTGAAAGAATTATTTTATGGGGCTGGAGAAATAAATGCCGTGGCTGCTTCAGCACAGCCCTGGCAGGAGTTGGTATTTCCAGCCAAGAAGTCGAGCTGAAGGCAGGGAGGGGGAGAGTGCCTGCCAGGCCAACCGGTACCAGTGAGGGGAATGAGGACACAACACAGTCCCACCTGCCTCCAAACCATTGAAAAGTGCCCAGATAAGTGACAAAAAGCAGCTGTTGGAATTGTGCACCTCTTTGGTGGCTGTCCTTGCTGCCACAACTACACCCAGCCTGCAGCAGGGGTGGCTCCCAGCACCTTGGCTAGAGCCCCTGCCTTCTTCAGAGCACATCAAGGTGGTTTTTTATGCGTGTGAGCTCCTCACATTGTGCCACACTGTTGCAAACATTTGGAAATGGAGCTGTAATGAGTGAGCTGTGCAGCTGTTCTAACAAAGTCCCCCGGACTTTGCCCATTTTGAAAAGTTTTTATTCAGGAAGACAGCGATGCTAATGGGAATTAAAAATCTGAAGGCAGGAGAATTTGTCTAAGTAAGGGCTAAGCTGGAGGGAAGAGCCAAAATTTGCAAGGAAACGTTTTGCTTGGCTCCAGCAGCATGTAATGGCATCATGTGGGGATGTGGCACCTGGAATCCTGTCCTAGAGAAAAATACAGGACACCAGCTCTCCCAGCCAGGCCTGCAGAATTGCTGGGATTTTGGAAGGCACAACACAGCCCACGGGGTGTGGGAGAGCTGCTGCCCCATCCCAGATTTCAGTTCTGGAAGTGAATTCATCTCCAGAATGTTCCCGTACTCGGGAGCTGATCCAAGGATTTTGGTTTGGTACCGGCTGGAAAGATGAGGTGGATGTTTTCAAGGCAGCTGTGGAACTGGAAAACAAGAGAAGGACAAAAATTGCTCTTCAAAAATTAAGATTCTTGGCTGTTTACAGCTTCTGATGAGCACCAGCTCCACTTTTATCTGCCTGGCAGGAGGGTGAGCAGTGCCTGGTGTCCTTGTTCCCAAAGCTGGAGCCTGGGGAAAGGCTAAAGCCTCTTCTGCATGTCTCCCCTGCCAGGGTGGCTGGAAAAGATGAACTTGGGGATCATCCTTGGCAGAACTGGTCAAGGAAAAAACTTACAGTGGCTGTGAGAGCTGCCTGGGGGCTGCCTGCTGATCCTTTGGTTTTGGAATAACAAATTCACCTTCAAAATTCAGAAACCGAGAGCGTGTTTCAACCCGGCGTGTTTCAGTGTTTGCATGGAAAACAGTTTTCTGCTCACTGTATTGATATGTTTGGAGCTCTGTGCAAAGAGTTAAGTTATTGTATATTTTAGTTTTTTAATTGACTCCATATCTGCTGGCAGCAGAATAGACATTGATCTGTTTTTTTCCTTCACTTTATTTAGGAAAATACAGCACAGAGTGTTTACTCTGCCTCCATACAGCATTGCTTTGTAGGGTGAGAGTGAGGGCGAGACCACAGTGAAGAATTCCCTCATTGTCAATTTTAAAGGCTTCATAATAAATGGTAGGCTTTTTTGGATGGGAATCAGAAATGTTTTCATGACAGTGTTTTGCTTAACTTTTTGTATTCAGATGGGATTTTCTAAACTCTTTTAAATCTGCTGGTTTGATCATTTAAACATTTTCTGGCCACCAATTACTTGATCAAATTACTGCAGTGACACTGTACCTGACAGCTGCTCAAGAGGGATTTGAAAAGCTCAGACTTGTGAGTGTAAATTAAAATTTAGTTGTAACAGGCTTCATTTCCTTGGAGATAGCATCTAGCCTGCCTTTCAGGGGGAGAGGGTGAGGAACTGGAGCTGTAATTCAGCGTGGAGAGAGGCAGAACCATCTCCACACTGAGTTTTGACTGAGAAAGGACTGGAGGAAGGAAGTGGAAAGGAATGGATGCCCAGTGTTGATCCGGTCCATATATTCCAGCTGAACTATCTACTGAATTTGATTGGCATTGGGCCAGGTCGAAACCATTAATTAGTGGCACTTGGCTCTTCATGACTTTCCATTTCAACAGGATTTGTGTGGCTGTGAAGCCGTGTCCTTCCAGGGCCTCGCTGAGACCTCTCTGCTTCCTGCGCAGGGCTGATGGTTTGTGCTGCATGTGCACTGGGGGCACAGCAGGATTATATTGAAGATTTCTGCATTCCCCTGGGCTTGGGGCAATGCTGGTTTACTGATCCCTTCACAGTGCTCGTGCAGTCCTTTCAAGGGTTACTCTTGCTTTGCTCTGAAATCTCTCCAGGCCCTTTGTTTGTTTTTCCTCTGGCTTTTTTTTTTTTTTTTTTCTTACTTTTTTTTTTTTTTGTTTTTTTGATTTTTTTTTTATGTAGTGCGTTGTTTTTGTAGGTCTCCATGCCTGCTGCAGCCTCCCCTGTGAGCGCTCTATTCAGACAATTTGTGCACTTTTGCTCTGGAAAGGTTCCTTGGCGCGGGTCTGGCTCCTCACAGCCCCACTGCTCAGGGCTTTGCCCGCTGGAGAACGTCCTGAGCAGGGGAAAGCTTGGAGTGAAGGAACCCTCTGGAAGGCGTCTGCCTTTTCCCCAACTGTAACAGCACAAAGCAAAGTGTGATCCTTGTGATGGATGAGCAGCTGAGGTATTGATGCCTTTTTCCATGCAGTCAGTCCTGAGTTCATGCATCTCCCGGAATGACCGCCGCTTGTAATGCCTGTTTCTTGCACTCCTTTTTTAAAAGGCAAAACCTTTGAAAAAGAAACCTTGTTACCCTTAATGCAATGCAAGCCACCCACGGAGCCTCTCCAACAATCCCAGGGTTGCTGGGGTCCCTGTGTTTATTTTCCCCAGGATCACTAACAGTCCCAGGACTATTTTGCTTGCGCTGCTGAAAGATGTCCTGGAGATCTGTTTTATCATCTTAGCACCACAAACTGCTTTCATTCTTTCGGGCCTCTTGCAGAATAGCATGTGAGTGGCAGGACGTGTCCTGCATAAGGGAATTTTTATGAGGCAGAGCTTCACTTGGGAGGTTTCATTTACTCCCCGTGGTACTGAGTGAGTAACTCCATGGTGGACTGAGCTCATCACCCATTTATTGCATTTAACCATTGAAATATACATCGGTGAAGAGCATTTTGCTGTTTCTCTATTTTTCTGGTGGTGTAGAAGCTCTGCTTCACTGCTGCATTTTCAGTTTGGACTGTGTGGGCTGGTGCAGGAAAATACCTTTGGTTATAATAAACAAATTCCTTGCGCTTCAAGGAACTGCCCTGATCAGTGTGTTTGTGTCAACCTGCTGATCATCATCTCCAAACTCCCATGGTTTTGGGGCAGCAGAATCCCATGGGGTTATCCAGTCACTTCAGAACACGAATTAGAGCTTTAATACTGTAAACACTTCATACTCTTTTCTCTCTCTCCCTCTTCCTGATGGCTCCAGGCTTGGAGATTCCTTTCCTTCCCAAAAAGCTTTGGGGAAGAGGGTGATCAGTAGTGATGCGAGTCCCCAGCGTTTGTGTCATTCGGCTGGGATTCTTCGCTTCGTATCTTTTCCTCACCCCATGAGATCTGTTTTTCTCCTCTCGGTGTATGAGAGTGTTTTCCCTTCCCTGGCATAGAAATAATATACTCAAACGTGCTTCAGCACAGGAAATCCTATATCCAGCGTGGGGAGGAAAGGCCTTAATCAGTACAAATTCCATTGTGTTTATATCAATGCTGACCCTCGGTGTCATTGGGACAAAGCTTTTTCGTCTGGGCCCCAGGCACTGCTTGGTGCTGCCGGTTCACAGCTACGTCACTGCCAGCCCTCAAGGCCCGTATTTTCCAGATTTCTGCTCCTAAAGTTGTTTTTTAGGGAGATTGCCTGGCCTTTCCATGGGAGGGGCTGAGATAAGGGGCAAGTGCACAGGGAGCTTGTCTTAATTGCAAGCTTTTCCCTTCTTTGGAGGATAGGTTAATCTCCCAGCATTTCCTGAGTATGAAGGCCTTTCATAAGAGAAAAGAGGATAATTCAGGAGAATTTGTGATTGATTTCACAATCCTTATCCCCACTTTCTAGGCCAAGCTGGCTGCATCATGACCATGGTCTAGAGGGAAGGAGCCCAGTGAGATCCTGGATCTCCCTGAGGCCTCAAAGGTCCTGTGTGAGAGCAAAGGTCCATGGTGTGAGTGTTTAAATCAGCAGAAAACTTTCCAAGCAGCCTGGCCCATTAGTGGAAGCTTTAAGCAGAGGATTGACCCTCCATAGAAAGAGCCCTGCACAAACAAACATTCCAGCAGCACCCTTCCTTCGGCTTTCAATGTGTTTTTTATCAGGCCTTGAATTAAACCACTGTTCAATTATTTGAAGGCATGATTTTCAGGAGCCATCCAAAACATAATTAATGACAACGCACTGGGAAGGGAAGGAGGGAGTTTCCCTGCTCTGTCTTAAAGAGGCAGCTCAGAGGAGCTCTCCAGGGGTGTCCCTGGGAGCAGCCTGCGAGGGGGCTGGATCCATGGCTGACCCTCTGGCTCTCTGCGAGGTGGGAGAGGTGACCAAGGGACACGACCAAGGCGCAGGATGAGTGCTGGCTCCAGCCTGGTGCTGGGAGTGGGCTTGGAGCAGCTCCCCACGGGGTCTGTGGGCAGCGAGCAGAGACCTCTGCCTTATTTTCCTTTCCTTTCTCCCTCCAGCTCTTTCTTCAGAGCAGCAGCTCCCCAGGGCTCCTTCCTGGCTGCAGGCAAAGCAGCATCAGCCTGGCACAGCGCTGCTCTTCTGCGTTCCCTCCATCCCTGTCCCTGACCCCGCCGTGGCTCCGGCTGAGATATTTTCTCCCAGTTCTGTGTCTTGCTGCTTTTTCTGGAGAAAAGGCTGTGGTGGTCTCATTGGGATTGTCCCATGGCTCACCCCAGGAGCTGCCAGTAGCTGTTCTTTGGGAGCAGCCGTGTTCCTTTTCCTGCACATTCAAGGCATTCCCACACGTGGCATCTGAGGACACTCTTTAATATTTTCATCTTGTGGGTAACAAAGGAAAATAAGTCACTTTACCAGCACTTTTCTGAGTGTTTAATTAAAGCTGTGCTTTTATGACAGGAAATGGGAGCCAATATTCGACCTCTGAAGTGTTTACACAATTGATATATCGCTTTTTCTTACCTCATCCCCTGTTTGTGTACAAGACACTCTGTCAGTATGTTCCCAACACAATGCAACACTTCGTTATACAATAAACATTTAAATAGCAAACTATTTTTTTTAATAGTCAGGGGTATCTGCTGTAATTCTTGGCCTGGGAAATGGGCTGGCCAGAATCTTTAGATGCAGATGGCATCAGTTCAGGCACTAGTATTATTGTTATTTTTTGCCAAATAACCAAATTAACATTGAGTAGTTTGGCTTGATGCTGAAAAATTCACTTTTGGAAGTGAATTAGGTTGTTTTTTTTCTTTTGCCTTCCAAGTCTTGGCACGTGTTGCAAGGGCCTTAACATTGGAAGAAATAGATTTGGATGCTCTTCAAAGTACTCCGCTGTGGTTCTGCCGTTTTTAACTTTTTACCTTGCTGTTCTTTCTCCCCACCTCTTCCCAGGGGAACTGAAGGTAAATGATTGATACTCTGTCTCTCCTGCTCACTTTCTTTTTTTAAATCTCTTTTGGCTAGACTTCTCCAATGTAGAAATATTTACCAAAAGGAAAATCTCAAGGGCGGGGGAATGGAGAGAAGAAAAAAAAAAAAAGGAGTTGGGAAATAAAATATAAACATTCAGCAGTCCAGGATGGTGACTTTGTTGGGGAAAGAGGCCGAATTGTTTGTAGAACCTAATGAGATTTAGGATTAGATTTCCTGTATCAGTGGGCAGCCGCTGGAGAAAAGTAAATTCCCTGCACTTAAAACACTTGGCAGGAGAGGCATTTATCTTGTGGTGTTTGCAGATGGCTGTACCTGAGGGGTCCCAGCCTCGGGAGGTGCCTGCCCCCAAAGACATTCCAGCCTACAACTGCACAAAACAGAGAAAAAGAACGGGAAAGGATGTGGGAGCACGGAGAGATGGCACGGGGCAAAGGGGGGCTGAAGGTGTTTGCTGGAAATGCTCACGAGTGGGGTGAGATTGGTCTGTTTACAGCTGTGTTGGTCCAGCTTTATGTGCCAGAGTCTGAATGTCAGGAGAATTTTTCAGTGCCAGGAAGGTGACTTTGCAAGTACGCAGTTAAACTTTGCATTAATATTTTTTTTTTTACCTGACAGGAGCTCCTTTTTTAGCTCAGATAAAGTATGCCAGTTTTAGAGTTGTTCTCCTACAGCTTTCTTGCAAGGACTGAAGCGTTGAAATCCAGGAACTCACCTAGTGCAGTTTTCACTGGAATTTTCTTGTGCCACGTCCTCACTCTGTGTAGCTTGAGCCCCCAAGGAAGGATGGAAGGTGGCCTGTGGGACCACGTCCATCCCCAGGCAGGGACACAG
Organism: Hirundo rustica; assembly: GCF_015227805.2. Taxonomy (NCBI): domain Eukaryota; kingdom Metazoa; phylum Chordata; class Aves; order Passeriformes; family Hirundinidae; genus Hirundo; species Hirundo rustica. The sequence continues at coordinate 18,616,820 of NC_053462.1, forward strand.
CAGAGCTCTCCTGGCTGTATCCCCACCAGCTTCAGCCTCAGGCCAGGGCAGCTTTTCCAGATTCCCTGCGAGGCTGAGCAGGAACAACACCCCACAGAATCACAGAAAAGTCACAGAATAAACTAGGTTGGAAAAGATCTCTGAGATCATCCAGGCCAGCCTATGACCTAACATTACCTTATCAGCTAAACCACTAGGATGAAGCTCTAAATTTGAATCCTTTGAAATTAGACTATTCCCACCCAGGCAGGTGGCTTTGGAGCTTTACCTGAGGCTGCAGTGGAAACCAGGTACCTGGGAGTTCTCCTTGAAAGACCATAGACACCTCATGAGTCACCCTGACTTGTTTTTCTGCAGTTGTACCAATAGATGTATTTTTTCCTCTCCTCTCCTAAGCCACAGATCACACTCTTGCGCTTTGGCGTCATTGGAAGTTCTGGTTTTCACATCAGACTATGGACAAAGTCTTGCCAGATCAACTCTGGCAGCTGTCAGCAGCCTAAGGTACAGGAAATTCTTCCTTTTGGGAGACCTGGCTCAGTGAAATGTCATCTCTGACGTTAAGGTAGATGCAGGAGATCCAGCAGAAGTGGGACAGAGCTTTTAAGCCTGTGGTTGTTCCTTGCCAGCTGGAGGTAGGACCTCTTGCTGAGTGCATTCCTGAGGTGTTTAGACCTCTGGCTTGGGAGGGAGGATGGGAAAGGAGCTGATGTTTGATTTCAAGGGTGAAGTTCCCTCCTCTCTGCCTCTGCCTGGCTCTTTCAGCCAGCCTCTGCCAAAGAAAATTCCCGAACTTTCACTTGGAAGGGTCAGGAGCCATGGCTCTTTCCAACACAACAACCAGAGTCAGCTGCTTTGGAGAAGGATGTGTCTTGCATCATCCGTGGGCTAAGGAGGCAGAGATTCACCCCTCAGCCCTGGGGAGCTCTGGGACCCCTGAGCTGCAGATTCTGTGGGTGACACCCCACACTTAGCACAGGCCTTGCTCAGAACATCACATTTTTTAATCCTTAGCAACATTGTGCCAGGCCATTGTGATTCCATTGCACTAAAAATGTCCTCCATGTCTTGTTTGCTTTTTAAGCCAATCTCTGTTTCCCTTTGTGATACAGATCCCTTTTCCAACAATCCTCCCCCCAGCCAAAATAAAATTCTTCCTGAGACTTAGTAACATTTTTTAATATATACACATAAAACAAATTTCCTTCCCCAACCGTTCGTGTGGTTTTTCAAATCATTAAGGGAGTTTCCTCATTCTGTGATGTCAAGAGTCACCCAGATCAAAGCCTTTACTGATATTACAATTAAGCACTCTGCACCATTAAATTCACTTTCCACACTGTAATTTTTATAATAGGTCGGGAAGGAGCTTCATGGTTTGATTTCAGTCCAGCCATGGCGCCAGATCCTGATTTCTCATTAGTTCCTACACAGAGGTTTGTGAAATCCTGGAGTTAACAAGGAGCCTGGATGAATATTGGACTGGCACCTGTCCAGCTCAGTGGTGTTCAGTGGACTTGGGGCATGTGGGATGTCAGGGAAATGATGCAGTCAAGAGAAAGCAGCAGCTTCAAGATAAGGATGAGGTAATCCCTCTTCCTCCTCCCAAAATCCATTCCTGGGTGAACCGAGGTTGTGCAGAGCAGTTCCAAGCGGTTGCTTCAGTTTTGCATCCTTGCAGAGGAAAGAAACTCAGCTTGAGAGGGGAAAAGGGTCAGACTGAAAATGGATCTTGCAGCAAAGGCAGAGAGGGAAAGATGAAGAAAGAAAAGAAATATTCCTCTTTTTTCCTTGAGGGATAATGGAATAACTCTTGTTGCCATCTTTGCAGGAGCCTGGAGGGAGTGCTAAGCACCCTCGGAATGGGAAAGGTCACTGGACTGCCTTAGATTAAAAAATAAATGTAGGTGTTTGCTGCTCAAACGAGGAAGAAGCATCCTGTGCTCAGCATTCCCAGTAATGGGAGTTGCAGGAGGGCCAGCAGCTGGGTTCTGGGCTCCTTGAAGCTGTGCACCTGCAGGGATGGGACGCTGTGCTGGAAGCTGGTACAAACCTGAGAGAGAATCAGCATCCAGCCCTGCAAAGGAGAAATCATGGGGAGCTCTTAATCCGGAATGTCAGCTCCCTGCACAGCACCACAGCTCACTCTGGATGGGTGTTTCTGGAAAACTCTTCCAGCAAATGTCAGAAAAACTGATCCAAAGCGAGCGTTTTCAGGCAAATATTTGGAGATACACAAGCTGCACTCTTGTCTCAAGGCACGGAGCAGCAGCGCTGCATCCTGCTGGGTAATGTGGAACAGATGACCTTTATTACCTGGGTTCTGTGCAGATCTGCAAAGAAGCAAAGGGAAAAAACATTTGACAAGTTGGGAGCCAGGGGTAAATTTATACAGACTGGTTCTGAACCTGCAGCTAATGCCACCACCTAATCTAAGAGGTTCTGCTGAGCCAGGATGAGGGCTTGGTTCTGCACCAAGATTTACAGCCTGAGCATGCTGGGTTTAGCTGCAAACTTTGCTCTGAGCTCCGAGTCCTGTATCTGGAAAAAAAAAAAAGAAGAAAAAATGAAAAAAAAGAAAAAAAGTAAAGTGTTTTCTAGTGTGTTTTCCCAGGAAGTTGCCTTGTGAACATCCCCATTCCAGATGCAATTTCACACTGCAGCCAGACAGTTTTAAGGGCTGCTGCTGAGCTGTGGAGGTGACAGATGATACCTGTGACAGCATCGCTGCAGTGCCTGTCCCCTCCCTCCCCAGGGCAGCACAAGGGCCATGCAGGGGTGCAGGTCTGGCTGCAGTGGCTCATGCCTGCTTTGCATTGTCACCAAGGGGACAGAGCTGTCATCTGCCTGTTTCACACATTTTTTGGGACTAGGATGTGGACTTGAGAACCTTCCTAATGAAAACACAGTTCCAACCCCAGGGGAACCATCCATCTCCCCTTAAGAGCCAGTTCTGAGCTGAGCTTCATTTCCATGATGGGCAGAACCCAGCCCCAGGTCTGCACTGCTTTGGCATTGGAAATCTGGTCCCTGCCGGGAAGGAGTTTGGAGCCATCTCTGCTGTCAGGAGCTTCAGGGACTCCAGTTCATGATTTGCAAATTAAATCAGGGTTTCATTACACACCCCAAATTCATAAACCAAAAAAGGAGATACAGCCCTACCTTAGCTGAGCAACCTTTGGCAGACATAACGTGAGCAATAGTCTTCATTCAGTTTGGGTGATACTCCTGGAGACTTAATAATCCAAGCCTAATTTAGTGTGAGCAGCAAGACAGAGCTTGTTGGTGAATCCAGGTCGTGCTGACCTGCAGTGGATGTGAGGAACAGCTGCCACTGTGCCCCAGGAGCACCAGGGAGGCAGAGCAGCTTCCAGGTGGGAGGCAGGGGCAGCAGAGCACATCTCATGTGGCACACACGGGTCTGGACATGTGGCCATGGTTACTGCTCTCCTTTCCAGCCCTCTCTTCCAGCCAGTAAACCTCCGAGAGAAGAGGAAACTTTGAGGAGCTGTTTGACATTGTGATCTCCACTCTTACTGCAGCATTTCCTCAGGGTTGTTCAGACAGGATTTCTGCCTCCTGTCATTTCTCTTGTCCCTAAAAGTGTGGGGCTCCTCTGCTGGGGCTCTGCCCTATTTCTGAACAAAGAGCAAAGCTTTAGCTCAAAAGCCCAACAATAAATTTTCCGTCTTACGTTCAAATTTCTGTTTGGCCAGAGGCCAAATGCCAAGGTGTGGCTTTGCTGCTTTTGCTGTTCAGCAGCAGCACGTTTTTCTCCAGTGCTACTGGGAAACCTCAGCAGGTTCATGATCGTGTCCATGTGGCAGAAAGCAGAAGTGCTGCTCCTTGAACTCTCTAGAAAGATGTTTTTTGCTGGAATTCTCTGTGTCAGGCTCCACTGCTGCTCTTTGCTTTTGCTTGTGGCTTAATTCGGCATCTGATTTGAATTAGAGGCATCTCAGCGCCTGCTTTGACAGGGATGTGGGGATGCACAGGACAGAGGCTGTCACTGAGCCACCTCTGTGCTGCCACTCCTGATGGCTCCAGCAGTGCAGCCCCTGGGATCAGTCCTGAGCTGCTCTGGGAGCTGGAGGGATTCAGGGAATTTCTCCCTGCTGCAGGTGAAAGTCTGAGAGCTTTGGAGTGGGAGCTGTGCCTCAGGAATGAGCTCAGAAAGGCAAACCAGGAATGGGCCAGGCTGTTCCATTCATGGTAGCTCTGAGGAGCTGCAACACATCAGAGGCTCAAGAACCTCACACCTGCGTTTCAAACAAAAAGCCTATTTTTCCTGTCTTTTACAGAAATCCTGGAAACTGCAGAACTGCCTTCTATCTTTTTTTTTTTTTTTTTTTTCATTACACATTCCTGCAAAAAGTAGGATGAAACTCTCTCTGTTTTAGGCGAAATATTTTGCAATTTTCCAATGACTTTGCCAATAAGAAAATGATTCCCCATATATCATGGGAAATGCCTGCTTTCTCAGAGGGCTGCAATGTTCAGCAATCACCAGTGAAGGATTCTGCTGGCTGCAAGTTTGGCAGGAACACGAAGATCTTCTGGTATGGTACATTACATGAACTATTGACTGGAGAATGCCAAAAGCTTCACCCCATTTTAAATGAGCTCCATTTTTTAAACTAAATCAGCATATGAATCGAATGTGTTTCTTGCAGAAAATGAGAGTCTCAGCCTCTGTCCCGAGTTTACATCATTGCCCTTTGTATCCGAGGAATCAATCTCCAGTTAACGGTTGAATTGCTTCATCATCTCATCAAACACTTAGGCTGAATCCTGCGGTCCCAGGGACGGTCCAGTGACCATTTTGCAACTAAGTGTTAATATTCTCCTGACTAGACATGTCCCTTTCCCTGGCTGGGCGCTGGTTTGTGCATGCCAGGAGCTATTCATTATGGATGAAGAATGGCTTGTGGTTAAAGTCCTGGACTGCGTTGTGGGAGATCTGAGTTCAGTCCCAGATTCTTCTTCCATTTCCCTGTGTGACTGTGCTATGAGCAAGTTGTTTAATCTTTCAATGCCTGAATTCTCCTTTGGTAAAATGGGAATAATCCTATTTCCTTTCTTCCACCCTTCCCTTTTACAGTGTTTGTTTTCACTGTTGCTTGTTTATCACATCTGTGGGACGCAGCAACAGGAGCGTTAAAACATTACAAAACCATAAATAATAATATAGCTTTTCACTTAATTTTTCAAACCCCACTTTTAAATTGAGGAAGATAAGGAAAGCTCGATGGCAGTGCTGTCTGTTTATGTGCTATGACCTACTTGTCCCAGAAAGAAGCATGGCCAAGAAATTGAAACAAGATCTTGTGAAGTGCCATTGCAAATAAATCTGCTCCACTTCCCTTCTGTCAAGGCATCTCACGCTAGGGAAGACCACTGGGAGTCATTAATTGTATAATGGATATACTGGATTCTTTAAAAGGGCTGCTTTCCCAAAGATTAAAGCAATTATGAGCAAAGTGGTTTGAAAAGAAGAAGGAAAAAAAAAAAAAAACTAAAAACCAAAACCACCCTAAAGCAAACAATGTGGATGATAACGGGGAATGGTTTAAGGAAACTTCAGCAGATCATGTAGAAGTCACCGTTTTGCAGTTGTGGAAGAGGATTTTGTCACTGGGAACCAAAGAACCCCTTCCCCTCCCTCAGCCCAGCTGAGAAGGGAAATGGAAGCTGCTGTGTGAGCATCCATATGAAAACAGGCCCTTGCATATATATGAGTGCAGGAATGGAAATAAAGGGGAAATAAGAGACTGATAATGGGGCTGGAAAACACCAGTGCTTATGAGATAAAGATGGCTGATGAAGGAAAATAAGGAAAATCATTAAAAGTTGTTGTTGGGGCAGTAGAACTGGCCACAGCAACACAAAATGGAGAGGAAAATGTGCAAAAACAGCAACAAAAATCCCGGGTAAACTTTCTCCTAGCACTGCTCCCCATCCATGGCATTAAGGTAGGAGTTTGCCCTTCCCCAGGTGCAAGCTCCCTCCTGCAGCTCGGGTTGGGGTCACCATCAAAACATGCTGGGATTGTGGTGGAGACACCTTTCCTGGATTTCAAGTACTTCAAGGTGAGAGCTCAACTTTTAACAAAGGAAATACCAGAGAATAAGGGAATTGTAACTTGTGAGCTTCCACAGGCTCCTTGCAGGTGTACTTGGCGTTTTCATGAGGGTGGTGACACATGAAAGGTGCCATTAATCACTCTAAAACTAAAGCTTGGCAGACAGCACAGTGCCACAAGAAGTACCAGCTAAGCTTCAGTTAATACTAAAGCAGATCTGGAAAATGACCTCAAACCAAATCATCATCAGTATCTGGGTTCAAAGGAAAAAATCATCTTGGAAGCACAGTGATGATCCCATGTGTTCACCTCCACTGTTCATCTGGACATCAGTTCAACCTGGTGGTTTGGTTTGTATAAATGATTTCTGTTCATTTAATACCTTAAGTAAGGCGGTGGCTTCTGGCTCCCATATCTGTGGATAGCAGAGCCTGGGTTCCTGCCTGAAATTCCTGCCATAAACAAGTGGATACTCCCTTTAGAAGCACAACAGCACAAAATGCATTTTCTTGAAAGCAAGATCCAGTCCCCTGATAGTGCAGGGATATAAAGCAACCCTTAACCTGAAGAACCTGTGCCTCTGCACGTGATCTTGTTAGCTCTTTTTTGAAAGACAGCACAGGAGTAATAATTAGCTTTTGCAAAGTGTTTTGAAGGAGCAAAGTCTTTCATCCTGTCTGGATGCCTTTGGAGCCACGGCAGCGAAACTACGGCACTCGGGACGGAGCTGCAAAGCCAATCCAAGCGTACGCAGGAATTCATTGCAGCAGCTTGGAGCGATCCAACAGCTCTGAAACTGTGTTTATATGGTTCCTTTCATCTGGCAGCGGAGCAGGGTGGTTCCATCCTCCTGCCTGCAGTTCCTCTTCATCCCAGCTCCTCTCCTGTGCTGACATCACCTTTTTGTGGGTTCGGTTGTTGTTCAGCTGGAGCAGTTCCCTGCTCTGGATCACAGCTCGGCCCAGGACCGCGGTGCTGGCGCGGGGCAGGCAGCAAAGCAAGCAGGGATGGGGAGGACACGGTGCCAGCAGTGACTTATGCTGGAATTAATGACCCTGCAATTGCATCCTGGTGTTTTCTACAGCTTCTCTCCAGCCCTTTGTCGAAGTTGAAAATGGGATGGAAGGCAGAGAGCAAAAAGGTTGTGTTGAGAGTTTGGTGTGGGTGCTTTATTTACCGGTCCCAGTGATAGAAGATGTTGGATGCAAAGATGAGCACTCGTGTGCTCTGGGCAGCTGAGGGTCAGGGCAGCCCAAATCACGCTTGAATTTTGATCTCTTTTGTTCCTGTTGAATTGAGAAAGCAATAATCTACAGGCAATTTTAATGTCAAGGTCTTGTTCTCCTCCAAAGCCTGTTCTTGTGACCCTCCAAACTCCCACTACAAGCAGCCCTTCAGAGCTGGGGGCTCTGTCTCACAGAGCTGCTTTCACCTTTCTGTGGGGCAATAATTCGATTCCAGGGCTCCTAGAGAGGAGTGCAGTCATAGTTTACATCTTTATGCAGAAGCCATCAAAAAGGAAAAGAATTTATGGCTTGATTTGTACATCAACTGATAACACAGCAACCTCTTCTTTTTAACTTTCTGCAGTCCTAAATGTCCGTGTCTCAGAGATGCTCTGTGCTCAGAGTGCACAGGTTTTGTCCTTGCATTTTGGTTTATGGTTATTTGGTTTGATTTAATTTATCCTTGTGTCCATTTCAGCTGGGTGTGAATGTGTGCAAACAGATGCTCAGCGCCCAGGGATGTGCTTGTTTTCTCTTACATCCAAACCTGAGCTGCCTTAAAAGGTTATTTTTCCACAAAGTCAAGTGCTTGGCTGTTCAGAACTGTCACAGTTCACCTTCAGCTGACCCCCTGGCACATGTATTGTGTTATCTGTCTTTAATGACAGGTTACCAGGGGGGGTTGTTCCTTTGTTTTAACCCTTTTCCTCTGAAGTTGCTGAACCATTTGGTTAGGAAAAAAAACCCAACAAAACAAACCCAACAAACCCAGTACTTAGCACGGAAAGCTTCAGCGGGAATGGTTAGTTTGGCAGGGTGACAGGAAATTGTAAAAGGGTTTCTTTTTGGCAAACTTGGGAAATCTTGATAAAAAGAAGGGTTGCAACCTGCATGCGAGCTAATAGCTCCTGCACAATTGTTCATTCCCAAATAAAAGCAAAGCAGAGACCACTATTTATTCAATAAACAGGATACATTTGATTAACCAGAGAAACAATTTGGCAGAACCGTGATTTATGTAAAAAAGTTATTGAAAGCACAACTAAATTTAAATTAAAAAGAACACATCATCACCACGGTTAATATTTTTCTGTAGCCTAGTTTTGAAAACCATTAGCAGTAATAAACTTTCCTCCCATAAAATTTCTGCCATTTTAATTTCCAATTAGAACTTGCAGAAGATATATACGTGGCAGTAAAAGTAAAGAAATTAAGTCTCAGCCCATGCTGCAGCCTGACACAATGATGCCCCAATGCTCATAAATCAGTTTCTGTTTGTTGTGAACCTCTTAAATCCACACTGGTAAGAGGTGTAGAGGTATTTGTCTCCCATGAAAACATTCTCCCACACCCTTTGTAATTAAAAGTAATCTTAAATTTCATCTAGTTCCATGAGAAAGAGCTTTCATACAGTAATTTGAGTTGGACTCCAGAACGATGGAATGCGAGTTGAAAGTTTAATGAATTTACTCTATAAATCTTATTCTCTGTTTTTCTTGTCAGTTGTATCAGGGCATTACACATATTTTTCCTTGCATTGCTAGCTGGGGAATTTTTTTTTTTTAAGAGAACCTCAGCGCGTGTTTTTGTGTGGAGCCGCGTCTGCTGAAGTTGGGTTTATTAATCCTGCAGCATGAGTGCTGCTTTTGGGGATCGGGGCTGGATGCCGTTCTTCCCATGAAACAAGACTGGGAAAGCTCCTCTTGGTTAAGTGATTTCATGAGTGTTGTTTTAGTTTATTGGCTCTGTAGCCTGATAGCACAGCAGAGCGTTGGTTGTGCTTTCAGCTGAGTTATTTATCCGGTGGGATTTACTGAGAGCGGGCCTTGAGCTCTTCCAGCTTCTAGAAAAGGCTTGAGAATGGAAACCTGCTAAGAAGGAGCTGCTGGGTATTCCTCTTCTTCTTCTTCTTTTTTTTTTTTTTTTTTTTTTTTTTTTTTTTTTTTTTTGCCGTGCAACTGCTCCTGGAAATCAGGATGTGACCTCAGTAGTGCTGACAGGTGAGGAACGGTCCCTGCTCGGGACAAAATGCACCCGGAGCTGCGAGCAGGTCTCTGTTTTACAAGGGATGGAGGCACAGGACACAGGGAATGGCTTCTCTGGCAGGGATGGATGGGAAATTGGGAAGGAATTCCTCCCTGTGAGGGTGGGGAGGCTCTGCCCGGAGGAGCTGTGGCTGCCCCTGGATCCCTGGAAGTGTCCAAGGCCAGGTTGGACAGGGCTTGGAGCAGCCTGGGACAGTGGAAGGTGTCCCTGCCATGGCAGGGGTGGCACTGGATGAGATCGAAGGTCTCTTCCAACACAAACCACTCTGGGATTCTGGGATTCTTTACTGCTCAGACTTGCCATGTGCTTTTCTTTAAGGACTTCATTATTGCTCTTGAGGTTGCCCTCACGCGTGTTTCCTTCCAGGTGCACTGGAATTGGTATTAAAGCGAATAAAGGAACAAGGGGAACGATGACAGGATGGAGTAGGGAAGGGGAGCAGAGGGATGAGGACAAGGAGAAGGTGGGAATGATTGCCAAAGGAGTTTGGCAATTAGGCCTTTGGAGTGACCTCACCATTCTCCCACGCAGAACAATTTTCTGAAACAAGACAGATTTATAAGGATTATGGGAAAGTTTATTTTGCACTACCTACTGCATTTTGTTCTATGTATGTATATAAACAGAGCTGAGAGTTCCTTAAACATCTTTACAGAACATAATTCAGCAGCGGCCAGAAAGATTAAAAGTACACAGGAGGACTTTGTGTAAATAAAAGAAAATGTGAAAAGAAAAGGGGATGAGCAGGGAAAGGCCAGAGGGGGAAGGAGGGAGTGCTGCTCCCTGTTACCCCACGTGTTACAGGGAATACAGATGAGTTTAAATCCTCTCTGTGGGAGAACTGGAAAGTGGATAGAGGAGAAATCTGAGATTTTCTGTTACCAGAAGCTGTCCCTTTTCTGGTGGTATCTGCAGGAGTGTGGAATGAGGGGAAAAATCCACCTTTCTGCTCTGGCAGCAGCACAAACCATTTGTACCAGCACAGGTACCTCATAATGAGTTTACAGAGAGAAGTTGAAGTCGAGCTTTCCATCACTTCAGCTGCTCCTTGAGTTTTTCAAGATCAAAATATGAAATACTAATTAATAATACATTGAATCCCCACATGCTGCTGGCTAAAGCAAATAGAATTGACTCCTCTATGTTGACAGCTTACAGAAGGAACTCTGAGCTTTGCATTTTTTAATAATAAAAGTGATCGCAAGTGATCAAAAAGAACATGTCAAAACACACAATCATAAAGGGCAATTGTGTGGTTAAACAGAGAGAGTCCCTGTTTTGTGCTGGCCTTTTGTGGGAGTGCTCTTGCTCCTCCAGCTCCCTGCTCCCGAGGAGGCACAGCATGGATCGACAGATTTATTTTCCTCCTTCATCTTTCAGTTTGGAAGACCACAGTCTGCCACCTGTCAACAGCATCTTTATTATACTGGAGAAGCCAAGGGGAAAAAAACGTGCCTTGAGGTGTTTCCACATCGGCAGACGTCGCAGCGTGGTCTTTGTAGCCAAAAATATGTTGAAATATCACAGGTTTTTCTTACTGCTACTTTCCCTGTTCCATCTCCAGCAACCTGCCTTCAGATGGAAGCAGAGTCTGCCTGGGATGATCTCCCTGTGCCTCAGATCTCCCTGTGCCCTGCCCGGCTCACAGGCTCCGTGCAGGACTGGTGACAGAGTCACCATCCCTGGAAGTGTTCACAAACCCAGCAGCCTTTTGGAAAGAGGTTGGGTGGGAAAGAAGATATTGGTCAAAAGTTGTCTTTTCCAGCCTTAATGATTCTATGGCTCCTCAGGTTCAGATTTCTGCAGAGTTGCCCCCCCACAAATAAAATCAGGCAAGTGCTGGAAGATGGGAGCTCACCTGCTCTGGCAGGAAGCTCTTCCAGCTGCTTCTGCCACATCAGGGCAGCTGAACCTGGCAGTGTCCTAGCCCAGATTGCTGTCACTAGAAAAAATGGGATGTATTTTGGGTTTGCAGGCAGGGACTTTACCAACTTACTGATTTTCTTGAACCTGAAGGCTCCCATACCCCAAATGGAATTGCGAAGCGCAGCCACGGAGATCAGCGGCCAGGAGAGCTGCTTCTCCGTGCAAAACTGACTGCCACAAATGCTCTGTTGCTTTTTCCTGGGTGTTTTGCTAAATTCTCCTCCTTTTTCGTCCAAAAAAAGGGTGGAAAAGTGCAGTAAGGTCCTGGTGAGAGTGACCAAGCCAATCCACAGATCGAAGTCCACTCGAGTGCCAGCAGTTCCATCTATCCCGTGGACAACTTCAGCAGCACTCAGTCCAAACACACTATTTAAGTTTCTTTTTAGTAAAAAAAAAAAAAAAAAAAAAAAAGGCAGCAAATTGTGATGATTAATGTGGATGTCCCAGGGAAAGCAATGGGTATAAAGGCCTCTTCATTTTTGACAGGTGCATTGTGCATTCTGGGCTCCCAGCCAGGGCACATTGTCATCAAATGTTAATCAAATCTGCAAATAATATACAAAGTATTAAATTGTGCTTATTCTTGGAGTAATTTGAGACATACATTTATCAAGCTGTGCTATATGTTAAGGTCCCTTAAAATGAAGAAAATCAGGGCCATGAGGCAGATGAAGAGATTGTGACAACAAAGGGCTTTCAGTGAGCCCTGGTTCAGGGGACTAAAGCGTTTAAAACCTCTTGGTGTTTTCGTTCCGAAAACGTTCTGATGTAAACAAGTAAATCCACAAGTAAAGAGAAGCAGGCTGGGATGAGCACATGTGAAATCTCTCTACAGCTGCACACTTGAAACAGTAATTTCAGTTTTCTGCATGTGGCTGTGCCCTTCCTCACCAGGGCTGTGGCTGCAGGTCCCACCCTCCAGCAGTTATTCTGCACCTGAGAGAAACACGTGTGTTAGAATAAGAAACTCAGTTTTCAGGCTGGAGGACTTTCTGCAGCTGTGTTTTGTGTGCTTTTGGCTGCTCACCCTGCCAGGATCCTGGTGCAGTTCTTTGGGATGCTCTTAATCTTCCCTTTTTGGAACTCAGACCCCTGGTGTCCCCGATGTTTGCATTCAGAAATTTACTGAATCTTCTGACTTCGGAAGCTCTGCTTTAATAAGTCAATTTATTGTTTAAATTAGGTCTTCTTATTGAGAAATAGTCAAAATCAAATATAAATGCAGAGTGTGAAGATGCTGTAAGTCAGCCTGCCAGCCACAGGAGGCCTTTCTTACTGACCCAAGCTCTGTGCTGCTCTTCCCAAGCCTCCCAGCAGAAGGATTTTCAAATGTATTTCCTTTCCCTGGCAGAATCATTCCCATTTTTTTTGCTCTAAGCCTACCCAGAAGGGATTTTCCTGGAGTAAGCTTCTTCTTCCCCACTGGTGCCAGTGGGATAGATGGATAAGAATGTAACTGTGTAAATGCAGGTGAGAACCAAACCCACACACAGAAGCTCTGCAGCAAGGCCATTATCTCTCTAATGAGTCATTTCTTTTCTCTGGTGGCTTTTGGAGAGTGGAGTTGTCCCGTTTATATCCAGCAGGGAAATAAAGAGGGGCTGGCAAAGCCCTGAGCCCTGCTGCTGCCTCTGCAGCTCTGCCCTCCCTCCCACCTTCCCCTGCCACGTTCAGCTCAGGGCAGCTCTCCCAGCCTCGTCTGCACTCAAGAATGTAATTGCTTCACTGCCTATCCCCTTAGCAAAACAGAAATACAGCAACCCAAACTCTTCCTCCTCAAGAATGTGCCTTGCCAATGGCCTTTGTCAGGGCCAGGTTGTTATCAGGGTAATGCCTGGTGTTTACTTTTCAGTGCCAGTAAATAAATCTCAGTCCTGCTTGACCCTTCGCTCTCTGGCCTCCCCCGAGCTGAAAACAAAAATGCTGTTCTGGATACAATCAACCAGTTTGGTTCAAGTCCTGCTTTTCAGGATCTCAGTCTGAAACTGGTGGTCTCTGAGTCTCTTAATGCCATTAAAGCTCAGATTTCAAAGATGTGTGCCTTGGAGCTTTTGGGTTTGATTTAAAGATAAGCCACTCAAGCTATGTTGATCAAGGGAGTGTCTTTATGTGAATTTTCCTTTTCAAATAAATCCAGGCCAAGATTTATCGGATCCTTCTAAAGGCATTTGTTACTGGAAAACATTCCTGCCTGCTTCCAGCTCGTCTTTTTTCTTCCTTTAAGGAAGGATCCTCAGCCATCCCTTTCCTTTCTCACAGCACCCGGAGCTCTAACTGGATTTTAGGCAGTCCATAAAACAATGCCATGTTCTCATATGCTGGGGCTCTGTGTGATTTGTGAAGCCTCCGTGACCATTCCTCACTTTCCTATTCCTTTTAAAAAAAAAAAAAAATCCTTAAAATTTATGAGAGTCTTTCCACATCCAGCAAAGCAGTGGAAATAGCCAGGAAAGTGAGACCTGGTGGGAATGAAAGGCTTCTCATCCACCAGCACAATGGGAATCAGTGGAGCTGTCTCACCAAAATTCCACGTGTGTGACGCTCATCCCCCACTTGCAGATCTGAAGTGTCACCTCTGAGCGCCTGCAAGTCACCCCTGCCTGAGCTGGGCTGAGCAGCACCAGGCTTGAAAAATCCTGCAGGAATGACCTGAGTGTGTGAAACATCTCAGACGTTTATTTTCACCTTTTTATAACATGTACTATTTTCGTTTTCCAGTTATTCTGACTCTTCTCCCCAAATCTCTACAAAAACAAATTCAGGCCTTTCAGAATAGCAGCAGGTTCTGATATTTTGGTAGAAATGGTGCTGATTTGTAAATATTTTAGAGATTCTCTTCATATTTGTAAAATATATTCCAAATATAGGTGGTGACATGATGGTCAGGGGAGGGAGTTCTGGAGGATTGCTGGATCTGAGGGCAAGGCTGTTGGTGCTGCGCTGTTGTCATATGGACAGGCATGAAATTGTTTCCTTTTCTCCTTGTTCACCTGATCTTTTTTTTCTTTTTCCCTATTTTTGCTCTTAGTTGGGTTTATGCTGCTGCTCTGCATTCCTTCGTGTTTAAAACAATTCATAAATCTGCGTAAGGGCAATTTCCTTCACAGAGAATTTTCAGTATTTTATATGTATTTAATAGCTACAAATTGGACAACCAAAACCCCACCTTGTGCTGTTTCCCTCACTTTTCACATTGGCTGGAAGAACTGGGCCAAGCTCCAGGAATGGGCAGTTTGGACTGAATTGTGGGGATTTTTGGGACAAAGGCTGGTGCCCACATCTGATGGTCCAAGGGCTCCTCTCCAGGGCTGGGACTTCTGGGGGTGCAGAGAAGTGAGCTCTGGGTCTCCCCATTTCCCCTTTTCCAGTGCTCTGAATCCCCAGTGGGGTTATCCTGACAGTTGTCCACACACCCTGATCTTTCCGAGGAGAACAGAGCATATGAGACAAAATTTAGATTACAAACAGAAGAGCAAAAGCTGCAGCGTCTGTCAGGAACAAACCAAACCACCGGGACCTCTTTGCTCTACAAATACCTTCAGAAGTCCAAACTCAAGCCCCATTTCCCTCTCTATTCCATGAAGTTTTCAGATGTCAACTCTGTTGATTAAAACAATCCCACTGGGTTTTTATCTCTCCCTGCTTTTTGTGCTCGCTTTGGTTTAGCTCTGCCCCTACAGAGGTCTTGCTGATAGGAATCCCACCCAAAATCTTCCCATTTGCAGGGCTGGTAAAAACCTAATTTAGCACTTGGAATATTTGGAAGGAGCACAGCATCCTGAGGCCACTGGAGTGTGGGGAGGGGAGAAGCAGGGGCTCCATTTGGGAGGGAAGAGCTGGAGGCCGGGATCTGGGGGAGGGTGAGGGTCTGTGGGAGCAGCCTGGAGAGATCCTGGAACCTGAGCCTCAACATTCTGGAGCTCAGTTCAGCAGCTCTGGGGGAATCACTGCAACGAGAGCAGCACGTGGCTCGGGTGTCCCAAAGGTGTTCCCTGCAGGGTAGCACAACCCTGCAAGGCCTTTAACAGCAATAACGTGTTTCTGATCAGCAGGGAGGCTTTCCCCTCCTCCAGTTCCAGTCTGGAATCCTTCCCCTATAGACAGATCCTTCCCCTATACATATATATACACACCTTACAGTGTGGGTCAGCAGCCCAGAGCCCTTGCTGGCCCCTCAAGCCCGTGTGGCGTGTGCCCAGCAGGTGACAGTGACACGGGCCACAGCCACCTGTCCCCCACAGCGTGTGCCATGTGTCCCCTGCCCCTGGCAGGTTCTGTTCCCGTTCCTCCCCTCTCCCTTGCCCCATGACCGCAGGGTGAGCTCAGGTGGTCGCTGGCAGCCTGTTCTCCAAAAAGAGCGAAGAAGAGTTTTGCTCTTAAGCAGGCCTCTGACCAAACAGGAGGAAAGATGGAAACAGCGAGACAAAACTCCATGATTTGTGACCTTTCAGTGGAAAGTATTTTCAAAATAAGCCATAAACACTTCATTTCTGTAGCAGTGGATATGGTTTCAGGCTGAGATGGTTTCTGCAGATGGGATTTTGGTTACAAGCAGGCAATAAGGGCCACTCCACTCCAGCTAGACATTCCCAGAAGGAATCTCTTCTCCCTGGACCTCCTATCAGAGGAGATGCCGCTTTGTGCCTGATGTGGAGCTGGGGGAGCAGGGGAGGGGGTTCAGAGCACGGAGAGCAACGTGGGCAGTCCCTTCTCCTGGGGCCAGGGAAGGACAGCGATACCTGAGGTGATAGAGACTTTCCCAGCCCTAAAGCCCAGATAAACATCCAGCTTGAGCTCATCCCCTTTCCCTTCTGTCTGCTTCCAGCCCCTAGACCTTCACCCAGCCCCAAATGAGAAGCTGTTTTCTAGAGTGATATCTGATTTGGGGGTAAGATTTCTGAGCAATAGTGCAGCTACCTTTCATGAGGAGCCGTTCCAGTATGTCATTACCCTCACAGCTACGAGATTACATCTTCGTACAAGGTCGAATACGTCTAGTTGCAAGTTCCAGTCATTAGATCTCATTAAGCAAGGTTGAAAAGTCCCCCACTATCAGATCCCTTTTTGAAGTTCCTCTGTGTAGTAATAAAATTGTCTCTTAATTTTTGGGAGACAGTCTTTGGAGAGAGGCCTAAACATAGCACAGAGCGTAATAAAATGAAGTTTAAATTGGCAGAGAAACCAGAAGAAAAAAAAAAAAAAAAAAAAAAAAAGAGCCAACAAACCACCCCAACCCAACCCCGAAGCCCATCCCTTCCCTTCCCTCCAAGAACTTTTAAGGAACTGAATTAAAAATGAAAGCTGGGAAATTTCAGGTTTGTGGTTGCACCCACCCACCTGGGCTGTCTGTGCTGCAGCTGCAGGAGATACTGAGAGGTCGCCCGAGAGGTGGGGTTTAAATTTACCAAATAAAGCTGCAGCTCTCTTATCTCACATGCCATGTGCCCTGAGTTACGGTGGGGAGAGCCTTGCCTTGGTTTGTGGGTTTCAGCTACACGGCTAATGTTAATTTAAAATAGATCTCTGTGGTTTCATAGTTCTCCATTTGCGGTGTGGTTATCTGAAAAACACGATTCTGTCTCTTCAGGAAGACAGAGATGGGAAAACAAAGACTGAAAGTCCTGTGCTGAAAGAGCTGCTGCCTTCAGACACCTCACGGAGCTCGAGGCTGGCTCACCGTGGGTTTCATGCTCCCCTCGTCCCTCCCAGCCAGAGCAGGGGTCTGTCGCTCCAGTTCCCCAGCTGGATTCCAGTTCGGATAATTACCCTCTGCCCACTGAAGTTTCTTCCTGCAGTTTCTACTGAATGTTATTTTTTGCTTCCTCCTTTGAAAAGAAACCCGTCGTTAGCATAATTGGCACCGAGGTGGCAGCGGCGGTGGGGAGAGGGATCCGGGGATCCACGGGAAGGTGTTATTTAGTATAATTAACTGGAGCGTGCATCTGCTGCCTCCCTCTCTGGTTCAGCTCCCAGCTCGGAGCCAGGCTCTGCTCCTCATTTTAAAGCTGGTTCTTCAGGAACTGGAGCAGTTTTCCACCATGCAGGTCTGATCCTGTATCGTGCTAAGCAGCCTCAGCTCTCACTGACGGGAACGAGAGCAGGGGTAACTCAGCATCCCCCAGAAGGAGGGATTTGAATGGGAGATGAGTTGAGGGAATGGTTTTGGGAGCAGCGTTTGGTTCATGACTCTGGGGTTAAGGGCTTAAAATAATTCTGCTATGAGCAGGTTTAGAGTTTAGCTACCTTAGAGCTAAATGTTGAAAACGTGCCTTGCAGCAGGTATTCACCTTCATCACTCTGTCTGAGGGCTGACCACAAGTGGAAGTTGTCTGGAAGAACCCCTCAATAGCATTCCCTGCCTGACCATAACTCCAAATGGAGTCATGCTGGACCAGCAGCAGCACCCTCTGCTTCCCTCCTCACCCCTCTGATTCCCAGAATAAACCCCAAGTGGCTCGTTCATCCTTTTGGGTTTCATTTCTCTTTCCATTCTGTGCCACCGGGGCCGTGATTTACCTGCAAGATTTCACCTGTGGCTGGATTTCACCAGCAGCAGAGTGACCAGAGTGTCTGTCAGAATCCTGCCCGTATTTATACAAACTGTGCTAAATCTTCAGAAACACCTTTTTATTTTCCGTCATTTTCTCTAAATAACTTGATATGTCTGATTTAGTTCAAGCCCCTGACTTACATCAGTGGCTGTTTGTAATGGATTTGTGCACCTGGAGTGACATTATTGCCACACCAGTGGAATGTCCCTCCTGATGACCAGGCTCACCTAAGAGTCAGTGACAGTGGTGTGAGCAAGAGCATTAACAACCTGACTCAAACAGCGAGCTAAAAAACCCGAGTATCTATAGGATATCTTCATAAATATATTTTATTTCTACTAGCAGGATCTGCAGAGAAGGATCCTCAAGAGATGCCACCCACAGATCTGCATGGGGTGAGCAAACCCCAGAGGGGGAGGAGGTTCTGTTTTGATATCCAGCCAAGAGCTGCTCTAGAAACAAGGCTAATAACAGTCTGCTGGGGATGGGCTTTTACTTGTGATGTCTTTGGTTCTCCCTGGCATTTCATGCAGAACCAGGAAATGGAGAAAGGTGCATCCAACATCAAACAGCTTTCAAGCAGGCATTTTTGCCTAATATCCTAAGGAAATGAGCCTTGTGTGATCACGCTGCCTCTGGGGGTGTATGTGTGTGTCTGAAAGCTTTTGAATTCACTGGCCAATTCCAGCCAGAGTTAGCAAAAGGGTGAAGATCTCAAAGAGGGATCTGTTCCTACAGGCTGGGGGAAAAGAGGTGGCAGGGAAATGGATGGGGGATCCCCTGTTAGCACCTCGCTGAGGGAGGAGGCCGAGCTCACCTTCCATTAAACACCAGAGATTCAGAGGTGAACAAAGATTGGGGCTGAGACAAGTGGAAAACAACGCTGTGTTAGTTTTGCTCATCATGGATGTGCTCTGTGAAATCCCAGAAGTGATCTGTTTTATTTGCTGCGCTGTGAATCTTCCAGGAGTTCTGTGGAGCTGGATCACAGGGCTTTTGCCCAACACCTCTCTGGGAAGATGCTGGTTGCTTTGAAGGGGCAAAAATCCTGTGGGGTGCCTACAAATGCCCAAACCCTAAGCTGGGTAAGAATGGATTCCTTGTGAGATTCCCCAAATCACAGCAAAGCTGGTTATCCATGGCTTTCAATAAAATGATCAATTTTTAGTCCTTGCATTGCTGCCTCCAGGAGGATGCAGCCCTTAATCATAGGAGAACATATGGCATTTTAAAGGACCCAGAGGCTTTTTGAATTATGTTTATAGAGTCCAAAGTCTTTGAGCACAAATGTTTGATTCTCATAATCTGTCTGGCAGTGTCGCTAATAAAGATTTATATGCAGAGTTTATCAGGGATGCCTAAGCTCACACTCTTCCCATAGGGAAAATCCTCTGGAACAGAAACCTGCTGGACTAAAATTAGGAAGTACTTGCTGCTGGGATTTACCATTCAGCAGGAAAAAGTCCTAGGAACTTTTTACTTCTTGGGTGACCAGCTTTTGCAACTGGTTTTGTAGATGGAGCCCAGATTCAGGCATGCCCAAGGAAGGAAGGAAGGCTTGGAGGGTGTATTTGAAATGTCAAGGAATGGGTAGGAAATACTCAGATATTTCTTGGACTTACTCAGATATTTCCTGGTTGACTCTGCACCCTCTTTGAGCAGAGTTCCTTCACACAGGCTCAGCATGAAATAAAACCATATATTGCTAAAATATCCCCATTCCCAGTCTGCTTGATTGTGTTGGGAAGAACAGTTTCAGTCTGTAGTGCAGTGGTTCAGCACTTTGGGCACCAAAGTGTAAAGGCCTGGGTTAAAAATATAAGTGTTGGCGAAGTGACTGGCAAATGGAGTTTGCGATTTTCTGGCTTAATTCACCAGCTGCTCTCCTGAGAACTGCTTTAATGAGCTTCCCTGACTCACTGCCACAATGGGCAGATTTCAGAACCTGCCGCTTCTTTAGAGGGAAAATATTTGCTGCAGAATATTAGTTTGGCCCATTTTGATTCAGCTTTCAGCAAGTCCTGTGCTGACATCACAGACGTGCTTCAGCTGGTGAGTTCGCTTCCTTGTGGTCCTGCAGGCACACACGGGGACACATTGGGCTCCATTCATTGCTGGGGCAGCCACTTCTTTCTCTTTTTTTTTTTTTTCAAAAATGAGAAGTTAAAATGATGGTTGTGACATAGCGGGTGGGATTCCCACAGGGAAAATGTAGCAGGCAGGTTGGATTTCTCCTCGGAGTCCTAACAGATGTGGCATTCACACTTGTTAGAGTTTGAAAATTAGTGCTGAGTAATGTCCGTGGGGCTGCACAATCCACTGTCAGTTCGGTGGCCACGTGTCAGGAAGGAGTTTTGCAAAGCTGTGGTCCCCCAAACTTTAACTGAAGAGCAGTTTGGCCTTGATAGCCAAAACACTTGGATGCATAATTAATGCTAATTTTCTTTACGTGCTCACATTTCTAGCAAAAGGGTTTAATGCTGAGCCTACACTCCAATTCTTGCTGGGATTAAACAAGACCCTGGAGCTGGTGCCTCGTTTCTTTTGATTGCTCATCTTGTCAGACTCCTCCCATTTTATAATTCCTGAGCCTTGGCAGAGTTAATTCACAGCAGTGGGGTATAAAGTGCTGATTCTGTTCACATCAAAATCCAGGGTTCAATCAATGAATGAATAATTTGGTCTAGTGGAAGGTGCCCTGCCCGGGACAGGGGCTGGAATGAGATGAGCTTTAAGGTCCCTTCCAACACAAACCATTCTGTGATTTTATGATTTTCCTTCACTCTAAAAAAACACTAACCAGGGGAATAGCATCTGCCAGGGGATGCTTTTCACAAGGCTATTGCAATTGGCTGAGAAATAAAATAAGAAGCTTCAAAGGAAAAAACGCAAAGTTGTCTCAGTTTTGCTCTCCACATCTGTTAAAAAATACCACAAATGTTTTCAGTTGAATGTATTGAACACCTATGAATGGGCAGTTTCCATCTATTGGCCTCCTTCCTATTTGCAACATTCAAGTAATTCTAATGAGGCAGATAAATAAAAAATAAGTAAATTAAGAAAAAAAAAGAAAAAGGAGGAAAAAAGAAAACTAGTCATAGGAAGATAGGAAGTGATGAAGTTGGCAGTTAGGTGTAATAGAAATTATGCCAGTTTTATTAAATGCCTTTCCAATAAGAAAACTGTTTTCTTGGGGGGTGTTTCAGCTGCCTGTAATAGGCCAGAGTAATCCCTCACCCTACAGACTCATTTGAAAAAAATCCCTACCTCTGTATAAAACAGTTTATACCCGCTCCTCCAGGAAACAAGGGTGGAGCGTGCAGAAAAAGAACATCTATAAATCACGTCTTTGATGCCAGATGAATGAGATGTGAGCTATGAATCATGTGGAAGGATGAGCAGGCTCTGCCTTCCATTATCACAACTGACCAACATCACTGTCTGCATTAACTGTTCTCCTTCCGCAAACACGTTTTAAATTAAAAAACCTGAAAATATCACGCTTTCAGGTTCCTTTGAAATACTCGAGGAGGAACCCAAAGGCTGAGCATTTTGTGTTCAGGCGTTGATGTCAGGAGGAAATTCACTCTGTTGGGCTCTGGAGTATCCCTTGCTTGGGAACGAGTGGCTGAGGGAAGGGTAAACTAAGTAAATACTTCACCTCTTTCATTTTTCATACAGGCATGCTTGGAATCCTCCCTCATCAATAGAGGTTTTGCTGGATGCTGGCAGTGCCCCTCAGGCAATGCACAAGATTAATAGGGCTCCCTATCTAATTACAGGTTTACTGACGGATATTACTGAGGCCCCAGCAATGCGAGGTCCCCACATTGCACTTTTCCCCCTGTCTAGGGCTCACAGAAAGAAAAAGAGGCAGAAAACCGAGTGTGCTAAGGTAACAAGGCATGGCTCAAATCCCGAATCTGCTGTAGGAGTATTTTGCTCCTCAAGCAGTGCAAGTTTACAGGTAATTTGTTTTTTAAGCAACCGTGCGGATCTGTGTGAGAACTGGGCGGTTTGTAGGCTGGAGATAATAATGAGGAGGAACAAAAGGAGGAGTTTTTGGCAGTTTGTGCATAGAGGCAAATAATTCTTACCAGATAATGTCAGGGATGCTCAGAGGCAGAATTTCAGCCCTTGCTTTAGCTGGTGCTTTTCTTATTTTCCTTAAGAATTGGGTAAAGACTTCAGGAATTATACACAAACCCGAACATCCTCTAAGCTTAACCCTAAAAAACAAAAGCAGCCCCTTCCCCCCTTTCAGATGTCCAAATTAGGGGCAGGAAAATGCCAGCTCTGTTCAGCTTTGCAGCCGGGGCAGATTCTGGTGATTGAAGCATGAGATCCAATGGGATTTTGAGCCCTGAATCCAAAGGTGGAAGTAGAAAAGGGGGAAATAGCAATAGAAACAGGAGATAGAATACAGAGGTTTGTTATGCTCTGACATTTCCACCCCTAAAGGGCTGTGATAATCTCATTAATGCACAGGCAGTTTTGGGGTGGCTGTTGTTGCAGGGGTGTGTTTCCCTCCTAGGTACAGGCTGGAAATTTAAATGCTTTCAGCCCCCTATCAAGTGTCTGTTGGTGGTTTCCTTCCTAGGAAACAGTTTTTTTCTGACAACATGACGAGAAACAATGACTCAAGGCTCCTTCCCACATTAAAAGGGTCCTAGAGGAACTTCTAATTGTTGCAGAAATGCCGATTTAAGGTTCCAGGATCATTTTCGTGGACTGGTTTCACGGAATTAATTTTCATTTTACATCTCCTCTCACATAATTAATTGGGTTGAGGCAGTTAGTGGAATTTACAGCTGGGAAGGGTCTCCACGAGGTTGTTTCAGGGATCCTGCCCAGGACCCTTCCAGCTCGGGGCTGCGCGTGGCTGTCCCGACTCCGCCGCTCCAGAGAGCTATGGGAGCAGCAAAGCCTCGCTCCACTGGACTTCTCACTTACTCTTTTCCTCCCCTTTTCTGTGTGTTGTCTTCTAATAATCCCTTCTCTCTGAATTCATCGCCTGCGGCGCAGACATTAGATAAATAAAGCTCGCGTGGGCCCCGAGCCAGCCGGGATTGCATAAATACCCCGAGCTCTGCAGCTTTGCTTGCTGAGACAGTGGAAGGGCTGCCTGGGACTGCTGTGGGGTTTCCTCACAACTGGGGGAGACTGGGACGGGCAGGCAGGAGGAGGGAGGGGGTGATGGACACTGTGGGGTGCTGTTCCTGTTTGACTCCGTGTCAGCCTTTCCAGCTTTCCCTCCTCCCCAGTTACTTCTGTGCCTCTCTGGGGGGGCTGCAGAGCGGCACCAATTTCCAGTTTCTATAAAATACAAGTGGAGGTCTCAGGAAGTAACCCACAGCCCTAAAGCTCCATCCTCTCCTTCCCAGGGGTGCTCAGGCCATGGCTCTCAGAGGCACAACAGCAGCTGTGGGGTTTAAACGGGACAGGGATGAAAGAGGGAAGGGAAGAATTGCACCGCCTGACACCACAGCCTGTAGCTGGCTGGGCTGAAGATGGGAAACCAGTTTGTCCAGCTTTGGCTTCACGAGAAGGTTCAGAGATGCCTTTTCTTGTAGTAAAACCCACACACGCCACGGGTTCCCCAGGCACAACCTGGGCCTGAGGGGAGAGCGCTGGTGCTCGATGTGCTTTCCCTTCTTTCCCTCCTGCCAAGGACTGCAGGTGAATTCTCTTCCCAGTTTATTCCAGCCACTTCACCAGTTTGTGCATGATTGCTCCTGGTTCTCCTGGGCTTTCCCTGAGCTAGCACCATGGATCTTCTGTCATTTCAGAGGTCTGCCATCATTAAAGTCCCTGTGCTCTCAGATTACATTAGTACATCATCCATGCTCCAGGGCTTTAGATTATCATGCTGGGATGGGGTTTGCTGGGGCTGGATTTACTGGGATGGGTTTTGCTGGGCCAGGGCTGTTCTGGAGCTCACTTGTAACTCCCAGCTAGAACAAACCTCAAGGAACTCAGCTCTGACCAGGCTCACTTGCCTCAAGGCTCCTTTCCAGCCTGTTTCTGTTTGGGCAGAAAACACAGTTATTTGGAAATGCTTGAATTGTGCCATAAGTGTCCCCCCAAAAGGATGTCGAGGACCTGGCACCTTTATAAAGAGCTTTGTGCTGTGTTATTCCTCTCTCTGCTGAGTGTGACAGAGCTCTGGTGCCTGTGGACCGTGGTTCTGTAAAGCATTTTGAAATGCCAATAAATCAGAGGCACGGTTTGGAAGCTGCCAGCTGGAATTTGCTACTTGAGCTTAAACAAGTTGGGCATATCTGCTTACTCCTGTTTTATTTGCCTAGGTGCAGTGAGAGCAGCGAGCGTGACTGGGGGTTTTATTGGAAAAGTTTGGGGAAGGGGAATCTAGAAGGAGCCATGCTAAGTTTGTCCCCTCATTCTTGCTGTTAAAACACTCAGGTCATTTTATGTCAGGTAGTGGGGAGTTTGTAGGCAACCCTAATGACACTTCCATGGTGCTAGTTGGAAATACCATCCTTCAGATTCACACAAAAGTGGCTATTTCACTCTTTTGGGGTTGTTTATTGGCTTCCAGCTGAAACCTAAACCCGAGCTCGTGAGCTCTGGAGGGCATTAAGGATCTCCGACAGCTTTTTGCAAATGTAAGGGTATTAAACCCAAAGGCTTGGCTGAATTCCAAATGAGCAAATCTTATTCTGAAACCTTTAGGTTTCCCCTCTACTTAAGGGAATTTAAGATGTTTTGCACTTCTTAGATCTCACATGATTATAAGCGACTTGCCCAGGTCACACAGGAAATCTGCTGGGGAAAAGACCTACATCTCAGTTTTCCTGATTTCCCAGAGAGCTTCTGGCCAGATTGAGGGACGTGCTGTGTGAGGAAGGGCTGGGGTTCATAAGTGATCCCCGAGCACCCCTGAGCTTTGGGATCCTCAGCAAAACACCTGTGAGAATCCCAGCGGTGGAAGAGTTGTGAGCCCACACTCAGCCTCCCTCTCTACAGGGGAAACAAAAAATGCCCTGTCTTCTTTACCTGGCAGCCCGTTTTCATGAACTGGGAGAATTTAATCTCTGAGGCTGCTGAGTTTGGCCATTTCAGAGTGTGAGCCTGGGAATGCACCCAGGTTAAATAGGAGCTGTGGCGCGGCGGGCGCGGGGACGCTGGCGCTGCATCCAAGAGCAGGAGCAGTGCCAGGGATGATTCCCAGCAACATTCGTGACAAGCCAGTCCCAGAGAGCAGACACAAGCTGAGAGTCTCCTCCTGGGACAATGTCACCCACTGGCAGACACCGGAACACGCTGGTGGCACCTTTGTCCACGTCGTGAGAAGGGTCTCTGGTTATGGTTCTGTGCCGTGGATTTCCTTCTGGCTCGTAGAAAAATGCCTGGTTTGGCTAAACCCAAATCCTCAGAGGCCTAAAACGAGGCAGAGCTGCCTTTGACACTTTGAGCAGACCCAGGTCTTGCTGCTGCTGCTGCGTTTGCCTCTGCAGGCTTTGAGAGGCAGGTGCCAAGCGCGTGTCTCGGCCTCGGAGCAGGGAAGAAGATCCCTCCGGGAAAGGCTGCCCAGGAAGCTCCCTGAGGAGTGGGAATTTGCCTCTGGAGTCTGGGAGCATCTGTGGGCACGGTGGTGTCTGTGGGCTCTGGACCTGTTGGGCTTTGTTAGCAGCCCTGCTAATTGCTTTGATTTGGAAAGCGAGGGGCTCGGCAAAGCGGGAGGAACGCAGATGAAAACCAGACCTTGATGAAGTGTCTCATTAACTAAAAAGGCAGAAATTTCAGGTGTTTCCCACCCCCCCCCCACCCGTGCAGAAGGCTGGATGTGATGTCTTGGCCAACAGGGAACAAACAGATGGTCAGAGCACACCTTGGAGCAGGTTCAGGTTTGTGCTGCTGCTGCTTTATTGGGGTGTAATTCCACTGCCACGGAGCTGCCAGGAGAGGATCTGGGCTCTTGTGCCTTTTCCTTCCCACGTGCTGAGCTCGCAGTGAAGAAAATAGAAAGAAGATCAACGTGAACGAGTGTAAAAAATCTCATTGCAAGGGTAGCAGAGCTCAGGGAGGCAGAATGGGCCATCCTGCAGGCAATGAGCATTGCCACATTGATCTTTGCTTCCAGCTTCTGTCATTCCAAAGAGCAAATTCAACCTGATCAAAACTGTCAGAATTTGGGTGGCAGGAGCTGACACCTAATGAAAGGCACTGGGATTCTCTTTGTTTTTACTAACAGAAAGGAAAACAGAACAGCTACGTATCATCCATCTGAAAAAAAAAAAGGCTGTAATTACCACTCCCAGAAATTATTTCTTATTTAATGAAATGTCTCTTTAGGCTGAACAAAGGAATTTTCAGAGAGGAGAGCACTGAAGGGCGGGACGGAGAACACAGGCAAGAACACAGTTCAATTACAGGGAATAAAATCCTCTCGACATTCTGACGCACTTTGTGGGAGATCTCATTAGAACCCTTGCCAGGCCAGAGCAAAGGCTGCCTTTTCCTACAGATCTTCTGTATCTATTTATACTGCCCCAGCACTGGGAACCACCATCCCTGGCCGGCCCGGAGGCACGAGGGGCGTGCAGCTCCTTCCTGCAGGCACCGTTTGAGAGGGCTCCGCTTGCTTTTCCACCTGCAAAATGCCAATTTTTTCATCAATTTTTGCCGATTTTGATCAGTTCTCAAAGCAGGGATGCTGCTCAGTCTAGGAACACCCTCTCCTCCTTTGGAAGGGAAACTGGCTGTGGATGAGTAGCTCTGGCAGTGGGAAGGATGGTGGAAATAAAATCGAGTTAAGGCTGGAAAAAACCTCTAAGGTCATCAAGTCCAAGTAGGGAGCAGGGAGCACTTTGGAGCTGTCTGTCCCCCTGGAACACTGGGACCACGGGGCTGGGGTGGAGTTACCCAGGAGGAGACACCCCAAGGCTCAGCTGGAGGGAGAGGAGGAACCACAGGTGCTGCAGGAGGTGAATCCATGCTGGGAACCACCAGCCTTGGTGTGCGATGCATTTATTGATCCCATCCTGGTGGAGGAGAAGCTTTCCCCAACTTCAAGTGAAGTTCATCATCTCTCTTCTTCTTTCTTTACCTTTTTAATTTTTTTTTTTTTTTTTTTTTTTTTTTTTTTTAACGTAAGGTCCTCTTTTGGAAAACTGTGCTGGTCTCGCTTTTATTGCTTGGGTTAATTGACTGCTGTGCGCTGTAACTTACAGTAAATTCAGGTTGGGTAGGAAATAACAGAGGATTTAACCTGTAGCGCTGCTATAAAAGCAGCCTTAGTCGAGTCTGAGGTAAATGATGCAGCTGTGGAAATCACCTTTCTCCAGTTTATGCTGGGAGGAAAAAACAATCTCCTGCAATTAAATAAGGCCCTAAACCTTTGGTGTGACGTGTCACAGGCAGGTTCAGGGATGGAACATGGGATCATTCCAAATGCCCAAAAAAGGGACATAGGATCCAAAACCAAGGAGATTTCACTCCTGAGCCAGTGGGTCAGGTCATAACCAGCTGAGTGAGGAAAGGGAAAGGAAAGGAACAGATCTGGAGCCCAGTTACAACCCACAGCGAGGCAGCAGAGTCCAGGTGCTGGAGAGGGGAGCCTGGCAGAGCTGCAGGAGCTGCTGTGGGTGCTGTAGGATTGTTTGGTGGGATGGGAGAGCTCCTGGTGTGACCAGGTCTCCTCTAGCCCTCCCTTTCCAGTTGGCTCACTCCTCACAGAGCCTCACCTTTGGTTTGGGCTTCACATTCCCTTGAAATAGGACAATTTGGTGGCCCTAGGACTTGGAGCCGTGTTCTGGGGCACTCTGGGGTTTTCTCTAATACCAAAAGGCAGCTTGTGACCAAAGAGAGACGCTGGGATAAGCTCTGGCAGCTCTTCAGGGCTGTCACAGCTCCGGGACCGTGTCATCCACGGCCATCAGTGTCAGCAGGAAAGCAGGCAGGGATCCACAGACTGAACAGGGCTCAGGAAACTTCTGAAATCCAGGGTTAAACAGCAGATTCTAAACTACCACTGCCCTGGGCTGGTTCGAGACGCTCTTTGCTCTGAGGATTGTTGCGTTCTGGCAATCACCCCAACATAATTAAGTAGTTTATTCTGTCATGTTTTGATAAATTCCAACCTTCACCCGCTGGCTTACCTTGGGAAGGCTTGGTCCGTGTGCTGCCTAATGTTTGTGGTACACAGGGATTTGTTATGCTGTTCATTAATTCTTTCACATTAAATGGACTTGGGAAGGAAAAATATTGATGGAGAAATAAAGAGCGACTTTCTCACCCAGGGCTGCAGCGCGTTCTGCCTGGAATCCTGATTCACACCAAGCCAAGTTTTTTCCAGGCTCGTGAAACCATAGGTTTTCCTGCTACAAATTGATAAAACATACCTGTTTGCATTTAAAAACTGATATCCAGGTGCAGCACATTGCTGTGAAAAAAGCATAACATGACCTCAGCAGGATTCAGCTTTGGTTTTGCTAATGCCTCTTTGGCATTTGTTAGCCAAGGCAAATGCAAATCACATGCTGGAACGATTAAAGGATTCAGCCCTTGCCTTAGCTAATGTTTTGACTCTACAAAGTAGGTATAACTTGCACTTGATCCTCAGTCAAAAACAGTTTCTAGCAGCAATTCTGTCTAGAAGGATGCCAAAAATGAGCGGGAACTGAATATCCCGTTGCTTACGGGCTGCTGGTTGGAGCCAGCCTTGGGGTGCCACGCTGGGGGTGACCGTGGGGGATATTTACTCAACTGTAATTAACTTAATCAGCCACTGGGTATCAGTATTGTCTCACATCCATATATTAAAAAAAAGGGGGATTTTTATGGAGCTGAACATCTCTGTTTGGAGGCATTGCTGAGGGCTGACCCTGCCTCGCAGGGGTGTGAGGGGATGGTCACTGGGAGAACCCCTCCAGCTTCGAGATCCCTCCAACAGGCACCTGACCCCAAAGCACCACTCCACAGAGCCATGGAGCTGAAGGAGAGGTGAGAGCAGCACAGGAATGGGGTGCAGGCCATTCCCAGGAACTCCATCCCCAGGGAACTGCTCTGCTCCTGTTGTTCCCGGGGGCTCTGGGAAGCTGAGCAGGTTGGGATGAGCTGCTCCTCTCAGGAGAGGAGCTGAGCAGTGTTTGTGTGCATGACCCCTGGCTCGGCTCTCAGGTGGGGTTTGGGGGTGTCAGTCCCAGGCATGGGAATGAGCAGCGTGGCTGTGACAGTGTGGAGCTGCTGGGTGACCCCAGCGCTGCCTCCTGGCACGAGCACACCGAGGAAGGAATGCAGCGGCAGGAGGGATGCAGTGGCAGGAGATTTAAGGTCCCTCCAACCCAAACCGCCCTGGGATTCTCTGATTCCACGTGAGCGTTTCCCAGCTGCGTTCCTTGTGTGTGGTGCCGCTCTCCCTTCCCGCTGAAGCAGTCACGGCGGTCGTGTTTGTGTTCATGGGGTGCTCCAACCCCAAAGGATGCACCAAGGCAAAGGTGGTGCCCAGATGCTCTGTGCACGCACCTGGGACCACCCAATTTGCAGGTTTAGCTCTCAGTCCACTGTGGGGTGGGTTTGGAGGCCTCCAGCTCGCTGGGTGATGGATCCAGGATGGAAAAGCTGCTGGGGAAAACCCACCTGAGTGAGGTGTGTCCCACCGCCAGGGCTTCATCAGCAGGGGATGCTGCAAAGGCTTGGGAAGGTTTTTCTCTTGGGCCCCTCACCTTCTTCGCTAGGGATGAGCCTGCAGCACTGGTAGGGTTTCTGCCTGAGTTTCCATTCACTTTTGGCTCCAGGTAACAGTTGCTTCCCTTGCTGCTGCCTTCCAGGCTCGCTTCCCTTGCCAAAATGCTAATTTAGCCCTTCAGCTATGTTTAAAAATAAAAGATCCTCCACTTCTCAGGGTATTAAAAGGCCAAAAGGAATATAAAAAGTTCACCAGACTGGTCAGTTCACTCCCTGCTGTGTCTTCCTGGGGCGTTGCAGCAAAAACACAGGCACAAAATCCAAAGCAAACAGCTCCCTCCTCCCTCCTCCCTCCCCTGGAGCCTCTGGCTCCCAGCTCTGTGCCCATCTCCCTCCAGTCCCTCCCTCTCCTCTCTGCCTGGGCATCTCCCCAGCCTCTGGTGGCACCTTCTGTACCACTCCAGCCACGCTTAGAGGCTGCTTTTCCAACACCTGACTCGTTCCTATTCTCGCATTCTCCCACCAACTTCTGAGCTGTTCAGGCACAAACCCAGCAACAAGGATTTTCCCCCCCAAGTCCCTTCTGGAATAAGATAATATATCCACATCCTCCCTGCTGTTCCTGCCATTCCCAGGCATCCCACAAAGAGACCCCACTCAAGTCCTCTGCTTGGCTTCATTTCTTGGAAGCTGCAGAGGGATCTGTTTAAGAATCCAAGCAGGATTGTGGCCTTGCACTTGGTTTCATAGAAGCTCTGCAAGCTTGGTAAAACCTGGAGGGTCACAAGATTCCTATTTATTCCTGCTCAGTTAAAGCCTCACGTTATAGCACAGGGAACTTGGATAAGTAGGGCAGAAAAAAAGGTCATTTAATGGTTGGGAATTTTGGTGTTTCCTGACTTTAATGCTGGTTGTGACTTAAATACAGGGTTGTTCTGCTTTAAAAAGTGCTGTGGGTTGGGATTGGAGCCCCTGAATGAGATCCTTTTGTTCCTCAGGCTTTTCATTTCTCACAAATTGAGTAGTGCAGCTCTCTCCCTCCTACAAAGGTAAAGAGGTGACACTCTGAAGCAGCCACGGAGAAGGAGAGGTCTTGTTTGGATTATTCCAGTTTGGGGCAGTGCCTGTTTCAGTTTAGAGCTGATCGCTGTATGGAGAGAGAGCTCATTCGTGTTCTTCCAAACGAGCTGTCACTTCCCAGAGCAGATTAATCACCACGAGACACCAGCCCTGCTATCAATGCACGGCTTCAAAAGGCTGACTCAGGCAAACATGGCACGCCATCCCATCCCCAGGTTAACCACACGCTGCTGCTCCTTGCTGCCAGCCCGCTCCAGCCTGCAGGAATTCAGCAAAATTCCTGCCTGGGACCAGGAAAGATCAAACCCTGCACAGGGACCGTGCCCAGCTGGTGCCCAACAACGTGATGGGAAGGGAAAGTGGGATGGAATAAAGTGCAAGGGGGACATGGAAATAAGAAAGGGGAAACATGGTCCCGACTCTTAAGCACCGAAGTGAAATCCCAACACAACCAGCCCAGTGCCCATCATTCTGCAAAGATTTTTTTTTAATGTAGCTCATGTTGAGTATTTGAGTTTAATCAGTGCACTCCAACACATGGCTTTTCTCCATTAATGCTTATCCTGTTCTCATCAGTTTTGGTTTGGTTTTTTTTTTTTTTTTTCCCATCAAATATCTTTTTTTTTCCTCAACAAGAAAGACCCTAATCATTTCAGGGTGCTTGCCACCTACTATCAGTGGTTATTTTAGGGGATAGCTCAGCAAAGCTTTAAAATGTCTGAACTGCATTAAAATAAATTGTTGGCATTCCAGCCCAAACCTCAGGAGGCAGGAATCTGCCATGAGAGCATGGAGGGAAGCACTGTTATAATAAAGGATACATGTAATGAGGTTTGAAGCGCTTGAAATTCAAAGTCTGGTCCATATTACGGAACATTCGCTGGTTTAACGAAATCAGTTTCAAATTGATCTAATTAAAATCCTAGACAGCTTTAGTGTAGACATCTTCATATTGGTTTTATCCGTTCTTAAATCAGTTTAGCTGGGATGTGTTAGGGACAAAATGCCCAGGAACTCCTCAGAGGGGAGTTGGTTGTCGTTTACAGATCTGAGCTAAGTTCACTTCTCAGGTTTGTTCTCTTTATCTCACCTCTCTAGCTTCTTGTAAATCTCATGTTTGTGCTTCTCTGACTCTGGACTCTTGGTGACTTTGGGAACCATTACCTGGCCTTGGATTGGAGCACATGGCTCCAGGAAAGAGGAGGAGGAGGATGGAGGATGGAGGAGGATGGCCGTCCCAATGGCCATCCCAATCATGCAATGTCCAGCCAGGAGCTGGACAGGAGTGCAAGAGGCTCCTGTGAAACCCGTGTAGATTCTGATCTCCTTTTATAAACTGGGACTTGAAATGGCTCAAGGTTGAACATTCAGTGTCCTGAGTTCAGGCTCGTGGTTCTGGTGGAGTTTCCAGGCTGGGATCCACAACAGAGTTGGATCACAGCACGTGGGGAGCTGCAGATCCACGAGCGGCTCAGGGCTGGTAAAACCTTCACTCAGAACTTCATCTTCAGCACTGCCCTGCACAGATCAGTGTCTGACTGACCCATCTAGAAAGACTTGGTGCTCCCAAGTGGGAATTCCCAGTCCCAGGAGCTGCTGCTGGCCTTTGGACAGGCATAACTCAGCAGCCTCAAACTGCCACGGAGCTGCAGGGTGGGAGCGAGGGATGCGACTGAAAGAATCCCTTCTAGTGGGAAAGAGGAGCTCAGTGATTCCCTTCTGGTGGGACAGAGAGGCTCAGTGTTGAGCTTGCTTGGTTTTCTTTGCAGGAGCAGGAGGGATGATGCCAATTCTGAACTCACCCATGGATTTTGCAGAGGTTAATGCACCCCCCGAGAGCGTGGAACAAAACTGTCTGTCAAACAAAACTGCCTTTTGGGGCAGGGAGGTGGAGTGCATAAAAGTACATTTTATTCTGCTGGCCATTAATTGTATAAATAGAGCAGCACTAAGAATGTTTTTATATGCCACTCTGTTTTCTTATAAAATAGAAGGGTTCCAGAAGCTGCGTAGAAATTCCATAGTAAACAGAAACTCTGGCAAGTTATACCCATCCCGTGGAATATTGACAGAGATTTGCAACTCTGCTCATCACAGGAGCAGGAGAGGCTGCAGGTTTTCCACAAAAGGCAGGGACAGAGCAGCAGAACAGAAACCTCCTGCAGCCCTGACCCTACATGCCCTTTCTGGGGAAAGGAGCTGTCATTCCCGAGGGCAAGGGAATCCCTCTTCCCTCGGAGAGCACAGGTGATGCTTTACGAGGATTAACGATTTGAACACGATGTTCTGGTGTTGAAACCCTTCCAGAGGGCAAGGAGAGGTTGTTCCTGTGTGGAGGAATCAGTGCTTTGCTCACATCCGTGGTCTCCAGGGCTGTGTGGTGCCCAGCAGCTCAGAGACATGGATATGTTCTTTGGAAAACTTTTAGGGCACTTTTGAGTGATTCTGACAGCGGCCGCCTGCCTGTGGCTGATGAAAGGTTTTCACATTCCTCTCCATATGCTTTGAAATGCCAGAGGAAATGTCCCAGTGACTCAAATTATAGGTGTTACACGGGAGTAACTGCTGCATTATTGTTGAACACCTGGAACTGGCAGCAGGCAGGCTGGAAAAAAGGGAATTGGATACTCAGCCAGCCCTTCCTACCTCCAACATCCCCGGTTTTGTTCATCTGCACAGGAACAGAGGGGTGCAAGTGCTCGTTCAGATGAACCTTGTCCCGTTGCCACGCTCTGCTCTGACTCTGCCCCTCAAATATTCCTGTTCCCTGCTGGAACACCAGACAATTTAGTTCAGTGTCAAAGCATTCATTCCACAAAGTTAAGCCATGGCTGGATTTGGATGGGAATCTGCAGATATCAGGGACGTTCCCAGAGGATAAAGTGCATCTTCCTTCCACGGAGAAAGGCAGCTGCAGTCACCTGTTATTTATTTCATTTATTCGACGTCTTGACAGTAAAACCCTTGGAACTGGGTTTGCCAAAGATGTTTCTTTTTCTTCCAGTTTATCCTGTCCTCTCAGCCTGTCTAAGGAAAACATTCTTGGCATGGCAGGGGCAGCCCTTCATCCCAGTGCTCTGCCTGGGGAGCTGGTAATGGAGATTGAACTGGTCTGACTGGTGTCCTGCTGCTCTGTGGGTGCTTGGAGGGAGAGGGATTGAGGAATCTTTTCCCCACTGAGTGGTGCAGAAAGGGTCATTTCTGTCTGAGGGCCTTACAATGTGCAAGGTCACATCTTCTGCTTGGAAACTACTCTATAACAGATCTGGTCAGGCTGGTTCAAACGTGTTTTCTAGATAAGGTTGATAATTCCCAATATTCAGTTGCTACAACCACAACCTCTCTGTGTATCTGGTCTAAGGCACATTTTGGTGAGGTTGTTTTCAGGCACGGGGCTCAAATTCTAACAAGATCAAATGGCATCTTCTTTATTAGTTCCTTCTCCTGATTTATGACAAGGATTTCTATGGGCTTCCGTGGTTTGATCCACAAAAGTGGGAATTAGTATGTAAATGATGTGTAGCTAAGCTTTGCTCAGTTCTTGTCTGGAATTATCAGGGTTTTACCTAAGCTTTGTTTTGTGAGCGTTGCCTTTGCTACCCACTGCACCAATGCAATATTAACAGGCTGTGAATCCTCGGTGACCTTCAGCTACCACTGAAAATTTATCTTTATGGTGAAATCTCTGGAGGTTTCTGGGAATTTTTTGGTATTGATGCCTTTTATTGTTCTCTGCAGCTTGAGCAGGAGCTCCCAAAGAGTAACCTAGCAGTAACTTCATTAAGGAGCATCTGCCATGTGAGATACAACTTTATTTCATGCAAAGACACTTTGTGAGTCAGCTGAGATATTATATCTGAAACCAGACCTTGCCCTGGATTTTAGGGAGCACTTGGTGCAGGTGATGAGTGGAATGTGCTTCAGATGGAGAGCCAGCCTTGGACAAGCACACAGGACTGTGCCATGCACACTGAGCTTGCAGTTTATTCAAGTTTACTCAAAAAAATTAGGGACAAACTCATCAGAAGTGGCTACTTGGGTTTGCCAGCTGTGGAAATCCGGAGCTAAGCGGGGCTCCAGCCTGACAGATCCAGGGATCTGAAAGGCGGGATGTGTGGATGCTGTGTGTCAGCCGTGGTCCCTGGCTGCTGATCTCCTTCCAGCCAGGGTTTGTCAGCTCTTCTGGCAGCAGGGAACCCAAAGAGCACCAAGCTCAGACATCCTGCAGTCTCCTCCTTGTCCGTGTCCCAGCCCATCCTCTGGGAGCTGATAACCCCCTCTGGCTCTGGGCTGTTCCCTTCTCCTGGCACAGGGCTCTGCTCCAGGCTGCTGGAGCCCCATGGAAGCGCCTGCCCCTCTCCCAGAGAAGGGAGATTGCTCTGTCTGAGCAGCAGCACCTTCAGCTCCAGGTTTTTTCTTGCCTTCCTGCCCCCTTTGGAGCTGTGCTCCGAGGGAGTCAGAGATCCAGGCTGCCGAGAAATGGGGCTGCCCGTGTGTGGTGTGAGAGAGAGCTGAAGGGAGAGCACAGGCACAGCAGGAGATGTGGAACACCCCTCTGGGATAAATGCTGCCCTGGGTCTGTTGTGAATTCAGACACCCAACCCAAAATAAAAAATCAGGCCTTGGGAAGAAGTGTCTGGGTGACATTTTGGATTGTGTTTATGAACTCGTGGGGGTAAAAAAATCTGTTAAAAGACCCCAGAGGCTTTAATAGCTTGGATGATGATTTACAGCTGGTTTATTCCATGGTTTATAGACTGCTCCTTATCACAGGGACAGGATACAAATACTGAATTTAATAAAGGAGCACAGTTCTCATTTCTTTCTCAGACATATATAGACAGAGAGGCCATTCCACAGCAAAGAGCAGCCTCTTCCCCTCCTCCAACCACCCCCTGACAGAGATTTGAGACTGCAGAGCACAGCCAGCACTGCCTGGGCACATCTTCCTTATAATTTCCATAATACAGCCCTTTCCTCTGGCTGTAGTGCAGCCTCCCTAAATACACAGCCTGGTACCAGAATGTTACCTTCCCTCTCCCCCCGTCTGCGACAGGCACCACAAAATAACACACAAAATAACACACAAAATAACACAAAACTTGGCTCTCCAGACCCCAAAGGAAAGGGTCAGGGGTCCTGGCAGTGGGCACACCAGATCCCCACGCACATTCCCAGAGCAGATCCCAGCGGGCTCCTCATCCCCCCGTGGGCTCTGTGAACTGATCTCTGTGCATTTCACTGGTCCCAGTTCTCAGTCACATCAACAAACTCGGACATGAGGGAGGAAAGGGAGCTCTGGGTCCCAGCTGTGGCTGCCCCTGGATCCCTGGCAGTGTCCAAAGCCAGGCTGGATGAGATTTGGAGCAGCCTGGGACAGTGGAAGGTGTCCCAGCCATGGCAGGGGTGGGATGGGATGATCTTCCCAAACCAGTCTGGGGTTCTGTGATCAGAGGAAGGACATGGCCAA
The DNA here is from genome assembly GCF_015227805.2 of Hirundo rustica. Classification (NCBI taxonomy): domain Eukaryota; kingdom Metazoa; phylum Chordata; class Aves; order Passeriformes; family Hirundinidae; genus Hirundo; species Hirundo rustica. The sequence continues at coordinate 18,652,850 of NC_053462.1, forward strand.
GGTCACCCTGATCTCATGCTCTGCCTGCTGGGCCTTGCTGCTGAACAAAACCCTCCTTTAGCACCCTTCCTCCCAGTCCTGAGAACTGTAAGAGTCTGGAATCTCCCAGGGGTGGTTGATGCTCACGGGATGGGGAGGGTTGGAAGGGATGCTGCTGCCTCCAGCACCAGCTTGGTGTGTGTGTGCAGCTCCCTCACCCCAGTGTGCTCTGGTCTGGGTGTTTTAACTCCAGCACCATCTGCTCACAGCAAAAAAACTGCTGGTAGCTCTGTGCTGGGAAGCCTAAAGCAGCGTGTAAACAGGAATTAACTGGATCACCCCAGTGCAGTGAGTCACTTTCATTAACCCTGGTTCAGACTGATACATTTTGCTTCAGAGATCTGAGATGACTTCTCCAAACAAAAGCAGGAGAGGGCCAGGAGGAGACCTCAGGATCCTGGTGCTCCCATCCCTGCTGGAAGGTGTCACTGCCATGGCCCCTGCTCCAAGCTCTGCCTGTCCTAAATATCGTTGTTAATTATCTCCCAAGTGCTCTGATCTCTCCAGCTATATTGTGATTCTCTGATTTCTCCTCCTGTCCTCAGTAATTGGGTTTTTTATTTTGCAAGTAGAAGTAGGCTGAGGCGGAACTGGAAAGCAAACAGGATCCCAGTGAATAAATCCATCTTCACAGGTCTTTTCTTTGTGTACACCTTTAGAGCAATTAGGTTCAAAGAAAGTATCTCCTTACTCTGCGCTGTTTAGCATTTTTTATTAACAAAGTCCTCTTTTAGGCTGTAGTCCATTGAGGTTCATTAATCAACAATTGTTATGAAGTGAAAAATTCTCAAACTTCCAAAAATCTTTTTCTTGGAGTGAGTTAATACTAACAATGAAGTTTTCCTTGGCTAAGTGTCCCCTGCTTTGATGTGTCTGGGTGAGAAACTAAAAGCCACAAAGGTGTTATAAACTAGGCACCAATCACAGATTTAGACAGGCTGGTATGTGCATTTAACCAATAAATATATATAGTATCACGAGAATTAGTGTTTGGTTTGTGTGAGAGAGAATTTTTGGCATTTGAATGATTTTCTTATCGGTTTTTCATTAGTTGAGCTATTTTTTTTTTAATTTTTTTTTTTAAAGAACAGCAAATTCCCCTCAGTGTCCTACAAATGGCACTGAAAGTGGTCACCCCATTCCTGGAGTAACATTCGTTTACGTTATTTCTGGCAGGAGCCATAATGCAGCTCTTCTTAATTTTGGGAGCAGGCTGTTATTGAAACCTGTGCCTGTGCAGCTTGGAAAGCTCTGCAGTGCCTCTGGAAGCCCTGGCACCGGGAGCTGTGCTGGCAGGAGCCCTGACCCCGCTCAAAGGTCCACTCCTGGGGCCACACCTGGCGCCCTTCAGGTGGGACAGGAGCTGATGTGAGCGGTTTGGCCGCTGGTGCTGCTCAGAAAAAGCCCTTCTTTATAAAAACACAGGCGGGGGAAAGGCTGGGGGATTGCTCTTGAGAGCGTAAAGTCCCTAAACCTGCTCCAGGCTGCCTTCCCAAACAAAGCCTCGCTCCTGAGGGCAGTAAAATAAATAGGAAGACTCCCACAGCTTTCCAAGGGCCAGTGAAGGGGGTCGAAGGACCAGAGAGCTCCTGGGAGCAGTCAGGCTGCTCGAGCGCTGCCTCAGCCCGGCCAGATCCGCGCTTCGAAGGTCAGGGGGAGGCAGAGCATTCCACAATCCCAAGATTGCAGAAGAATGAGCGCTGGACAAACCACAGACTCCAGCAAGTCCCTCAGCCCAAGGGAGGGAGAGCTTTTGTCCCTCACTTTGTTCCTCGGGTTCTCCTCGACCGCTCCGATTGTTCGGGAAGTTATTGCTCGCGTCATCTTTCCATGGCAATATCGTTATTTTTTAACCTGCTATAAAAAGTCAGCAGAAACGAGAGGCGCTGCTGTGGCCTCCCGAAATAAGAACCCGTGTTTACCATTGATCACAGTTACCAGGGTGCTTCTTCCCCCAGCGGCTCTGAAGTGGACCAAATCAGCCCTCTTTGTTTCTGTTTTTGTGCGCCTCTATTCCTGTTGCTCGCATTTCAAACGCCTGGATTTTTCTAGCAGTTCAAGGCTGCGTTTTGCACGCATAGCACATTCTATAAAACCTTTGGAAAAGAAAAAGAAAAAAGAAAAAAAAAATTGGCAGTGTGAATTCTCTCTCCAGTGGGGCTGGAAGGATTTTCAAGTCTCCTGGAGGAGAGGAAGGCCATGCCAGCTCTCTGCAGAGGAATTCTGCGCTGAGCAGCGGCGATCAAACAGCCGATGTGCACGTTTGATACGCTCACACACACACCCAGGGAGCACCAACCCTCGGAGAAACGACAGCTTTATGAACCAGAGCTTGTTCCTTATCTCACATCAGCTCGTATTCCAGCAGGGTAAATATTTCACTGCAGCAGCAGAGCTCTAAAACCTGCAGGGTGACATGGGTGAGGTCTCCACGTCCCGAGTGCAGCATGGGGGCCTGCGAGGGACGTGGGTTCTCCTGCTGATTCCTCCTTGCTTTGAGGTGTGAGGATCTCCATGGACATGGGAGTTTCCCCTTGGAGAGCCACAGGGTTCTGCTAGGAAACAGAGGATGCTTGTTCCTTTGCTGGGAGGCGCCTTGGTAGGGCCAGTTTGGGGAAAATGAAGCGAAAATGAATGGGAGCATCACCGAGTGGAGTCCTGTCACTTGGAAACTTCCCAGAGACACAGAATCAGGGAATGGTTTGGCTTGGAAGGTTCCTCAAAGCTCACCTAGCTCCAAGCAGGGCCGTGGGCAGGGATGCCACTCACCAGCTCAGGCTGCTCAGGGCCCCTCCCAGCCTGGCCTGGCTTACAGGTAACTCCCATTTGGAGATTTGTACCAATTGATCCATTTCAATTTAGAAATATTTAAAATAAACCTAATAGAGAAGAGATGGCAGTTCTTCCATAGCTGACAGGGTAGTTCCAGCATTGTCCTTATTTTTCTGTCATTTTAACAAGGCTGTTTTTCCACCCTGTTCCCACTCTGTGGCTTTGCTTTCCCTGAAGAGAGTAAACAACGCTGAGCAGGAAGGTGCCCTGATTTCCACTGTTAATAATCTGGGGCTTGAATGAGTGAGAAATGCTGTTTACAAATTTAAAAAAAAAAAAAAAAAAAATCAGAAGCTCTGTTTGGCTTTGCAAACAAAAGTAGCCCAAAAATAAACAGGCCTACCCAGCAGAAAGGAGACTGGGAGGGGAAGTGGATGCCAACTGAAGAGGCAGATGTAAAGAGCATTTCCTATTTGGTTTAGCAACTGCAGACTTTTGTCTCCAGTCTGCCTGCATTTCCTCCAATGATTCATCATAAATGTGCATTTATAAATAAACTCCACCTTGGCCTGGTGCATTGATTGCAGGCTGGTTACTTAGGGGAAAGAAAGAAAACAAAAAAACCTATATTCCCCAATTTTAAATGATACCTGCGTGGCAATATAATTTTAAAGAACTGTTTCCAGGCTGTTTCTTTTATTTATGTTGAGGGATTGTGACTGTGAGAGGTGGGACCTGTGGTTTCCTCCTTTCATGAGAGTAACAATTCATTAAGGAGTTTCTTTAAGCCGGATCATGGAACGATGGCTCTGTGCACGTCCAGGGGTTCGGGTTTGGGAGCTGCTCCCCAGCTTTGGGCTGGGATGGTGGAGCTGAGGGAAGTGGGGTGTCCTTGGGGCTGCAGAAAGGGCAGTGGCTCCCCCAGGGCCACGGGGACCCACGGTGCTGCAAGAGGCTTCCCAACCCCACAGTGTTTGTGCATTCCTCGTGTTTGTTCAGAGCACCCAGAGCAGTGGCCAAGGCAGCTTTTAATGAAGCCAAATTTGGGGTTATTTCTCCCTCCTTTGAACTCTGGCCTTGAGCCTGCTCCTGCAGCCCGACCCACGCGGGAGGCAGCACAAAATCACCTGGAAAATCCCAGAGGGCCAGGGCCCTGCCAGCCCAGCCCAGCTGTCCCCACCAGAGACCCCTCAGGCCTGGCTCCTTCCCATGGTGTGCCCTTGGAGCTCTGCACAGCTCTTCCCTCTGTGCTGCCTCCCCAGCCCCACAGCACGGAGTCCCCGAGGCTGGAAAAGCCCTCTGAGATCACCCTGCCCCCAGCACTGCCAAGGCCACCCCCAAGCCGTGTCCCCAGGGGTGACATCCACACATCTCCTCAATCCCTCTGGGAACGGTGACTCCACCACTGCCCCGCGCAGCTGTGCCAGTGCCTCACCCCCTGCCCAGTGAGGAAATGTTCCCTGATATCCAACCTGATGCTCCCCTGGTGCCACTTGAGGCCATTTCCCATTTCTCCCTGTTCTGTTGATGCCTTAGGATTTTAGCTTTCGTATTTTTCATATATTTGTAACCCTGCAGTTCTAGCACTCCATACAGAGTGTCAGCTGCTGCTTTCCCATTTTGGTCAGACACAACAATTCCTCTCCAGGCCTGGGAATCAAGGACACCTCAGGCATCACTATCATTTGTTACCTGGGGAAAAGATGCTGCTGGATGGAACGAGATGAGCTTTAAGGTCCCTTCCCACCCCAATGATTCTGTACTCGAAACTCTCCCTGTTGGAATAGAGGTGGAGGAGTAGTTAAATAAATCTTGTTTAGTTTGTTTTTCAAGAACAAGGGCTAGTTGATAGTAAGTTTTCCTAGGTTGCTTTTTTTTTTTTTTTTTTTTTACCAGACCCTGAGCATGTGCAGAGCACTCTTGAACTTTTCGTGACTTGTGGAGCCACAGCAAAATCTGCGAAGCAAAGGGCTGCTCTCTCTGCAGCCACTGTAAAGGTGCAGCACAGAGAAAACAAAGGCAAGGCAGTCCCAGACTCTGCACAGCACATGATTCCCTAATAAAAAAATGTTTGGCCTCTTCTCAGGAATAACATGGCCATGCTTGTAGCTCCAAAAGAAGCCCTGAATGATATTAATACATTCATTAGAACAAGTTCAAAGAAAATCATCTTAATTAGCTTGCCTGGCTGAAACTGAAGTTCATTAATCTAAAGTAGATTAACCTGATGGTAATGCCATGAAAGCTGGCTGGGATATTAATGAAATATAAGCAGTTGCAGGGAGCCCAAATGTCCTGCCAGTCGCGGGCTGATAAAACCGCCCGCGTTTCCTGCACTTGGGGCTGTTTTGAGGAATTCCTGTCCCTTTCCCAGCCACCAGCCCAGCCCTGCAGCTCAGCTTTAGGGACACACCGTGAAAGGGAGACAGCATTCCACGGGGAAACTCGGGAAAACAACTCACCGGAGCCTTTTGTGCGGAGAACTTGCCGGAGCAGAGCGTGCACGTGCACGTCTGGAGCAGGCAGGGATTTGCCCGTGCGGGGAGCACGCAGGCTTTTTATAAGGCAAACCTTATAAAATACCCTTATGGCGCAGGACTTCCAAAATTTGACCTGTTTTTCAGCTCAGTGCTGGTGCACAGTGTGCAGCAAGGGTCTAAAATCTTCCAGAAACTCAGCTTAGACCCAGCGGGCTTAAAATGGCCTTCTCCTCTCCCCAGGCTCCAGTATTCTTAATCTCAACTCTTTTTAGTCTTTGACACATCATTAAAGTGACAGTTCAAGAACAGCTCCGAGATCAAAGGCCTGCAGAGCTTCTCTCGTGTTGCAACGCTTTGGGCAACTCTTTCTGCAGGCCTGTTCCTTAACTCCCTCGCTGCAGCCTGCAGGAATCGCTCCCGCTGCCTTCCCTGCCCCTCTCCGGCTCACCCCAAAGGTCACTGCTCCAGGGCTCAGCCCAGCCCAACACGGGGAGCTCACAGCTTCAGGTGGATCCCAAATGTAGGTGTATCACAAATTTAGTGTGTCGCAGATTTAGTGTATTCACAGCTTCAGGTGGATCCCAAAGGTAGGTGTATCACAAATTTAGTGTGTTGCAGATTTAGTGTATTCACAGCTTCAGGTGGATCCCAAATTCAGGTGTATCACAGATTTAGTGTATTCACAGATTTAGTGTATTCAGAGGTTTAGGTGTATCGCAAAGGTAGGTGTATCACAAATTTAGTGTGTCACAGATTTAGTGTATTCACAGATTTAGGTGTATCACAAATGTAGGTATATCACAGATTTAGTGTATTCACAGATTTAAGTGTATCACAGATTTAGATATATTTATAGATTTAGGTGTATCCCAAATTCAGGTGTATCACAGATTTAGGGTTATCACAAATTTAAGTGTATCCCAGATTTAGTGTATCCCAAATTTAGGTGTATCACAGAAATTTAGATGTATCCCAAATTTAGGTGTATCACAGATTTATGTGTATCACAGATTTAGGTGTATCACAGATTTAGGTGTATCATAGATGTAGATGCATCACAGAATTAGGTGTATCCCAAATTTATGTTTATTCACAAATTTGTTGTATCCCAAATTTAGGTGTATCCCAAATTTAGGTGTATCACAGATTTAAGTGTAGTCACAGATTTAGGTGCATCTGTGCTGCCAAAGCAACTTCAGGTTTGGGCACGGTCATATACAAATATATACAAATCCAAAATGCAAATAGGGAGGATTTGCAAAATCAACTCTGCTCTGGAGTGCCAGGAGAAGGCACAGGATGGAGGATGAAGTGGGGAGCTGAGGAGATCAGGGCTCCTCTCCCAGCTTTTCCCTTGGCATGAGGTGCTGCTCCAGTGGAACCTGCTGATCTCCTCGAGAGGCTGCCAGGTTTTGCCACATGGAACAGGAATCAGGAATCAGGAGCAGCTGATTCCATGCTGTGCTGTGCCCAGTGCCCAGCACGGGGTACTGGTGGTGCTGAGAGAAGGAAGCTCAGGAAGGGCTGATTTTCTCTTTACAAACCCCCACCTCTACCTAAGTGTTGAGTAAATTCTTCAGCTCGGTCAATACGTATTTATAGAAAGCTCTGTGATCCAGAAGTGAAAGGAAATCCATACGGACACGGCGTTGTTCTTAGGACAAGATCTAAGCACCTTCCTTCCTCTGCAGAGCTCAGGTTTTCAGATCACAGAATCACACAACACCTCGAGCTGGAAGGGAACACACAGGATCCTCCAGCTCCAGTGCTGAGGACTGAGCTGGGCTGACCTCACCGTGGTGCCTCTCCCCAAAGCTGAATATTCCGTGACTAAGTGTCTTTGCCTTGTTTCCCCGTGAAAGGCTCGGCTGGCCCACAGCTTATTTACAAGGTACCACGGTGTGATGCATCATAAAGACACTTTTGAAGAATTTCTGTTATTAAAAACTGCCCGTGGAAAGAATTAGGTCAGGTGTTTACAAGTCAAAGCTTTGAGGATAATTAGGTGGAAGGCAGCAACTGTAGAAAAGAAGGTTATTTTCCAGCCCTCCAAGAAGTGTGGAGTAATGCCTGCGTTACAGGAACCTCTCAGCAGCCAGGTTCCCACCTCCTTAGTGCAGGATCTGTTACAGCCACTGCTTTGGGCATGGGGAAGAAAGCAGGGCTTAGAAAAGCCTCCAAAAATACAGAACCCCCTGAGCAAATCTGTTGGTGTCGGGGTGTTCTATAAACATCCACCCAAGTCCTCTTAAGGGGGCTGCTTGTAAATACAAGCTGGAGCTGCTACTGCTGTTCAGCCAGGGTGAATTCTATACCACCTTTGAGGCAAGAAAGTTGTTTTCTTTCCTTTTTTTTTTTTTTTTTTAAAAAAAAAAGGGCACTTGTTCCTGGTGGCAGAGTGTATGTGTGGAGAGGAGGGACGGGACAGGGCGCTGGCTGTTTGTGCACTTCAAGCAGAGCGACCTCCTTGAACCTCACCGTGCACAATGATGCTTTCCATGGAAAGTCTGGCTGTATTACCTTTGGCAAAGGCTGAGGGATTATTTTTGGAAGCTTTAAAATCCTCTGTGGAACACGCTTCATTTTTTTGTTCATATACAGTATCTTTATATTTATTCAGTGAAAAAAAAAAAAAAGAAGTTTCTGTTTTGCTGCCTGACCCTGAACCCTTCAGCTCTTCTCCAGCAGTGCCCAGGGTGTTGGGAAGGCTGGGACAGGGAAAAGATCAGGCCTAAACCATCAACCCCTGCCATATTGTACTGGTTAAAGCTCAGTTGCTCCCTTCTCCTAAAAGTTTGTTTAAAGTGGTAAGAATAGAACCTGTTCAAAGGGAGTCCTCCAAGGGCCTGGTTCCCATTTGCATTTAAGCCTTTCTGTGGAGCTGGAGCTGGGTAAAGGGGCCCTCGGTCCTAAATGGGAATCAGACTCCACAGCTGCGCTTTCCAGTGTCCTTCCTTTCTGCCAGCAAAGCCAGGAAACGGCTCTTGAACGGGAAAGGGACAATTAAACACACAAAAAAAATTGCAAATCAAGGTTGGCAGGGTGCGTGTGGCGTTACCTGTGGGGCTGGATCGCCAGGATCTCACCCTGCATCCCCTTGCACAGGGGCTGAGCTGTGCAACACAGGAGATCCTAAACCCACTTTGAGCTTTAGGGTTGCATTTGGTAGCTGGGGGAAGCAGAACATGGAATGTGGGAAGTCAAATGAGCACCGCAGCATCCTAAGGGGAGTTTTTATAACTATTGATGTTAGTAAATTTAGAAAATCCGTGTGATTTGCTATCTCTGCCTCTCTGATGCTGAAACAGGGCTGCCAGGAGGAGGAGGTGCCCAGGTGCCACCAACCTGAGCATCCCAAAGCTGAAGGGGTTGGAGCAGGACCGGAGAGGAGCCAGGCTCCCACCCTGCCCTGCACTCAGGATTTCCTTCCACACCTTTTGACACCAGCAGATTCAGGCAAAGACAGAGCTTCTAGCAGCCCCTTTAGAACGCGCCATTCCTTCGTGCTCTCAGTCAGTTTGGCAGCGCTGTAGGAAGCGAGGGAAGCGCTCGTGTCCCGTGATGCAGAGAGGAGCAGCAGGAGCGCGGAGCCGGCTGAGTCACTGCCGGAGCCAGACACGGATCCTGCCGGGCCTGGCCCCGGGGCTGGCTGCCTGCGAGTCCCTGCACGCTCCCCCTCTCCCCGGACAGCCCTCCCTGCTCCGAGGGGCTCAGGAGAGGCTCCGAGCCCGGCATCCAGGTGCTTCCCTGCCCGAGAGAGGCTGGAGCTGCCTCTCCCATGCCCTGTGCCACCAGGAGTTGTCCGGAGGAGAATCTGGCCTCGTGCTCGGAGTTTACAGCCCGGTGTGGGCGAGTTTGGACTTGGCTGTGGCTTGGAGCCATTGCGGGGGAGGTGGCTGGAAGTGACTGTGCAGAGAGTGCCCAGCTGCTGGCCCTGTGCAGGTGATAGCACGAGCTGGAGGTGATCCCTGGACAGGTGATGTGGCTCAGGGCAGCGTCACAGAGTGGGCTAAAAGGACCTTGGAATATCCGCTCATCCCTCCCTGTCACGGGGCACAATCATTGTCTGGCAGGTGTGAGTCTGATGTTTCCTAAAGATGCAATGGTTTAGGTTGAAAGGGACCTTAAAGATCCTCTTGTTCCACCCCACCACCATGGGCAGGGATGCCACCCACTAGACCAGGTGGCATCGTGGGATGGAAATTCTACCTAACCCTTATAATCCTTTCTATAATTGTCTTGATATCTATCCTCAATCTTCCCCTTGCTGTGGTTATCTTTGTCCTTCCTCTCCTGGACATGGAGGAGGGAGAACCCAAATTTGATAAGCACCAGCATCTACCCCGCTGCTGTGCCAGGCTGGAGTTTACAGGTTAAAATCCCCGGAGTGATGCCGTGATAAAATCTGGCAATAATGGCAGAAATCCCTCTTGCTTCACCGAGCTCCAGGCCCAAAAGAATGTGTGAGGATGAGTTAAACCCCAGGGAATTGGGATCTCTAGTAAAAACAAACACGAGCAGCCTCTTCGCTATTGCAACTCCGCTATCAAAACCCCTTTTCAGAAAATGTTTAGTTAAAGATTTAGTTTGGAACAAACATTGTTAAAGCATGACCATCGGGCTGCTTATTGGAGCCAGATGTTGATTCTAAGGACATTTGGGTCCATTCAGGGATTTTGCATGCCCTCATCAACTGGGGTGAGCAGAAGGATTTGGAAAGCTCTGACTCAGATCCTCAACTTGCCCAAAAATGCAGAACCCCACTGAAAGTGCCTCACCCTGTGCCATTACAGGGCAATGTTCCGTAATGGCCAGCATCCTTTTTGTCTTTCTGGGTTTTTTTAAGGAACGACTGGCCTCTCCCAATCCGTCCTGCTTGATTTTTCTGTTAATCCCGCATACTTGTTGAACAATCTTTTAGGAATACTTCTCCCTGAAGGCTGACTTTCCTCACAATTAAAAAATGAGTATCTGTTGACCTAATCCTGCGAGCTGGCTGGGTGTGACCAGCCCACGTTTTCCAGTGGAATGGTGCCCTTGGAGGATGTTCCAAAATCTGACCCCTGTTTCCAAACCAAAGGCCAGCAGAGCCACGAGCACTGCACATTGCATGAAGCTTTGCCCAAATTCATGTGCTGGAAAAAAAAAAAAAAGAAAATCAAACCTGACCAAAGCTTTGCAAGGCTGATTTTAATACTTTTTAGATCTGCTTCTTCGATTTTTACTGCTTGAATGTTGCTTACCGGCTGCTTTGTGGATGGAAATCTCACTGGAGATGCTCAGCAGGAGAAAAAACAAACACGGGAGAGGGCCAAAGTGTGCTGCACATCCTCCAGACCAGGCTGAGCTGGACTTCTGGGGCCTGATCCTCGATGGAAATGGGGTTTGGAGCAGATCAGGGCACTGCAGGCTCCTTGGGAAGAAGCCCCTCGATGGCTTTGTCCCTACCTGTGCCCCTCTGCTCCTGTGCAGGCAGGGCTGTGCCAGCCTGGAGAGCCTCAGGGCTGTTGGACCTGCCCTGGGGAGGGGTCTGTGCCAGGGGGGAGTGTTTGAGTGGAGGGGAACAGCAGCCCCATGGCTGGGGACACGTGTGACACCCAGGGGAGGGACCCTGGGGAGCCAGCCTGGCTCTGGCAGGGCTGAGCTGAGCTGTCCCCGCTCTGCTGGGGAGGAGGAAGGAGCCAGCAGGACGTGGAAGTAGGACCAGACTGCCCTGGAGCTGGGTGAGATGACTCAGCTGGGCTTCAGTGCAGGAAGGGCTCTCATGTGTAAAAACCACGTTGGGTTTTTTTTCCATCCTGGACTTCCTTGAGTTTAGAAGGGAAGATGAGAATATGGGGAAAAACACAGGACAGCAGGGCAGATCCTCTTCTGCTGCTCACCTGATGCAGAATTTGGGGCTCACATCTGTTCACACATCTGCAGGTTGCCCTCACAGGCAAACCACATGTGGCACTGGGGAATTTGCTCCAGAAATTCATTCTGTAGGGAAAATAGCCCTGCAGGACATCCCTGCTCACTCTCCCGTCCTCCCTCTCGCAGGGCACAAAGGCAGCTGTGTCCCCCGAGCCCACAGCTCCATGCAGGCAGCTCTTGGATTTTGTGTTGCTGAAAGACTCCAAAGCATTTACAGAAAACATCCCAGTGTAGCCAAGGTGAAAAAAAGAAAATCACTGATTGTGACATGGAAATGGAATTTCCATCATCAGAAAAACACGAGCTTGCCTCTAGGAGCACATCAGCTCTTGGAATGTCGCTGTCCCTCTTTCCCACCCTCTCTGCCTGAGATCAGGGGCTGTTGGAGGTGTGCAGCTCTCCCAGTGTGCAGCCACAGGAGGGTGACTGATGCTGTTTACTGGCAGGTTTGGCTCCCTGGAGCTCAGCCTGACAACGCAGCTCTGCTCACTGGGACCATTGTCCAGGGCTCATAAGACTTTCCACTGCCTCGACATTCTGTGACGTGACTCAGAGTTGTAAACATTGGCACCAGCTGCTCTTCTCACTGAAACCATAAACCCATTAAGGGAAATTTGTTTTCTAAAAATAATCTGATCAATGAAAGGACTCTCTCAGCGTCCCCAGCCCCTCTTCCCCGCCTCCCTCGTAATGACTTCCTCGTAAATACGCTCCCGAGGAGGAGGAGGATGCCTCGTGCCAGTCTCCATTGACCAGCTCCAGTCCTCCACTGGAGATATTCCAGGGGTAGCTCAGGGCCTCGTTAAGGGATATTTTGCTCTGTGGGGTGAGCAGAGCAGGAGGGGAAGGTGTGAGTGCAGAATTTTCTGTTGGGAGAGGAGAACACGGCCCAGGTGCTAGGGAAGATTTGTGATTTCTGTGTCGTGTTTATATCATCAATGCCTGTGGATGGTCAGTGCTGTGAAGTGATGGTCAGCACAGTGAGGGCAGGCTGGGGCTTTGCCTGAAGGAATGAATCCTGTGGCATCAATTGAATACCCTGGATCAACTCTGCTCTACCTTTGCTGCATCACAAAACAGAATCTCGGCTCATCCCTCAGGTTTCCAGGGGATCAAGGGCTCCTCTCCACAGCATTTCAGATGTCAGCACCATCTGGGTGGGGGCACTTTGGGCAGCTGTTTGTCACCTTGGCTCTTCTCTCTGGAGCTGCTCCTCTGCTCTGGAGCTGTGGGGTGAGGCTGAGGCTGCCTGGGGTGGATCGCTTGGCTGACACCTCGGGATGCCAGACATTGCTGTGAGCGTGCTGGCACTTTGGGACAGCCAGCCACAGCCAATCTAGAATCTGCTCTTCTCCACTCTGCCCATGCAGTGTGGCAGGAGATATGGATTGTGCAAGAAATGTGAATAATGAGTGACGAGTTCCACAGCAAGGGGCAGAGCATGAAGGAAAATGGGATGTGATTCTCTGCTCTCAGGTGCCTCCCCACCTCCATGGCAGTGATGGAATAGAAGGGGAGAGCTTTTCTGGTGTAGAAATGCTGTGACTTTGTGGGTCTGGTGTGAGCAGATCAGACTCCTCAATATCTGTGTAGGTTGTCATGGTCCCCCCAAACAACCCAGCTCCACAGCCCTTCCCAAAGAACATCACCAGGCCAGTGACTAACTGACTCCTGGGGTTCTGGGTCACACAGCTTATCTCTCACCTCTCAAAAGCACTGTTGTAATTTCTGAGCAGCCCATTTATGGTCCAGTCTGCTCTAGACAGAGGGAAAGGGCAAAGTGCATTTGGCAGCAGCGGGTTTTGTGTTCAGCGGGAACTCGGGGAAATGTGACCTGCCCTGCTGATCTGCCTCCAGGGATAACACTTGGAGACCCCAGTGTCCCCTGGTGTCAGCTGGACGTGGTTGTGATGCCTCCTGATCTCCCCCAATGACACCTCAGTGGTTTGTCACTGAGCAGAGCCGAGGGAGAAAATTCCAGACGAGTTGGTACAAGGCATCTCAGCCTTCCCCATGCCATTTCCTCTCCAAACCCGCCCCTAACTTCTTCTGAGGGATCAGTATCTTTGTAAATAACTGGGAAGTGATCCCCTTGAGCCAGAGTGGGTGCAGTCACCGGGTCCTGGCTGCAAAGCAGAGCCACTCCTGCCCTGCTCTGCCACCAGGGAACACCGTCCCACAGAGGTCACTTGATGCTTTCATTCAGAAAGTACCGAATTTCATTGCTCCTGCTGCCGCCCCTGCGGTTTGCAAACTGCAAACGTGAACCTGTTTAATCTGGCTGTTAAGTGGAGATTTTGAAACAACGCAGACCCAAACTGCCGGCTGAGGGGAAAGGTGCCAGCACAACTGTGGCCACAATGGAGAGGAATCCATCCCAGCATTAACTCCTGGTGCCATGGGCTGATCTTTCCACAGGGAGGGCTTGGAGCCTTCCTTTGGCTCACCTGCTCCCTGGACAGAGCTCCCCTTTTATCTGATCCTGCTGCCCTGTATTTTGCTGCTTGAGATGCCGGGGGTTTATTATTTTAATAAACCCGCCTGGGTTTGCCTAAGGCCGGTTTGAAGCCAGCCCTACCCCTGTAATTGGGGTCTGGGGTGGTTTGGGAGGGTTCTGTGCTCTGCTGCTGCTCGAGGAACGCCTGGAGCTCCCTCACATTGCGCTGCAGACCTGAGCTGACCCCAGGTGCTGTTGTGCTCCTCCTCTGCAGGCTCAGGTGACCCCAGCAGCACCGGGGAGCTGCCACACGGTGCTGCCCACTTCAAAACACGTCCCGGTGTCACTGGGAGAGCTGGGAGGGCGGTGGGCAGGTGAGGGGGGCCGGAGATGGGCCAGGGTGGGAGGAAGGGAGCATCTAATCGTGGCAGCACGAGGGGCCACGTTCCTGCCCCAGGGAAGGGACCGATGCTTTGGGGAACAAAGTCTGCAGCTCAGCAGGAAGGAAGGAGAGAGGGGATGTGCAAGGAACAGGGTGCTTTCCAAGAGAGAGATGGGAAAGGAAGGGATTTCTTCAGAAGGGAAGAGGATGAGCTGGGAGATAGGAGTGCTGGGAGCAGTGGAGATAACCCAGCCTCTGGCTTGATGGAATCCTAGAGGAGTAGGGGCCTCTGGAGTGGGGTGGCTGCATGGAGAGGCCCCAAAGCAGCATCAGTGAGGTGCCCTCAAATCCCCTTTGTCATTTGTCATCCTGGAAATTCCCATTGAATCTCCTGGCCAGGTGTCTCCATGCCATCCTCCTGCAGTGGGACAAGCATCGTGTGGGAGTGACCCTCAGCACCCCCAAATCCATCTCTTGGGGGAGCCAGGGTGCACCTCAAAACCCAGGAATGTGGGTGCTGAGCCATAAAGGGATCATTTCCATGTGAGTGTTACCACTCCCGTGGCATTGTCGCTGTCCTGATCCCCAATCTCACCAAACGTAATTAGTTTATTTCTAATGACTGCTGAGATTCTTGCACAATCAAATCAAAGGGCTTTAAGATAAAAAGTTGCTAAATTAAGAAACTGGGGCTTGTGACCAGCAGAGACCATTGGAGAGCTGACATAAAAACGAGCTGGGGGTAAAACCAGAAGGGAAATTAAAAACAATGATTATTTTTAATTTTTATTCTACTGCTGCTGCTAGGGATAGCAGAAACCATAACATGCGAATTTCAACTCGTGGATTTTAACACATCACAACGGGAAGGGCCCGAGGAGGGGTCTTGACACTGCGGGATCTGGCTGGGAGCGCCGGGAGCAGCCTGGCTCCTGCGAGGGAGCAGCTCCCAGCCCTGCCCCTGCCTCGTTTGATGCCACAGCGAGATTTCGGTGGCTGCGCCGCGAACAGGCGCAGCCCTTTCTTTTCTAAACATGTGTGCTTTGAAAGGGAAAAGGTTGCTGCCAGCATGTCTGACTCCTTCGTCCTGACAACATCCGACCATCCATGTTATCAAGCCTTGCTGGGACCTATCAGGAGACATAGTTAAACAAGCTGCTGTTTATCTGGGGGAAGCTGTATTAATTGCGCAGTGGGATAAAGAACTGGCCGGCACCAGGCAAATCTCTCTGGCATGGGAAAGGGACGGCCGCCTCCGCTAACAATGGGCTGGGCAGAGAAAGTCTCTCCGTGCTGGAGCCCTTTTGCTTTGCAGACTTTAGGATTTTTTTTTTTTTTTTAATAGCTCGAAGTCCTGTGTTTTGTTTGCCCGTTTTACAATAAGACCTCAGCGATGGCTGTGCTGCGGGGAAGCGCCACTGCAGGAAACGGGAGCGGGGCTGCGGAGCCGGGCTGGGCTCAGGGGCTGCGACCCCTCCATCCTGTCCCATCACCGCTCACTGCTCTCCCTGACCCACCCCAGGGCCGCTGGAAGCTGCTGAGCTTCCAGCCAGGCATCCCGAAAGGCTGCAGCACGGTTCTGCTCCGTGAGCCACCCAGAATCCCAGAATGGTTTGAGTTGGAAGGGACCTGAAGGATCATCCTGCTCCAACCCCCTGCTGTGGGCAGGGACGCTTTCCACTGGAGCAGACAATGTGTTTGGGGTTTGCTCGGTGCTGGGGGCTTTGGGGTGATGCTGGGGTTGGGGAGCTGCTGTCGTGGGGGAGGTTAAGCAGTCCAAGGCACCTTCTCAGCAGGGAATCCTTGGGAAGTACACTGGTTTTCCCAAGGGAAGGTGGCTTGCCAGCACTGTTGTTATCCTGTCTCAGAGCAGGTGTAAAAGGAGACTTTGCAGTAAAACCCATCAAATAATCCAACAGCAAGGAGTGTCTGAGAGCGCCGAGTTCAGCCTTGGTTGTGGGCTCCTCATCAGCTACCCAGAAAACTCACATGGAAACGCTTGCAAATCTCCTTTCACAGGGTTAAACTTGGAAACTGGTACTCAAAGTGTGTGGTTTGCTGGTGCAAAACCCCCCCAAACCCTCAGCCAGTCACAAGCTCAGAGCCATTGATTAATGCTCCAAACCATGGCCAAGAGGCAGCAATGACCCACCCAGCCCAGCCAAAGGGTGAATTTCTCCCTGATGGCAGCACCAGGTTCATTTTGGGCATGATTCCCTGATCAGACGGAGTTGTTCTGGCCTGCAGAGCCCAGCTGGGCTGTGGGGTGGGGAAGAGAGGGAATTTCATCCATGCTGTGCCATGGAGGCAGCAGTGACCAACCAACCACACGGGCAGAGGCAGCCCTGCATTGTGTCCTCTTGTGAAACAGCAGATTGTCATGGAGGGGCAGCTTTCGTCCGAAGATGCTTCACTCCAAGCAAGATGTAAGAAAAGGGAAACTACCAAATGAATCACATCCCTTTTCTAATCTTATTTTCTCTTGGGGGTGGATTTGGGCATGCTCCAAAGCCACAGCCTAATTTAAATCAGGAGAAAGGTGGCTGGGAAGAGCAGAGAGGCAAGAAAGCTGGGAAAAAATGGACAGAAATATTTGTCCCTCCATGAATGAATATCTGTCCTGCTGGGAAACGGCCACATCTGGTGATAGAAAACAGAGGTTGCTTCTAGACACTAATCGCCTGCTTTTTATCTGGGCTTCACGAGCCATTTTAAATACTGTGTTGTGATGTGACTGGGGCTTAGGAGGGGGAATGGTTCCTGCCTTCCCCAAGTCTCCTGCCCTTCCTTGGGGATGCTGACAAATGTCTTGGGGAGATAGCGAGCAGCTTGCAGGAAGGAGCCTCTTCAAAGTCCTCTCTCCCTTATCTCCCCGCTGGAGTTGTTTTGACAGCGGCCAGTTAGAGACAGGAGCCCTTGCTGGGATGAAGTCAAGATTGCAAGAAAAAAACAAACCCAAGAGACTGCACCGGCAGCACAGGCCATAACTCTCCTCTGGAGTGGGCAGATGGAGTCTGTGGGATTGCTGCTAGGCCAGGGGAGCCCAGCCAGTCTAAATAGTGCTGGAGGTAACGTGAAAGGTCACTGCTGGGGGAGTTCAGCGGTTCAGCGCTGCCAGAGCTCCGAGTGCTGTTGCAGCTTGGAACGGGCTCCTGGCTCGTGGTGGGGTTTGTGACAGGGCAAGAGCAGCCCCAGCTTTTCCTTGGCCTGCTGGGCTGTGGAATGGTTCAGGGATCTCACCAGGTTCCTGGGGAACGGTTCACGGATCTCATCAGGTTCTTCAGTGAAGTTCTCGGGGTTCTCACCAGGTTCTTCAGTGAAGTTCTCGGGGTTCTCACCAGGTTTTTCAGTGAAGTTCTTAGGTCTCTCAGCAGGTTTTTCAGTGATATTCTCAGGGCTCTCACCTGGTTCCTTAGTGAAGTTCTCAGTGCTCTCACCAGGTTTTTCAGTGACATTCTCAGGGTTCTTAGCTGGTTCCTCACTGAAGTTCTCCAGTTTCTCACCTGGTTCCTTGGTGAACAGCCCAGGCTCTCCCTGGATTCCTCACTCCGTTCCCTTTGCAGCCCCGTGCTGTCCAGCCCCGTGCGTGTCCCTGGCTCTCCCCTGCACCGTTCCACTCACTCTGAGGTCTCACTCTGGCTTCTTTCCCGCCTCTTGTGCCAAGTGCCCCGTGCCTGACCCACCCCCGGCTGCCACTGAAATCCCTGGCAGTCACATCCCGGCATGGAGCTGGCTCTGGGGGCTGTGCTTGCCCTCAGCTTCTCAGTGCCCAGGAGGGAGCTGGGGCACGTGGCCACTCAGCCAGCCTTGCAGCCTTGGAGGTACCCCCTCTCGGCTGTGCCAAGGGCTTGCAGCCAGGTTAATGTGCCCCCAAATCAGATTCTGCCTTTGCGGTGAAATTTGCTGCCAAAGCCATGCTGGAGAGCAAAGCCAACACATGCCAGAGCTAAAGAAATGCAGCTTTGATAAATGGTCACCAAAAAAGTCCATTCTGGTGGCTCTGGTGCTTCCCCCAGCAGCCTCTGCCATCTCAACACACAGGTGAAAGACGCCCTGACCCTTTTTGACCTGGGTCAGGCAGCAGTGGGATCCCACTGGGTTTTCTGTCACCCCTGTGCTCATGTGTTCAGTCATTTCCGTTTATCGGTGCAGTTGAGGAACCAGAACCGTGCCTCTGTTTTTAAAGGTTTTGGCAATATTTTTAACCCCTCGAGCTATGTAATCACAGCTCCATGACGCAGGCAGATAAGGAACACAGGCTGGATCTGGGATATGGCACAGCTCGTCCTGTACCCTCTCTCTGACAGTAGGCAACAGGAAATGAATGAGGAATTTTTGCAGAAAAGACTAGAAAGATGATAAGCCTCTCTCCCCAGATGCCACCTCGTGGACTATTTCACTAAAGATCCATCGTAATGGATTTAAAAAAAAAAAAAAAAAACAGTTTCCAAAATACCTGTCATTTTTTATTTGGTTCCCAGATCAGGGAATCACAGAATCCTGGAATGCTTTGGGATGGAAGAGACCTTAAAGCCCACCTCATCCCACCCCCTGCCACCTTCAACTATCCCAGGTTGTTCCAAGCCCCATCCAGCCTGGCCTTGGACGATTCCCAGGATGGGGCCAAGGGTTTTGATGGGCTGAGGAACACCCAGACTTGGGTATTCGATGCCTCTGAGTGACTTCCAGCCATCAGCACTCATCAGAAACCCAAGGTTTGCATTTGCAGTGGAAAAGGTTTCTGCTGGGTTTTTGGCCGGTTTCAAGCAGCACTGGAGCATCCTCGATGCGTCTGTAAACAAGGAATTATTATGTCAGGGACCCTTTGCATCAGTGGTTGCCACGGCAATGAATGGTTGGGTCTCTGCTGGGGCCAAGACTGAGCATTATTGTCCAGCCTTCATCCAAACAACCTCCAGTCGTGGTTCAGTCGCTTGAAGACCCAGCAGATGGTCTAAAGTAAATTCTGCTCCGAGCTGTGCACCCTGGCAAGGTGCCACCTTCCAATATCGATGCTGAATACGTAAAGACTACTGGATTTCTCTGGTTTTAAAAAAAAAAAAAAAAATTGTTAATTGTCTGTACCATGCCCGTCTAATTAATCGCACATGGATCCACCCTCACGCACAGGGAGAAATGGGAGTGAATCCGTCCTGCCACGACTTCCCAAAGTGCTCTAAGTGCATGTAAAAGCTGTAATCAGGGGCTGTAATGGCTTCCTAGTTGGAGGCTGCTCCGTAGCCTATGAAAATATGCTGTGTGGAAACAAACCATTTGTGCATCAGGCTGAATTAAAACCAAATGCTTGAGCTTCTAATTAATTTTTTTTTTTTTTTTTTGGAGTCAAGGAAAGGAAAAGCCTTATTACCACCAAAACCCTCCCTTTTTCTTCCCTTCTTTTATCATTTTTTTTCCCCCTCTCGTGTCGTTGTTCGTGATTTCGCTGTGTCCCGTAGTTTTGGGGACACCTCACATTCCAAAGCCGGGTTGGCTTTGCGGGGCTACCTGCCCATGTGGTCCTCGTTGGCTCTGCTTTCAAAGTTTACTGCAAACACATGGATGGCTGCCTACACATTCCAGATGCTGAGGAGGCTTTAGGAAAATCGGGGTGGGGGGAGGAAAAAAAAGAGGGAGAAGTGCGCGTGGGGTGGAGGAGGAATAAACAGAGTTAAGGAGATCCCGTTCCTGGCAGACAGAGATGCTCCTTCCGTGGGTTTGCTGTTCCTCCCTATCTTGCACCCTGTATAATAGAGGGCTTTTTTTTGAACTTTAACATTTGGACTCCTCAACAGGCTGTTCTTTAGTGTGGTTTGGGAAGGACAAAAGAAGACTTTTGTTGATTTGGCATAAATTATACAGTGGGTATTTTTGGCAGAAATGTCGGAGTTTGATGCTTTTTTGTTGGTTTGGCAAAATATACCTTGAAATCACAAAAATATGCTTCTAATTACAGAATGTATGTTGCAGTGATGTGGGACAGTGAAGTAAGGAACCTTTCAGTATTTATATTAACTGAATCAAAAAATTAACCTCTTCCTGTTGAATGTTTACAGCTGGAACCCAGTCAAGGAATCTGAGGCTGGAGCTAGTAATGCCTAATACATTTCTGCCTCAACAGCAAAGATAAGTAATTCATTATTCAGATTTTAAGCATTCAGCAGGCCAGTCCCTGCAATTAGAGCTTAGACTTGCTTGAGAGCTGTCAGGTACCCTGGGCCCCACATTTCAGCTGTGTGGTGATGTTTTATGAAGCCCTCCATGACGAGAAATCTTGCAGGGAAATAAAAGGGCAAAACTGCAATGAAAACAGGGTTTTGTTCGGGCTGAGAGCTCCTCCTGCCACGTTTGTCACTTGAGCATTTCAGCAGCCTGCTGGAGTTCACAGGCGAGAGCAAAACTGTGTGCACTGCCCAGTGGTTCTCCGTGCAGCTCTGCCGGACCTGCATCCCATCCTTCCAGGGCAGGGTGGCAGGGTGCTGACTCTGGAGCTCCATCCCTGCTGGATCTCCATCCCATCCCATCCCATCCCATCCCATCCCATCCCATCCCATCCCATCCCATCCCATCCCATCCCTTCCAGGGCAGGGTGCTGACTCTGGAGCTCCATCCCTGCTGGATCTCCATCCCATCCCATCCCATCCCATCCCATCCCATCCCATCCCATCCCATCCCGTCCCATCCCACCCCATCCCACCCTTCCAGGGCAGGGGGGCAGGGTGCTGACTCTGTCTCTCCAGCCGTGATAAGATCGCTCTGCAGAGGAGTCAATGACCCTAATTAAGAGCCTATGTAATGTTTTGCCTGAAGAGCTTCCTGTGCGTGGCTCTCCCAACATGCCTGTCTTGTTCAGAGATGCTCTTTCTGGAATTACCATTAAATTGCAGCGCCGGGTAATTGCTCCGAAGGGTTGTAAATCCAACTTAACCCTTCCCAGGTTCTGGAATGCGAGCGCCGCGGAGCATTTCCAAGGGGTTGGATCTGAGTGCACTCTTTATATAGCAAGACTTTTCTGGGAGCTTTTTTTTTTTTTTTTTTTTTTTTTTTTTTTAATGAATATATATTTCTCCTGAAGGGCTTTTTATTAACCCGGGCAGCAAGTACTGAGTGCAAGAACAACTGACTAATTTAGAGCACCCTAGACAGCTCTGAAGGAGATTGCAAAGGTTTGCTTGACAAAACAGGCACCAAACATGTCAACTTTTGGGAATGTTACAGAGAGACTATTATGGTTCCAGGCCCTTCCAACACCAGCAGGAGGAAACTACCTCGCCCTGCGGCGTATGGGCAGCAAAAAAGCAAAAACAATGAGTGTGAAACCCACTCTGGCTCTATATGTGCAGCCCCGGCTTCAGCAAATCCTATCAGCTCTCACGTCATAAAATATAGAAAGGAATAAATGTTTTCCCCTTCCCGTTTCTTTAGGAATGGTTATACAATTCCTGTGGTAAAATCTGCTTGGCTGTGCTGGTTGCTAAGATAATATGATCATGTTTTGAACAGGGGGGGAAGCAGTCTTTTTATTGCTGTATATAATGGCTTTTCCTGTTTCTTCGTCATTATAGTTATGCTTTTTCTTTTTCTTTTTTTTTTTTTTCCTTGGGTTTTTCAGTCCTTCTGAGAAACATCAAGAAAAGACTCAGTTTTCTAAGGTACTTGATGGCAGTAAGGGTAAGAGTCTGTGGAAAAGCAGTAGGATATACACAGGTCAATTATTGCCACTCTGGAAAAATTGGTCCCCTCAGAACTCAGAAGTTGGTGGCAATGGTCATTTTTCTGTTATTGTTTTCCTTTTTATTATTAAAAAAAGGGAGTCTCAGTTTTATGCATGATGTTACCTGGTGATGGTTCAGTTGGAGAAAGGATTCTCCCAAAAACTCTGGTTGCCCATTCTCAGACAGGTTTTTGTATGATACTGGGCAGGGGATGGCATCTCTTCAGGCATCTCTTCCCTACCTAAACTATGGAGACAGGGAAATTACAGAAGACTGAAAGGACTCGGTGAACCGCTGTTTTAATGAGCTCTATATAGGGCAGGGACTATTTATTCCTAATAATTATCCATCACCATTCTAAAGTCTCAGTTCCCTTACGGTTCTTCCTGGATACTCTTAATTTTTTTCTCAAATTAATATGATGAACAGCCTTGCAGGGAAGGCAAAGGGATGAAATGGAAATGTGGAGCAGAGGTTTTGGAGGTGAATTTTGCTCAGATACCGTCAGCCGAGGCTTTCCACACCAAGGACAGATTGATCCCCTCTCCCCGTTCCAGGTTTTGGAATCTTTCACATAATTTCCATCAGGGTGAGGGATTGATGGCAACTCTGAACTGCTCTAAAGGAGAGGCCCCTCGGTTCTGCACTGATTTCTCCACAGAGATCTGAAAACAAAAAAAAAAAGTGATCCACTTCCCATTCTTTGAAGAGAGACCTTTAACTTCCTTGGATAAAGTAATGTGTAAAACAATGTTCGGGAAAACTTCCAGGGGGCTCATTTGGGCTTTACAAAGGAACCCTCCGCATTTGAATCCTGATGGGAAGATAAGATAATTCTCCAGCACTGTTTGGTTATCACGGGGTGTAAACAGCCATCCTCTCTTCATCTCCAGAGAATGCAGGGCTACTTGGGAAAGAGTGAGAGGAACAATCACAACAACTGGAACAAACTCCGCATTCCCCAGGAGATCGGGGACTCTGTCCCTGTCCCTGCTCCAGGGCTCTCCGTAGGGCTGTGGATCTGAAGGTTGCTGTTCACGGCTCCAGGGCCGTTTTGCTGAGGTCTCCCGATGATTTGAGTGTTTTAAAGAAGCCAGACTTTAATTACATGCACAGTCACGGCCATCAGCTCTTTCCCTGGCGTCTCTCACCTCCCCAGAAGATGTGAGTTGCCATCGCTGAGCTGTGCTGAGGGAAGAGCTGGGAGTTCTCCTGGACGATCCAGGGTGGGGGAGAAGGAGAATTTAAGGGGCCGGAGGAGCCTTTGGGGACAGGGCCCCGTGTGCTGTGCTGGAGGGAGCACGGGAGGGGCAGGGACAGAACTGCGCCTTCTCCCCGGTGGCATTCGGCTCCTGGGCCGTGCAGCAGGGCTGGGAGGGCAGGGAGCCCTGCTGGGGTCACTTCCCAGCCTGGCACGGATCAGGCACCCGAGTGTTTGATCCCGAGGGAGCAGGAACAGCCAGCAGTGACAGCCACCCGTCCTGCCCTGCTCTGGAACCTTTGCTAATCAGCCTGAAAGTACCTCAGGGGGAGGTCAGAGGTGTTATCCTCATTTAACGGGAGGGGAACCATTACTCATTTTGCTCTTGACATTTCTCTCCTTGCTCTGTTGTTACCGAGTGCTGTAAGAGCAGAGAGATCCCTTCCCGTCGGGTTTATCTGCAGGGAAGGATGCTGGAGCAGTGACAGCGTTGGTTGGAGACCTGTGAGTGAGAAGAGCAGTGGTTAAGTCAGCCAGAGGAATGTTTTGCCAGTTTGTCTCTGTTATTTTTTGTTTGTTTGTGTGTTCAGCAGAGCACTCTGTTATCTTCCGCCCGTTCCGACGCCATGCTTTTCCTGTTTAAAATTCCGACTTCTGATTTTCCCTTTGGGTTTTTGTCCTTTTTTTTTTTTTTTTTTTTTTAAATGCTTCCCCAATTGTTCTAGTTTTAAGTTCCCAGCACCAATTATCAAATGATATCTAATGAAAGCATTTGAGGATGCAGTGATTCGTCGCCTCTCTCCTTCTGACGTTTCTCTGTGCAATTTTGGTTCTCCTCTCTTGTTTCCAAGACCAGCTCAATTATTTCCCTGTCTCATTAACTAAATTTTACCTGGCGATCCCTCTTTGCAAAGGGAGATCATTACATGAAGGAGGGGAGGCTGAGGGAGCTGGGAAGGGGCTCAGCATGGAGAAAAGGAGGCTCAGGGGGAATTTCTGGCTCTGCACAGCTCCTGACAGGAGGGGACAGCACCTGGTCGGGCTCTGCTCCCAGGGAACAGGGACAGGAGGAGAGGGAACGGCCTCAGCCTGGGCCAGAGGAGGTTTAGATTGGATATTGGGAAAAATTTCTTCACACAAAGGTTTTCCTAGCCCCGGTACAGGCTGCCAGAAACAGTGGTGGAGTCACCATCCCTGGGAGTGGATGTGGTCAGGGGTGAACACAGTGGTGGAGCTGGTTGATGGCTGGGCTTAGAAACCTTTTCCAGCCTAAACCATTCAATGATTCTTAAACTAGAGACAAAGCTGGAGGGGAAACTCCAGCTCCTTCCTGGACTCCCTGGTTGTGTTGGATTGGATGGGTTTGAAGGTCTTCCAAGCAGTGACACAGAGGAGACACTGGGACTCTGCAGGTGTCACTTATTCACTTGGTGCCTCTCAGGGCTGATCTCTGTGCCAGCTGTTGCACAGAAAAGAGGAACTTCTGTGAAGGGACAAAATGTCCCCCAAACATTGGGATTGGAACAAGATGGTCTTTAAGGTCCCTTCCAACCCAAGCAATAAAATCTTAAATTTTTTAATCAGTTTACGACTCATTTCATAACTCAGCATTCTTGTTTTGTATAGAATGGGGTTTCAAAGAGGAAATATTCAGTAAATTTATTGCTGGGGATAGAGAGGTTGAACTTAGAGGGTTGTTCAGCATCTCCAATAGTGGCTGTGGGTGCAGAGTACTCAGAAGTTTTGTGGAAATCCAGAAGCCATAATGGTGCATCTTTTACAGTTTTCTTGTTTCCCGTGACAAATTTGGGCTGTTTTTGTCCGGAATTGTACAACAGAACTACAAGACAGTGTGAAAGATGCAAATGGGATGAAATGGGAGCAACATTTAGTGAGGACTGGAGTGCTGTGGGCCCATCACAAAGACAAGTTGCAGTGGTTTGGATCCCTGTGCCATGAATCCAAGCAGGAATGCTAGGGAAGCAGTTCTGTGCCTCTCTCACACACACACAGACAGCCTCAGTATTTTGTAAAGATGTTCCTTTGTCCCTCTCTGCATGGGAAAATGTGCTTTCCACCCTAACATAAATTACTGTGCAAACTGCAGCCTGCGATTCAGGAGGCTGCGTTTTTAGTGGCAAACTCTGCAGATCGTTTTGGCACCAGCTCTGAGCAAACTCACCAGAAAAAAAAAAAAGGACTTTGGGTGAGCAGCGAAGAAGCAAACAACCTGAATTCACTATAATGAACTTTTTTGGAAGTCCTGAAGAACATTTTCACGGCAGGGACTGTTTTAAAATGCATTCTGGGAATACAGAACTCAGAGAAACCAAAAAAAAAAAAAAAAAACCCAGCAAAAGCTGAGCCCAAGTCTGTCAACAACAGCAGAAACCAGAATCTACTCATGCTTCTTCCCAACTCATTGATTAATGCCAGGGAGTAAAAACCTGAAGGAATCACAATCCCCTCACTCAGATAATCCCAGACTTTGCAGGTTCTCTTAAAGTCTCCTATTCCAGCACAGTCCCTGATTTGTGGCATTCAGCTTTTTATAGTTTTGCTTATCCTAGCATTTAGGGTATTTTCAAACTTTCATACACTTTAATTTGTTACATTTGGAATGAGACACTGGGCTTAGCACATAAAAAGGGTATTTTCCTTGGAGATGGGACCAACAGTTCAGTGAGGAGGAACTTCTGACCGTGGCACCCTGCCATCCCCCAGGTAGAGCAGAGCACAGCAATTCCCAGGGTGCAACAATCCCACCAAAAAGCTCACATGGACAGGGGACATTTGGGATCCTCCAGAGAGTCCAAAAGCCCAGATCTGCCCAGCTCCTGGGGGACACCGGGCTGGGAATGGTTTCCAATGGGCTCAGGGGAACTCAGCACCCAGCTGGATCTCATCCACAGGATGGAGGAGGGAGCACAAAGATCTTGGAGGATAAATGGAGCAGGAGATCAAGTTCAGAGACATTTCACTGGGGGAATAGCTGACCTGGTTGATCGATCAAAGGTTGATGATCTTGGAGGTCTTTTCCAACCTGAACGATTCTGTGGCCTCAGCCAGGTCTGGCTGAAGCAGCAGTGGGTGGTAAGGGGGGACAGAGTGGCTGGAATGGGCAAAGGAAGGTGGGAATGGTCCTGGGATCCTGCAGCCATCACTGGAGATCTGGCACTGGGACATGGCTTTTGCAGAAAATTTAATGAACTTATCAAGCATTTGACTCGCCCCCGTTTCCAGCTGATTCTGTGCCGGCTCAGACCCTGTGCCAGGGAATTCTGCTTGGATTTCCTCCTCTGTGCCATCCCAATACGATGGAAAGGTCAATCTGCTGGTTTGGAGCAGGAGAACTGTTTCAGAGGGACAAATCCCAAGTGAATTTGGGCGGTGTTGGGAAGGAACACCATTCCCCCCTCTGCCAGGGAGTGTCACGGCTTCAGTGCCACTTTTCTGCTGAGAGAACTTCCATGGAAATTCCAGCAGGGAAAGGCTCCAGACTCGGGCAACTCACAAAATCCATTGCACAGTTCTGTGTTCTGTGCATTCATCCCACACTTCTTTAGGCATTTCACTGCATGGGATGCCTGAAGTAGAACTTGGCTCCCTCTGTAGTGGAGGAATGCAGGTGAACACCTCCAGGGATTAATTAAGATCTTAGGCAGTAATTAAGGTCTTAAGCAGTGCCCACTGGAGATGCAAAGAGCTCTCCATGTGCCGTGGAGGGAGCCTGAGGTGACCGGAGTGAGAGGGTTGTGAAATGTCTGTGTAGGGTGGGTTCAGTCTTGGCTCAGGACTCGCTGCATGCTCTGAGTTGTGCACATGGTACCAGGGGCCACAACTTCTACCCACCCCCTTCAGGATCCCTCTGGCAAGTGTGAAAGCAGGAAACATTACACACGGATCAACTTCCACACACTTCGTTCCCTCTATCTCAGAATGTTCCTTAGTGCTTCTGGTATCATTTTGGATGGAAAGTTCTCCTTGACATTTCATTATTATCAGAGTTAGTCATTAGCGCTGTCGTCATCACGAGGAGTTTGGCCACTGATGGACCAGGCCTTGGAGCCAGAGTCAGGTCAGCACTTCCCACGTCTTTGTAGGATGGTGGACGTGTTTGGGATGCAGTCTGTGAAAAATTATTGTGTGGGAACAGCTTTACCTGAGGGAATTCATCAAGTCTCAGGGAACTTGATGACCTTATGGGGGTGTCCGTGAGCCCATCTCTACTGAAGGACGAGGGATGCTGGATCCAGGATCCATCCTTGTGCTTGCTGAGCTGTTGGAATGGGAATTTGTTGTGCAGCTCTTGGCTGACAAACACAAAATCCAGCAAGAACACTCACCTTCAAAGGAGCGCTGAACAAACTGCGTGATTTCCCAGATATTCCCCATCTCCACAAGCGCTTACCCACATGTGATCTCTCCTCATGAATTTAGGGCTTTACCATATTGATAGCACGCAGAGGAGCATCTCAGCCCACAGCTGTGCACATCTGGCTGGCACAGCAGTGCCCCGTGCTGCCGGCTTTGATGTGGAGCCTCTTTCCCTGCTCTTGCTGTGCCCCAAAGCTCTGCCCCCACAACCAGACCCCTTCCAGAGCCAGCAGCTCCTCCAGCCCTGCCTGGGCTCGGCAGGGACGTGCCCGTGCCCAGGCAAGCATCCAGCAGGTCTCTTTGGGAATCTGGTGCTCCTGGCTCCCCCCACCACCTCTTTCCGCTGCCTCGGGCGCTGACTTTCCCGACTGAGATATCAGAGATTGGATGGATTATCTATGGGCTGTTTCCAGACTGCTGTTTGTTTGGAGAAATCATGCTGGAGATAAGATGGTAAAATAGAGATAATTAAGTTTCCTTGATACGGGCATAATTGTGAATTGAGATTTAAATAGCCTGCTTTGAATCCTGCCCTACGTGCCTCTCCCAGGATTTGCTTTGGGTCTCTGCTGAAGGAGACGAGGGGGAGAGTCCTGCGTTGTTGACATTTGCTCTACAAAAACATTTCCAGCTCTTCTTAGGGCTTTTTTTCAGAGAAAGAAACCAGTTCAACCACTTCCCCACGAACATGAAGTTCTTTACACAGCCCGGGAGCAGGCTCCCTGGGCTGGCTGCGATTCATTCCTTTGCCTTGCTCTCATTAACACCTCCTCGGCTCACACCAGGGAAATTTGGGAAGTTTCATCTCGAACAGAGGGCAAATTGAACCGTGAGGAGACCCTCCTTAACAATGTGCAAAGCCCTTACACAGGGACCTAAAAGAAAATAGAAAAGCTTTCCAAACCTGTCAATTACAGCAGCCGTGAAAAGTAATAAACTTTTTAAACGGCCCTGATTGATGTGGGATCCTGTTTGCTCCAGCAATAAATGCTCTGTCACGACAGTGGCGTGGTCTGGGACAGCGTGGGGATGTGGGGTTTGTGAGCTCAGGGAGGTGCTGGCAGTTCAGGACCTGCTCCTTTCCTGTCCAAACTGCGCCCTGTCGTAAGCCCCAGACACAGTCTGGGGGAAATGAATAAGCAACTGAAAAGAGAGTTCAAAGCAGAGAAGTCTGGGTGATCAACCAGTAGCAATTATCCCCAATCTGCCGGAAACCGAGCTGTCTCGGGCTAATTTGAGCTTTCTGAAGATATTAGACTGCTGGTTTGAATCATATTCCTGAAACTGGGTAAGAGGCAGATGAATCATAGAATGGTTTGGGTTGGAAGGGACCTTAGAGCTCATCTCATTCCACCCCTGCCACGGGCAGGGGCACCTTCCACTGTCCCTGCTGTCTTCACTTAAACTCAGCATCGAACATAAGAAGACATTTAGCATTTCTTTGGGAGATGATGGGGAGAAATGAGACATTTTCTCCATGGTATGTTACAGAAACCCCGTCCATGTCAAAAAGCAAAGCTGTGCTGTGCTGTGGTGTCTCCAGCTTGAGGGCTCCCAGTTGTTTGATGCCACCTGTCTAAACTCTGAGCCCCATCCAGCCTGGCCTCGTGGAATGCTTAGAACTGAACCAATTTGATTTCCCTGGGTGAAGCACTGCAGCCTGTGCTGAGCAGCTGGGCTTGCTGCTGGCCCGACCTTCATCCCCAAGAGCCGCGACCAGGGCAGAGGCTTCGCCACCATTCCAGCCTTGATGCCAGCACAGGGAACACGTCAGCACAGCTCTGGGGCTGCCCACAGGACACACCAGGGCCGGTGCTGACGCCCTGCAAACATCTTCCACTGCTTGGAAGGTCAGGGGAATTTTTCATAGGAAAGACGTGGCCCCACGCTCTGCTTTCCTCCTCCATTCCAGGCTGTCCGGCTGATACGGGAGAAATTCCTCAGAGAAGAGGCAGAGCCGTGCTTATCGACTCGGGGTTGTTGTTGAGACAGGAAGGGGTTTTTTTCATTGTCATTAAACCCCTCTGTGTGTGTGAGGGTAAAATCCCGTGTGAGGCTGCCAGGCTGCGCCGTGGAGCTTTGAAATCCGAGTGGGCTCCTCCAGGCGATGTTTACGCTGCAGCATAATTTGTGTGCGTGAAAGAGCCTCCACTTCTGTTTCAGCAACATGGCAAGGATGGGAGTAATACCCTGTGACAGCCTCTGTCCCCGCTCAGGGACACCTTCGGGGGCATTTACTCAGGAGAGGCTCCTGGCTGTGCCACACGGAGCAAACGTGGGAAACCATCCCAAAATCCTGCCCCAAACTCACACATCAAACCCCCTTTGGTGAAGGCTTTGGATTCTTTCCCTTCCTCTCATTTCTCTCCAAAAAATCGTCATCACGTCCCTTGACCACTCAAACACAGAGCACACCACACCCTCAGGGATGTTGGGAGGTCTTGGGGCAGGAATGCTGCTGGAATTCCCAGCACCTGCCTGCTTCCCTGAAATACCCTCATGGGAAAAGAGAGTCTCCTTGATACAAATTACCCATTATCTGCAGCAGAGCTTTATAGCGCTATAAAGCAATTTCTGCCCTTTCAAAAGTGACGCGGCAGTTGTGAAATGGAAGTTCTGTAATGGTGTAAGAGAGACCTGAAAACACGGGAACAACCATCCTGACGCCACCAACAATTTTGCTAATGGTCAGTTGTGCAAGCAGGAGAGAGGCAAAATTACATCTGACTCCAAATCCGAGCCATCTCAAAATCTCTGCCTCCCCCACCTCCTTGAAAGAGCATCGTTAAGTGGGTGTTTAAATAGATTTAATTGGAATTATTTGAACTTGCTTGGAAAAAAAAAAAATCACCCTGTGAGAGCTCCAGATCCCAGAGGAATTGTATCCTTATGAAATGAAAAGAACAGAAATTCCATTAACACCATGGAAATTTTGGGAACTCTCTGATATGGGGAAGGGATTTGGCCACACTGCAAAAACCTAAGATGGGCGGGCAGCTTGAAATCCTTTCACATTTGGGCTCAGCCGTGGAAGTCAGCTCCCATTCAGCAGTGGCTGCCTTCCCATTCCTCTTCCACTTACAGTAATGGATCTGAGGGCTTCCAAGTGTCCTGCGCTATTGATTGGAGATTTTTAACGTGCTTTAAATTACCAAAGGGATTTATGGGTCAGGTGGAGGAATTGTTCACAGGCCTGGGGTTCAGGAGCTGCCCCCGAAGCCACACAGGCAGGACTGGGGAGCCTCTGGCTGCCAAGTGCCCGAGTGCCCTTGCCTTGCCCTACTTATCTGAAGAGGCTGTCAGCATGTTCTATAACCAGTGGAAACCACTTTAGAGCTGGAGCCAGACACCGAGGTGCCGGGGTCCACATTTCATTTCTGTGCCTGGGAAAGTTCGGAAGCAGATACGGCCAGAGCCTTCTCCCAGCAGCATTTTTCTGCCTATCTCGTTCTCAGCCCTCAGCTGGCATGTCTGGAGATTGACACAGGCCCAGTTATTTGTAGATATTAAGGGGTTTTTTCCCTAGGAAAGAGAAAAAAACGTGACCATCAGAAATCGCTGCAGAAGATGAAGCTGCAGCAGTTTTCAGTGCAATCTGCGTATTTTAATTGTACATTCACAGAGAATTTCAGCTCTGCTGTGGGAAGCGTGTCCCAGCACACTCTAAACCCCAAAATCCAGCTAAACTTCTGCTGGAAATTCATCCCATTAGCAGCTGTTTGGGTGTAATGACACCCAGGAAGTAAATTGGAAAGTTCTTCCAAGCTGGTTCCTTGTGGACTGTGTAATTAAACGGGTTGTTCATTAAGAAGTGGCGCTAACAAAGCTTGGTTTTGTCGGGATTTGTAGTCCCTGGCCCTGTAATAATCCCATCTGGGTGATTTCCCGTGGCGTGCCCGTCACAGCCCCTGCTGCTCCCGTGGGACAGGCAGTGGAAGGTGCTGCTCACTGCCCCAGTCACCTTTTTTGGGGGAAGAAATCCCTGTCTGGTCCCACCACAGGGGAGCTGCTGTGAGATTTTGGGGTCTCAAGGTCTCTGTTCCTCTCAGCGCTGGAAATTTGGCCCAGCAGGTGAAGAGGAGGAGGGAGCAGGAGCTTTGCAAGTGGCCCAGGAGGGTGATGGTTTCTCTGGCAGGAGAGGTGAAACCTGGTTCTCTGTAGATATTCCCAGTTATTCATGGGCTGTCT
This sequence comes from Hirundo rustica, assembly GCF_015227805.2. Lineage (NCBI taxonomy): Eukaryota > Metazoa > Chordata > Aves > Passeriformes > Hirundinidae > Hirundo > Hirundo rustica. The sequence continues at coordinate 18,684,354 of NC_053462.1, forward strand.
GGGAAGAGCTTTTCCTCCTCCCCCTGCACTGATCTGAGAGCTCTTGGCTGGGATTAGTGGGATTCAGAGGCACAGGGGAACAGGAATCTTGTGTGGAGAGATCCTACACAGATACAGAGATCTCACCTAAAGATGGAAAAACAGAGCTTTGAGTCCTGAATGCTCCCTAATTCCAGACATTTGGACTTCCTTTGTCAGGCAAAGTGATATTATTTTAAAGGAAGGAAAATGTTTTCCTAGGGACAGGTTATGGCTCCTTAAAAAATACTTCAGATATTATTACTTCACACAGATTCTTGGTGGGGAATAAAAAGAGTTTAAAAACGGCCAGAGCTGTTAAAATTTATGGTATCAAAATATATTCTGTCAAAATATTTATACCATAAACTAGGATCATTAACTGTCCCCTCGTCCTGCTCCTGGGAAAGGAGGGAGAGGAATCTGAGATGTCTGATGTGTAAATTCCTTCATTTATCGCTGCTTTATTGCCTGGCAGAGCAACAACAAGTGGCTTCAGAGTTTGAATGGATATGGATCTGGAGGAATTCCTGTCGTTGAACAGTGCTTCTGTGGGCTAAAGGGGTGTTTTCCAAGTGACATATTTCCAGAGGCACCTACACACATACTTCACATCCCAGCCCACATGCCAGCGCATGTTATTAGCCTGCAATTACTCTCCAGGGGTTGAGCAAGCAGATTCTGCTCCCATCGAGTTGTGTGGCAGCAGGAGGGGACTTTCTGAGGCACGTGTGTGTGGAAATAGAGGCTGGAATAGGGACGTGATGTCTGAGCCCCTGATGTTCTGATCTCCTTGGTTCTGCTTCCCCTTTGAGGAAAAGGAGCAGATCCTCGAGACCAGCACATCTGTGAAATCTCCTCTCCACTTTCTTTTGTCCTACAGCATTTAACTGGAAGGTCCCAGGCGAGTGTTCTTTATTTTGGAAGCCCCCAGTGTGTGACACTGATGGAGGGACAGATGCCCTGAGCTCTGCATCCTGAACCCTCCACAGCCCTTTCCCCATGGGCTGCAGCAGAGGGACCGCTGACCTTTAATTCCCACTGCCACCACCAGCAATGAAGTTTTTGCCACCAGAAAAAAAAGCAAACAGTACCTCAGACCTTCATAAAAACAAATCGTCCTACTTCCCAGAATTATTACTTTCTGCCTTAACACTTATCTATCAATTGCTTTTGGATGGAAAGCAGCAGATGGACAGGAGTGCATTGCACACATGATTTAAGGCCCAGGGTTACAGCATCACCTTCTTTTATTATTTCACAGGAGCTGGGGTCTAACAGTGATTGGTAATATTTGCGTTGCTTTGCCTGTGAGTGCCTGGAAGAAAAAGGCATCTCTTGAGTTTATTTTTCTTGGCAGAGGCAGTCTGTGCACACAATGCATCTTTGGTTTTTGTGAGCAGTTGAAAAGCAGCCTGGAAAGGGCGATGCTGAGCCCTTGGTGAGGGGCTGCCCCGGGGGAGAGCCCCCAGCAGGGCGTAGCTCTGGACCCCATTTCCAAAGGAGCAGGGTCCTGCGCTGTGTTCCCAAACTTCTGCCAACCCCAGAGCTCACAAGATTCCCTTAAAACTCCAGCAAATCCATATTCTTTTAACCTGTAACAAGGGAATCCTTTCCTCTGCCTTCCACCTTTGGCATTATTTGGGTTCCTGGGGTTTTTTGCTTTGCGCTGGAGCCATCAAGGCCAGAAAATTACTCCCAAAAAAAGAGGGAAGTCGAGATTCTGGTACATTCACCGGTCTCCCAGGACCGAGGCCTTACAGAGCCCATCAGCTCTGAGGATATGTTTGTAAGCGTTGGCAGCGACCAGGTTTTCATGTCCAAGTGTTTGTGCAAGTGAAAGCACAGATTTTGCATTCGTCTGAAAATTATATGGTGCGATAAGGAAACGAAGTGCATGAAAAACGTGGCCAAGCAAAAGCAGCCTCCGGAGCTGGGGTGAAGGCATGTGAAAATGTGTTCCATTAAGTGAGTGAAATGATGGGTTTCATGTAATGCAGGGGGATTTTTATCCCTTTCTATTTTTTGGCGACATAAACACGTGAGGAGACATGCTGGGTGTGCAGTGAGGGTGTGCAAGGGAGGGACCTGTCAATAAATAGAACTTCTCTAAATATCTCAGAGCAGTGGGTGATCCAGGCAAGTTTGCCCATGTTATTAAATGAAAGAAGAAAAAAATAAATCTGCTCTTTCTGTATGAAATCCTGTAGATTTTAAGGGATTATTCAGGGCTGCAACCTTCAGCCACAGCGTTCCTGTGGGTCAGAGCAAGGTGACAGCAACAACCGTCCCACCAGAAAATGCCATCAGTGGAGTGATTAATTCCAGGAATAGTGTGAGGAGCTTTTTGTCAAAGCACAAAGGTAGATGGAGCATTGAGGAGAGACAACTCCTAAACAGAGCTGATGGAAAATGCTCTCCAGGCTCTGGGCCAAGGGCAGTGGGCCTGGCCCCTCGCTATCTGTTTGAACATTTGCACCGGTCCTGAGGGATAAATGAAGCCACTGAGGTTTGATAGTGTGCTGCAAACATTTTGTTCCTATTTTGCAACATGTCAGCCTTTAAAGACACCAGTGTGGAGCGCGGGGCAGTGGAAATAAATCCCCACAACACCAGAGCCTTGCATCCCAAACGACCCCGAGGCCATGGGAAGGAGCCTGCAGCTCATCTGGAGATGTCTGCAAGGGGCTCCTGATGCTCCACAGCACAGGACATCAGGCAAACCATGAGACAGAGGAACTGGGAGTTGTTCCCTTGGGTGGCAGCATCTGTGCCAACAGTCCCCGGTGCAAGGCCGGGCAAGGGACATGAGGAGCCTCTGCCTCTCCTCCTGTCCCCTTATCCACCCTGCAGGCCCTGCTTGCTCCTTTGCCATGAGAATAAGCCTGGGACAGGCTAGGCACGAGCCTGGGAGAAGCAGGTGAGGGTGAGGGCTCACGGGCAGCCGCTGTGCTCCCACCGCTCCCTCAGTGGGAGAGGAAATCCCAGGGTTCAGAGACAGGAGCCAAGACAGGCTCCAAAACCCAGGTCAGCAGCTCACAGCAAGCCTGGCCTGGTGAGACAAACCCCAACCCAGCTGGCAGCCATCCCTGCCGGGTCCCAGAGCCCCTTTGCAGCGGCGTGAGGAGCTGGCACGGAGGGGAGGAGCAGAGAGGTGTGCTGGGATTCCACTGTTACCGCTCTGCAAAGCCAAACTCTATTTTTATTTTTTTTTTCCCCTCTCATAAATATATCTAATGCTTTAGGCACCCAGGGTGTGTGAGTGTCCTGGGGCAGCAGATGTGGCAGCAGTTAGGGATGGTTCCTCTCTGGCACCGTAACAGCCGTGGTTGTGAAACCCAAACCCACGTGAGCCCAGTGTCGCCTCCGTGAAAGCCAGGTCAGGTTCAGGGAGCTGCCAGAGCACAGGGGCTCCAGCCTGAGGATGTCCCAGCCAGCCCCGAGCTGTTCCAGCCCAGGTTTCAACTTGCCCACGTTTCCGAACTGCTCCTGCTTTCAGCAATTGATACAAGCCTGGCTTGTTTTCAGCTGAGCCTGTGCCTGCGTTAGAGGAACCATAAAAAATGTCAAGCACTTGAAAAATGGAGGGGTCTCAGGGAAGCTGTCTTGGGTAACAGGAGCACTCCAGGCAGGAAAGAAACTGGGGCTGTGCTGGGGGTGCAGCATCACCTCACCGTGACCGTGGGCTGGGCAAAACCCTCGGGGACATCCTGCTAAGGAGCCCCCAAAATGTGTGGGCAGGTTCCTTCCAGGGTGGAGGGTTTGTAAAAGGCTTCTCCTGCACAGGGATGTTCTTCCCTCTGGGTTTGTGGGATGTTAAGAGGAAAGCAAATCTCCTTGACAGGATCTGGTTGTGGGCTGAGCTCCCATTTTTCATATGAAGAGGCTTTGTGGTACCAGGACAGCCCTTCTGCAGGCTGATGCATTTTCTGAAAGGATGTTTGAGCACAGATAAGAGTGTTTCCAAAGCTATTTGTGTCCCAGCCAAAGAACTCTGGAATGGGAGCAGACCTGCGTTTTATCTCCCAGTGGGAAATGAGTAAAATTAGTTTTCTGGAGGGACAGGGTGAGGCTGGATGTTTAGTAGCCCAACCCCTAAGTTACACATGGAGATAGTTGGAAGCTGGACTTTACTGGCCAAACTTTATGTTTCCCCTGTCCTAAACCATCCCAAAGTGAACCAGTAAAGTTTCAAACACGATGGAGGTGAGCAGAGGTCACAAAGCAGAGTTTGGACAGCTCAGGGTGGAGCTGGGGTGCAGCAGGTGGGAACTAAGACACTGCAATATTAAAAAAAAAAAATCCTCTGAACATTTATCCAGGGTTTTCAGTGGATGAAACCCATATTTTAATGAAGGATTTGTCTCTTTTCCTATTGTTATTTTCCCTTCTGAGCACAAGAGGGATCTGTGTGGCAGTGCAGGGCACTGGCAGGGTTCTAGCTCACCTGCAGAAGGTGAGGGGTGCAGGAGACACAAAAGCTTTTATAGAAATGTAGGATGATCTCCAAAAGGAAACCTTTCTTTTCAGAAGCACTGCCGGGAACTGTGTGTCCACATCTCTGGTCAGGGGGATTTGAGCTTCTGATTCCAGCTTGGAGAGCTGAGTCATGTGAAGGCTGCAAATCCGATTCTCCATCTGTGACCAGACTTCCAGGCTGCAGTGGCAGGCAGGGCTTGGCCTGCTCCAGCCATCCCAAATACATCTGCTTGTCTCAAGTGAAATCTAATTTGGCACTTTTGTGAGATTTGACCATCGTTAATTACGCCCTCGATTAATGGCATAATGTAGGCTCCGAGAGCTGCCGAACTCGAGTCTGCTCTGCCGAGTCAGGGCTTGGCTTGGAAAAATGTTGTGAGATGCCATTCCTGGAGAGGATGTTTCACCGGGCACTTCATTTAGGACAAGTCCTAATGTGCATTTGGCTCGCAGAAGAACTTAATGGTTGCACAGACTATTTAAACACGACCCGAGAGATTATAGGTTGGCAACGTGCGCCGAGCACAACTATCTCCTTCTGCAAAATGAGGCTTAATCACGCACCCAAAAGCAGCGAAACATCGAGTTAGCAGAAAGTTTGCCCTCCTGTTATTAACTCCCATTTGTTGCTTTAAAAAAACTGCCTCTTGCTTGATTTTTCCAGTGGGATCTTACGAAGCAAAGTCCTCCTACTCCCCTTGGAAAAGCAGGAAAGCGTATTAAGAGCGCTGATAAAAGGTAAACAAACCAGGAGACACTGAGTTTCTTGATATGCTCTAATTGAGCTGGTTTCCTTACTTCTGCTTTGAAAAGGAACAGCCATGAGGCGTTCTTGAGAGAGCCAAGTGAACTGCTGTTATCTCAAAAAGGTCTCCTTAATGTCTCGCTCGTGGGGGCTCCAAGTCTGCTCCGGCCATTGCCTGGAAGTCTAAGAAAAGAAGTCTACTGGCCTCCGTGATAAAGCTCCCATTTTTAGGCCTTGGGAAGGATGGGGTTGTTGACAGTTCATTCCTGTGAAAATTCAGCGCGGGCCCGGTCTCCGGATTGTAAATGGAAGGAATATATGGCAGCACTAATGCGAAAGGTATGTGATTAGATAGTCCTGGCTGCTATCTGCCCCAGCGTCCTGCTGATAGGCAGCTCTCTGGTGGTGCTAAATGGGAGCCATCAGAGTTGCCAGACTGACGCCAGGCCCTTCATCAGCTGCCTCCCAGATAAGCGGGGGGAGGCTGCAATCTTCACGTAACACCGCGTTTTCCCCAGTGGGTGAACTTGAGCATTCCTGGCTGCATCTTGAGGGGCCAGAACGGGGATAATTTATAGTTTCATACTGCAAGGAGACCAAAAGTTCAGTGTGAGGGATCCTCGGGCAGCCACACACGGCTCCTGGTGCCTGCCCGGGCTGGAACCTTCTCCTGAGCGGTTCTAGACACATTGGCAGCAGAAGATCTTGGATGGTGCTGGTGTTCCAGGCTCCTCAAGGTGGGAGCCTGCCTGGCCACAGCACGCCCCATGGGGTAACCCACCCCAAACCCGTGCTTGCAGCAGAGATAAAAATCGGTGAAAATGACCTGCAGTGAAGGACCCACTCGGGGGTGCTCCAAGAGGGCAGCACCAGCGTCCCTGTTGGAGATCAATGCCCTGGCAGGTCAGCAGCCCCAGGCACTGGTGGGCTGAGCCCTCCAAGGCCTCTGCAAGGCACAGTGAAGGACTGATGGAGCTCCAGAATGGACATGGTGGAGCTTCAGCTGCTCCAGTTTGAACTCTGAGGTGGGAGTGGAGCAGGTTCTTGCTTACCTGTAGTTCTGGTAGGGTTTGGCCCACGAACCTCTTGCACAGACCCAAAGAGATGCCCTTCCATGGGCCTCCCACCCGCTCCACATCCCAGCCTCTGGAGGGGTAAGCCAGCAAAACCAGCTGCCTCACCCTGTGTGGCCACCGCTGGTTTCTGCTGCTGCTGGGGAGCTGGAATAGAGTCACAGCCTGTCCCTGCCCTTGGGGGCACGTGGGAGATGCTCCTGGTGCTACAGCTGGGAGATGCTCCTGGTGCTACAGCTGTCTCTGCAGATTTCCAGGGGTCTAGGTAGGCTCAGCGGAGGTTTTTCCACCATTAGCTTCCTTGCACGCTGTGGCTCAAGTGAATGATCCCTGCGGTCTTTGTAGCACTTGGCAGTGAGTGATGACCTTCATAAAAGCTGTAAACCCTCCCCAGTGACGTGCACTGCAGCCAGGATCTCAGGGACACTGGTTCCAGTGAGTCCAGAACATGATGCAAAGGCACCCATAATTTATAGGATCAAATGCCAGCTGTTTCTAGGAACGTGCTGGAAGCGCTTGGTAGACCTGAAGGCTCCACAGACAATTACATTTCCTCCTTAAGCCTTATCTTTCTCCACACCCTAGAAAAACCTTAGAGCTTATTCATTCATTAAAACAGAGGGGAACTTTCCTCTAATCTTTTCTGGGTGACTCACAGGCTGTCGGAGCTGCCATCGGAGGCGTGACCAGACCGTGGGGATGTTGACCCGAGTTTCCTCCGGGCTTTTCAGCTCGGGTGCAGCATTCACTGCAAATGTCACCCCGATGTTTTCTTTCTGTTTGGAGATCGGTTCAAGCGGTGTTCCCATGGCAGAGTGGATTCCCAGGCATGTGCCAAGCAGCAGGTGACACCACAATGGGAGTTCTTTGGGTTTGAAGGAACCGTGTGCATCCTCCTGTTGGTCCCAATGGTCTCTCGACCCCACACGTGTGACACAGCCAGGCTGGAGAGCACAGCTCCCTCAGAGCCATGTGTGGGCTCCTGTTAGTCATTGTTTGCAAGGATTTGAGTGATGGCCAGCACTGATAGAAATGTCTACACAGCCCTGGAGATTCATAACTGTCGGCACAGAGGAGCCTCCTGCAGAAAATCCTTAGCCTTAAATCCCTAAATCCAGGTGCCAGGCCTTTATTGGCAGCTGGGGCAGGGATGCCAGCGGTCTCCTGGCTGGCAGCTGGAAGGTTGGACAAGACACAGTCAGATGTGGCAGGGAGTAGGTGTGAAATTCAGTTCAACTGGTCTTCAAACAGAGAGAAAAAGTCGGGGTGGCAGCCACAGCGAATGCTGCACTCAGTAAATGACATCCCTGGGTTCGTTGTTTTTGTTCTTCTCTTCCTTTGTGCTTCCTCTGTCTCTTTTTAAAACTGCCTTGGTTTTCATGTCTTTTCCATGGAGTAACTACACCAAATTTTGCAGTGAGGTGACTGTCAGATTTCACATCAGGTTTTGTTTCTGGTTTCTTTGAGCTGCCAATTTAACGACCTGTGTGAAGCTAGAGGCGTTCGAGTGGGTTCGAGGTGTTTTTTGAGAGGGTACAACTCAGGTGCAATGCACTGCTTAATACAAAAAGGAAAAGAACATGATTTTGGGGATCTGATGGGTGGCACTAGCTCTGACATCCCACGGATGGCTGGCTGGGTCTGGGCATCCCCTCCTCCAGCCAAAGAGCCAAAAGAGAAAACAAAAAGAGATAAAAATGCATTTTCTTGCACGCCTGCTGAGAGCTGCATTTCTGGGTGTGCTAAAGCAGGCTTTAGAAGCAAGTTTAGAATCTCAGCTTTCATTTTGAAGGATCACCACCAACCACCTCTATGAGGGACATCCTGTCTGATGCTGCTGCTGCAGGGAGTGTGGGCCCTTCATTTCTGGGAGCCAGTTTGGAAGCCAAGTTTAAACATGCAGACCACTGTTTATTTCAGTGAATCATGCACGCTTAGAACCTGATCCTGCGAGCTCCAGAACATCTCCTGGGAGATCTTGAGAGCTCTCCTTGATACTGCAATTATCCCTTTTCAGCTGGAAGACTAAGGCAGTGACTGTGTTGCTTGGAGAATTGCAAGGGAGGGCTCGGTGGTTTGGGTTCTGCTGATGAAAAAACCCATTAGGGGAGAGCTCACCCCGTTAATTGCCCCAGTAGCATCTTGCAGCGTGGACAAACAAGTGGTTACATGAACAAGAGAAGCAGTTGGACACACAGCCATGGGTTGTTCCTGCTTGTTTGTTCACTGTTTATATCAGAGGTCAGTTTAAGGACTTGAAGACCATCACCTTTTCCATCAGCAGAACCCGCCCACGTAGGGGATGATCACGGCCACATTTCCTCCCATCACATCGTCCATTTTCTGCCCCGTGTGAAGCTCAGGGCTGCCAGCAGGAGGACAGTCAGGGATTTCTGTGAGGTTTGAATCCATATTTACTTCAAATCATCACCTTTCCCTTTTTATTCAGACAGGGCAGATCTTGGTCTTAACCACTGGGCAAGGTTGGATAAACTCAGCACCGCCAGATAAACCCTCCCATATGAAGGAATGAAGCTGTGGCTGCCCCATCCCTGGGGATGTCCAAGGCCAGGCTGGCTAGGGTTTGGAGCAGCTTGGGATAATGGAAGGTGTCCCTGCCCATGGGGACAAGATGAGCTTTAAGATCCCTTCTGACCCAAACCCTTCCAGGATTCAGTGATTCTGAGAGCACACCCCTGTTCACATGGCTTTATCTCTTTCCTTTACTGCGCCTCCTGTCTGCTGCTTGGCAACTGGAATAATATTATTGCACACACACATTAACTGAGCTCGTACCTGCAGTTAGGGTTTATTTCTCCTTCCAGGTGAGCAGACCCAAGCCCTGCCATTTTGAGGGCTGCTCTCGCTGCCGTACGGAGCAGCTGCCAAAAAGGAGGCAGCGCCGAGGGAATGACTCACGTTCTTATACACTCGACAGGATTAGACATTTCACTCCTTAATGCTTAAATGGAAGGTCATTAAAACAACCCTGTGGTTTGGGGAGGATAGCAGCTCCATAAGTTGCTTATTTTGGTGGCAAGTGAAAAGCCCAGTTTGAATCTAAATTGGTTCTCGGTGTCGTGGCAGAGCGGAGCAGCAGGAACGGGCTCCTCCGTGCTGCTGCCTCTGTTCTTGCTCTGTTGTGTCCAGCCACGTCCCAGGAAAGTGGGAATTTTCCTGGTTTATAGCAGGGTCCTGCTGGCAGGCACATGAAAGCCCCTGCTCCAGGAGCACAATGTCAAGGGATCCGGTAAAACCAGGGATATGGGAAGCTCTGGGGAGAGATCAAGGCTGGAGGGAGACTGGAGTGTTTTACCTGGAGTTAGTGGTCACCACCCTTTCCAGAGAGAGGATTTAAAAAGCCAGAGATACCTCCCCAAACCTCTCAAGGCAGAATCTTTTTTTATGGTGATAATAAAAATAACTTGCCCCACGAGCAGCAGAACTACTGAAGCTCTGGTTTCCTCCCTGTTTTTACCTTGTGATGGGATTTCTGGCTGACAACAAAAACGCAGCTCCCACTTCCAGCTTTTTCTGACACAGTATTTCCATCCTGCCAGTAAATCCTTTGGTGTCATATCTTCTGGGCTGTAGATTGGTCCTCCCCCAGCAGTGATGCTCAGAGGCCGCTCTTCTCCCAGCTGGAATGTTCATGGAGCCCTTCACCTGTGGCACAGCTAAATTAGGTGGTGACTGACCCACGGCTTTAAAAGTCCCTGCCGAGGCTGGGGAATGTGTGCACGTGGTCACATCCACTGAGAGCAGCTACACGAGCTGGGAAGACCTGGTTAAAACACGGGAAGTGTGTCCTGGATGAGGCCCTGCTGGGAATGATCTCCTGGTTTCCCAGACGGAGCCCAGGGAGGAGGCTGGGCAGCAGCACTGGGTGCAGCTGACCCAGCATGAAAAACCTTGGGAAGCATCTGGAAGCAGCAGCACTTCAGGCTGGGCTCACCCAGGGTAAAAAACATCTGCAGCAGGTTGAGGTAAAGCACCATGAAAATCGTTTTCACAGCCAAACATCCCCGTGGAGCTGAGATCTGTCAGGCTGCGTCTCCATCACGGTTGCTCCACTCCGAGGGAGCTGTGAGCAATTCCCAAACGCCTTTCGCCTTCTAATGGAGCGGCTGAAGCTGAGGGGTGGATGATGAAACGCGTTTCTCTTTAATCTGCGTGGATTAGGAATGTCTCATTGCTCACTGGGAAGAAGCTGCAGCAGGATAAGTGATGTTAACAGCAGCTAATCAGATGGTGCCAAAGCAAGTCCCTGCACATCGGGCAAAGCCTGTGCACAGGGAGAGGGGCGAACACGCTCCCAGTCTGGCACGGGAAGCACGTGAACGAGGTGTTCTGAGGGCCAGCAGCAAGGACAGGTGGTCATGGGGAAGGTCCCAGCCCTCATCCTGGGCAAAGAGTGATTTCATTCCAGGACAGGCAGGAAAACAGAGGTGAAAACAGAGGTGAAAATAGAGGTGACGCACCTCGGTGTTTGGGGACAGGTCAGTGCCAAGGACAGGCAGTTGTTATATGGAAGGGAAGCTGCCAGGCTTTCTTGATGCTGGAGGTAATGGAGGAAAGTGAAACCTGTAGTTATTTGGGGATTTTGAGTGAAAGACCCGCTGTTTTAAAAAATACTGCATGTTAGGCTCAAGTTTATTTGGGGAGTTGGGTGGGAGGCACAGGTGCTGGTTTGTGGTTTGTGAGTGCAGGTTGAACACTTGGCTTGTGTTGTTTCTTGTTTCAGGTAGCTATTAATTTTATGATTTTTTAAAAGGAAAATAATTAAACCCCTCCATTCTTAGGGAGATCCATATGGGTATGGCACCTGGACTCAGTGTTCAACCTTCTCTGTCAGTCTTACAACCATGTGTCAGCTTTGCCTGCATCCCATTCCAGAACTGGCGCTAAAATCTGGTTCTGGCTTCTCTAACACAGATCCAGAGCAACTCCATTGCCTTCAAGTATCCCTTGGAGAAAGTTCTGGCCTGTGTTCTTCTTCCTTTTGTGTTTCCACAGGACATCTGGTCCCGTCTCTAAGTTGGGTGTTGTACTCATATATTTTAAATATCATCTCACCCAGTACCAAAGTAACGCTCAGCCTCTTCCTGTGATCCCTGACTGTTTCCTGCTGCTGGACACCCTTGGTTTTATCCAAAGTGGTTCAGCCTGAGAGTCTGATCCTGTGCCTGGAGCAAGATTTAACCCTGAATGGGGAGCACAGACTTCACCTGTATTTTCATCCCCATCAGCTGCTTGAATCAGACCTGGGACTCCCAAATAATGGAGCTGTTTTTCTTTATAAAACCTAAAGATGGTGTTCTGCAGAACCTGGTGGGGCCAGCAGAGAAAACCTTGATACCAAAGCACTGTCTCCTCCTCCTGCTGAGCTCCCTGACTTCAGCTCTGTGCCTTAACCACAGGGCCACCCCTCGTCCCCTTTGTAGGAACGTTTATTCATGAACCAAAGCCAAGCTGGTGGAAGCCACCAGAGAGCCCCAACTTAGAGAAAGCCTCAGAGCTCACCCAGCCCAGGGCCAGCACGGGCAGGCTGGGCTGTGGTGGCTCCCAGAGCCAGCACGGACGTGGTGACGTGGTGGATAATCACCACGTGTCCCTCGGAAGGTTCACAGGGATGAAAAGGCTCTGTGCAATTGTAGATTTTATTTTTTTTCTCTCTCTCTCTAAAGCCAGCGTTTGGCTTGGGCTCCCCAAAGCAGTTAAGTTTATTAATAGTCTGTTTCTGCAGCCGAAGTGACTCCATGGAGGGGAGTTATTCCATGCAAAACAAAACAGGAAAAGAAAACAATGTCCAACTCCTCGGTGCTGGAGGGGTGCTCAGAGAGCTGCATTGTTCCACCTTCTCACACTAAGCACGGGAGACCCAGGACAGAGCAGGGCTGGCAGGAGCAGGGTGGTGAGGTCAAGCCCAGGGACAGAGAGAGCGTCTGGGGACGAAATGTGACTGACTGCTGAAAATGAGTCTGTTCCTGGCCAAGTCACTGCTTTAAACATTCAGAGAGAATCAAAGGGGGAACTCCAGGCAGCAGCACAGTCGGTTCTCGATGGGACCCGAGCGCTCCTTCCCTCGGGGGGCAGTGGGATCCGTGAATTCCCATCGGCGCTGCCCAGGTGTGTGCTGGGCACTGGGACCTGCCCCACCTCCAGCACTGCAGGAGAACATTGCCCTGTGTCTCAAACGGGAGGTTTTGTGGGGCTCCTCACTTTGGACCCAGGGCACTCCTCTTCCACCCCTCTGCTGTTGGTTTGATCAGCACTGCTGGTTCCTCACCTCACCCAGGGCTCGGGTGCTTCAGACACCACGAGAAGGTGGGGCAGGGGCACAGGAGGGACAGAAAATGCCAGGGAAAACAACACCCAGGAACAGGCAGGCAGGAACAGGCTCTTCTTCCAGGCACTGTGAAGATTGAAGGAGACCTCTCAGCTCAGGAGAGCCTGGGAAGATGAGGCTGGACTCATAGAATGGTTTAGGTTGGAAAAGACCTTTACAATCACAGAATCCCAGAATGGTCTGTGTTGGAAGGGACCTTAAAGCTCAGCTCATGCCACCCCTGCCATGGGCAGGGATACCTTTCACCATCCCAGGCTGCTCCAGCCTCACCTTGGACATTTCCAGAGATCCAGGGGCAGCCATAGCTTCTCTGGGCACCCTGTGCCAGGGCCCGCCCACCCTCACAGCCAGGAATTCCTCCTCAATATCCAATACAAAGTCCATCCATCAAGCACAGCCACCGAGCCAGTTGTTTCTTTTTGCAACTGCTCTTGTGGGATTTTGTTGGTGCTTTTCAAGTCTTCTTCCCATCCTGGCAAATAAAGCCAGGTGGGCTGAAAAGGACACAGAGAGGGGTGTGCTCCAGCTCTGCTCCAGCTCTGTACTGTAAGCAACCCCGTGGGAAACACAGGAGAGAGTTGTTCGTCAGGAAAATAAAACGTGGAACTTTTCCCATGGCAGGGAGAAATGTTCTTCATCATGAAAAACTCAGCATCATCCAGCTCCTGCCTTCCCCCTCCTCTGCCTAAATATAAAATATTCCTCACATTCCGCTGGGATTCTGCAGTGCTTTGAGCACTGCTGCCTTTTTTCACTGCCGTGTTTCAGCATGTGCCCCTGTGACAGACAGCAAAGTGCCTCCCACCAGGTTTAGAGCTTGGGATCGTTCTCCTGCAAAGAGGAGAATAAGCTGTAAACATCCCCTGAATGGGGCTGCTGAAGCCTGGGATGAGTTTGGGGGGAATTCCACGAATCTTGGTGCCAGTACAAGGCATCCACTTAATGACATCTTCAACTTCCAGCAGTCACAGAAAGTTTATTGCGTTAAATCTGGGATGAAAAAGGATTGTTGGCAGTTGCAAATTTTTGTTCTAGTTCTGAATAAACCAAATTATTTTCTGGGAAATGAGGACTTGAATAAAAATGTTGGTTGAAGGCATGGACAGATTTGCTCTCCAAACTTTAGAGCATTTTAAAGTTGTAATGAAGTGCAGGTTAGGAATGGAGATGATTTCAACTCAGAGAGTCAAAACGCTTCATTCTGAAATTCTTTGAATTTCTTCTCACTGAAATTCCACATCCATACCGTAAGGAAGTGACCAGCCTTGTGCTGGGGCACGTCTGAGACAGCTAATTTTGAACTTTTAGCTTAAAATCACTCATCTGGGTGGAGGAGCACAGGGCTCACCAGCAGCCAGGTCTGAGGGAGGGTGAGCTGGGCACCAGGTGGGCTGGAGGCAAATTAACTCATTAGTGCACAGACTCATCAGCTCCCTTCCCTCCCTTTGAACACCACAGAATTCCTCCTCATTAGTCACTGGTCATACAGTTGCACACAGGTTCTTCCTTAAGCGTTCACATACTTTATGAAGTCACAAAACACTTTTAAGATGCAAAACCCCCGATGGTTTTAATGAGTTTAACAATAAACAGGCAGAGACTAAAGCGTGCACAGCGCTGGGGTTGAACCCACACTGAATTTCCACTGGCCTCAGCTCAGAGGAGCTTCAAGCCCGTGCTTTCACTTCCAAATCACGCTGGGCTGGTGAAAACAGAGTTTTTCCTCATGCTTCACACATAAATGGGAAATTCTGGAGTGCTGGGGGTTCACCCGGAGCTCATTGCTGGGTGCTGGGTGCTGCTTTGGCTGAGTTTCTGGAGAGGAACCCTTCAGTTTAGGTCGCTGCTGGCACCCAGCACTGATCTGGCAGCAGGAAACTTTCTTCACATGCCTTTACATTTAACTGAGGCAGCTTAATTGTTACTCAATGAAAGCCCAAATCTGCAGCAGAGGCATCGCTCCATACCGGGGAGAGGAGCTGGGATTAAAGAGCTGGCAGGGAGAGACCCTTGTGCAAGGGCAGGAAGATCATTCAGAAATATCCATAAAACACGAGACAAACCTTTAAATATTTATTAAAAACAAAGTTCGACTGTTAATTCCCCCTCACACATGACCCGTGAAAGAGATTGTAGAGATGGGGAAATGAAACCACAAAGCCAGTCAGGGATTTGCCTGAGGCCTCGGCCATAAATCAGGCTCTCAACTGGAGAGCAGCTCTTCCTGCTCCCTCCTGACTCCATCTCCTCTCCCCAAAAAAGCACAAAGGGCCGAGGTTTGGCCGTGGGTGCCACCTGGGAGCGATGCTCAGCAAGGTGTCAGAGCTCAGAGATGAACCCTGAACCCTGCAGCTACGCAGGGAGCACCAGGGAGTGGCTGGGATCTCCCTGCTTCTCCGGAATCTTATCCTGCCCTGGTGAAACAACCAGCCTTCTCCAGCTGTGATGAAACAACTGGGAGTTGTTGTTGTCTCCAGCTTGGCAGTGCTTCCCTGGCCCTCTCGATGAAAACACACCTGAATTTTGCCCAGTGTTCTGTGTCCTTGGTGGGGACCGCGATTGGTGTTGGCAGTTTTTTGTTTAAAAAGAGGATTTATGTCTCTCTTTGGAATCTTTCCCATTTTGCCCAGCTGCTCTGTGATTTTTCATTTGGGTGGCTCGATCCCTACCTGTGCAACCACAAGGCCACCAGCAGACCAGGAGCCCTGGTCCCTCTTCTCCTGGAGACAAATCCATCTCTCTCCATTCCCTTCTGCGAGCTGGTCGAGCCTCACCCCCAGCACCCGTGAGCAGCCAGGCTCCCCAAACCCACCCTGGGCTCCCCAAACCCCCCCAGGGCTCCCCAAACCCCCTGGGTGCCGTGGCTGCGCCGTGTCCCCGCCGTGTCACGCCGCCCAGATGTGCCTGCGGAGCCTCGGCCAGCGCCGCTTCCTCCCGTGGGACTCTCCAGATAAGTCACTTGTGTATTAAAAGTTGTTTACCTCGTGCTCAAAGCAGGATGCTTCCCTTATCTGCAGGCAGAGCCGATTCCCCCAGTGCCTCCGTCATTGCTGGCTCCTGGCTCCGGTGGCTCTGCGTTATCTCTGTCTGCAGCACAGACAGAGCCTGCCCCGAGCAGCCCCCGGGCTCGCAGTGCCCACTCCGAGCTCTTCAAAGGCTCAAAATCGCTCTGTAATTTGAATCTTTAACGACACGTGGAGAAATCTCCTGGAGCTGGCCTGTATCATGTCTCCGAGTGGCTTCGTAAATACCACGCTGAGGAATTCGGGTTTTCTCCTGTGTGCTTGTGCGTGGATGGTCTAAAAAATGCATTTTCTGCTTTCCCCTAGGAAAACTACTACACATCTACTGTGCAGCTCCTTTTGCTCACCCTTCCACCCCTGTCCCACAGCTCTGGCTCTGGTGCCCTCACCCAGGGCAGGGTTTAGACCCCATCCCTAATTCCCAAGCCAGAGGGCTCCAGTGGCTCCTCCTGGGCCACCACCATGGTCAAACCCCCGTTCCCATCTTGCTGAGATGCAGGAAGTCAGGATAGGGGAAAAAAACCCAAAAAAATAGCTTGATGGAATGTATTTATCTGAAAACAATAGTGTGTCTGGATGGAGAAGGCAGCGTTTTACACCGATCATGTGGTTGTTGTTAGTGTTTTCCAAAACACCCAGAGGTACCTGACGTGTTAAGTAAGGGCGGCTCAGCTTGTTCTGCTTAAAAAGCAAGAAGCGCATCTCTTGTGCTTCAGCCCCGTGCTGAGGCCCAGCCGCCTGCCAGAGGAATTTCCCATTCCCCCAAATCTGCAGTCACGGGGCTTGAGCTCAGCCCAAGATGCTGCAGCAAATATTTATGGTTGCGTTTCAGCTCTCCCTTTCCAGCCCCTTCCCTGAAGCAGGAGAGTGTCCTGGGAGCCGGGGCTGGTCCTGGCAGCCCTGCCCGGCTCGGTGCTGCCACGAGGCCTTTGGGATGCCATTCCCAGTGCCCCGGCTCTGGGTGCAACCCTGGGCCAGGTGCTCTGGGACGATGTTGCGCCGGATGTCCCCGGCGGTGGTGGGGACGTTCCCATCCCGATGATTCTGTGGGACCCCGTGGGGACGACGCTCACGGGCAATGGGGCAGCACCACGGCTCCAGCCCCATCCCTTCTCCGGGCACGGAGCTGCTGCAAGGAGGGATTGTTTGAAGCTGCTCCAGCCGAGCCGGAGGGTTCATTTCCTCGGCTGAGGCAGCCCCAGAAACCCAAGATCCACTGATAGCCATTGAGCAAGGATTTCCATTTTTGGTGCGAGCTCAGACTTAAAATAGACAGTCTTGAGCGAGGAAGAAACTCTGTTGACAGAACATAGGGAACATTCCTCCAGTGTACTTTTGCAAAGGACTATCTCTGTCTTTAATCTCCACGGCGTTTCCTGCAGGTCTCCCGGGCCCAGCTTCCCTCTCATTGTTCCTGGCGCTTTTGGAAATGACCTCAGGCAGTTTGCAGTGACTGGCGACCCACGGTCAGAATGACTAACCCAGTCTGTCTCCATCCCTTGGACATGTCCCATTGACTAAATAAATGACAGGCACTGACATGTGAATAGAAACAAAAACAGCCTGACAAGTGAAATCTTAACTCTTTGGAGCAAAGAGACGTCTGGACGCGGGCTCATCCTGCTCAGGGAACCGCTGCAAAAAGTCCTGACAGCGGTGAAAAGGCAGCGAGGCTGCCCAGCTGCTCAGGAACACATGCAGACTGGGGAGACAAACGCCTCTAAATATTACTTTTAATTGTTGAAAATTGGTTTGTGCAGCTTTTTATCTCGGCACATCTTTAATTAAAAGCCCGGCTCGGTGTTTACGCGGCCGTTTGGGTGTCTGGGCTCAGCAGGAATGATTCCACTGAGCGTTACAAGGGGCACAACTCGGACCCACAGCTCACTCCTGAGAGCCTGGAGATGCTTCCTGCCACTCCCCTTCCCACTTGCTGACAGAACCCCCCTTTGGAGAGGAGATCCTGGCTCCCCATGGACCTGCCGGCACCGTCGTGACGGAATATAGGGATTTATGCCCCTCCTAAGAGCCACCAGTGCTGCTGCTGTCAGGTTTCAGGGACAGAATTCCTCATCTGGCCCAGCTCCCTCCAGCCCCATCCCACCAGAGTTTGGGAGCGTGCCCCACCATCCCAGCATGAGCCATTTTTTAATGCTTTTTTGGTGCTGTTTATGCACCAAACTTGCTGTCTTCAAAAATCTAACAATAGCTTTACCAATAAGAATAGAATTAGTGTTAATAAGCTACATTTGTGGAAAGTTTTTTGTTGTCGTAGTTGGAAAAGTAGGCAAGTATTCCCTTCAATTTCATCAATTAAATGCTGTAATGACAATAATTAATAATGCTGTTTAGCAGTTATTAGCACTGGGTGCCTTGTTAGGACGTCTGTGTTAGCTCAGGTTTAATAATGAGCTTCGTATAAATCCAAAAAGAAGAAAATAATGATACGGGGAGTGCTTGCAGCGCTGTGGTCTGAGGGCTTCTTGCTTTAATGTAAGTAACAAATAATTCCCTCTGGGTCTCAGCATTTGTGGATAAGGCCATAAAAAAAATAAATAATAAAAAAAAAAAAAAAAAAAAAAATGGAGAATAAAAAAAATAAAAGAAAGGAGGAAACCTCAGCTAATAAAAATGCCACCCTGGCTTTATGGCCGCACGAGGAGCGTTTGTTGTTCGGCTAACGACGATGGGAACAGCTCCTGTGGGGATGGCCGGTGTCCCTCTGTCCCCCTGCACGTGTCCCACTTGCCTGGGGGGCACAGGGACACGGGTGGCACTGGGGGCTGGGTCACTGTCACAGCCCCTGGCTGGAGGTGGCTTCAGGAGGGGTTGGCAGGATGTGCAGTCAAAAATTTTATCCTAACCCGGCTTTGGGAATTTATCGTCTTTTTTCCCTTATCCTGAGCTGGTGCTGACCAGCTGCTGTCCCCACCACGGGGCTGGTGGAGCACAGCGAGGAGAGGGAAAGTCCCAGGAAAAGTGGGACAAGAATTGCTGGGATTTGGTTCCTGCAGCCCCTCAGCTGAGCTCTCCTCCTCTCTCGGGGCTGGTTTGGTCTCGGTTCACCACATCTGCTCCCTGTGCATCAATCATTTACCAGCTGAATAAAAGGAGAGGCTGGGAGCTAAACCCCGCTCGTTTCCATGACATGAGTTCTCTATCGAGTGCCTGCTCCAGTCGTGCTCCGTGCTCTCCTTCTCCCCGGCGTGGCCCTGCTGGGCCGTGGGAAGCTGCCTGCAGACCGCAGCTCGGTGTTGCACCCCTGAGCCAGGCTGGCTCTGACACAGGCTGGATTTTGGGAAGGGTGAGAGGCAGCGTGCCAGCTCAGGCCGGGCAGTGAGGTGTTCCAGGACCACCTCAGGAGGAAACAAAGGTCAGAATTCAGCTGGGACCTGTCTGGGGGAGGTGACAGGTGCCACACCGGGGCTTGGATCACCAAAACACCAGCACGAGGGTTTAGGGTCAGAAATGTGCGTCCAGCCATGGAAAACCCCGGTCCTGGCCCCGAGAGGATGGAGAGGGCTCTGCAGAGGGCACCTGCACCCCAGAGCTGGCAGCAGGGAGAGGTGCTGCTGGCACCCACGGAGCCCTGGGGAAGGAGCTGCTGCTCCTCATCCTCTCCCAACAGCCTGGAATGTCGGAGCCAGCGTTTTCCTGGGCAGCTCTCAGCAGGGTTGGAGGAGCAGAAGGGTCGGCCCCGAGGGTGCCAGCTCAGAGAGGGCTTTTCTCATTCCGTGGTGTGGCAATGGAATGGAGAAGATCCCCTGGGGACCTGACTGGCTTCCAAGCACCATCTGCCCTCTCAGCAAAGCCTGCTGCTGTGCTGGGTGTTTCAGCTGGGTGTCTGCTGGACCAAACCGTGTCCCGCTGTGTCCTGGAGGCCGTTTAAGGGCGGTTTGCTCTCGGTGATGCCCAGCGGTGCCAATGACTTCAGGGTCAGCTCCTTTGCTCCCTAATCCTGCTTTCTGTCGGAAAAGCAGCCCCGGAGATCCCGCAGCCGGCTGCCAGCACGGACACTCGAATCGCAGTTTCAACACAAAGGGAGACGAAGCTTTGGTACTTCAGCAACGAGTGCCTCTGGCTACCTTTGGGGGGAAACAGGGAAGCCGATATTCTCCTTTCCCCATCGTGTTTTTCATATCCCCATTTAGAGGCTGTGAGAAATTCGGGGGAGCAGCAGCCCGGCGTGTGCTGACCCCGCAGCCGTGTCCCGATGCCTTGTTCCATTTTCCCTTGCTGCCAGTGACTCAGTCCCTATTTCTATTCTCTTCCCACTTCTGCTCCTGCTTCTCCAAAGTTCTGGTCAGCGGCAGCAGCTTTCGCTGATGTCTTGTGGCTGCTTCTCTGGGAGTTATTATTGGAGATGCCTACGAAATAACAGTGCTGCTCTGTGAGACGCTGCTGCACCGCTGCAGAAAATATTTACCAAAGCTGTGGTAAGCAGCTCTTTACTGGAGTGACTGGCGTCTGCTCTGAAGCTGCCCAGACGCCACTCACTCCAGCAAAGAGCTGCTGCAACAGAACAAATTGCCCAGGGCAGCAGATCTTGGGCAGGGAGAAAAGCCAGCAGCCCAGTCTGTCTGTCTTTGTGTTTTCTAAGGGAGAAAAATTATCTTTTTACAAGCCTGCCCTAGTTGGCTCTGACCAGCTCTTCCCAGAAAATACCATCAGAAATAGGAGAGCAAACTGCTGCAGAAATGGACAGGTTGCCGTTTAGGGCTGACCTTTCTCAGATCTGCTTTGGTGTCCTCCTCAACCTTCCTTCTCCTCCAGCCCCGTTGTGTTTTTAGCTCCTGCTTCCAGCAAAGCACCACTGGACACAACAAACATCAATTAAAATCTGTTTTGGATGTAAACATATACATTTATATATACTACCTTTGCTTTCTGGACCAGCTCCCAATAGAATAACCTTTTTTTTTTTTTAATCCTATCCCCCTGGGGAACTTCCAGTTTTGTGTTTGCAAATTGTATGGGTAAACATGGAGAGGGGTAGATTTATTTTTTTTTTTAAGGACACTGGGCTTGGCATGCTGCACAGTTTGTTGCTGGATCAGCGTGGTGGCAGCACACAGAGCTGTTTTTCTTACTCAAATAGTCCCTTTCCAGCTCAAAAATGACAATTTATCAAAGCCAAGCCAACAGGGACGTAAAGGGCAGTTTCAGGACTGGGTGTTATCTGCCTGGAAAAGGCTCCAGACAGGCAGACTGTGTCCACAAGCTGCTGAATAAAAGGTGATCGAAGGACAAACTCCTGGTGATTTCTGGATGAGTCCTCTGGCTGTAATTCCCTTCCCATCTGAGCAGAGCAGCTGGTTCATGTGACAGAACTGGGCTCCTGCAGCCAGAGCAGGACAGGAGGGGTTTGGGGGCTGCTGGTCCCTCCGAGGCTGGGGAAGGAAGGATCGAGGCTGAGGCAGATTGTCCAAATTCCCAAATAATTCCCATGCAGGCGGAGGCTGGACTCAGCATGTGCATCTCTCTGCTGCAGGAGCCTCAGAGGCTGCACCATTTTGGGGGTTGCTGAAGGTGACTTTTCCTCCCCATCTCCTTCTTCATCTTACAGAATCCCAGAATGGTTTGTGTTGGAAGGGATCTTAAATCTCATCTCATCCCACCCCTGCCATGGCAGGGACACCTTCCACTGTCCCAGGCTGCTCCAAGCCCTGTCCCACCCGTCCTTGGACATTCCAGGGATCCAGGGACAGCCACAGCTTCTCTGGGCACCCTGTGCCAGGGGCTGCCCACCCTCACAGCAAAGAATTTCCTCCTAACATCCAACCCAACGCTATCTCCATCAGTTTTAATCAATTCCTCATCGTCCTGTCACTGCAGGCTCTGATAAAAAGTCCCTCTCCATCTTTCCTGCAGGCAGATTGAGGCTCAGCAATTGATGCCTGCATCCTCTCCAAGCGCACACAGCTCATTTTCTCAGCTCATCAGCTCAAAAGGCCCCGGAGGGTCCCGGGCAGGGGCAGCAGGAGGGACTCGGGGGGGTCTGGTGGCAGCCCCGTGCTCACAGATCACCCTCCCATGGCACTGCCAGAGGGAAGCCTGGGCACACCTCATGGAGCCCTTCACCCTCTTCTGCTCTGCTGAGCATTTTCTGAAGGCACCCAGGGCTGCTCAGAGAGGATTGGACTTCCCAGAGGGATTTTCAGCACCACTCGGAATGACAGGAGAAGAAGCTTCTCCTGCTTCGTGTCTCACCCTGTGGCTGACCAAGAGCCAAGGTGTGCCTCTAACTTGTTCTGCCATGGGAAAAAAAATGGAAAATAACCTTTTATTCAGGAGAAAAGTCCCACTTTTCTCTCTGTGGAAGCTGGCACTGTGTTTGGATGAAGGCACTCTTCCTGTGCTGCAAAACCGGAGACACCAATGCTTTCCTTGGATTGCAGCAGGGCTTTTCTGGGATGGCTTGAGTTTGTTTTCCTAAAAATGAAAGCAGCAGCACAGGGGATAATCCTGTACTCGTGGCACTGGCCTGACTTGTGGTTCAATCCTTGTTTGTCCTGAGCCAAACCAGGGAACTGAACCCAATACTCCCTATCTCATCTCCAGAGCTGAAGTCAGACTCTTTCTCCCTCAGTAACTGCTTAATTATTTTTTACAATTTGGCGCAGCTCCACCTAGAAGGGATTTAAAGAATCCATGTCCCTGCTCCTCACTTTTCCTGGGATGGGGACCACCACGGATGGATGCCACCACCCACTCCAAGGACATTTGGGGAGATGATTTTACCTCCGTGGGTTTGACTAGAAACCCCAGGCTTGCTCCAGAAAACTTTTCCAAGCAACATTTCGTGGAAACTGGTACATTGCTACCAAAAAAGCCAAAAAAAAAAAAAAAAAAATCTGGTTTTGCCGGAGTGACATTTTCTGACCCAAGAAAACATCCCCTCAAAAAAAAAGCTTCCCAACCACTCTGCTGGGAATGTGCTCTTTGCCATCAGTCCCCAAGGCTGGAGCGCCGGGGTGTTGAAATGTTACTACAGCCCTGGAAACTGTGAGTCAGCTTGTCCCCACCCACAGCAGATACTCGTGGGAAGGGCCTTGAAAAGCCTGGAAACTCAGCAGCTCCTGCCTCGCGGAGTTTCCATTAACCCGTTCACTTTAATTCCTGCTGAAACGCAGGATTGGCCGAATTAATGTTGGATTTTGCCTCTTTTTTTTTTCTCCTCCCTGCCTGTGATGAATTTTTGGAGGATGTTGGATTTCAGTCCGTCCCTGAGCGATGTGGCCGCTGTGGCCCCAGTTCACCCCCCAGCCCCGAGCCCCAGGGGCAGCAGATGCAGCCTGGCCGCGGAGCCGGTGCGGTTTGGAAAGGGTCGATGGATCCCACGGGGATCCCACTCGGAGGAAAGGTGCCAGAGAAAATCCGGCCACTGGGCTGGGATGGAAATGCTCCCACCTGGGCGTTCCCTGGCCAGGCAGAGGGTCCTGCACTGATGTCCCAGGTTCTCCGTGGGGTTGTCACACATTGGGACAGGGCTGGGGGTGATGCTGCACCCCTGCTCTGGAGCTGGGAATGTTCCAGGGCGTAAAGGGGCTCCAGGAGAGCTGGAGAGGGACTGGGGACAAGGGATGGAGGGACAGGACACAGGCAGGGATGGATGGGAGATTGGGAATCAGGAATTGTTCCCTGTGAGGGTGTTGAGGCCCTGGCACAGGGTGCCCAGAGGAGCTGTGGCTGCCCCTGGATCCCTGGAATGCCCAAGGCCAGGTTGGACATTGGGGCTTGGAGCAGCCTGGGACAGTGGGAGGTGTCCCTGCCATGGCACTGGATGGGATTTAATGTCCCAACCCAAACCATTCCAGGATTTTATGCCCCAGGGGAGTTGGCAAAGCGTGGTTACATCCAGGGAAGGGTTTTGCCAAGCAGCTCCTCCAGGATGGGGGCGCAGGCTGAGGTGCTGAGCTGAGATCCCACCTCTGCACGAAGGGTTTCAAGATGCCAGGGAGGTCTGGGAGTGTGGAGCCCAGCAGCTGGGAAATTCTCCGTGGAGAAAAACTCTTCAAACGTAATTTTATTTATTTTTTTTTTAATACTTTGGATTTATCAAAATGCCTCATTCTGATTTTAGCTTTTTCCATTTTGAAGAGGGTCCAAGGTCCTATCACAGTGTGTTACCACACAGGGTATAACATTTGCAAGAGTAAAATGAAAAGTCAGTTTGAACTGGAAAATCGTGGCAATGTCATGAAAACAAAGGAAACGGGACATTCTGATGTTGTCAAAACCTTTTTTCTCTGGTTCCTTTCAAAATCAGCTTCCAGCAAAACCAGCAGGATTTTATGAGGCATTTTAGTTTTTGGCAGAGCCCCTGGCTGTGGCGCAGCAGGTTCCTGGTGGTTTCTCTGCTTGGGCTCAGACACTCCGAGCCCCCATTCCTGGGGGGAGAAGGGGCTGCAATGTGACCCCCAGCCCTCCCCACCTCTTGGGGGTCCCCATCTGCCCCCCCATTTTCAAGGCATTAAAATAACCTACCAGCTGACCTCTTAGATAATTTAAGTGTCAATTATTCCTTTTGTGTTTTAACCCCTGCATTCTTCTTTTTGACCAGGAATGTATCAAAAAGTCGAGATAAAAAAAAAAAAGAAAAAAAAGGCAGAAAATGATGATATTAATTTTCCTTACTGATCACCTGGAGTGCCACAGTCAGAGTTTGGGCTCTATCAATGCCTTTGAGGGTGTAGGCAATGGCAGGGTTGGTCCCTGTCCCCCTTTTTTTCCCCATCCCAGCTGCAGTTTGGCTTTGGGAAGAGGTTGGTGTCCTCCTGGCCACCCACGGTCCTCTTGGACCCAGGAGGATTTGGCTTTCTGTCCTACCTGGGAGATCCATGTCAGATAACACTGGCAGCCTCTCAAAAGCTTCTCTCCAGCTTCCCTGCCAAGACCTATAGGATGTGTTCCAGAGCATCTCCCAGGAATGTTTGTTATTATGACAGGCAAAAAAAAAAAAAAAAGGGAGTTTAAAAAAAAGAAAAAAAAAAAAAAAAAGCAGTGAAAGAGCACATTGCCGTTAATGACTAGAAATCCTTTAATAACCAACATTACTATAAATTATATGTGCATTGTGACAGGCACAATCGAGGGCTCTGTTCCTGCTACCCACGTCGGGGCGGGAACAATGTGCTGTTGTTGCAGGAGCTGGGATGGATGGCATTCCGGTGGAACTGGGGCTGCTCCTGCATACCTGTGCCCGTGGAGATGCTCGGCTGCTCCAGATCCCATGAAAGCCCCATTGTTCCTCCTGCCATTTTGCACACTCCATGATTACAGAGCGTTGGATGAGCGGTGAGACGGCGCTTGGTGGAATAATGACCTATTCTTAGCTCGAGCAGCGCTATATTTAAGGTTTATATGTATTTAAATGTTGGTAATTGCACATGCGGGGCATATTGTAATTTGGGTGACAGCTTGGAAGGACAGTGTTGGAAAGAAAAGCATCAGCTGCGTTTGGGGAGGTGAATCCCGGGGTCACGCAGGGCAGCGTGATCCGTGAGGATTTTAAACAAGGGTTGGAACATCTCTGGAGCAGCCTCAGGATGGGCAGGATCCTGCCAGGGTTGGAGATCCATCCCTGGCAGTGCCCAAGGCCAGGTTGGACAGGGCTTGGAGCAGCCTGGGACAGTGGAAGGTGTCCCTGTCCATGGTAAGGGGTGAAACCAAATGGGCTTTAAGGTCCTTTCCAACCCAAACCATTCCATGATTCCACAAGATCCAGGAAATCCCAGTTTCTACTTCCATGTCTGAAGCTGAATTTTTTTTTATGTTTTATTTTATTTTATTTGCAGCCCTTTTGTGCCTTTTCACTGTGAAGAAAAGGGCATTTCACTCCCACAGCTGGGTGTTGTGTGACTTCAGTCCAAAGGTGTGAAATGTGGCTGAGAGCTGAGCAGTGTCAGAGGCAGCAAGGCCCCCACAAGTTTTATATAAGTTTTTGATATTTTTTAATCAGGCAAGCTGCACATTTCCTAAACCCCACCCCAAAATGGCAGGGGAAAAGGAGCTTTACCCCTGATCCTACAGGTCAGAAGGGGCAGAAGTGACCCCAAAATCAAAAGATCTGTTTACATTCTGTGTTTATATTGGTGCAAACATTGGTGGCACTCGCCTATAGATTTTAAATTGAGCATTTGAAGTTACACTGATTAGGTTTGCTGGAAGGAAAAGAAATGGCAGTCTTCATCCAGTAGATTTAAATTTACGTTCTTGGGTGGATTAGGGCAGGTTTGGGGAAATGTAGACAGAAATTTGGGCGGAAGCCTTCAGGTATGGAAAAAGCCACCCAAAAGATTCCAAGAGAAAAACTACAAACATTCAGGTTGCCCACTATCTGTTGGCAGAAATAATTTCATTGGTTTGGTTTTGAGTGTTTTTCCTTTAACTGATCAACTGCTGGGGGATTAATAGCCCAGATTAATTGTCGCTCATTAGCGAAGTCTTCAGGCTGACCCCAAGCTTTTCCTCCAGCAGCTTCCCACCGATCCACCCCAGGCTGGGAGAAACTTCCCCGCATCCCTGGGGATGGAGCGGGGATGGGCAAAGCCGTCCTGCTCCGAACCCCCGGATCTCCGGTGCGGAGCGTGCGGCGGGAACGGCTATTTTAGAGGAATTCATTTATTTATCCCATTTTCGGGGAAGGGCTGTTTGGGATGCGTCCCAGCCAAGGGCGCCGCTCCCCATGGGCGCTCCATCGCTGTGACCGCGTGGGGCGGGACACGAGGCCGCCGCTCCCCGCGCTGCTGCGGGTGGCCGCGGGTCTCTCCCCGTCGCCCCGTTCCCCCGGTTCCCGTTGCCGCTGCCGTTCCCCGGCCCCGCGGTGGCGGCGGCGGGCGCAGGGACCGCGCGGCGCCGGGGCCGCCGTTCATTCACGGCCACGCCGCGGTGGGAGCGGGGCGGGGCGCGCGCCGCGCGCCGGCCAATGGGAGGCGGCGGCTCCGCGCGTCACGCGGCCGCCGACCAATGGCAGCGCGCCGGGCCTGAACTTTTGCCACGGCGGACAAGTTGATACATCGCGGGGGCGTGTCCGGCGCGCGGCCCGCGGCGGGGGGGGGGGGGCGCGTTAACCCCCGCGCTGCCGTGACCCACTTTCACAGCGCCCCGCTCGCCCCCCGCCACCCCCCAGCCCCGGCCCGCTCCGCCGCTCCCCGCGGGAGGATCCCCCCCCCCGCTCCGCGATCCCTCCCGCCGGCCCCGCGCGGCCCAGCGCTGCCGGCGGGCGGGCGGGAGCGGCGGGGCGCGGGGCGCTTTAAGCGCTCGGAAACCCGAGCCGGTGTTTGCGCAAGGGCCGGTGCCGCGCGGAGCCGCCGGAGTGTCTAGACTGGCACATGATGGGCGGCAGCCAATGGCGGCGCCGCTCGCGAGGGGCCCCGCGCGCGCGCCCCGGCCACACAAAAGCCGGCGAGGGGCGGGCGGGCGCGAGCGGGCGGCGGCGGCGGCCCCGGGAGCCGCGCACGGACCCGCCGGACCGGGGCCGCGCCCTGCGATGCGGACAAGGGACGCGCTGACAACCGGCCTGCGCTGCGGGCTCTGCTGCTGCTGCTGCTTCGTCTTTCTGATTTAATATTTTTTTCTCCTTTTTTTTTTTTTTTCTTTAATTTTTTTCTTCTTTTTTTTTTTTAATACTATTTTTGGCTGAAGGGATCCGACGCCTCCGAGCGGCCCCCGGCGCCGGTTCATCCCGCCGGGCAGCACCCCCCGCGCCGGGCGCGCTTCTCCGCTCCTCCCCACCTTGTATGGTGGAGCGGCCGCGGGGCGCAGCCGAGCGCTGCCCCGGGCTCCCTCCGGCCCTCGCCCCCGCCGCTCCCCGCCCGGCCCCGCGTTGGCAGCCGATGTAGGGCACGGCGCGGCGCGCCCGAGCCCCAGCGCCGCCACGGGAGCGGCCCCCGCGGCGCCGTCTATGCCCGCGCCGCCCCGCCGCCCCCCCCATGGTGCGGCCCCGCCGCGGGCCGTCGGAGATCCGCTGGGCAGCAGCGCCGCGGGGAGTCCGGGCTGCTCCGGGGCTGCGATGAGATAGAGCCGGCGGCGGAGCGAGGAGCCCCGCGGAGGAGGGCGGGGGGCGGCCGAGAGCGACGCGACCCCCCGGCCGCCCGCGGGTCGTATGTTCAGGTCCAAACGCTCAGGGCTGGTGCGGCGACTTTGGAGGAGCCGCGTCATTCCGGACAGGGACGGCGGAGATGGGAGCGCCAGGAGCGGCCACGACCTCGGAGCCACCGGCAGCTGCAAGATCGCGGAGAAAAGCCCCTCGCTGGAGCTCCGCGCGGTAGCGCGCAGCCTGCTGCTGCGGGAGGCGGAGGAGCGGGGCGAGGCGGCGCCGCGCGGGGACCCCATGGCGGAGCGGCGCGGGGCCCGGCTCCGCGCCCCCGGCTCCGCGCCGGAGAGCGACGGCCGGACCGTGACCTGCTGCCTCTTCTCGGAGCGGGAGCCGGGCGGACCCCAGCCTCCCCCCGCCGCCGCCCCCGGCCCCGACGGCGCGACCGACGGCGGCTCCCCGGAGCGGCGGGGCCGGGAGGCGCGGGCGCGGCTGCTGCTGCTGGAGCAGGAGCTGAAGGCCGTCACCTACTCGCTGCTGAAGCGGCTGAAGGAGCGCTCGCTGGACAGCCTGCTGGAGGCGGTGGAGTCCCGCGGGGGGATGCCCGGCGGCTGCGTCCTGGTGGCCCGCACCGAGGTGCGCCTGGGGGGCCTGGCGGCACCCCCGCACCTCCTCCTGGGCAAGCTGTTCCGCTGGCCCGACCTGCAGCACCCCGCCGAGCTGAAACCCCTCTGCGAGTGCCAGAGCTTCGGCGTCGCCGACGGACCCACGGTCTGCTGCAACCCCTACCACTTCAGCCGCCTCTGTGGGCCAGGTGAGCGGCGGCGAGTTGGGTCCGCCCCCCCCCCCCCGTCACCCCCGCCACAAACACCCTCCGGTTTGGGGGTTCGGGATTTCTGAGCCCTTCCTGGGTCTATCCGAACCCTCGTGGGCAGCGCTGCCCCGGCCCCGCGGCGTTGCGGGGATGCCCGGGGTGCAGGACGTGCTTGCTCCGGGGTCCCCTCCGGGCATTCCCCCTCTCTTGGAACCAGCGGTTCCGTTTGCGCGTTAAAAGCCCTTTCTCTTTATTGTTGGATTTTTTTTTTTTCCCTTCCCGCGGAGTTTCCCCGCTCTCCGGGAGCCGGAGGGGCGATAATCGGTGGCTCCATCCCGCTGGCGCCAGCCTGGCTCGCTCGTATCGGAGCCGGGCGGTCACCGCCGCCGGCTTAAAGCCGCAGGCGCTTCGGGGGGGTTGCGGGGATGTCCCCGCCGCGGGGATCCCCGGACCCGCGGGGG
Source organism: Hirundo rustica (assembly GCF_015227805.2). Classification (NCBI taxonomy): domain Eukaryota; kingdom Metazoa; phylum Chordata; class Aves; order Passeriformes; family Hirundinidae; genus Hirundo; species Hirundo rustica. The sequence continues at coordinate 18,713,353 of NC_053462.1, forward strand.
CATCCGGGGCTCCTGCATTTCTCAGGGGATTCTCATATTTTTTTTGTTTTTTTGGGTTGTTTTTTTTTTTTTTTTTTTTGCCGTGGGCAGAGGTGGTGAGCGTTTTCAAGGCATGGGTTTGGTCTTCTCGAGGGTTTCTTGTTTCTTTCCGCAATACTCGGTCGTGTGTCCATGTCGGCGGGGAGTAGTTAGGTGGAGCAGAGACACGTTGGAGTCTGAGGGGCAGAAATCGAAATGATATTTAACTGGCTGTACAAAAAATGTAATGGAACTGGACAGCTGGATTCCCACTGCCAGAGGGCAGGGGGAGATGGGATATTGGGAAGAAATCTTTCCCTGTGAGGGGGGGCAGGCCCTGGCACAGGGTGCCCAGAGGAGCTGTGGCTGCCCCTGGATCCCTGGAAGTGTCCAAGGCCAGGCTGGACAGGGCTTGGAGCACTCTGGGATAGTGGAAGGTGTCCCTGCCCATGGCAGGGGGTGAACGAGATGATTTTTAAGGTCCTTTCCAACCCAAACCGTCCTGTGATTCCATGCTGACTGTCCCTTTTTTTGGCAAGAACTTCGATTTTATTATTTCTTTTGCAATCTGGGTTCCTGCCTCGCTTTGCATCACTTCTTTCAAAGAAACTTCTCTTCTGGGCGTGCTTCTCCCGAAGGTCGCTAGAGGCTGGAGGCAGCTTTTTTTTTTTTTTTTAATTCCAGTTGGAGTTGAGCTGCGCTTTCAGGAACGGGGCATTTATTTTAGAAACGGGAGAAGTTTCCCAGCCTCTTTCCTGCAGCCGTGGTGGTTTTCCCAGCAGCGAGCGGCTGCCAGCCCTGTGCTGGGAGTAGTAGAAAGCAGAGCTGTTATCAAGTGGCTCCTTATCACTTTGATAACGGGTGACTGTGCCAGGACCCCACCCGCGCCGGCTGGGCGCTGGTAACAGGAGCCAAGAGAAGGCCTTGATGCCCTTTTTCACGGGTGGCTCCCCGCAGGGATCATCCTCTTGGTGTTTCCCACCCAGTTTGCTGAGGGGTGTGAAAGTTCTGGGGTGCTTCCAGCGAGCTCCTGGTGACGGCAGGTCTGGCTGTTACATCCACATGGGGACATCAGCACCTTTATTTTTATTTTTTTGGGCAGGATTTATAGGCAGCCTGTTAGAAGAGCACTCTTAGGGGAAATGAGAAAGCTTTTCTGAGGAGCAAGAGATGACCCCAGAGCCTTCACACGGGGGATGCTGAGGTTTTTTTTGCTGAGCTCAGCCAGGCTGAGCTGCAGTCACTGGCTGAGTGCTCTCAGGTGCAGGTGGAAGCTGAGGAGCATTCCTGTGTCTCCCTGCTCTGCTGGACTTCACAGTAAAATTTCTCACTGAAGTCGGTGCCTGCTCAGTGCTGATGCCTTGAAACGGCCCAGCTGCCTGCACACTCAGTTTTGGCAAGCTACAATTCAAGAAACGTCCCTGTCATGTTATGGAAGGGGAGAAGAAACCCCTCTAATCGGAGCTGGAGTTGATGAAGGACCCTCATCAGCCTCCCCTGTGGTCTGGACCCTTCCAAGAACAGCGAGAGCTGGTTGAATGACCTGATTCAGCAAAGCACCTCAGAGGACCTGCTGAACTAGGAGCACATGACTGCTCAGTCCTGCTGCTTAAAGCCGAGCTCAGGAGCTTTGTGGGGTGGATTTGGGGTGAGGGGGGTCACAGTGGTCTCTGCTCCTGAGCAGCTTCTGTGCCCAGGCCTTTTGGGACGGACCAAAGTCTCTTGGATGGCTTGGTGACTGAAGCCAGCCTGGCTCTGGTGCCAGCCCTGAGGGTCAAGAGGAGGCCCAATCCTTCTTTTCAGTACATGTTTGGGGAGCACTTGCTAAGCCCTGTGCATTGGAAGGTCGTCTCCCAACGCTGATGATGGAAATGTGGTTCCTGGGGAGCAGTTTGATGTTTTGTGTGACTCAGTCTGTGTGTCCAGGCACAGATATGGAGCAGAGGGGTGCGAGCATTTTCAGTAGCAAAGCCCACTTTGAAAGTTCAAGGTGGAACCTCCATTCTTCAAAAATTAGGGAAACCTGGGCCTTCAAGTTGCTTCCAAACGTTTTGTTTTCCACTGGGTGTTTATAACCTTGGGAGAGTTCCTGCCCCAAAAGAGAAAGGGAGAGGGTTTCTCAATAAACCGAACACAGCACTAACCTGAAATTTTGTTTTTCCAGAGTCTCCACCACCTCCCTACTCTCGGCTGTCTCCTAATGATGAGCAAAAGCCACTGGGTACGTGTTTTGTCTCTTTTGATCTCCGGGGAACTCTTTCATGGTGCAGCCTCGGTGCTGTTTCTGAGACAGCCCTACCTTGGCACGTCAGGCAAAAGCCAACAAGTCGGCGTTTTATGGCTGCTCATTATTTCTGAGCAAGCATCAGCTGATGGGTTTTAAGAAGTAAATGGATGCCAGTTTATCCTACCAAATTACCGTGTAGACACATGCATATTTTCCAAAATAATACGAAGCTCTATTTTTAATGAAGGCGTAATGAAAGGTTACCAGACGTCATGTTTTGTCTGCGTGTGTAATCTGCGGGAGTGGGAGCTCCTGGGTGCCATTTCCATAAAGGCCTGGCTGTGCTGCTCCCTGCAGGAACCAGCTGTTACCCTCCCTCTGCTCCTTGCAGAGCGATGGAAACTCTGAAAACCCGGGCGCTGTCATTTCTGAGTGGGGTGTCACTTTTCCTGGGGAATTCCAAAAGGTTTTCCAGACAAAGCTGGTGGGAGCAGCTTTGGGGTGGGTCGGCTGGCTGTGTGCAGGGTGCTGGGGAGCCTGGCGGCCTTGGATGCTGCTCCTGTGTGCTGCACGTTGGCCTGGAGATGTTCTGGCCTGGCATCGCTGCATCCTCACCGTCCTTTCTCAGCCCTGCTTCTTTCTCAGTTAAATGGGAAGCAAAAACACAGGAGGGAAGGGAGGAATCCCTCATCCCTCATGGATTTCTTGCTGGGATCGGTGCAGCTGGGGGGTTTCTCCCTTTTTCCCATGGTCAGTGATTTACTGGGGTTAATGACCATGGGGAGCTGCTGTTGCTCCCATGGGGCAGGGACAGGGAGGAGACAGATGGGGTTAGGAGGGGACAGCAGTGTCCCACCCAGCCAAAGGCGAGTCCCTGCCCTGCTCAGCCATGTGTGCACCCTGTGCCTGCCACAGGGCTGTGACCACAGCAGCCTGCAAGGCCAAGTTGGCTGCTGGTGGCTTTTTTTTTTTTCTTTTTTTCTTTTTTTTTTTTGGTTAGGTTTGGGGGCAAAAAAAAAAAAAAAAAAAAAGGAGCTGTCCCTCCCTGCACTCCCCCTTCCAAGTTAATTCCCTCTAGAAACTGCTTGTGCTGCAGGGAGAGATGATAGTGGGCAACACGTGACTTTATTAAAACAACAGCCAGGGGTTGAAATTTGCTTCACTGGCTTGTTTGATTGGAAAAATAATAGTTAATCTGTGAGCAAACAGTTGAGCACTTAATTAGAGGGGTGTAAGCAAGAGAGAATAACAAAGACTCTTAACTTGTTAAAACAAAGTTTCCTTCGCTTCAGCAAAGAGGAAGGAAGGAAGCAAGAATAAACAGCTTCAAGAATTTTAATGGTGATAATTAAGTATAGTAACTCTGACTTGTTTAGAGGCTTAATGTAACTTTATCCAGTAAGCACCAAGTTCCTACTTGTTTGATCAACTTAACTGGAGTTATTTTTGTGGTCGAGGCAGTTCAAACTTTGCATTTGCGTGGTGGAGCTACAAAGTTAATCGCTGCTTTCTGGCTCCATGGGGAGTTTCTCTCGGGGAGGTGGTGGGAAGCCGAGCAGCCACGGGTGCTCACGTAGCGCTGGCAAACGCAGCAGGACTAAAAGTGCTTTTTTCTTTTTTCCTTTTTTTTTTTAACCCCCCCCCAGATCTATCGGATTCCACGTTGTCTTACACTGAAACAGAGGCTACAAACTCTCCCAACGTGACGCCCGGAGATTTCTCAGGTTGGCAGCTGTTGGTGCCTTCCCACGCTGGGGGTCCGCGCCGGGCGCTGGTGGTGGGGCAGGGCAGCAGGAGGGGACGGGGTGGGGTCCTGCTCCTGCTCTCGGTTCCTGCGCTGGGCGTGAAGAGAAGGACAAAAAGAGCAGGTATTGGAGCTGGTTTTTCAGAGGACTCTGTCGTGATGCTGTTTGCGGGGCGAGCAGGGAGGTTTGGGCGGTGGCGCAGGGCCACGCGTGTCCCGTGTGGAGGCCACCGGGACCCAGCCCAGGCCGTGGCTGCTGTGGGGCTCTGGGCCCTCCCCATTCCCGTGGCAGGGGCAGCGAGGCCGTCCCAGTGCTGCTTTGTGCCGGTTCCTGCCGGGTCCGTCGGGCTGGTGTTACCTGCTGGGCCCCGGCCCCGGGCTGCAACCCCTGCTTTCTGAGCAGGCTCCCAGCCACGGAGCCATTGAAGATCCCGAACAAAGCTCGGCTTAATTAGGTCCTGGTTTTGGCTCTGCCACACCCTGCAACCTTTCATTCACTTAATGGGGCTCTGCAAGGCCTGGGGTGGTTTTACCTGACAGCAGGTAGAGCTGGGGCCCTGGCTGTGGTGTCTTTTCCACATCTTTCTCCTCGGTGTCTCATCCCGGGCTTGGGGCTGGCTGTGTGTGGGGCAGGAGGGGCCTGGCTATGGGACCAGGTTTAATTTCTTTGCCTGGTTCGTGGTCTGAGAACCAGGATGAAGGCAGACAAAACTGGGTTTTGGTGGAGCCCCACGTGCCTCCTTGTGGGGCTTGGACACCTCTAAGCCTCACTGCTGGGTTGCTGAGCGCATGGATGGGATCTGCTGTTCCTTGAGGGAATGCTGTGGGTCAAGGGAGATGGTGGAGGTGACCTTTGGGGTAATGGTCCCTTGGTCATGGAGTTTCTTTTCATTTTCTATCCTTGCCAGGGTTCATGCTCAGTTTGGTGAGAGGTTTGGTGAGACTTGGGCATTCCTCGGGATGTTTAGGCCAACCCCAGAGGGTGTTGAAGCAGCACAGGGTCTGCATCGTGGCACAGTGGCACGTTTCCCTCTGGGGGTTTTCCCTTCTCCTTGTTCTTTCAGGTGCCCCTGTGGTGGCCAACTGGCCCAGGGGCTTTTGTTGTGCTGCCAGGTGTCCAGAGCAGGAGAACAATTGATAGCTGGACTGGGATCATTCAGCCTTGTACTTTAATAAATATGTGTTTGCAATTCCTGACAAATATTCCTGGGGCTGGATGCACGTCCCTAAAGCTTCCCCCGTGCCCATGGCTTTTGTTGTAACTCGATAATTGGCATTAATTACAGCAGCCAGGTTGGAAAAGCGGGGTTCCTGGGGATGTAATGGTTTAGCTTCTCTCATGGCTCAGTCTTTACGGGACATCTGGTGGGTTTGCTGGAAGAGAAGAGAGATTTTTAACTTTTCCTTGAACAATATAATGATAACATGTGACCGAGATTGTGCTGAAACCGGATCCCTCCTCTCCCCCTGCGCCGTTTCCAATGGTGTAACTTTTAATAAGAGTCTGGGGCTGGGTGATTTATTTTTCCCCAGTGCTCACGATTGCTGAAAGAGGATAAGAGCCCTGCTGAAGTTAACCCATACATGTCATCGCGGGGAAGTACAAGGGAAAAACCCACTTAGGCTCCAGCCTACCTGCCACATTTTGGTTTGTTTATTCTCCATTTCAACTCATTTAATGGCTTTGCTTGAAGTGTAGGTCTGTGGGAGTGATGCACAAAGCACAGGGTCCTCCCTGCCTCCTCTTGCGTTCCGAGGGAGCTCAGTGTGCATTTAACTCGTCTTCCAGAAATATGTACATTTTGGGTCTAGCACCAAGCCACTGCTATTTATTGGTCCAGCTTTGATCATCAAAAAGGCTTTTCCTACTAAAACCACAAAATCCAATTTTGTGTAACAAAGAGAACCATTCTTCTCCTGTTGCTCCTTTACTTGATGAACTTGTAAACAGGAGGTTTTAGCATGAAGGCAAGAGATGATCTCTGTCATATGTGTAAATTTAAAAAAAAACAAACAAACCCTCTTTTTGAAGCAGAACCTTTCATGGCTGTAATATTGGTCTTAAAAAGAGGGAAAGTCTTCAGTGGAGCAGCAGGCTCACTGTAAAGTTCAGAGGAGCAGTCAGTGCTAACTGGAAGCACAAGTCGTGGATGGTTGGGTGGATATGACCTGGATCCATGGATGATGCCCCAGAGCCCTCTTCATCTCGTGCTCAAAGCATCTGTGTCTTGGAACAAAGTTGTTTGTCCAAGGATCAGCGTCCAGCCACAGCTTTTCCCTTGGAATGGGGATGCTCCTGTTTTCCCAGTGAGGTGCAATGGCCCGGGGAGATCTGGGTTGGTGGGAAAAGGCGCTTGGAGATCTCTGACCCCGAAGTTTCCTCCTCCTGAGCTCGAGCTTTGAGCTGACAAGAGGGGCTCCATCTTTTCCTCCTTAGATTCATTTCTGCTCTTTGGGGAGAGTTATATTTTAAACCCAGGTGGTTGCCCGGCCTGGGCTGAGTCTCGTCTGTCCCCCGGGAGCCGGCGGAGCCTTGGCCAGTCCTGGCGTCACCGCGGCTCCCAGCCGGAGCTGGGGAAATACCAGGGAAAGGGCAAAATCCAGCGAGGCAGGAACAAAAGCTCAGCCTCGTGACTCATAATTGGTGGAACATTTGTAGTAATTTTTTTTTTTTCCCTTCCCCTCAGACTTGGCTCCTCCAGCACATGCCAAGAAGCTGCTGTACCCGTTAGACTTGCCAGGCGTGTGGAGGGCTGAGCGGGGAGCTGGGCTGGGCTGGGGTGGTGGGGACGTGCTGGAGCAGCTGCCGTGGCCTTTGGGATTGCCTGCCTTCCTCTGAAGCCCACGGGGCTCTCCCTCACAGCCACAAAGGGAAGGACCTTTTCTTAAACCCCATGGAATAGCCCCATTCCTGTTGGAAAAGCCTCATGGGGAGCGTTGAGCAAAGTTCTTGTGGTGGCTTTGAGTTCTGGAGGTGCTGAGGGGAGGCCAGGTAGGAGGGCAAAAGGTGGCCTTGCACCTGTAGGTCTCTGTGCTGACTTGACCATCCCCAGGGAAGATGCTTGTTTATTCTTTTCCAAAAATAGTTGTGTTTTGGTGTTTTTTAAACTTCAAAATCACTTCCCGTGTACTTAAAACTCTGAGGGTTTCAGCTCTGGTGAACCTGTGTGTGGCTGAAAACGTGCATCCTAAAGAAGAGATGTTGAACTGGTGGTTTGTTGGAGGAGGGATGAATTCCTGTCCATGCTCCAAAGCAGCAGGGAGGTGTTTTCCACCTGGAAGTGGAAGCTCAGGCAGGAGTTTATTCCCAGCAGCTCTGCTGATGTCCAGAAGGTGCTGGGCCCCATGTGGAGATCAGCTCTGCTTGGTGACTGATGATGGTGGAGGAAAGCTGGGAATTAACAGAGAGAAGAGACACAGACTGAATGGGCTGGAGCTTGTTTAAATTATTTCTGATTTAATGTTTTTTTTAAGGCCTGGGAGGATGGGGAAGTTTTTACAGGGCAGTGATGGGCTGGGATTTGGGGAGCAGAGTCCCTGTGCCACCAAAGGAAGGAAGAAGGCAGAAGCATCCATCCCAGCTGGTGACTCAGCCCTGCTGAGGCAATGCCACGGCTCCAGGCGAGGGCCAGAGGGCTTTTTCTGCTCCCAGCAACATTTAGGATGAACTTAAGGAAGCATATTTTAAAACCCACTGAATGGAGAAAGTGAACGTCTCCCTTCCTCTCCCCCCAGAAATAACAGGCTGCAGGATTTATGCTAACAAGGAAATTTATGAAGATATCCTGTGTGTTAGGAGTAGGAAAAAAAAAAAAAACCAACCCATTAAATCTGTCAGGCGGATGTGTGTGGCAACTGGGCAAACATTGCCCTTTCCGGGCTGGGGGAGAGATTCTGGAATTACCTGTTAATAGAAAAAAAAAGGGTTATTTTTCTCATTAATAGGGCAGCAGTTTCTTCTGGGGGGAAATGTTGGGTTTTGAGGATAGACTCTGGCTTTGCCGTGTCTCAGTGCCAGCTCTGGGCTGGGTCTGACCCAGCACCACCCTGGAGCCTTTTCATCCCTTCTTGCCCCTCTCCTGCAGAAACAAACCCTTTAGAAAAAGACAGGGCATATCTGTGCGTCCAGTTTAATCACAGACAGATGTTTGTTTGGGCCAGTAATGGTTTTGGTTTTTTTTTTCCTTTTGTGTTTAACTGTAGCTTTGCTGGCTTCTCTTCCCCCGTGCAGTCTAGAACAATCAGGGTTTGGCTAAAACCTCTCCTGGTCGGAGGAATGAGCCTGTTGCCAAGAGCTACTTCTTTGATGCAAAAAAATACATCCTGGAGGTGCTTTGTCAGATGTTTTTATATTAAACAGTTTTCCTCCATAGTTTCAGTTTGCCAACGGGAAATAAAGTGCATCTATTTTCCAGTGTGCCTCAGAGAGGAATTCTTTTGCTGGCTTTTCCCACGTGGCTGTGGATGGCCAGGGATGCAGGAATCCCCATGGGAGAGATTCAGAGCAGCACCCTGCCCTCCCTGGGGGTTTGCAGCTTCTGGCCCTGCCTGGGGCTGACATCAAAGGCAGCTTCTCCAACTGTGGGGTGAATCATGGATTAATCCCTGGAAGGGAAGGTGGGGAAGCTGTGGGAGCCCATCCCTGGGCTTTCAGTGCTGTCCCTTTCACAGAGGCGCAGGTGTGCTCCTTTATTATGTGTAAAGATCTCTTTCTGGGGCGGTGATAACCCCACTGGAGCTTTATCAGTGGCTTTGTGGAGGGCAGTGAGTTTTTCCACATCCCTTTTGTGCTTTGCCAGGGTGGGGGGCTCAGGGGGGGCAGCTCCTGGAGTCCTGGAGCCATTCCCTTGGAGCAGGAGGTGAAGGGATCATTGATCCCACGGCCAGGTGGGCTCCTCGTTGTGTCCAAATCCTGCTGGTAGCAGTGCTTCATCCGTGATCAGAGTAACCCAGCAGAGAGGATTCCACCTGGGAAAATCGTAAGCAGATGAAGTTGTTCACAGCACTGAGCAAGCAGCAATTTAAGAAATGTGGTTTTTTAAACTTTGACTTGCCAATGGAAGAGAAGCACCCTAGATCTAGGCTGGAGGGAGATGTTTCCTCCACCTGGTTGTTTTTCCATTCAAACCCTGTGGGATAACTCCTGCTGGGCCACCAAACCAAGAGCACTGAGCTGTACCTGAGCAGAGCTTTGGTGGCTGTAGCCCTTCATGGTGGCACCTGTAGCCCATGTCCCGTGGGGAGAGGTGCCTGTGGCTCCATCCCTGCAGAGCAGGAGGCTCTGGGAGGAGGATTGAGCTCTGGTAGTGGCTGTGCAGATGTAGAGGTGCTTCTAAAGCCAGAGACAGCTGTTGGTATAAAATACCCCATGGGTTTTATGCAGGGCTTTTGGTCTTGGGATTAGCACAGAGCTCAGCCAGGGCACTGATGTGGGATGGGGAAATTAATTTAGTGAAGGCTGAGGGGCCACTGAGGAATTTCCTGGAGGTGGGAAGAGGTGGTTTGTGCTGGAGGTGTCCTGAGGAGGGACATCAAGGTTCCTCTGAGGTTTTGCAGCCTGTGCAGCAAAGAGCAGCAGCCTCCCAAAACAGTCTGACAGGAGGGCAGGTGTCGCCTGTGCTGGGAGGTGGAGAGTGTCCCTTTGTGGCTGTAACCATCCAACAGGCCACACTTAAGAAATGAGGACAATCAGAGCTGTCCCTAAAAAAAATACCTGTGCAGCTGGAGTTGGCCTTCGTTCAGAAGAAGGAAGGAAAAAATCCAAAGTGGCTGCCAGAGCCTCGGGATCATCTGCCTGGGGTGGCACAGGCTGCACGAGGGGTGGAGGAGGGTTGGTCTGGCCGTATTGGGCCTGATGCAGAGATTAAAGCTGCTGTATTTGTGTGTACACACAGCTCCCGAACTCCAAAGGAGAATTTTCCATGAGGGAGCCGGGCAGGATGGTGTCCTGAAGTGAAAGTTCCACGGGCAGTGTTTGGGGAGCAGGATTCCTTGGAGCCAAGACACTCGAGTTCTCAGTGTATTCCAGCAGAGGAGGAGGGAGTTGCTTCTTTTCTCCCTCTGTTACCTGGAACTGGGATGGATTTTCACAGCTAGCCTGGATGTTTTCAACCTAGAAGTTCTTGGAGAAAGCACAGCACCCAGATAAAACATGTTTTTGTCTGTGGTTCATGGAGTAGTTATGATGTTTGGCCTTGAATCACAGAATAATCACATCCCTCGCTTCTCCCAGCGCCTAGGCATCACTCTTTAAAAAAGGAACATCAGGAAGCAAGCAAGTTACTTAAAAGTAAATTAGTTTAATCTTTGTAGCCTAAACGTTACATTCTTGCACCCTATTAAGGGTTGGATACAACTTTCTAGGTAGTAAAAGTTCCTTTGATGTAGCTCTGGTTGTGTCCTTTAACCAGCATGGATCCAATGGATCCGGCTTTGTTTGAACTTTTCCTTTTTTTTTTTTTTTTTTTACCCTGTGCTTTGCTTTTTAGAGGGATTTGCTGAATACTGGACACAGTGTATTTATGACCTTTGAAAACGGTGAATGTTTTGAAGGAGGAATTTTGGCTTCTTATAGGGGACCCGTAGAGAGAGGCTTGTGTTCACAGTCCCAGTAATAGATTTTTTTTTTTAATATATATATATTTTTTTTTGGTGGCACTTTGATGAGTGAGAGGTGTTTATAGGCTTGATTCATAACTGAGTTACCAAGGTTTTCCACGGAAATAACTTATTAAATGTGTGGCGCTCACCGGAGCGATTGAAGTCTGGAGATTTGCTGTTCATCAAAGGCACCTCCTTTCCCGGCCTCCAAGACCTAACTCAGCATTTTACCTCTGGAGGATGCTCAGACCCAAAAGGGCTGTGTGGTGTGGGAGCTTGAGATGGCTTTTAGTAAGAAATTGAAAATTAAAAAAAGGCAAACTGGAAGGAGTGGAAGGAGGAAAAAAAAAAAAAACACCTCAGGAAAAACATCCCCGCCGTCACCGGGAGCTGCTGATGGTTAAACCTGGTTTTCTGGAACACTGCTTGTTTGTGTGGATTTTGCTCCTCTGCTCGACAGCTGAAAAGTCCATCCCTTCAGTGCTGCTGCGGGCTTTGAAGTGTCCCCAGCCCCTGGAACCACAGGTTGAGTTTCCTGGCAGAGGAGACTCGGCTCTTTGTGCTTCCCAGGAGCCTGGGAGCGGGCACGTGGGGCTGTGATCCCGGCTCTGCCCTGTGTCCTGCTGCGGGGAGTGATGGAGGAGGAGGGACACGGCCTCACTGAGGTCACACCTTGCTCCTGAGGATTTGGGTTGTGCCTGTCCCAGCTCTGCTCTGCGCCTTTCGCTTGGTTGATTCAGCAAATCCTGGTTTGGGTTGGAAGGGACCTTAAAGCTCATCCTTAAAGCCCATCCCTGCCACGGGCAGAGACACCTTCCATTATCCCAGGGTGCTCCAGCCTGGCCTTGGGCACTGCCAGGGATCCAGGGGCAGCCACAGCTTCTCTGGGAAACCTGTGCCCACCTTGTCAAAAGTCCTTCTCCAGCTTTCTTATAGCCCCAGGAAATGGGAAAAAAGCATGGGGGGAATGTTTTCCTGAGTTGTTTTTTAATTTCTTACTGCAAGCCGTCTCGAGCTCACACACCACACAGCCCTTTTGGGTCTGAGCATCCTCCAGAGAGGTAAAATGCTGAGTTAGGTCTTTTTAGCTGGGAAAAAAAGCCTCAGCCCAGGGGCAGAGTGCTGGGAGAGCAGGGATTGAGGGGAAGGCATCTCCAGCCCTGGGGTCTAGGCTTGGCGTGCTGAGGACTGTTGGATTCCTGTTTGGCTGTGGGGTTTTTTTCTGTAAGAACAAAAACATTTCACGTGGAAATGGCTGTCTTGGCTGACCTCTTGCAGGACTGCTGATGCTGACTGGTAATGGCCTTTGCAGCTCCTGGGGCTGGAGCAGGGATCAAACAGCTCTGGCAATGAAGTGCTGGACCGTGCTGCTGTCCCACCACCCCTTTCCCAGAGAAGCTTCTCCTCCAGTGAGAGGCTGGTTCCTCATCCCAGGCTTTGGATATGGGAAAATATGGGGGGAAAAAACCCACCAGCATCAGAGGATATAAACAGAATTAAACCCAAAGCGCATCTCCTTAATCAGCCCTGCACCCCAGCTTTCCCCTTCTTTTTTCTTTTCGTATTTTCCATGGTTTTGTTATTTAAATGGACAAAAGTTGCCTCTGATTCCCCGACCTGACAACCCTCACAAAATACAACCTGTCCCTGCCTCTCCACAGGGAGGGATGCAGTCTCTGGCAGGGAGCAGGCACAGGCCGGGATGCTGCTCCCTGCCCTCGGCATTTTGCCTTTCAAGTTATAAAAGCCCATGTATGAAACCTGCCAAAAAGTCAAATTCCCAACGGTGCGAGAGGGGGAGAGGCATGTGTGGAGAGTTTGTTTTGCCCTTCACAGCAGTTCTGTGTTCCTGGGGGATGCAGGAGGTCTTTGCTGAGGGTTCGAGGAGCCCACGTGCTCCTGTCCTGCAGCATCCCCCAGCCGCCCCAAGCGCAGTTCCCGGAGCAAATGCTGGGCCAAAGCCATCCTTCCCTTCCGACTGGCAATCCGTGGAAGTGCCCTCGTGTCACATTTGCTGTCCCAGCTGGACACTGGTGCTCAGCTGGACCCACTGCAGCTTGGCCACGTCCCCGCCTGGGCTCGGGAGAGCCGCCCTCCCCTCCCCTCCCTGCGCCTGTGTTCGGTTTATGGCTTTGGAGATGTTCCTCCTCCTAAGTGCTCGTAGCAGCTGAGAAGGATCAGGCTGCCCATTCCTCCAGGAGGAGCTGGAGTCCTCAAGCTGCTGCAGGGGCATCTCTTGATGCCAGGGATTCTCGGGCAGGATTTCTCGCAGTGGCTCCACGGAAGGGCGGGAGACACAACAGTGTTGTTTTTATCTGTGTATTCCACGGGCAGGAGCAGAACCCGCCAGCAGAAAGGCTATTTTTCAGCTCTTTCCATTTATTAAGGTCTCATTTGCTAAGATTTTTCCATGAGAGAAGCCAAAGAATGTTAAAGACTCTTAAAAATAAAAAAGTGCCAGCTGCTTTGTGCTTTCACACCCAGGGATGCAAAGTCCCGTTGTCTGTTTGCTCGGGGAACAAAGGTACCTGCAGCCCTGCGTGGTGGTGGGTAAGGCCCTGGCACAGGCTGCCCAGAGAAATTGTGGCTGCCCCATCCCCGGAAGTGTTGGATTGGAGCAGCCTGGTCCCATGGAAGGTGGGATGAGATGAGCTTTCCGGCCCTTCCAGCCCAACCCATCCTGTTTCTCTGATAAGCCTGAGCTGTCTTTGGATTTCTCCCACCGGTGTGCGGAGGCTCCCGCAGGGATGGACGTGCCGTGCAGAGGACATCCCTTTTCTTCCCTTCCCTCCCTTTCTTTTCCCCTCTCCTGGCTGCTCCAAAGCCTGGCCTGTTCCTGTTCCTGAGCGTGGCGCTCGCACAAGGCCCCGTTTGTGTGATGCTGCGCCGGGAAAAGCCGAGTTTGTCCACGGGGAAGAATGAGGCACTTGATTCATCCCCCCCTGCGTGAGGCTGCGGGGTCTGGGAGCATCCCTGTCCTGCTCAGGGAAGGCAAACACGGGCTGTGGTGGCTGGGAACTCCCATGGTTCTGCTTTCCCTTATTCTGGAATAAATGTTGTTCCTTTGGCTGCATCTTCCCCTCAGCTCTGTGGCAAACACAGTCCTTGTGCCCTGATTCTTTCCCTGTTTCTTTTTTTGTATTTGTTTTTCTTTGAACCTTACAGTGAGCTGAGATAAAAATGAGCTATGGGTAATTTTTTTTATTTCAGTATTCCTCTTAAAATCCAGAGAAGTCGTGACATAACCCAACAGGAGCTCTCACCTCACCTTGGAAGTGTTCAAGGCCAGGTTGGATGGAGCTCTGAGCAACCTGGTCTAGTGGGGAGCTGTCCCTGCCTGTGGAAGGGGCTGGAACAGGATGATCCTAAAGGTCTCTTCCAGCCCAAACCATTCCATGATTCCATGATCCGTCCCCTCAGAACAAGTAAAGCCTTGCCAAGTCTCGCAGCAAACAGTCGCTGGTGCTTATAAAAAGCTCAGGCTCCAAGATTAGATCTGGTTGGGTTTGTCTGGAGCAGCAGCTCGGGGTATCCAGCTGTGGAGAGAAGGAGCAGATGTGAAAATGGGCAGTTTAATGTCTCAGACCCAATCCCTCCCCTATAAATTGTATTTCTGCAGCTGCCACGGAGGGCTCGAGCTGTTCTGCCACGGCTCTGATCACTGTAAAACTGAAATCCAGCAGGTTTTGATTTTGGCCTGCTCTGGAGAACTCTTTCTGCTGGGGTTTTATGGAGCCCTGAAAACATGACACGGTTTCCAGAGGAGGCTGTGGGTGCCTGGGCTGGGTGCAGAGCAATCCTCGGGGGCAAACCCAGGGCTCAGCTTTCCTCAAGTGTCACGGAGTTGCTTTCTGAGATCTGCAAAACAAAAAAAAACAAAAAACAAAAAAAACCCAAGAAAACTTTATGAATCGACCAGGAAGCCTGTAAAAATTAGTAGTAACAAGCTCATTTCAATAGAAATGGGTTTGCTGCTCTGCTGGCTGCCAACCATTTATGAGACTGGCCGGGTGCCGGGTCCAGCGCCGCATCCCTCACCCTCCTGCTGCTGGAAGTCATTTGTGACTCCAAAAAAATAAATAACGCTATTGTGGAGCTCGTTTTATGGCTGGGGCCTGAGCTGGGTGGCAGCTCTGGGGTTCGCAGACCCTGGCTGGGGGCTCTCTGCTCCACCTCCGGTGGGTTCCCGTGGGTTTGCAGGGTGCAGGTGAGGACACGGGATGGGAGCTGCATCCGTGGCACGTTGGATCTGTTCCTGGATCTGATGCCAGGGGAAGAGCCGGGTCAGTGTGGCTGTGCCAGGTCAGGGGTGTTGCAAGGGAGCGTTGGATGCTGCTGGGTGTTGTGCCAGCAGAGGTTTAGGACGGATATTTGGGTAAATTTCTTTGCCAGAAGGGCTGTCCAGTGCCCAGGGCACTGTGGAGTCACCATCCCCAGCGGGATTTAAAAGCCATGTGGATGTGGCACCTGGGGACAAGTGGAATGGTTGGAGCTGCTGATCTTAGAGGCTTTTCCAGCCTTAACCTGGGATTGCTCCTGTCTCTGGTGGGGACATCCCAGCCTCTCCAAACCCCAGGGTGAGCCAGGTGCTGGCTTGTGTGGAGGACAGACCCCAGAACGGGCCAGGTTCTGCTTTGGCTCATCTTTAAATGCGTATTTAAATAAGGGGTTTCCAGCATGGGAATTCATCATTCCGTTCACACCGTGCCTGTTCCAGTCCTTGCACAAAGGGGTGTGTGTGCCTGAGGAGACTTCCACCCCCAGCAGAACAAGGAAATTCCTGGGACAGTACAAAGTAAGGTAAAGATCCTGTGAGCACAGGGAGCTCCTCTTCCCCCGTTGCTGAGTTGTTTGAATGGAAGGGAAATGTCAGCAGAATTGGGGTTTTTTTTAAAAAAAAAGAGTCCCTCACACTTCACAGGTTACAGACTAGGAGCACACTGGGCAGCTTCTTCATCACTGGAACAAGAAAATTGGAGTTGTTCTTTATTACCCAGTAATTACAGCCACATATTTTGAAATATCCGTGTCTTTTCCACGTTGAATCACCAGCACGGACCTTCAGAGCCGGATTGAATTCAGCTGTGCTTGAAAGGGTCGGTCATTTGAGACTCCCAGCATTCAAAGATCTTTGCAAATTAGTTTTGCTCTTGCCATGCTGAATTTGTTTGTGTAGAAAACCTCAGTGGATTTGGTATGTGGCTGTCTTTGAAGGGCTCTGCTTCAAAGGCTGCAGCTCTGGGTGTTTTATGTGCTGAGCTCCGCAGTGCCCCGAGCTCCGCTGCCTCGCTGGGAAGTGTCAGCTCGTGTTAAACCTGCAGGAAGGGAAAAGCTGAGCATGGCTTTTCAAAGCCTTCAAGGAAACTGGATGGCCCTGGGTTTATTCCTGCAGGAAACGGGTGCTGGAGCTCCACGTGTGTCATCGGTAGAGCCTCAGGAATGGTTCTCTCCATGCCCCTTCCCTGTGGGTGAGGGGGAACCTTGGGTGTGTTTTGGAGAATTAGGGATAGTTGGTCCCGGAAAATTCAGCTGAGATCTTGACAGTGAGAAGCCAAACACAGGAGATTCAGTTGGATCGTAGCTGGTATTCAAAAAAAGGTAAACAGTAACAATGATGTGAAGTTTTCCTGGTTCTTGGCTTGAAATCTATTTTCTTTTCCAAAGAAATTGAATATTGCAAGGGAAAATGGGAGAACCTGTCTCACATCCTGGACTTTGGCATGTTCAGATCAGGTCTGTCACCAAACAGGGTTTGTTGGAGTGGGGCTGGAGCCCTTTCCCCTCCAGCCTGTTGTATCCGTGCACATCCCAGCAGGCTGCACTTTGGAACTGATCGCTTTAAAATACAGAAACAGTGCAAAAGAACCATAAAATAAAAGGTGGTGATGGAAGGGCTGAAGGGCTGTCACCTCCCAGAGCCTTGGGCTGCCCCAGAGAGGGGCTCTGTGTGCCCAGAAAAAGCTGGGGAAGGTTTTTTGAGCAGCCAGTGCGTTGTCCACGTTCCCGGTGTGGGAGTGTTGGACTGCCCCAGCTGGGTGTGTGCAACAGGATCAATCCAGGTTTAAGTGAGGACAAGCCAACCAGCACCAGAGCATTGCTGGGAGCCAGCAGAGAATCCCAGCTCAGCCTGGGGCTGGGTCGCTGGCGCTGCCTTGCAGAAAGCGCTCGTTCCTCTCCTCTTCCCCCTTTTCTCCCTCTCATTGAGATTTCGACACAATATTATTTTAATCCCCATCCTCTCGCCCCTCCTCCTCCTCCCTCTGCCCTTCCCTGCAGGCTCTCTCCCCCCATGCAGGCTGCAGAGGCTCTCAATGAGAACCAGCTGCCTTCCAAAGCCGTTTCCCCTCGCAGCGGGGCCGGGCCAGGGCTGGCACCGTGCTGGTTGTGCCTGCCCGGCTCTCCCCAGCCTCCAGAGCGCTTTTCCTCCTGGCTTTGTCCTCTCTGGGTGCTGTTTGTACTCCTGGGATTTGGGGCAGGCTTTGGAGCTGGGAGCATCGCCGGTGTGCCCGTGGGGTGGGGCGCAGGGATTTGGGATGCGCCACGCGGCTTTCCCAGCTCCCAGCCGCCCCCAGCCATCCCAGCACAGCCTTGCTTGGATCAGAGGTTGTTCAAACATGGCTTCATTTGTTCCTCGGGCTCGTCCGTGGCTCAGGCTGCCTCGGTGCAGGTCCCTGGGGTGTGTGTTTGGTGTGTGTTGAGCACAGGAAGCAGCCACTGGGATTTGGAGTCGTGTTTTCCTGTCCAAACACCCAGGGAGGTTTTGGGGATTCAGGGGGTGCTTCCGAGCGACTCAAAGTGGTTCAGGCATTAACAGCTCACGTGTGCCAGCTGCAGTGAGTACCAGACTCCTCACACCCAGCCTTCAGTGCCCCAGGACAGTGGTGAGGGTTGGTTTAACAAAGGGAAGGAGTGTTTCTGAGGGAAACAGCACTGCCTTACCTTGGAGCTTTTATTCCTCGTTTCTCCTTTAAAATTGTGCTTAATGCTCGTGTCACACGAATAAACTGAAGCAGTGGGTAGGGCGTACGAAGAGCAGGCAGCAGAAATGTTCTTCCAGAGTGCTGTGTCCTTATCCTGGATTGAGTGGTGGCACAGGGATGAGACTGGCTCCTGCTGTGAGTGGTGCAGTTGTACACACTGGAGGTTTGGTGGTCTCCAAACCACAGGGGCAACAGTGAGTGCTGGATGCAGATCCACTCCCAGACTGGGAGCATCAGCTTTGGATACCTTGGATTCATTCCCTGAGCTGTGATGCAGAAAGAAATTCTCACCAATTCAGCATTTCAGAGCTTCCGAAACGGGGTTTTTCTGCCTAACTCAGCCCAGCGGGTCTGTGAGAAGGAGGGGATGAGAAAATGCTTCCCTGCAGGTGCTGGAATTCCAGCGTGGCCCTTGGAGAGCTGTGGCCATGCCTGCCTTCCCCAGGTGCCACCCAGCCTGGTGGCACTCCCACAGCCAGGGGGGAAATCGAGGCTGGCTGTGTGGAAATGCAGCGACTCGGGCGCTCCCAGAGCGGTGCCTCTCTGTTTGAGTGAGGTCGTGGGTGTTTATTTGAGGGAAGAGCAGCTCAGCCAAACATCCTGCTTTTAAACTCAGCCCTCAGAAAGATGCCTGCAGCTATATTTGTGTGCAGCCTCCGAGAGAGCTGGGCTCTGGGCATGGATGGGGATTTGCAGGGAGGGCTTAGGAGCAGCCTCCCGTGTTTTGGGGTTTCTGCTGCAGTGAAAGCTGGGATTTCCTCTGCAGCACACTTCCATCAAGATATCCAGTGTCAGGCAGGGAGCTGGGTGTCCTGCAGGGCTCTGAAAATCTCCCTTCCCCAAGCGGGGTGTTGGAGCCCTGAGTTTTGAGTCAAAATAAAAATCAGTGGGAACTGCCAACTTTAGGGGGCGAGTCTTGGTTTTGGGTCAAAACCACTGTGGGTTTTTTTTCCCCCCCTCCTTGTTTCAATCTCAAGCACAACCCTGCCAGAAACTTGGCTGAGCTTCCCCAGCAGAATTAGGGAGGTATTTATGTTTGGGGGCTTGTCAGGAAACCTGAAACAAGGTGAGTTTGGCCAGGGCCGGGCTCTGGCTGGGCCAGGGCTGCCAGGAGGAGCGGGACAGGGATGTGCCGAAGGGAGGGCACAAGCAGGACTCCTTTTTGTAGGCATTTCATAGCAACAGGGATAAAACAGAGTTGTTGCTCTGCCTTCTCCCTTTCATTGAAAGGAGACCCTTTTCCTGCTGAGCAGAGCCCCTGTGGTGGCTGGGATGGGGCTCTGGGCTGGGCCATCACAGGGTCCTTCAAACTGCAGGAGAAGTTTGTGGCAGCTCTTAGTTTTAACCTTTGGCTCTGAAATAATGTGCTCATGAAATAAGAGTTTTAACTTAACACAGCGTGGTGCTTTTCCAGCCCCTGGCATCCTTCAGTTGTGTAGGTGTAGCTTACTGCCACCACCTGTGCATCAATTCTGTGTGTGCAGGTAAAATACACTCATGTATTTATTCTCACAGTCCATTTCCAGCTCCATTTCCCATCCAGGATCATCCAGGCAACGACACATTACCCTTAAGATTCGAATTCCCTCGGTGAGATGTTGCTTGTGCATGTGATTAAAGGCCCAATAATGTTTTGGAGCATTTTGATGGTGTTTGGGTAGCAATTCTCGCACTTAGTCTCAGATTAACACAGATGTTCATGTCTGAGGTGGGTTTTTTTAGATACTTCACTGCAGCCAACAGGGAGAAAGATCAACTTGAAGGGCACAATTCATCTCTCTACAGAACAGGGCTAAAACAGGGCAGATAAGTTGTGCCCCCATCATTCCCTGCTGGGGAGTGCAGGTGGGAGGGTCTGGCCTTGTTCACATGGATTTGGGATGCTGTGATTTACCCTTGGATCAGCTGAGCCAGCAGAAAGGATTTGGGTGGTTGTGAGGCACTTGAGAAGGAAAAAAAAAAAAAATCGCTATTTTTAAAAGAGGGAACTGTGGGATGTTGGCCACTGGCACAACCAGCAAAGTCCTCGGTGACTTCCACCAGCACCATCTCCGCTGCTTCGTGGCCGGGTTGGGAGCGTGATGTCATGGGCAGAAAATAACTCTGTTGTTATCAGAGTAAAAGTCGAATTTTTTGTAATCTTGGCCTGCGCTGCCGGCCCTTCCAGCCCTCCCTCCCCGCAGGAACCTGCGAGCACACCCCCAGCCCCTTCCTGATTGTTTTTCCAGCCCCATTACGCAACGGCCTCGTTTGTTTGGATTTGCAAATTGGTCCCGAGCAGTGTCAATAGCTGGGGATGCACACAGAGGGGGAACGGACTTTATTTGGGTTTTAGGGCCTTCGGAGCGAGCGGTGCCAAAACAAATAGGGAGTTTTATCCCAGGCCGTGTTAAGCAAACAGCCCTGGGAGCTCCTGGGGAGAGGTTCAGTGGAGAGCAGCAGGGATGGAACCATCAGGGATCCCGGGGCGCCGAGCAGGACCCGGGACTCATCCTTGTCCCCTCGAGCCTGGACTGTTGTTTTTTATTCCTTAATGATGGATTTACAAGGAAATAAGGACACCGGGGCCGGCCGCAGCGCGCTGGGTGACCGAGCCCGGTTATCTTCTGGCTTTGGAAACCACGTTTTGTTTATCCAGCTCTGTCTTGGGAGAAATTCAGATTTTCGTTCCTCTGCTACTGCTGCGTTGTCCCGCAGTAAGAACCTCGCCAGCATTTCCACTCTTCGTGGAGTCATGGCAGGTTTATCCCCGTTTTTCCTGGATCTCTCTGCAGTTCCTCGAAGCTCTGTGGCAGAGCTGGGAGAGGCCAGGTCAGAGCTCCCTTGCGTTGTGGGCTGGAGCGTTGGGCTTGGTGGTTGCATGAGTTGTACCTTCCCAAAAAGCTCAAGGACTTCAGGTTTTCCTCTTTTTGGGGCTGTTTGAGGCACTGATGGCAGAGCCATGCTTCGTGAGCAATTCTGACTTCATCACTGACAGCACCCTGGAACGGCCCAAGAGCTGCTGAAAAAGACAATTCGAACCCCCCGGCCAGTTTCTGTTGATTTTCAGCTGTCTAAATACAACCACGGTGAAAGTCAGTGGAGTTACTTTGAATTTCTGGTCAATATTTGGAGCTGTGCCCATGTGCAGCATGGGAAGATTTATTTGTAAAAAAAAAAAGAGGAAAATATGATGGGGGTTGGAGAATAAATGGGGGGTGGAGAATAAGACTCAGGCTCCTCTGTTTTTCCTGATTTTTTTGCCATCCTGAAAGAACTTTCCCTTTGGAAAACAGGTTGCCTCAAGTGGCCCTGGTGGCTTGCTGAGGGCGGTGGGTTATGACAATAAATAAAAGCCAAAAGCGCTTCTAGAAACGTAAGGAATGTGAAAATGTTTAAATGATTTAGTACCAGAAAACTTTATTTAAACATTTAATCGAAGAACACGCTTTCATCTTTAAAACATCAGCGTTTGAACTCCCGTCCAAGTTTTTCCCAGACTTTCTACGTACTTCATCATATACAACAGCAAGCTGTGCTTTGCAAAGGGAATAAACTTCCAGTTCCCTGATTCCTTTTGTTGTTGTTGCCTCAAACACACCTAAATTAACTGTAGAGGAGCTGTTTTGGGGAGAGAAAAAAAATCCTAAACGTGTTATTTCCTATGTTCAATAAGGCCTCATTTATTCGAAGAGTTGGAGCGGTGATGAGTGCTGTGTCCAAGCAAATCCCATAAAGCTGCAGGGTTTCCCTATGGAAACCAGCCTGGATACAGATGTGTCCCTCAGCACATGGGGCTTTTTTCCCCCAGTGCAAGGGAATATTCGCCTCTGGGAAGTTCATCTCCCCAAAAAGCACCACGAGAGAGGCTGGGGTGGGTGGGTGGCGCCGGTTTGGTCGCAGTCTTGGACTGGTGAGGGATGCTGGAGCGGGCTCCGATGAGCCGGGCTTGACATCAAACCTTCCACAGGCACTGAGGAGAAAAAACCCAAAAAAAAAAAAACCAAAACCCCAACATTTCATCCTTAAAACGGACGAGCGTTCGCGGATCGTTTTTGAGTTACATCATTTTTCTGAGCGTAAGAGCCGCACTCTGAAGAGGAGGAACGCGAGGGCGCCGCGGCAGCCGGCAGCGCGCGATTGTTCTCGGAGGCGGCCGCGCTGAAGTCACCCCGCAGCAATGACTCGGGGCACGTAACCGCGCTCCCTTTCGGGGGAGCCGAGGGGATGAGCTCGGCAATGGTTTTCCTGAGATTGTGACCTCAGGGCCCCTTGGGTGCAGCGTTCAGCGTCGGGAATGTCCCTGTCTGCGTTCCCCGAGCGTGCGCGGCCGGTGCTCCGCCGGGGAGATTTATGCTTCCTAAGTACATTGTAAAAGTTTTATAAAGTAGCTTAAATATTTACACAATAAGCATTTAAGGAAACAGTTGTGCCTCTAAAGGAGCTGCTGATCCTTTGGGTCCATCAGACCATGGATGTGAGGGTTTTTTAACTGTCTGACCTCCAGGAGTTGCTGCCTTTTTTTTGCTTTTTTTTTTTTCCACCTAACTGGTTTTAAGCAGGCAAACAAATGGAAACTCATACACAGGAACTTATAAATAATGTTAATGACCTGGCTTGTATCCTCAAAAGCCAGGAAATTTAGGAACATGCCGGCGAGCTGGCCCTTTGCTCACTGAAGGGTGGAAAGCGTGGCTGGGAGGATTCCTCCCCAGTCTCCCATCCATCCCTGCCCTCTGGCACTGGAAGCCATTCCCTGTGTGCTGTCCCTCCATCCCTTGTCCCCAGTGCCGCTCCAGCTCCTCCTGGAGCTCCTTTAGGCCCTGCCAGGGGCTCGGAGCTCTCCCTGGAGCCTTCCCGTCTCCAGGTGAACATTCCCAGCTCTCCCAGCCTGGCTCCAGAGTGGCTCCCTTGGAGCATCTCCGTGGCCCCCTCTGGAACTGCTCCAGCAGCTCCACATCCTCCTTTGCCTTGCTCTTCCCCCACCTTTCTTCTGCTCCTGAATTTCCTTTTGCAAGGCTCCAGCCATGCTGCATCTCCAGGGAGCTGCGAGGGGCCCGTGCAGCTTTTATTTCTCGCTTCATGCAGCACCAGGCTGTGAAATTGCCTGGAATTCCCCCCTCACGGAGCTGCTCCATCCCCACTGCAAGAGCCGAATCCCAGGCTGGTTTGGGTGGGAAGATCATCAAGTCTGACCCCCATGGATGTGTTTGAGGAAGGTGGGAGGCTCCAACCGTTGCTTGCTCTGCTTCAAGGAGAGCATCCCAGACCCTCTGGATGACCATTCCCTCTCATTTCAGGCCAGCAGGGAATGGGGAGCCCCTTGGGTGGCAGGGCTGGGTGCTGCGCTCCCCTCCCCACCAGCACCCACCTCCCCTTTCCTGGTGCTTCCTGAGGCAACTCGGGGTTGGGTTTTTTTTTTTCCTCCCGCTCGCACGGCAAACGGATGTTTAGATCCGAAAGGAAATGGGATTGCTGTTTGCTCGGCTCCTCCTGAAGCAAACAGCCCTTCAAAATAACTCCGGTGGCGTAAGTGCCAGGAAAAACAGCGGAGCCAAAACCTTGTAAGCAAATAATTGGCCTTTTTGTGAGAGGGCTCCTCTTCAGCTCCAAGTTTGCAGATCAGAGCCGCTCTCTTCACGTTTTGTTTTGAGGTTTTGCAATTCTTCTCAAAGCAAACAGCTCCAGTGCGTGCCAGACTTGGGGGGGGAGGGTTCTACTGATCCCCGAGTGCTGCTTCCAGGTGATTCCCCTGGGTGGGAAATCGCAGTTACTGGAGTTCTGGAGCTCAGATCTGGGTGTTGCCCTGGAGGAGGTGGCCCCAGAACGGTGCCCTCGGGCTGTCCCGTCCCTGTCCCTGCTCCCGCAGCGATGGCTCCTGCAGCGCCCTTGGCCGGGGCTGTGGGAAGAGCTCGGCTTCCCCACGCAGCCCAGCCCAGCCTGCCTGAGTCACCCCGGGCAGGGAAAGCTCTCAGCAGGTTGGGAAAAGCGCCTGGAAACTCCCTGCCTGCCCCCAGGGCTGAGCTTCGCCCCAAAACTACGCCCTCCGTTCGGGAAAACGGGGCCACGACCACCCAAAAACAGGGGGGAGCCCCGAAGAGCTGCCCAGGGTGAGCGCTGCACATCCCTGTGCCTCCAGGGCTTTCTTTGGGGTCCACAAGCCAGGAGCCCAATTCCTGCCACTCCTGTGGCACCCACGGAGGGGATGGGGTGGGTGCTAGGCTCGTGCAGGGGAGTTTAAAACACTCCAGGTGATGAAATGTCACCCAGACCGAGCTGGCTCTCGGCTCCAGAGCCGTCTCATCCCGGATTTCAGCTGCTCAGCTTCCAGGGAAAAGGGGGCTGCAGCCTCTCTGGGCTGTCCCTGAGCCCTGTGAGGGATTTATGGACAGCCTCACCCAGCATCCAGGTGCTCCTGTGGTGGAGAATCCTGAATTTTAGGTCTGACACAGAGGATGCAGAGCGTGTCCTGCTCCCTCTTCAATCTCCCTGTGGAAAAACTCCGAGTAACGACTGCAGACACTGAGGTGAGGTACAGGGGGAACAGGTACTTTTTTTAAACTTTATTTTATTTTTTCCTTTGGAAATGCAGCCTCTCACAGCCATCCTGTCACAGTTAAAATAAGGTTTAAATTACAGGGCTGGCTGTGGCTTTTTCCCTTTCTTTCAGAATTTTTGCCAACTTGCAATTTACTTAATGAAATCCTGCTATTTCGTTTAAGGGAGATATTTTTTGCAGATGTTGATTTAACCCAGCTTTATAAAATATGTGAACTGTGCAGTTTCTTTCCTATTTTTAACAATTTAAAGATTCTAGTGCAGAACTCTAGTTTATAACACCAATATTTATAACACCAATATCTGTTTGAACCGTGTAAGAGTGGGCTTGAACGACGAGGCTCCCACATCATCCACAACCCCATCAGAAACAGCGTGAAATGCTGCAAAAATGGGCCAAAACTACCCAAAGTGAGAATTTGTGTTGCTCATTGGAGCTTTGTGAATGTATTTCTGGAAAAGTATCCCCCCCTGGTTTTACAACCAGTTATTCTTCGGGGGTTTTGCAGGGGGATTCTCTGCATCCACGTGGATTCTTTGTATGTGTGATATATGTGGAATGAGGGGGGGAAAAAAATGGGTCTGGTTTAGGCTGGTGACAAGCTGCCTTTTTAATGTGTAGTGCCTGGTGTTTCCCCCAGTATCCCTTACTTTTCTTTTTCAGGACGGATTTCCCTGGAGGGAGGGGAGGAATCTGATATTTCTCCTCCAGTGCTGAGTTGAGGGAGTGCAGTGTTGAGCTCATTTTCCCTTAGGATGCCTTCACGTGCTGCATTAATCTCCCTGGCCTTGATGTACAAAGAGCCCGACCTGCTCCCCTTCCTCTCCTCCCCGTTTTCCTCTCCATGGGAATGTCATTTATTTGGTGCTGCTCTGGCAGTTTCTTTGCTTTCAGCCCCAAAACAGCTCGAGGAGGAGCTGCAGCCACCCTGCATAGACTAATCCTGAAAAGGTTATTTTTTACCTTGAAAATTCAGCTCCCTGCAGAGACAAGAGCTTGTCCTAGAAAGGTGGGAGAGTTTTTAATCCAAAATTTCACTGGCTGTGTCCATGCTATAACTCACAGCGTGGAGGGACAGGACACAGGGAATGGATTCCCGCTCCCAGAGGGCAGGGATGGATGGGATATTGGGGAGAAAAACTTCCCTGGGAGGGTGGGCAGGCCCTGGGATGGAATTCCCGGAAATGCTGTGGCTGCCCCTGGATCCCTGGAAGTGTCCAAGGTCAGGCTGGACAGGGTTTGGAGCAGCCTGGGATGGTGGAACGTGTCCCTGCCCATGGCAGGGGGTGGAATGGGATGAGCTGAAGGGTTTCTTCCAACCCAAACCATCCTGTGATTCTGTGATACCTCATGAATCCTTTTCTCCTAGAATATCCCAGAGTTGTCTGGGATTCATATTAGTGCAGCAGGACAGGATGTATTCCATGGAGTTCTCTGTGTGTATTTTGGCATTTTCCTATTTCCCCCCCTCTCTTTTTTTTAAAGAAACTGTGGTTTGTAGAAATGAAAACAAGTCCTTCTTGGCCAGGGAGGGTAATTGGTGTGAGTCACCTCCAAGCTCCGTGGGCAAGTACAGCGTCAGGAATTCGGTCACCTGGGAGCGGACACTGGAAGCTGGGGACCTGCAGAGGCCACACGTGTCTGCCTCTCTGGGCTGCACTGTTGTTTCATACAAATATGTTGATTTTTGTCCCCCACCCCTGCTTCACACCAATTTTCTTGCCGATTGTCTGCACTTTAATAGGTTTTACAGCGCCGTTCCAGGGAGTATAAAAATGTGACAGTTGTGGGCTCAAGGGTTTTAGAGTCACAGCTGTAACAGTTCAAAGGACAGATATGTTCAATCTTGTCCCAGGTGAGCAGGACCGAGCTGGTGATCTGTGGATTTTCCAGAAGGGCCCCTCCGTGGCACACAGATGGCACGAGGGCTGTTTCCCTGCCGCCTTGCAGGGGGTGCCAGCACGGCATCCTCACCGTGGGTGTGAGGGACCGACCCCGGGGCTTCAATCCCGAGTTGCTGAAGTCATTGTTTAGTCTTTGCTTGAAGTGGGAGTCAGAGCCCGTGGATGCTGGCCACGAGCAGTTGGGAGTGGAGCGAGCTGCCTGCTTGGAGCGAGGGCTGGGGCGGCCCCAGCAGATGTTTACACACCAATGCGTGGTGCAGCTATCAGAAAATCTGGCGTGTGTGGGTGCCCACGCAACCCTGGGCACGCTGGAGGAGGGCAGGAGCCATCCCTGAGCTCCCTTCCACCTCTCCCTGGCGGCATTCCTGCACCAGGCCCTTCCCAGGGCTGCTCACCCCAATCCCAATCCCATCCCAAGGCTTTCAATCCCTCTCATCAGGCAGGAACCCCGAGATCTCCCCGTGCAGGCTCAGCCTTTCAGCGTGACCGGGTTGGCCGGCGCACAGGAGGGATTTGTTTCCTTGCTGAGGCCACGCTGGCACCCCAAATCCTTTAATTCCCTGTAAAACTCGGGCAAATCCGCCACGAGCGAGGACTTGCAGGAGCCGTGGGCGTCGTGACACGCGGTGGCGGCCCCGCAGCCGTGGCTCCCGTCTCGAGGTGCCTGCGCAGACAGAGAGGCTCTGGAGAGCTTTATCAGGAGCAGGATCTTGGGTTCTGGCCAGGGAGAACAAAGCCTGAATTCCTATTCCGCTCTCAGCCCCTGTCTGCTTCCCATATATGTGAGGGCACCGATACCGCGCTGGGAAAAAAGCGCCTTTTTTTGGGATTATTGGGGAGGAATTATCAGATATGGGGAGGTTGGAGCTGGAGCCCTTTTGGGAAGAGGGTTGGGCTGGAACAGAGGCGCCACAGCCGGTCTGGGGTCTGGGATGATCCCTCTGGCACAGGGTTGGGGTGAAAGGCAGAGTTCCCAAGCTGAGCTCTCGTGTCTGCCCGGCACGGGACCCCACACCCGGCCGGCCGAGGAGGAGCAGAGCAGCTCATTCCCAGATTTTATGGAGAAAAATATTTGTAGGGCTGCTGCTTGTGGCCCCCTCAGGGAGCCTCCTCTGTCCCAAGTCCTTTCCCAGGTCGGGGATGATTTCCTAAAGCTTTCTCAGTCCTTGATACCCGCAGTGGTGTTGGCGTGGAGCTGACACAGGTCTGCCCTCGAAGGTGCCGCTGTGGCTGCCGAGAAATCAGGGTGGCCTTGGGATTTTCAGCCCGTTTGCTGCTCCTCACGTCACCTCTGGAAGCCATCAGCTCGTTGTCAGGAGTAAATCCCATGGAGGTGTGAGAGCAGGGAGAAGCTCTTGCTCCAGAGGGAATGGCTGGGGCTGGAGCACGGTGCAGGCTCTCAAAATACTCTCAAAATACGTCTGATGGTGGTGTTTTGTTTGGTATTGCCTTGGTTTTCCCCCCAGGGAGGCAGCTCCGCTCATTTCAGGTTAGAAAACTAAAAAGCTGCTGCAGCCACAGCCTACTCAGGGTCCTGTGTCCTGTCCGAGCTCCGAACCCCAAAGTTCCCATTTTCCTGGTGTTTTGGCAAGTGGATTTTCTGTGATCAGCTGGGACATCTGAAGAAGGCCTCATGAAGGGGAGGCTGAGCGTTCCCCTCTGGAAATGACAAATTTGGGTTGTTCCTGGAGGGAGCTGAGCTGTCATTTGGGGTTGGGCTGTGCCAGGAGGTGGTGATGGGCTGCCTGGCCTTTGCGGGACAGGAGGAGCTCAGTGCCCATGGAGTACCCAACAACGGGATATAAACAGCAGCCAGTGCAGGGTCAGTGGCCCTGCTGCTGCTGGGGACACCCTGATGCTCCGAAGAAGTGTGGAAAATGAGGAGGATCAGCCTCTTCATGCCTTCAAAAACAGCTCCAGCCCCTCAGCGCCGCCTCCACCCTGGGAGAAACCCCTTCCTTGGAGGTCTTCTCCAACGTTCCCGATTCAGGATTAGTGCTGGTGCGAGCCAGCGGGGTTTGGTTTGGTTTGGTGCAGCCAGAGGAGGAGATTCCCAGGCTCGGCTCCAGCGCCCAACGTGCTCCTCCCGAGCGGCGCGATGGAGGCGGGAAGGGGTGTTATTCCTGTTTCTCTTCTGAGGGACCTACTAATTAGTTTCTGCTTTTAAAAGGCTTTGAAGAGCTCAGCCGAAACTTCTCTGGGAGCGAAAACCATGATTATTTATATTTATCCCATTTCCCAGAGCCTCGGCCCCGCCGCCGCGCGGATTGTCCCGCTCCCCGAGGGGATTCTGACGGCACCTGGAGCTCCTCTGCCGAGCCAGAACGGCTTCCAAAGGTGGATGGGAGCCCAGGAGATCCCATTTGGCCGTCCCAATCCGCGCCCATCCCATTGGGATGTGGTTGGCGTGGCTGGGATCGCAGCCCCGGGTTGATGAGCAGAGGGAGCGGGGCCAGGCGGGAGCGGCGTGGGGAAAGGAGCCTTGGACGTCCCAGCGGTGGCTGGAAGGGAATTCTGCCATCCGGTGATTCATGGGGTGATTTCTCCCAGATTCTCAGCGTTTTTCAGGCTCTGGGAGAACAAAAAAAAAAGGGATTGCACGCATGGTTGGGTGGAGGACGTGAAAATGTGCAAGTTCTCCATGTAAAAGTGGAAAAAAAGGGTATTTTCCCCTCATTTTTATCCCCGCTTCCCTCACTCTGCTGCAGAGGGCACTTGGGAACAAACCATCTCCCCCATGAGCGGAGCTGAAGAAAAAAACAATCCCAGCCAGATGATGCTGGGAAGATTTTCATCAAACCTCCAGATTTTACAGAAAATCAAACTCTGGGAGCTTCCCTTCCCCAACCTTTCCCCTGTGGTTTTCACCAGCTTGTTTTTCCTCCCCCATTTTCCAGCTGGTCGGGGCACAGGGCTGGATGCTCATGGAGATGCCAAGCACGACCCCAGGATTTTGCTGGGTTTGGGTTTATCCAGGGCTGGTTTCCAAGAGGGAAGAAGTCCCGGCCAGGCTGTGGTTGATGACAGGTCTGATGCTCTCAGAAGCGGCAGCCAGCGGTGGGCGGTGACGTTCGGGGCTCCTTTTGAAGCTGTATTTACGTTGTCGCATTCCCTCGGACGTGCCAGGTGTAACGCAGGTACCTGCACGGCCCAGGGGCTGGAAAAGCCACGGATGTGCCCGAAAACTCCAAGCAAGGCGAGCTGAGGTTAATGGAGACTCAAAAAACGTTTTGAAAACATCACCTAAATCCCTGAAAACGCTGGCGTTTAGGAGGAACGCATAAAAATGTCAGTGCAAAATACCCGAGCTGGGTTTTTCCAGTTTTCTCCCTAGGCTGAAAAGTCCTTTCTAAAACTGGGGGGAGCTGGGAGGAAAAACCGTGCTCGAATACCTTAAACTCATGTTCTGGATTGTGGATTTAATGGCCAGGGAAGGTCCATTAGGAACAAACTCCTTGAGTTTAGCTTCAAAATAAGCTAACTGATGATGACTTCCAAATTTCCGGGCAGAACTAGACATGGCATGTGTTTTGCTTTGAAGGATATAAAAAAAAGAAAAAAAAAAAAAATTAGCATGAGCTGATGATTTTGCAGAGTGGTTTCTTTTATGCAGAGAAAATTGTTTTCATCCTCATTCTTGGCATTGGCTCCTTGTCCTGTGTTGCTTTTGTTTCTTGGGCTGCCATGGAAATGTCCCCCTTTCCCCCCAGGCCTCTCCACACACCTCTTGCACCAGCTCTGGTGCTCGTCAGACCCTTTTTTTTTGAACTAATTTAATTAATTAACCCAGCGCAAGTGTTCCTCGGAGTTAATCATCTCCTGGGTTAACAAATTAAATCTGCTGGCAGAGGAGGCTGGGGAGCAGCAGGGCTCTGTTCCGAGGGAAAGGCTGGAAGAGGAGGAGGATGGTGGATGTGGTGGTAGGGCGGGCTCCTCTCAGCTGTCTTTCCGTGGTTTCTGTGGGATTAATGAGCTGAGCCGGTGTCCATGGCTGCCCAACAGCCACATCCAACACGAGGAGCGTGCCGGAGGAGCTGGGACCCCACGGTGACAGCGGTGACACCAGACTGATGACAGCGTCAAATCACATTCTTGTTTTAGAGTGGAGGTGGGAGCTGGGCTGAATCCTTACATTCAGTGGAGTAAACCAGAAATCTGGGAGAGAGTTGGATGCTGTCAGCACAGGAAGGTCCAGCTGGCTGCCCTTGGCCATCGGCTGGGCAGTGGGGACCGCTTTCAGGGCCTCTGTGATCCAGGGAGAAGCTTTTCTTGAGGACACCTGGGACATTAAAGGATCCTCTGCTGGCGCTGGGCTTTAAGGAGAATATCCAGGAGAAAAACCAGGGCTGCCCATCCTGCTGCTTACCTGCCTTTTCCCCTCAGGAGCCCATTGTCCTGCCACCACAGCAGCTTCCTGCTCCCCTGGAGACACCAAGCAGGAGAGAGTGACGAGGACTGAACTGTCCCGTCCTCAGCAGGATTTTCACACGGAGAGAAGCTCCTGGCCAGCCTCCTGTGCCTGTTCCCGGCTGGCATTGGGATGTTGCCCTAAATACACGGGGTGGGACCCCGAGGAGGGTCCCCAACCCCTCCCAGGCGCCCTCGGGGCCCACGCACGGCTCCCAGCGGGGATGGGCAGGCAGGAGGAGGCTGGTTTGTGTCCCCAGAGGGGCCCCCGTGCTGGGGACAGCTCTCAGGCGCTCCCCAGCCGAAGGGGCCGTGCCGGGGTCGGTGCTGCTGGCAGGGGGCTCTGGGGGGCACGGTGATGCATTCCAGCTGAAACTTGTAAGGCCAGAAGTATTTTAAGTATATTGGCTTAAAGAAAATGGTTGTGAGCTTTGCTGGGGCAGATTGACAATTAATTTCTTTTTTTTTTTTTCCTTTTTCTTTTCTTTTTCTTTTTTTTTTGCAAGACCATAAAAATTCCATTTCTGCTGTGGAAAGTTTTAACCCCTTCCTTACCCCGGTGCTTGTTTCCAGGGGTATTAATGGGGGATTATTTTAACTGATGGCTCCCCAGCGAACTGTTAATAGATTTTAGGGAAATGTGTGTGTTCTTTGTGCTGGGTTTTTTTTATCTGGACCTCGTTCACAGTGACCTGCGTGTGGCTGTAACCTTCCAGCTTCCCTGCTCCTGTGTGTTGGGCAGTGTGAATACAGATCTGTGCTGTGGGCAGAGGGGAGGAAAATGACTGAGCATGGGTCTAAAAGTGGAATAAAACTGAATGGAAAGATGTTGAGTGAGGATGTTTTAACTGAGCTCCATGGCCAGCACAGTGTGAGGCTGCCCTGTGACACAGGAGACCGGGGATGTGGAAACGGGGAGTGGGCTCTGTGCTGGGGGGACTTCAGAACACCCTGCTTCATTTCCAGGTTGCCCAGATGTGCATTCAAGTCCCTGTCACACCTGGAGAGTGCAGTGATTTGTTTTTCACGTGGTGGTCTCCCCTATGGGCTCCTCTTAGACGTGTTTTGAGAAGCTCTTCCTTGCAGCCGTGTATTGAGGGAGCTGTTTGACCTGCTGAGAGGACGTTTGGTGGCTTTGGAAAAGCCAGAGAGTGAATCAGAGCCGTTTTATTTCATGTGTTTCGTGATTTGCCCATGTTTTCCATCCTGCTTTTAAGTGCAACATCAAGCAGTGGGACTGTGCAGCGTTTTGTTTTGGAAAAAAGCATCTTTCTTTTCTCTTTTAAAGCACTCCTTTGAACTTCACTGGCAAAAAAGGCTGTCAAATCACAAATAATCTCAAACCTCAAGTTATTTTCTTTACCTCCACACTCTGCAGGGAGCGACAGTGGCAGTGCTGCTAACCCCTGGAGGATTTACAGCGTTTGCTCTCTGCATTTATTCCCAGACCCAGATTCCTTTTGCCTGAGCCACGCAGGAGCCTTTTCCCGTTAAATTCTGGGTTCGATTCTCCTATCTTGTCCCTTTATCTCCAACTGTTTGCATTCACTTTGGGATGTGCTTCCAGGCACCGCTGCCGAAGGAGTAAACACGAGGCAGAGTTTCAGCCCCTCCATCTGATGGATGAAGGTGGCTTTGATGGAGAAGATAGCCCTGACGCCAGCCCCTCTGGAGCTGCTACAAGTTGTAGCTGCCCTTACAATGATAGTTGTTAAAAAACCCGTCCTGTACCACTGCGGGACTCAAATATTTTCCTTTCTTCAAAAAGAACGCTAACAAGCCCGCCTCTGTTCCAGCAGAAGTGGGAGGTGGGGGGGGAAAAAACAGAACAAAAAGTGGATTTTCTTGTCTGTGCATAAAGGGCAGTGTGGAAAAAAAAAAAAAAAAAGAGGAGGGAAAAGTGGAATATTTATTTAAAAGGCAGAGGAGGAGGTGGTGGTGTGCCGGCCGCCCCTGCTCTCTGCAGAGTGGTAGTGGCTAATAGCTGGAGGCGAAACTAATACTTGGCAGGGGATGAGACACAGCACAGGCCCCCCTGATTTGGGGGCTTGCTGAAGTGCTTGTTTTATGTCAGGGCTGCGGGATGAGTTCATCTTTGCAGGAATTGGTTGAGTGCACTGGGAGATGAAAGGAGGGAGGGGAACCCACGGGGAGCGCCGGGAGAGGGACCCTGCGACAGCTTCCTGCAGGCAGGGGCTGCTCAGATGAGCCTTGAACTGTCCCCTTCCAGGGCTTCACTTCCCTCTGGGCTGCTTTCTTTTGGATTTTAAAGACTTTCCTCTCCCCTGGCCAGAAAAAGCGGGTTGAAAGGAAACTTCTCAGTTTGTGAGGTGCCCTTAGCTCAAAGTCACGTCCTCAGCTGTTTGGAGGAGCACAGGACATCTCCAGGAGTGCTGTGAGCTGGCAGAGCTGGCACTGCCAGGCAGGAGCTGTGGGATGACAGAGATGAGGAGCACATTGGCAGGGGGATGCAATTCATGCATGGATGGAGTGAAATTCCTGCCATAAGTTATGTGGAAGTGCTTCTAATAAAGCAATTTCAGATGTGTGTGAAAAGCTCTTCTCCTGTTTTCATGGATGACTTTGTTTAGATATTTCCCACTTCCTGGAAAGCAGAGATGGCACCAGGGCTGTTGGCACCTCCAACAAAATATTTTTGTAGGATAGGCGCTGTTTTCCTACGGCTTTACTTGCCCCCCCCCTTGTGTATTAATTTGCAATAAACCATGAGAAACTCCTATTTAAATGTTTATTGCTGACTGCTCTCCTGATTAATGGAGCTGCTGGGGACACCGGAGGTTTGAAGTCGTCCCATCCTTAATCTGTAGGGGAAATGCAGGGGCTGAGCAGTAGTTTCTCAAAAATGTAATAACAAAACCAACATAGCTAATGGGCATGGAGGGCTTTGAGGAGGTTGGGAGGTTAAACAGATGCAGAGCTCAGTAATTGCTACCAGCCTCCGGCCCCGGCACATGAAAGGCCCTGAGCGGGTCTGGAGCCCCCAGATCACTTGAGTGGGACAACAGCAAAGCTCAGTGTTTGTGGAGATCTTTGGAAAGGCATTGGGAGCATCTGTAGGATGTCCCAGGAGAAAAATGACACTGAAAACTGGATGCTGTGGAAGATGGATGGGCACCCTGGTTTAGTGGAATTTGTCCCTTTTGATGGCAGGGGGATGGACTGAGATTGTGTCCCCAGAAATGTGACCTGTGGTGGGTGAAGGGGAAGAAACTGATGTGAGCCCCCAAAAAATGTAACCCGTGGTGGGTGAAGGGGTCTTCCCCTTCTCTTGACTGATGTGGTTCCCCCAAAAGTGTGAGCTGTGGTGGGTGAAGGGGAAGAGACTGATGTGCTCCTCCCAAAAATGTGACCTGTGGTGGGTGAAAGGGAAGAAACTGATGTGAACCCCCCAAAAATGTGACTTGGGGTGGATGAAGGGGAAGCGACTGATGTGATCCCCCAAATTGTGAGCTGTGGTGGGTGAAGGGGCTGCTTCAGGCTGATGAGCATTGCCCACAGCAATGCCCCCGCCTGCCCCGTCACCCCCTCCCCCTAAATTTGTATAGTTACAACTCCAGTTAAACTCCAACAAAGCCGCTTAATTCAAAGCTGGTTAATGGGGAGGGGAGCCCGGTCCCCTCCGGGGTAATTTGAGCCTGAAAAGAAGCGGGGCCGGAGGGCCGTGCCTGAAATCCCGTTTGTCAATGGGGGCTCTGGAGCAAAATAATGGCATCACCCCGCGGGCGAGTTAATGGGACATGATGGCACGGAGGCACCGGGGTCAGCAGGCCGCGGGCACGTGAGGGACTGTCAGGGAGCTTAATGCCGGCCACGGAGCGCGGCCGGCTCGGAGCAGAGCTCCTTGCTGGAAATTCCACGGCGGTTTTCCGCTAACCGGTGCGGTAGGAGCAGGAATGACGTTCAGCAAGTGGTTAATTCGCCCTCTTTGGGGCTCCTTCTTTTCCCGTCTTCCTTCTGGAGGCATCATAAATTCTGGAGGCATCATAGATTAAACAGATTTCTGGCAGCCCGCGTCACTCCTGTCTTCCCTGGATGTAATTCCTAGAAAGAAGAGACGTTTCTCATTGTCTGGAGAGAGTTCCAATGGGTTTTTTTGAAGGACGTGGATAGTTCATAGCAGTTACTCCCCCTTGGCATGAAACACTTCCTCAGATTTCATGTTCCCTGTGGGAACATCAGCGTCGCTGTCGGAGAATATTACACGGAGGAGACACCCGGCGGGTCACTCATCCAGGCACGTCCTGGACGTCCCCTGGGGTCAGCCCGGCACAAACCGGGCTTGGAAAGTGGGGCTGCAGGAGCACAGCGTCCTGGGGGGCCACCAGCCTCGAGATACTGGGCCAGCGTCCGTACGGACTCCGGTGGGAGGAAGGCAAATATTCCTGAGGACGCGCGGGCCCAGCTGCTGGATGCAGGGTTGGACATCGAATTGGAGAGACAGAAGATGTGCTGAGCTGAGAGAGAGGATGGGCGCCCTGTGGGGTCTCCTGGGTTTGAGCCGCTAGGCTTGGTGACATTTGACATAACTGCGTTGAGCAAAAGCTTTGGGTTGAAGATGGACTTTGGGTTGAGCACACATTTTGGGTTAAACAGAACTTTTGAGATGAGCACAGATTTTGGGTTCAATACAAGTTTGGGTTGAACGCTAATAGAGGGCTGAACGTGAAGTTTGTGGTGAACACAAGTTATGGGTTGAGCACAGGTTTTGGGTTGAATACAAGCTTGGGTCGAACATGGAGTTTGTGTTGAACACAGGTTTTGGGTTGAGCATGAACCTTGGGTTAAATTCCAGTTTTGGCTTGAACACAAGTTTTGGGTTGAGCACCATCTTTGGGTTGAACACCAGTTTTGGGAAGAGCGTGACATTTGTGTTGAACACAAGTTTTGGGTTGAGCACCATCTTTGGGTTGAACACCAGTTTTGGGAAGAGCGTGACATTTGTGTTGAACACAAGTTTTGGGTTGAGCACCATCTTTGGGTTGAACACGAGTTTGGAGGAGAATGTGACATTTGTGTTGAACACCGGTTTTGTGTTGAGCACCATCTTTGGGTTGAACCTGACGTTCTTGTTGAACACAAGGGTTGGGTTGAGCACACGTTCAAGTTCTCACCGAGCAAAGCGGATGGGTGGGAGGAGCTGTTTCCCAGCCTCCACCCCCGTGGTTTCCCAGGTGATCCCAGCACTCCTGACTCCCTCTCTCTCCCCGCAGACGCCAGCACGTCGCCCGATGCCGTGAAGAGGAGCCATTGGTGCAACGTGGCCTACTGGGAGCACCGGACGCGCGTGGGCCGCCTCTACACAGTGTACGAACAGTCTGTCAGTATCTTCTACGACCTACCTCAAGGAAACGGCTTCTGCCTCGGACAGCTAAACCTGGACAACAGGAGCGAGACTGTGAGAAGGACTCGAAGTAAAATCGGCTACGGGATTTTACTGAGCAAGGAACCGGACGGGGTGTGGGCCTACAACCGCAGCGAGCATCCCATCTTCGTCAACTCCCCGACACTGGACATCCCCAACTGTAGGACCCTGATCGTGCGCAAGGTGATGCCGGGCTACTCCATCAAGGTGTTTGACTACGAGAAGTCCTGCCTGCTGCAGCACACGGCCGAGCTGGATTATGCAGACGGGCCCTACGACCCCAACAGCGTCCGGATCAGCTTCGCCAAGGGCTGGGGGCCGTGTTATTCCAGACAGTTCATCACGTCGTGTCCTTGTTGGCTGGAGATCTTACTCAGCAACAACCGGTAACGGTCAGCCTCCGGCGAGAGGAGAACGGCAAAACACACACACACACAAAACACACAAAAAAGGAAAAAAAAAAAAAAAAAAAAAAAAAAAAAAAAAAAACAAAACAAAAAAAAAAAAAAAAAGAGACACGGACTATCCCAAATATCGTCTACCTAGATTTAATATAAAGTTTTATATATTATATGAAAATATATATTATACTTGTAATTATGGAGTCATTTTTACAATGTAATTATTTATGTATGGTGCAATGTGTATATGGACAAAAAACAGAAAATGCACTTTGGCTTATATAATTCTTTCAATACAGATTTTTAAAAAAAACGAAGCAAAACAAAAAAAAAAAAAAAAAAAACCACCCAAAAATTATACAGCAAAAATAGGAGAAATCCCTAATTTTGATGTATGGTTTTTTGAAATATTATTAATACCCAGACAAAAAGCTAATACCAGTCACTCATTGATAATAAAGTATTCGCATTATGGGGGGGGATTTGTCTTTTTTCTTCCCCCCCCACCCCGAGCTGAAGTTGGCAGCAGTCAGGAGGGTTCCAGGGGGCAGCTGCTGTCTCCATCTCAGCCAGCGCCCTGGAAGAGCAGAAATGAGTTGGAAGGCTGCAGCTGGCTCCATGGGGAGGGTGAGTGAGGCCAGTTGGAGAGCCAGGGAGCACGGGGACGAGGGGAGAGGAGGATCTGTGCCTCTCCTCACTCGGAGCTGTCTGACCTCTCCCATGGCACGCAGGGAGCGTGGCCACGATCAGGGTGCACAGGTTCATCTTCATCGCCGCGGAAAAGCAGAGTATTCCCTGGCCACAGAGCTGCCCAGCAGGACCAGGTTGGATTTTCGGCCTTACCCAGGGGCTGTCTGTGAGTCCTGCACGTCCCAGACGTGTTTGATGGTTGAGAAACGAACGGGAGGTTTTGGACAGCTCGTGGTTGGGTGGATCCTGCGTTGGAGCACGGCCTGGATTTCAGGAACGTCTCCAGTGCCTCGGAGGAGTCATGAGCAGCTTTGTCCTGCAGATCTCCCAGTCTGTCATCCAGGCAATAAATGATCCAGGAGTGTTTGGGAAGAATATATTTACTCAGAGGAGCAGCTGCAGCCAAAAAAAATGTCCTGGTCCGATGTTCCTGTCTCGGCTGATTTAGTGTCCCTGGAAATCCCGGATAAAATCAGCTCCTTTGCTCTGACTTGTGCTGGGCCTGGCAGGGGCAGGTTGGACACGGGCTTTGCTTGGTCAGGGAAGTTATTTACTGCCAGGGAGCAGCTCTGCCAAGTGCTAGAGTTCTGCTACAAATCCCTGTACCTTTGATTTCCATCAAATCGTGGCCTCTGGAGCCCAGGCACTGGGAAGCTTTCAGGGTTGCAGAGGGTGTGTTTCTCACCTTCGTATTCAAAGAGAAAAAGATGCAATGAAACCTCAAAGAGTTAAACAGGGCCTAAATTCACTGCTCCAAAGCCCTCCTGGTGCATGTCAGGGTCCTGCATCTTGGCACCTGGTCCTGATGTTCCTGCCACAGCCAAGAGTGAGGATGGGGAGGGACGGAATTGTGGAATCCTGGAATGGTTTGGGTTGGAGGAGACCTCAAATCCCATCTTGTTGCACACCTTCCACCATGCCAGGGTGCTCCAAGCCCCGTCCAGCCTGGCCTTGGACACTTGGAGGGATGGAGGAAGGTGGGGGCTGCATCCCACGGGGAAGCACAGAAACCTGGGTGGATTCTGGGGGGGATCCGAGCAGGGAGCGTCGCAATGACGTTCCCGCAGTCATTGTTCAAATTGCAACCATATTTGCTGTTTAATTGGGACCACATTGGTTGAATTCCTGCAGCATCAGTATTAATACTTGACATCATTAATTTTTGCTGGTGTTACGGCCATTCTTAGGGAACGGTGTCAAAGCATGTCACTCTCATTTAAAGCAGCTTTCAAGAGCTTTGCAGGGGTTTTTTTTATCCCTTTGGCTTAGGTTTGGTGGGTCCTGCCAAACCACCCACCTCCCTCGCTGTATCGCTTTCACACAGTCCCTCAAGCAGCCTTTTTTACGTTTTGGGGGCTTTTCTAAGAGATTTTTTTTAACACTGTCCTCATTTTACCTGGGAAGCACCAGCAAAAGTTGCTTTTCCTGTTTCCTTTTTTTTTCCCCCAGCATTTCCCACCGTCACATTCACACCTTTGCTCCCTGTTCCTCTCGTGCAGCAGTGCCACCATTTTCCACTTTCTACCCACTTCATCCGTATTTTGGACAAAATAAAGCACCGAGGGCGGATTTGAGGGTTAACTCTGAGCTTTCCCTTGTGCAATCCACTGATGGTGCTTAATTCTCTTTTCTTCATTACTCATGCTCTTCCCCAGGAATAAATCTGGAGTTTTATTTCAGTTGACAGCGGGGCTTTCAAGGGAATAAAAAAAGGATTTTATGGTGAGGCAACAAAATAAGACATCAAATATCCTTTTCTGTCTCATTTTGCCCCTTTAATACTTTGTAATCATTGAAACTTAGAACCCTTTAAGGGAGCTTTGGGGCTTCAAAGCTGTTGAGCTCCGCCCTGGACCCTCTCAGAGCTCAGCTGGAGCCTTTCCCTGTGCATCCCCTGCGCTGGGGCTGGACCTGGGGGCTGGCAGTTGGCACCGTGGGGTGGCTGTGTGTGGAGGGCAGGGCCGTGGGGAAGAGGAGTTAACTCCCTGCCAGGTTTGCAGGAGCAGCTGGGCATGGTTGGGTTTGATTAACGACCAGATTCTGCTCCTCAGCACCCACAGCTGCTGCTGTTTGCCCCAGCTCTGTAAAAGCAGGATGGGCACGGTGCTGCTCCCTCCTGAGCAGCCTCCTGAGGGGGTTTGTCCTCCTTCCCGCAGGACTC
The DNA here is from genome assembly GCF_015227805.2 of Hirundo rustica. NCBI lineage: Eukaryota > Metazoa > Chordata > Aves > Passeriformes > Hirundinidae > Hirundo > Hirundo rustica. Next base: position 18,752,406 of record NC_053462.1, read on the forward strand.
GGGGTCTCCCGGCACCCCAGGTAAGTGGCTTCTTGTTCCTTCAGTGTCTGTGTGGTGTTGCAGCATTTTAAGAACATAAAGAACCCCCTCGGCAGGAGGGTGCTGGGCTGAGCTTGGACTGAGCTCCCGGAGCCGCTGTGGGGCGTGTGGGGCCGCTGTGGGGCGTGTGGGGCCGCTGTGGGGTGTGTGGGGCCGCTGTGGGGTGTGTGGGGCCCCTCTGGAGCCGCTGTGGGGTGTGTGGGGCCCCTCTGGAGCCGCTGTGGGGTGTGTGGGGCTGCTGTGGGGCGTGTGGGGCCGCTGTGGGGCGTGTGGGGCCCCTCTGGGGCCGCTGTGGGGCGTGTGGGGCTCCTCTGGGGCTGCTGTGGGGCGTGTGGGCCTCCTTGGAGCCGCTGTGGGGTGTGTGGGGCTCCTTGGAGCTGGCTCAGCTTTGTCCTGAGCAGGCTCTCGGGTCACCCCTGTGGTTACAAATCACCAGGGGCTTTTTTTGGCGGGATGTTTGGGGCAGTGCAGTGGGGCAGGGAGGGTTGGGGGTTTTTTCCCCGCAGCAGTGCTGGAACAGCCATTGTGCTGCACCCAGGGGTCCGGCTGAGCTCAGGGAGCTGCCCCTGCAGTTCCTAGTGCCGAGGCTGGGTGTCTGCAGCTCCCAGGGCAGCGAATCCCTGAGCAAACACAACTTCATCCTTGTGCTGCAGGGTCCCAGCTCTGCTGTGTCAGTGACCGTAGGAGTGCTGCTGGTTTTGTTGGGTGGGTTCGGTGCCTCCGCTGGTGACTGTCACCCCCTCAAGGCGTCCTCCAGGGCAGTGACTGCTCAGGTGGAGCTGCCCCAGAGCACAGCCCTGGGATTGCCCTGGCAGGGAGGAGTCGGCTCCTGAGGCTGCAGCAGGTCCTGGGGTGGGTGCTCTGGCTCTCCGTGGGTCATCCCTGGGGCTGGTGGGACAGGGAGATGCTCTGAGGTGGTGTCCGAGCACTGAAATTTGCTGCACAGTTTCTTCTGTGAGCGCCAAGGCTTTGATGGAGGCATCAGCTGGATTCTCGTGGTGTTAGGGGTGTACCCCAAATCCACTCCAGTGGGAGTCCTGAGGCAGTAATTCTGGTATTGGACCTGAGTCCTTGAAGGCTTTGGTGTGTGGAGTGTGTTTATTTGAGGGGGTTTGATTTAATTTAGCAATAAAGGGGTTTAAAAGTGTGCACTGGGCTGAGGAGGAGCAGCCGGTTGCTGCTGGTGAGTCCCAGAGGCTGCTGCTCCTCCCGTGAGCAGAAATTCCTCATCCCAGTCCTCGACTTTCATTGCTGCAATGACTGAGAAATGCATTTCACCAGCCAGAGTGGAAAAGAAATTATTGCTGAATTCATCCACTCTCAGCTTTTAGCAAGAGGGGCTGAGAGCCCTTCGTGGCACAGGTTTGGGCACCGTTCTATGGGGGCTGCCAGTCCTCAGGACACACTCCTCCTCCTCAGGGCTTTATCTCCACAGAAAAAGCAGAGAGGCTTATTCAGTGCATAATTCAGAGCTGGAATTCAAACTCCAGCCGTGTGGGCTACCAAGGGAAAAGACAGAATTCCCTGTTGGTGCGGGGAAAGGAGCTGGAGGTTTGCTTTGGGATGTGGGTTAATGCAGAGCCGCTCACACACCGACCTGCGCTTCCCAAAGCTCTGGGTGCTCCAGGCTCGGGCTCTGGGCTGGGGTTGGAGCGCAGGAAGGGCTCTCACAGGGTGGTGCTGGTGCCTCTGAGGGGTGCGGGGTGAGCCTCAGGAGCCCGAGGGGCGTTGTGGGGTTTTCCCTGACAAACAGCAGGAGAAAAAAGCATCAAACATCTGTCACATCCAGGTAAACACCCCGTGGAGGGAGCTGGCTGAGGGAGCTGCTGCAGGGCACGGCCTGGGGGCCTGGGGAGAGGCTGGGGGTGCATCTGCTGCTCCCAGGCTGGTTTCAGCTCTCTGAGGACACGGGAGTTGGGTGCTGCCAGGCTGTGCTGGCACCCTCCCCTCAGGGTGTCCCCAGGGAGAGCGGGGCTCCGGTCCCACGAACGGCCAGCACGGACCAGCACCTTCCCAGAGAGCAGGAGTAAGGATTCACCTCCGCCTGCCCTCGCTCAAGGAGGGCTGGGGGCACTGCCAGGGGCTCCGTGGCATCGCTGGGTGATGTCTGGGGCCGGTCCAGCTCCCCAAAAGTGCATCCAGGAGCCTGGCTGAGTGCAGAGCATCCCGAGTTATTTCCTGTAAATAACTCCTTTTGCTTCCCTCAGAGGTCTTCTTTTCTGTCTGGAGCGTGGTGAGGCATTTCTTGCTGCTCTGTGGATAATCCTTCCTGTATTCCTGATTTATGGATGTGCCGGGGCGATGCACAAAGTGGCATCTGTGCTCTGCACGCTGTGGGAACAACCCAAAATTGCTCTGAAACTCGACTGGCTTACAATTATATTGGATTCTATTAAATTAAAACACATAGCACATATATTACACAATAAACCACAGCTATTTCATGGATCAAATTAAGTTTTATTTGGGCAAATTACAACCTTTCTTACAGTTGGGCCTTTGTGAAACCATTCCTTTTTAATAAAAACAGGCATTTTTGGCAAATGCTCTTAAAGTGTGCATTCCCAATAATTGCATGTGCTGTTGCTATTCTTTCTGGGATATGTGTGGCTAATTATCTTCAGTTTAGGATAGGTTTAAACGAGTGGTGTCTTCCCTTTGCTCCTCCCCCACACCTCCCATCCGCTGGAATTTCTTATTGCTTTCCATTTTTATTAGCTTGGCTATGGAAGAGAGCAGAGTGGGGAGAAAAAAAAATAAGAAAAAGAAATCTTCTCATTAAAAGCAGGAGTGCTTTTCCCGGAATTTCTCGGGGAAATGTGACTCTGGCAGCCTCCCTGCAGCCCCAGCTCGGGGGGGACACGGGGCTGAGGGGGACAGGGCTGAAAATGGACCTTGGGGAAGTGGGATGGAGCTCTGGGAGGGTGGTGGGAAGTTCTTGTGGGGGCTGGTGGAGAGGCAAAGCTCTGGAGAAAATCGAGGTGTTTGTGGAGGAGGGGCTTGGGGGGCTCCAGCTGCCGTGGAATTGCATCTGGGGTCAGATTTTCCTGCTTGCCTGAGAGGATGCAGGCTCTGGTTTGGGCTTTGAGGCTGGGACATCTCTTGTGGTTCTTCATTAAAGCAGGATTTTGGTGCTGCCGCCGCAGGGACGGGCACGGGGTGTGGGGTGGCACGTCAGGCCCCAAGGAATGCCTTTGGCAGCGCCTCATCCTCACACAGTTTTGGTTAAAAGCGAGACAGTGGCTCAGGAACTGTGGGGATGGACAGGCAGGGTGGCTCATTCCCGGGTTTCCTTAGGAAACTCGGCTGAAAAATGGAAAAATGAACACCTCCAGCTCCTCTCTGGATTTGGGAAGTTCTGCTCCACTGATTTTCCTGCTTCTCGCTGCCAGGCTTGGAGGTACCAAATATTTTTTCCTGGGAATAATTTTTCCCAGAGTATTTTCAGCCTGGACAGGGAAGCAGAGGAAATGTCCAGAGTGCTGCTTTCCTCCACCAGGGTGATCTCCAGACCCTCAGGGTGCCTCCGAGCTCCCCAATTCCTGAACCCAGCAAATGCCAGGCTCGTGTTTCCTGCCCCAGCAGCACCTCGGGATGTGGGAAGGGCTCTCAGCCTGCAGGGATGGGCACCACGGAGCTGCTGCTGTGGATGCCCAAAGCACGTCACCTAAAACTTCAAAGCTTTCCAAATCCTTCCGGGCACCGTTGTCAGGAGGAGGTGGAGGAGGTTTGTGGAGCCTCCCAAATCGCATCTGGATGCTGTTTATGGGATTGTGTTTGGTGTGATCACATCTGCGGGAGGGGCTGGCAGTGCCAGGGCCATGGAGTGGTGGCATCTCCCTGTCCTGTGGTCACGGAGAGGAGTCCCAGGGCTCCTGGTTTCCTTGTTGCTCTGGAACCGCTGCCAGGAGTTTCCTCAGAGCTTGGTGCTTCCCAGCTCCTTCCCTCCACAGCGCTGGGAGCCTCAGCGGCCTCCAGCTGCCAGTTTGGGTCGGGTGAGGAGCTGGTGGCCTTGTGCCGGAGCTGGTGGCACTGTCTGGGTGCTGGCAGAGCGTGGGCACCAACCTGGCACACAGGGAAGAGGAAAGGAGATTGTTCAAAACACAAACAGAAACAAAACACTCACAGAAACTTCATTATTGGTTGGTTTTTGATTTTTTTTTTAAGTGTCTTTGACCTCTTGCTCTTCCCAGAATGTCCAGGATGGGTTTTCCATTGCCACTGTGATAGTGGGGCTGGAGACGGTGGCACCTCCTTGGTCCCCCAGGTGGGGCAGGAACCAAACGAAACGGCCCCAGAACGTTTTTGATGACCAGCCTGTGTGATTCGGTCGGTGGCAGCAGGTCACAGCCTGGCTCTGTCCCCAGGCTGTGCCCTCCCTGCCCGCCTGGCATCCCAGGGACCGGCACGTGCAGTGGGAGCAAGGGGAAGAGTCCCCAGAGGTTCCCTGGCAGGTTTAGGAGGGAGAAGATTCTGCACTCGTCCGTCCCTGGGCAGGTCGTGGGTGGCGTTCGGGACCCGAGGCTCTCCAGGCTGGGGCACAAACCCCTGTGAGAAGGGAGCTGAGCCCCCAGCCCCGAGGGCCGTGCGTGGAGCAGGGATCTGCGTGCGCTCTGGGGACGCAGAATTGAAACCACAGCCCGTTTCTGGGGAAGCTCCGTGGTGGGCGTGAAGCGCCTTCTCCCCGAGGATGCCGGGGGGGAAGGGGGAGAAGAAAACTCCCCCACGTCTCTGGAAATTGCTTTCCTTCCTCTTCTCCTTCCAAAATAGCGTAATTAACAGAAATAAACTCCTCGGTGCTGTTAATTTTGGAGGTCTGTGTGCCAAGCTGGAGCACGCAGGGCTGTGCTGGGAACAGTTAATTATTACCCAAACGGGGTCTGAGCGGGGCTGAGAGCATTGAAGAATTATGAAACTGTAACGAGGGAGGCCCGTTCTTGGCAAACGCTCCCGTGATTCAAATGCTGGGGAATTCAGCATGTTTTTCTCTTTCTTCTGAAGGCTCTGTGAGCCAGCCCATGGCAGCTCTCGTGGTGGGGATGGAGTGGGACCCATCAGCTCGGGGATGCTGGTGCTGGAGCAGCTTCTGCAGCTCTCCTGTCACAGCAGCAGCTCAAAAACAGCTTTGGAAGGTTCATAATTAACCCGTTATTGCTTCTTAGAAGTGCCACAGGTGTGGGTTTCTGGGTGGGAGGTTTGGTGCTGCAGGAGATGAGGATGGTCACAAAGGCCGTTCTGCTTTTCTCTGAGTCTCCCACCAGGGAAGTCCCTGCTGAGTTGTGTTCCTGCTGCATGAGATCCCCTCTGCTCGTGGCTTCTGCTGTTTCACCAGGGCAAATCCTCCCCTCCTCCAGCTGGTTGTGTTGGCAGGGAAATCCCTGATGGCTCCAAGCTCTGCTCTCCAGAAAGTGGCTGGAGGGAACATCTGACATGGTCCTCCATCTGTGGGAACGTGACAGGAGAACCTCCTTCCTCTCTGCTTCCCGGGGTTATCCATCCCTGAGATTGGAGGTGTCACCCAGCTGGGTCAGAGCTGTCCCCTGAGCTGGGTTTTTGCTGCTGTTGGGATCAGTGACCTGTGGAATTGCAGCTGGAGGAATTCGAGCAGGAACCTCCAAACACCTGAGGTGGTTTCATGTGTGGTGCCCTGATGGGAACTGAGCTCAGCATTGCTTTTCCCTTCAAAAAACCAAAACCTCGATAGCCTTGAATTCCTGCCTGGGGAACCTCTCACAGAAATGTGCATGTGAGCTGGGATCAAGCAAGATGAAGGGGGTTCCGTGGTCACTTTTGGAGTTAACCAATGAGGTTGGAGCTTTTTAGCCTGAAATCAGACAAGCTGAGATGAGATTTCCAGAAGGCTTTTGATAGCAGCTTAATGGTCGTAAACTTTGGTTTATTAAATGTAAAAGAATTTTTTTAATGCGAGGTTGTGAAACGTTTCCTCCAAGATAAGTAAGTGGTGGCGTGGGGAGGGAGGATGGGAGGTCAGAGCTGCTCCTTGAGTAAGACTTGGGCAATCCTTCCTCTCTCACCAACCCACAGTTCCACCCCAGAGACCCTTGCCGTGGCTTTGGGCCGATCTGGTGCCACACACCTGAGAAAGGGACACCAGGGAAAAATCAGCAAAACAGCTCTGAATCCTCCGGTGTGGGCAGGGAAACGCAGCAGATGGGCTTGGAAAGCTCAGCCTGATTCTTACGTGGTCATGAATGAACTTCAGCAGCAATGCTGGACATGTTCTTTATTTTAGAAACACCTCAGGGGCCATTGTTTTGGGAGGGGCTGGGAAATGCTCTGTTCCCCCACTGGATGGGCTGGCTTGGAAGGGACCTTGACAATGCTGCAGTTTCCGTCCCTCCTTTAGACCTGCTTTTGGAATCAGACCCCTCCGGTGCATCAGGAGAGGGAAGGATTTGGGGACTGGGCTTTATTTAAGGCTCTGAGGCTTTGTGTGTGCCCGAGTTCAATGCAACACCAGATGTGGGTTTGGGCTGAGCTTTGGGGTGTTACTGACCCCTTCCACTTCGCTGCACAGCCTCACCTTGCTCCGTCCTGCCCGGGGTGACGCCACCAAACTGGGGAGCGCGTGGAGAGCCCTGAGCTGGCCGTGGAGCTGCGGCAGCGTGGAGGGACCGGGTGAATGCGAGGGGCTGTGACCCCACTGTCCCTTCGTGACCCCACACGGGACGTGTCTGAGCGCTGCCGGGGCTGAGCCCCCTCCCTGGCTGAGCAAGGCAGCTCCAAGGTCAGCATCCCCCTCCAGGGCTCTCCCACTCCTCAGAGGTCGCTCCTGCCGAAGCAGAAAAACAGCGCAGCAAAGCAGAATTGCTGCTTGAGTTGTCTTTTTTTTTCTTCTTTTTTTTTTTTTTTCCATTAAAAAAAGGAGGCAGGGTGAAACATCAAAATCAACCCCCTGCCCCCACAAATCCTTCCCTTGTCTCGGAGTATTAAAAACATCCTGGAGCTGGGGCCATGCCTGTGTTCCTTAGCGCTGGAGGAGGATTTCTGCCAAGACACTGACCCCTTGTGGATTTTGCAAAGGTCTTTGAATCTCTTTTTCTCTTCGAAAGGCGAGGAGAGAAAAAAAAAAACCAAACCCAAACCCTTTCAAACCTTTGCTTGGTCCTTTGCAATGCAGAGCCATCCGAAGATTTATTATTAAACGGAGGCTGCGGGGTGATTTATGGCATTACAGCTGAGCCGCGTTGTGCGCTGGTTACAAATTGCGCAGATATTCCACGGGACGTGAGCTCCAACGAGCACGGGATATATTACACTGCAGGGAAAAGGGGAGCTTAAAACCAGCTGGCCGACTGTAACAACTACAGCCACTTCTCTTTGAAGAGGAGATGATCTCCATCTGGGTTTAATACAAACCATGATGGACTGACACCGGCTCTCGGAATATCTTATACAAACGGGATCATTTCTGCTTTTTTTTTTTTTTTTTTTTTTTTTTTTTTTTTTTTCCCCCCAGAGCTGTCGCACCGCTTTATTCAGTGTTTTGTTCCTTTTTTCTTCCCCCTCCCGCCCCTGCTCTGTTGTTTCTTCATGTTGGCCACTCCTTGCCGAGCTTTAGGAGCTGCTGGGGTCTGTTCCTCAGCAGAGGAAGGGTTTTCTCCGAGCGGGGAAGGCGACGCTGCGGTGCCACGTGTGGAACCACGGAGCTGAACTGGCTACCTAGAAACACAGCCCAGATGTGAACGGGGAAAAGGAAGCTGGAACACATTATCCAGGAAGGATGTGTCTCCTCTGGAGTAAATCCCTCCCATGGAGCCTCCTCCTCTGGCTGCTGATGGCTCCGGGAGGAGCCCTGGGTGTGCTCTGGGGGGATGGTGTGGATTGAGGACACCCCTGGAACCTTCCAGGCTCTGTGCTGCTCTGGAGATCGATCTCCCGACATCTGGTGTAAAATCTCCATCTCTCCACAAAGGAATGTCCTGGCCAGGTTTTGGTAGCCCGTGAGTGGGAGGAATCGGTGAATGGATGAGATTCCTTTTAAGCACTTGTTGTTCTCTAGGATCAAAGGTTTCTACAGGAGCACTCTGGTATTTTGGCTTGTCAGGAAGTCACGGTGGTTTTATTCCAATCCCTTGGCTGGATGATGGAATGTTCAGCACTGATTTTGTTCCCAGGTCTAAGAGCTGGTTGAGCTCTTAGACCTGACTTCTGTTGTGGATATCTGATGGCCAGTCTGGGATTTTTGGTGTGAATTGGCTGTGATGGATGGATGTTCCTGGCACACCCCTTGCCAGGAAATAGCCCCTAAAATCCAGCTGCAGCTCAGAGTGCCTCAGCCTTTCCTGAGCTTTCCAGGCGGTGTCCATGGTTCCCTGCCTCAGTGCTTCTGGCAGGCACCCATAAATACCCACTGGGATGAGAAATCCTCATTTTCAGTGGTTGATAGTAGAAGTGTTTGCATCCCCTGAGACAGCTGCTGGCCCTGGGGTTTTTTGGGATGGAGAGAGGTTTGCATCCTTCCCGCTCCATCTCAGTCTCCTGCACCTCAAGGAGCTGTGCCTGGGGTGGATGCAACTTCCAAAGTTGAGCTCCTCACCCTTGAGATTAAATGGACAGAATTTGGGGGAATCGTCCCCACTAGGAGCTGCAGGCCATAGTTGTGTCTTTTATGGGCCAATCTTTGGCTGGTGAAATCCTTATCCCTCCGTGCCTGGTCCCATCCAGCACGATCCCAGTGCTGGCTTCAGGCCAGGCAGCTTCAGCTCCCACATGATCCCATTTTGGTCGCTGTTTGAGGACTTTTTGGGCCAAAGAGCGCTGTGATATCCGGCAGTTCAGTCCCTGGCACATCCTGTGGGTCTGGCCTGGGAGGACAGAGCAAAATCTCCGAATTTCTGCAACCCCAGGCAGCGCTGGCTGAGTCTCCCCACGCCGGTGGCGTTACAAAACTCCAGCATGGCTTTCTCTGAGATACTAATTAGGGATGGACAAACCAGAGGGAAGAAAATAAGAAATCCCTTTGTGCTCGTTGTGGGGTTAAACAAAGTTCAGCTGACTTTCTTCCTCCCCCCGTGTTATTTTTTCCCCTTCAGTGCGGGCTTTGCTCGTCCAGGTTCCAGCCGGACTGGGATGCAGCGCTGCTGGAGCGCTGTAGCTGCAGCATTTCCAGACAAGTCTAACCTAAATCTGGGACTCTGTGGCACTAAGAGCAACCCCGATGTGCTCCTGGCTCTCCAAACAGGATGAATTTGTGCGCCGTGTATCCTGCAAGGATCTGGATGTTGCTCAGGGTGGCAGATCTTTATCCCTCCTTTTTCAGGTGGGGCTGAGCTTGATGCTGAAGGATGGCTGGAGGCAACAGCACTTGGGACACGCGTCCCGGCTTTGCTGACTCCTCCTGCAGCCAGGCTGCTTTCGGTGGTGTTTGTTCGTGGTCGGACTTGACCTGCGGGGTCTTTTCCAGCCTAAAGGATTCCATAAATCCTCCCCTTAGAAATCCTCTCCGCGCCGCTGCCGGCCTGTCTCTGAATTCAGCTCAGCGAATACCAAACCCCCGAGCTTCCCAAACAAATCAGGAGGAGCCGGGGGTGGATTAAGGCGCCCCAGTGCGTGTGGCTCTGCTCCTCTCCTTCCCCTTCCCGCAGCCCTCCCCGCCACGATGGAAACCTCGCCGCCACCACCGCGGGCTTGTCCCGGGCTAATGAAGCTCTGCATCCCACTGCAGCATTCCTCTGGTGCATTAGGAAATAGTGATCATTTTTCTCCGGCACCCGGGTTTGATAAGCGATTGCCTTTGGCCAAAAGCCCTGCCAAGATCTTGCTGCTTGTCATGGAGCTAAAGAGGTGACATTGCAACGCTTGTAATTGGGATAATTTAACAGCCCGTTAGCAGGGAGTAGGAACAGCCCTGTCTCCTACCCAGCTTTTTATAAATCCAGCTGTTCTTTTGGGGGAATAAGGTTTGTTTGTTTTTTATGGAAATGTGGATGTGTTCTTCTCTTTATTACGTTAATTAATTTTCAAGCGTGGAGGAGAAATTTTTGGCAGCACGGAAGGAAGGAGCTGCTGTGAGAGGAAGTCTGGAGTGAGCCATGGCCCAGTTTGGTAAAATGGGAAATAAATGGACTGTGGTCCAAATCCTAAATCTGCTTTCAGGCAAGTCCCTTCTTTTTAAGGAATTGTAAAACAAAGGTGACATTTAGAATTTCAGGATCCTTGTAGGCTGGTGCCATTAGTGATCATTCCCCTAATTAATCATCGCTCTTTGGGCTTGATGGGCAAGGGAAAAGTTGGGAGTTTTGTTTTGTAGGGCCTTCTGCAATGCCCACAGCACTGCCTTTTCACAGAACCACTGCCTTGGAACAGAGGTCTTGAAAATCGAGTCCCACCCAGCCCCAACACCTCGACTAAACCACGGCACCGAGTGCCACATCCAGTCTTGTGTTTAAACACATCCAGGGATGGTGACTCCTCCACCTCCCCAGGCAGGCCATTCCAGTATTTTGTCACCCTTTCTGTAAAAAACTTCTTCCTAATATCCCACCTGTATTTCCCTTGATGCAGCTCCACCCCTGGTGTAGTGGATCCTTGGATGTGGGTGCTGCTCTTGGTTCCCAGAACCCTGGTGAGGATCTTGGATCTTCCTCCCGTGGGTTTTGTCACAGCCTGGAGTCTGTCAGGCAGCTCCTGTCCCCCTGGGGAGCTGTGGCCCTGCCATGAGCAGGTTTGAAAGGAGCTGAGCTCATCCCGTCCTCCTCAGGACCATCCCACTGTCACCAGGAGCCCTCTGGATCCCTTTGAGCTCCAGGGCTGCTCTGCCTCCTCGGCTGCTCTGCCTCAGGGCCGTGGGCTCTCCCGAGCCGCAATCCAACCGAGGTTTCCTCTCCCCGCTGTGAAAAACCTTTCCAGCAGCTCCCGAGGTCTCCAAGGGCTTCTCCTCTCCTCCAGGCTGGATTGCCTGTTGCTTTTGGAGGCCCGTGTTCCCCTGGCAGCCCTCCAGGTGTATATTTAGAAGAGGAGATCATACCTTCCATCTCAGAAATAACCGATGATGACTTAATTTAGAGCACGAAAATTAAAAGCGCCGTCTCTAGCTGCAGAGCGTTCAGCGCTCCCTGCAGCCTCTCGCTTGGCAGCCGTGCTTCCCCCGCTGGCTGTGGGCTCCTCTTGCTCAGCTCTGGGCGTCCTGTGGGTTATCTGGGAGCAAGAATGTGTGGAAGGAGCCACGGGGACCGGAGTCTCCTCTGCTGGCGCTCCTGCTGGTGTCCAGCTGCGGAACTGGGCATCAGTGCTGGAGCTGAATCCCATGGGAGGCTCTTTGGCATTTTTAGCAGACAGAGAGGTATTAAAAAAAAAAATTTAAAAATAATTTTTAAAATCTCTTTGGATCATTAATACAAATTTACACTTCCTGGGGGATTTTTTGAGGCACCTTCAGAGAGCTGTGTTGGTGCATTGCTGACAAATGGGCTGGGAAGCAGAGTGTGACCTCCATCCTGGCAGGGAAAAAAACATCTCAGGTGTCCTTTCCAAGGACTGGGGTTTGGTCCTGTGCTCGCACAAGTGGCTCCTTTGGCAGCTTCTGCTCCGGTGGAATTAGAGAGCTCTGGACAGGATTTCCTCCTCTCCTCGCTGCCAGGTGAGAGGCCAGGTTGGACAAGGTTTGGGGCAGTGGGAGGTGTCCCTGAGTGGAATGAGCCGGTTCTTGATGTCCCCTCCACCCCAAACCAGGCTGTGATTCTGTGGCTCTCTGGGCAAGCCTAGCTCAGCTCCTTTACACCCAGCTTCACTGGTAAATCTGGGATTAGCACCAAAACCGGGTTCCCCCAGTTCCTTTCCTGCAGCTTGGGGCTCACCTCTTGTGTTCAATAACAGCGCGGAGGGCTTGGAAATGGGTTTGAGATTGGTAAAGCCCTGGAGACCCGCAGGACAAAAATATTCCATGTGCTGCCAGGAGAAATGCTTTCATTCCGCGCTGGGAGCTCAACTTTCCCCACCGCTGCTGATCACACCACTTTTCTCACCTCCTCTATCAGCTCTATTATCTGAAGTGTGCTCTGAGTGAGTGAGATGTTGAAAGGCCCCAGAGTTAATTGGCATTAAGGACGGTGTAGTATTATTAGGTGTGCCTTAATGTAACAAAATCTCCATTTTGGTCTGTTTGCTCTGTACTACTGAGTAAATGTGGAGATAAAAGAAGGTGGAATTAGCACTTCTCTTGCTTGCACTAAAGCCAAGCTGCATTATTTTCTTTTCTGTGGGTTTAGGCCTAAAAGTAGCTCAGGTATGTGCAAGTTTAAACAAGACGAACCAGGGCCCCATTAAAAATTACTCTCTCCTGGATAATATTCAACACAGGATTAATAGTAAAGAGGCTGATGTCATCCCAGAGCTCCCGTGACCCTTTGCACTTCTTTAGCACATTGCTGAAAGAAAACCCTCCTGACACACAGGGCTTGTCCTGCTGGAAAATCTGATGCTGCCTTTTTTGTTTCCCCAAGAGCTGAGGGAGAGATGTTCTGAGCAACGCAAGAAAAATTAACTGGGGATTAGGAGCTCAAGCAGAGCAGCCACCTTCCCCTCAAAATCACCTGGCTGCAGTGGCCATCCCAGCTCCACGATTCCCAGGGTGTCCATCCCACGTTCCCAGAGCATGGGGAAGGTTGGGAGCCCACCTGTGATTGTCCCCGTGCAGGATCCTGCTCGCTGCCCTCCCCTCTTGGCAATTCCAGCAGGTGCCAGGCAGGGATGGGCTCTCCTCCCTGCTGGGACCCTCTGGAGCTGTCCAGGGCATCCCTGGAAATGGAATTGCTGCCAGTCCCCACCAGGCTGCAGCTGCCTGGGGAGAAAAGGGCTGTGCAGGAGTTTGGGTTTAGATGGGCTCAGTGAGGTTCATTGAGGGAATATCTTGCATTTTGAAATTGGTTTTATCTTCCTGCCTCAGGCTGGGCTCTAAAATCCTGATTTGTTCTTCGAGGGTTTGGCTGAGTCGGGTTCTGCACTGCGCCAGGCTGGGAGCTCCCAAATTAGGCTGGAAAAGGGCTGGATTAAACCAGAACAACGTTCTGGACTGCGGGGTTATGAGCAGCTCCCTTGATAAGGGATTGGGCGTGCTGTGAAATAATCAGGGACTCTCCTCTGGGAACCTGCACAAGCATTAATCAGGGGATTTCGTAAGATGGGTCGCCTCCTTTTCCCCGTGCCTGTAGGGACAGGTCAATGTTCCAGCTCTGTGCTGCTGTGCAGCCTGTGGCAGCGGAGGGGCAAAGTGCCCTGTGCTGCTGTCACTGCCACAGCCTCGTGAAACACTCCAAAAGAGTCACAGTAAACTTTCCAGGTTTGTCTCCCGGGTTCCAGCACATCCAGTGCCTCGGGATAGCCCCAGGATGGGGGGGTTTGGACAGGAAATTCCCATTGGGCCATGGTGATCATTGTGCCCGGTTCTCTACACTGGCTCCAGCCTCTGTTCGTTGCTTTTTGCCCCCAAAGACCATTTTTGCCTTGATTTTGTTGTGGGAATGTATCCACCGAGAAACCTTTGCTCCTCCAGGGATGCTGAAGGTCCCTTTTGGAGCCAAGGTTTGTAGTTGTAGAACAGGAATGTCCTTGCTGACAATAACAATACAACAAATAAAAGGCATTTCCCAGCATTTTTTATGCAGAAATCACCACGAGAATCCATGTGCAAAATCCCTCACGGAGCAAACAGCCACCCGCTGCATTATCTCAGCCAAAGGTGGGCCTGCAGGGAGTTTAATCCAGTCTAAAATTAGCCCAAAAAAGTCTGCTTCTGCACTTGTGATGTTTCACTATTAAAGCACCACAAAGGCTCTTAGAGCAGCTACTTGGGTGTGAATTTTTTTTTATTAATAATGCTGAGGAAACTGCTAATGATTAATCAGCACCAAAAACCCTCTGTCTTAACCTCTCCAGGTGTGTGAGCAGCAAATATCTAAACCCTCGAGTAGTACAGGTGCCCGAAGGTGTTTGATTGCAGGGTATGAAATAAAAGGGGCAGAAGATGAGGGGATGATGGGACGGGAGGTTGGTGTGGTTTTGTGAAAAGCACCCTGGTTATTGCCCATCAGCTCTGCTCTTGGTGGAGCACTTGGGTGTGGGAAGGGGAGGTGGGATCTCACCTCGTGAACTGTGACAGCGCTGGGCTTCAAATCCTGATTTTTAATCAATTTTTTTTTCCTTTATGAACCTGTTTAGCCCAGTAGGTGAACAGGGGCGCTTGGAAACGTTCTTATTTCTCACAGATTTCCAAAGCTCTGCTGCCGAGGTGGCTTCTCTGGCCTGTGCTGAGCTGGGGCTTGACCTTCTGTGCTCCCCATTGCAGTTTCCTCTCAGCAGCTGACACAAAGTTGAAAAAAATCCCGTCTATTAAGAGAAATAACCTCAATTTCTAATGGAGGTTTTGGCAGATGAGCTGAAAAACCAGGAGATGGGGCAGAGCTCACCCTCGATGGGAGGGGAGCTGCGCTCTCGAGGGCATGAGAGGCTGTGATGGAGCCAGCAGGAGGGATTTGTGCTGGGAAGAGCTTCCCTGAGTGCTTTGGGAAAGGATCCCTGGGAAGTTCCTCCTCCCCTGGTCAGGGCGGTGCTGCTGTCCCCTGTGAGGAAAGGATGCTGCACTGCCTGGATTTTAGAGGATGTCACCTCTGGTTGAGGATTCCTGGCTTGGAGGATGCTGCACGAGTAGCAAATCCATGGCACAAACCCGAGCGTTTTTATTGGGTTATATTTTTTAATTTCTGGGTTTACACCAATCCATAGGGCTTGCCTTTGCCGTGGCAGAGACAGAGGAACACTGACACCTTTCCAGGGGTGATTCCTGAAGCTCAGGATCCGTGCTGGGATCTGGGTGATGGAAATGGAGCCTCACAGAGAATGCTGCTTCCAAAATGAACACAAACTGTGTTAAAGAAATGGGTTGCTGAGCAAATTGTGGTGTCTTGGCTGTTGTGGCTCAGGGTGAAATCCCGGTATGCCAACGGGGATTGTTCACGGCTTTACTTGTGCCCATAGGGATTTTTTAAAAGCCTGACATTATAAATGAGGCAGCTGATGTGTTTTACAGAATCTCTTCTATGATTTTTTGGGTTTTTTTTTCCTGGTGAACTCACACAGGATAAAAGTATTAATGAGGCCCTGAGTTAACTGAGAGCACGAGGCTCAGGAATGGCTTGCTTTGATGATCTCAGAGCTCTTTTTCCAGCTTAAACAACTCCATGATTTTGGAGAAATAAACCTGGCTTTTCTAGTATCAATTTCTCCTTTGATAAACCTAATCTCGGTGGTGTTGCCAAAGGCTTTGGGCTTGGCTTTGAACCATTCAGCCTAAAATGTTTGTTCCTGGACCAAAGTCATGCCTGGAGTGACTTCACTGAGGCTCGTGAGCCTGACAGGAAAAATCTGGGCTATTTAAGGCTGCAGATCTCTGCAGTTCTCAGGAACTCGCTTGTGTACAAACAGCTCCGATGGAATCGGCAGCAAAAAACCCATTCTGTTTCTCTTGGAAGCTGTTTACAAAACATTTCAGCAGCTCTGGAACCGGGATTTATTTGAGCAGAGAGGCTGCAGTGTCAAAAAGCAAAGCAGTGACAGCAAGGATGGAAGGAGGGGCTCAGGAAGCAGAAGTGGCTGCCGATTTTGGGTGGGTTTAGGGATCCTCACGGAAAATCGAGATGCTGGGATGGAGTTTGGCACTTTTATATTGAATGTGACCAACCAAGCTGCAGCTTTGAGGTGGAAAAGGTATCTGGGTAAGAATCCAGAAAGGCCAGTCGGGGGTTAGAGAGGAGAACTCCAGAGTGGAGTTATTCCTTACAGATTTCTGGGAGTTTTTCCATTTTTTAGCCTGAGCCTTAAGTGAACACTTAAACCAGCCAGAATAAATCTGGGGAGTTCTTGTCCCGTTTCATTGAAAAAAAATTTAAAAAACCTTTTGGAAATGAACTCAAGGAAATATCTCCTCTCTTTGGGGATGCTTGGATAAAGACAGAGAGGGAGCCGGGGCACAAGGAGAGTGATCCCCGTGCTGGTGGCGGAGCCATCCCGAGCTGGAGGGCTGAGGGATGATGGAAGTGGCATTTGGGACGTGTCTGATGTGGCTTTTCCCTGACCAAACGGGTTCAGCTCCCCCAGGTTCTGGGTCCTGAACGTTTCCTCCTGCTGAGCAGCCTCAGCCAGCAGCTTCAAAGGCTGCTCAGCCCAAACCAAAAACCTCAAGAAAGGATTCAGCCAGGAGAAAACCCAGAGGCCACGTGCCGTGCATATGTCTGATAAACCACTCCCAAATTTGTTCCTATCAAGCTTCAAAAAAAAAAAAAAAAAGGCATCTCGTGGTTTGCATTTCCCTTTTCCTGTCAGAAAGCCGAAAATGCGATGTTCAGGCCACACCCCTGCCTGCAAGTTGCAATAATTTATTTAAATCAGTTCGGGCTGATGTCATCAGTTGTCCTTTAGGGCCTGGAGGGAGCTCAGATTTTAGGCTGGGACCGCCCAAAAATTAGATTTTGGGGAGATCAGGAAGGCAAAGCAGTGAGCGCCTGATGCTTCCAAACATCAGCTTGACTTCCCTGGAGGGAGGAGAGCAAAGCTGGGCTGCCTTTTTGGTGGGAGAAGCTTTCCTGTGCTGTGGCAGCCAGCGCTGGAAGCCTGGTGGGAAGCTCTGGTGACGGTTTCAACGCCTCACATTGAGACCAGAAGCCTTTGAGATAAAACAGGAACGTGTTCTGCAAGTTGCCATTAGCACAGAGCCGGTGGCTTTGCAGATGGTTTGAATTCTTCCTGATCAAATGGGGAGGGTGAGATGGGGAACCCTGGCTGCAGAGCCTGGAGCTGGTGGGATTCCACAGCCCTGGCAGGTGTTGGTCACCAACCTTTGGGAATGCTGGGGGGAAGATAATCTCAATTTCACAAAAGCTGGTGCTTTTTCCTTTGGGAGAGGAGCGTTCCTGGACTCTGCTCATTCTCAGAAGAAACCCAACTGATGAAGGTCACGGCAGTTCCCTGCAGCTCTTCTCTCCCAAGAGATGGGAGTGAAGAGAAGTGGGGATGGATGGCAGCAGGAAAAGCTTCCCCGTGCTGCCCTTGGGGTGGGAGAGCCTTGGGAATGGGGCAGCAGCTCGAGGCTGACCTCAGGGGAAACCCAGCAATGGAAAATCTGGGAATGGAGGGATTTACAGGCTGCAGCCTGGAGCTGACAATCAGGAGCTGTTTCCAGGGATATCATGTCCTGCTTGCTTCCCAAACCTTTGTCAGCCAGGAATTCCCATGAGGAATTGTCACTTCAGCTGCAGGGCTGCCCTGGGGCAGGGGTTTGCTGCATCAAATTTTGTTTAAAAGATACAGCCCCAAAAGGATGCTCTGTCTGCCGCTTCCATGCCCTCAAGGGAAGGTGCCTCACCCTGTGGGGTTTTGGCTCTTAAAAGAGCAAAGATTTGACTCCAAGAGCGCCCTCTTAAAAATATTATTGCCTGATCTTCGTGCAAGTTCTTATCTTGTGCTTCACCTTGATCTGGGAGGGAAATCCTTTGTCTGTGTGTCACTGAGCACAATCAGTTCCCAGTGTTCTGAACACCAGACACGCTCTGGTTCCAGCCTTTGGCCCTGAGACCTGAGATTTGCTTGTATTTACAAGCCCAGTAATTGCTGTCCTGAACCTGTTATCAACAGAGATACACGCAAGGGAAATTGCAAGGTTATGGTTGAAGCTTGCAGGGGTTTAGACTAACAAATATTTTAGCCCGGAGATATATTCAGCTTGATTTTGCTTTTAAGCGGCTCTGGGTAACATGAGAAGTTGCCTGTCACAATTGATGGGGTCAGTAAAATTCAGGCATGTTCGACTGTAATTAACATTCGAAAAGAATTTGCTTAGGAATGAGCTGTTGGCAGTGCAGGGCAGCTCCTTGTGTGGAAGCAGAGCTGCCCACCGGGGTCCATCCCGTCCTGGGCAGTGCAGGAAGGGAAATCCAGCCTTTTCCACTTGTCCTCCTGACAGCTACTGCAGGATTCCTCACGGGATGCTGGATGGGATGCACACAAGTGATTCCATCCCAGCACTCGCTGAGGGGAAAAGGCATTTCTCCACTGATGGGGGTGAGATGAATGCATAGCTAAAAGTGTTTAAAGAATGGAGCTGTCTGGAGGTTGATCTGTCCCTTACTGCTGCAGCTCCATGGAAGAACAGTTGTCCTGCTGGGAAATCTCTCCAGCACTCCCGAAGTGGGGTTTGCTCCGGTGGGAGCAGGAGCAGTTTGTGCTGTGATGTCACCTGGAAATCCTCCCGTGGGCTGAGGGACTCATTCCTCAGGAGCTTGGGCTGGTGGTGGCTGTGCCAGCCAGGGTGTGACTCCACATGAGCCGCCAGAGAATCCCTGGGACACTCCTGGTCCTGGCTGGGGACAGCTGCAGGCAAAGCAGCCCATGGGGTTTGATGAAGGGCAGCCCTGCTGTCATGTATCAGAACAAACTTTAATTGAGAAAGGGCTCACCTCAGAAAAAAAATGGGTTTTGGCTCATTCTTCTGCAGCTCCCAGCTCCTGAAGCAGCGAGAGTGTGTTGTGCTTTCTCCTGCCCACAGGTGAGAGGCGTCCCAGTGAAGATGTGGGACAGAGGAGTCCCCAGCTTGGCTTTGGCCCGCTCGTTTGTCACTGTAAAGACAAGCGCAATTTCGGTTTTTCTGAGTGGCAGCAGAGGAGCCCTTTGTGGTCATCACTTAGTGACAACTCCTCAGACTCGAGATTTCAAAGCATTCAGGGAAAGAAAATCTCTTTCGCTGAGATCACAGGGAAAAGGAGGTTTCAGTTCATCAAAGCTTTGGCAGTTTGGCTCCGTTTGCCAAATCCTTTCCTAATAAATAACTCGGCGGGCTTTGTCTGGGAACAATAGTGTTACTTAATAATGCTCTGTAATTAAGGCTGAAATTGTATTGATAGACACCCAAAGGGATTTTTTGGTCGATGTGGAGCGGAGCTGCAGGGATGGGAGCTGGTTTGGGGAGGCTTGGAGAGCAGAGATGACTTCTGAGAGCTGAAGGTGCCATCCCTAAAATGTTAAACCAAGCTGTGCCTCAGAGCTATTTTTCTACTCTAAATAAGACACTTTGTGCTTGGTGGATGGGGGTTAGGAGTGGGTTTTAAATTTGCTCTAAAATCCAAGCATCAGTGAGGACTTGAAAATGTGGAGCCAAGCAGTGGATGGGCAGCATTTCTGTTAATTAGGTTCATTAATGTGCTAGCAGCTGTTAATGCTGGGGACAGATGATGATATTGTGGAACATCTGTTTTGTTTTCTCCTTTATAACTGGTGAGAGTTGGTGGGGCTTGTGGAAAGGTGTCCCTGCCCCATGGCAGGGTTTGGAATGAAGAAAGTTTTAAGGTCCCTTCCAAACCAAATTGATTCTGCCCTTCTGAACATCTTCACAAAAACCAGTGTAGGGAGAAAAAAAAAAAAAGAGAAAAAGAAAGAAAAAACAACAAACTGTATGGAGTTCTTTCCATTTAAATGAGGATTTATGGGCTTTTTCCCCAAAATCTTTCATGTTTTTGGAAAGTGTTGTGTTTTCTGTGCCCACTTGAGCCCGGCAGGGTCCTGGGGCTCAGTGCCCTCTGAGCAGAGCTGCCCTGGAGCATTTGCTGTGCTCATAATCACAGTGGCTGGTGCAGCCCCAAAGCAGCGTTTGGGCACCTCTTAGCTCTGCCAGATGCCAGCCTGGATAAGGAGAACCCTTGTGGGATTTATTCCCCAGCCAGGGCTCCGTGGGGCCAGAAAAGATCTGAAATAATTGCAGGGACTGTGTGGTTCCTTTGTCACCCCCACGCTGTCGGGGCTTTACAGAAACAACATTGTTCATTGCGCCAAGCCCGGTGCCGGGCGGGCGCTGCGGCTCCTCTGCCAGCACCGGCTGTGGGCAGTGCTGGATGCTCCTTTTTTAACCAGAATTCCAAAATTCTCCTTCCCTTGGGGGTCTCTGTGTCGCCTCCTGCCCTTTCTGGCAACACTGGCTGTGTGTGGATGACAAATTTTTTTGTGAAGGACTCCTCCAGCTCCTGGAGAACGAGATAAACCAAATTTATCTGTCCTGTTTTACCCGATGAGGGAACTTTTATTTGTGCTTCGTCTGCTGAGGGCACCCTGTGTGTCTGAAGGTGCTCTGGGTGGGGATGAGCGGGGTGTGCTGGGATCAGCTGGCCCTGAACCGACTCTGGGAAGGGAAATTGGGTTGTGCTGCTGTGCTGAGGCTGCTGAACCCTGCAGAGCTGATTTTCACTGCTGACACCGTGCTGGGGCTCAGATCCACATGGCTGAGGTGTGTTTAGGATCTCCTTGGAGCATTTCCTTGGGCAAACACTGCTTTGCTTCTGCATCACCAGCTCAGAGCTATTTGGTGTTATCTCCCAGTTAGTTTACCTCCCTTATGGCCTCAGGGATTTGGCAGGGGGGATTTCTGTGTCTGGTTGTTGGGAATTGGATTTATAGCTCTCCTCTGGATCTTCCACAGTAAAATGGCAAGGAGTCTTCATCTCCACAAGGAATCGTGTTGGATTTATCTGAGGGGCACTGATGAAGCAAGCAGAGGGTTTGGTTGGAGAGGAGTTGGGAAAAGGCCTGGGAGTGAAGAAGGGTCCTTCAGGGTTGGCAGGTCAAGGGTGAGCCAGGGCCGGACATGTGGGAGTTGTGCACAATAGACACCCATTTGGAAATGTAATCCTTTAATTTCCCTTCATCGAGTGGGTCAAAATAATATACTAAAGGCTTTCTCATGGAGATGTAAGCTATAATTCCGGGCAGCCTCTTTTCATTTCGCGTTTTCCCCTGCATAAAGTTACTGTCTCCTGTTCCAGAGGCAGCGGCAGCAGCATTTGAGAGCGGTAATGAGCGGCCCTGGCAGGACTACAAAGAGCTCCGGAGGAGCAGGGGATGAGGTAAGTGGTGTCCTTTGGGTGAAATAGGTGTGGAAAGTGCACTCTGCACACGTTAGGCTTCAAAGCCAGCAATAATTACTGCGTTTGAGACTGTATCAGCACCCGGGGCCGCCATTCAAGTCGGGCAGGAATTCTTTGTGTAGGGCTTTTGTTCTCCAGACATCCAAGCTCCCCGTGGTTCGCCCCGGAACGCGAGGGGAAGTGGGGAAGTGTTGCGGCTTTGAGCTGGAGATGGGTTTGTGCGGCTTTGATGCGTTCGTCGGCTGGGCGTAATTGCTCTTAATGGCAAAACCACGAAAGGAGAAAATCAGGGGTGGGATGGGGTGGGTGGTAGAGAGATGGATCTTGCACGGTGGCTCCCGGCAGGGCTCTGCTCCCTGGACTTGCTGCTCTCGGTCTCATCTCGTGTCCTTTTCTGCCTCTGTGGTCACTGCAGAGGTTTGGAGCTTGAGCCGGTGCTGTGGGGATGGTGTCTCCTAGATGATGTGTGCTTTATTCCTCATCGTGTGCTAAATGCAGGATCATTTTGGAGGGTAGAGCCAAAAAATAGCTCTCAAGTGTGTTTTGTGATGGATCTCAGTGAAGGAGGTCCGTGACGTGCTTGTTTGACAGAATGGAAATGGCTGAAATGATTTGAGTTTATCACTGGCTTGTTAGGGACAAGGAAAATGTTTGGATGTACTGAGAGCTAGGCAGCTCTATCACCCCTGTGGCTGCTCTAAAATAAGTCAGCCTTGAGGTTCCTGAATCAATGGAATCTGAATCAATGTCCCCCTCAGAGCATGTCCCCCTCAGAGCAGGCTGCAGCGTTCCCCCAGGAGCTCCCGTCCCCTCTCCCAGGGGGCGATTCCCAAACGGTTCAGATGCCACCAGCGCTGTCACCCTTGTCCTGTCCGAGCCGTGACTGCTCAGTGCCACCCCAGAGCCGCAGCCTGGCTGTCACCCACGGGGAGAACGCCCCTTGTTGTGCAGACCTTTGGCTTGCTGGCTTTTCCTGCTGCGGGGGCCGGAGCGCACAAAGGCGGCGCCGGCCTCAGCCTCCACGGGCAGTCCAATCTCGGAGCAGAGAACCGATCTAATCTCTCCGTGGAGCTCCTCTCCCCAAAAGAGCCCTTGTGCCGGGACAATAAACGCCGTGGACGCGCTGCCAGCCCCGCGGCGGCTGATTCCGTTCCAACCCGTGGGCATTTCTCTCCCCGGGGCCTGCGGCAGCCGCGGCGGCGACGGCGGGTCTGCTGGCACGGCCGGGCCGTGGGCGCTGCCCGCTCGGGCCCGCGGCGACAAGGCGCCGCTGTGGCCGGGGACGGGCGGGATGAGGCCCCGGGGCGCGGTGGCACCGGGGGCTCCTGGAAAGGCCGGGCAAAGGCGACACGGCGCAGCTTGTCCGGCGGACAATGAGGGATGTGTTGTCGGGGCATGAATGAGCCCAGCCGGGGCATGGCAAATGTTTACTCTGGGTTTCCACAGGGCGGTGGGATGAGGGACGAGGCCTCGGCTCCTCCTCCAAGCGGGGAAGGCCGCTGTGGGAGCGGTGGGATGGAGCTTGGAGAAGCTGGGCTTTTTGTGCCACCTTTGTGGCCTTGACCAGGTGTCACACAAAGCCGGCAGGAATGGGACCCTGGAATGGTTTGGCTTGGGAGGGGTCTGAAAGATCTTCCAGATCCAGCCCCTTGCTGTGGACAGAGCCAGAGACATTTTAGTTGGTGCTTTGAACATCCCGTTATCCTGCTCAAACCCTCTCTCAGGCTTCACTTAAGCAGTGTACCCATCCATCCCTAATGCCATTGTGTGTCCAAAAGCCTTTCCACGTTCCCGAGTCCCCCATTCCAGCGGTGGGATTGGAGAGGTGTCCGTGCAGTTTCCATGCTGTTTATGGTACAAGCTGCTCCTGTGACCCTGTGGCTACAGGATGTGGTGAAATCCCTGCTCTGAGATGGATCTGAGCGGTGCAGAGACGACATCAATGCTCTCTAATGTGCTCCTGGGGCAAGTGAGGCAGTTCCAGGTGAGGCCAGAGCCCTGCACTGTGCCAGGGGCCAATGCCACCAGCTTGGTGGCCCTTGTGCCAGCTGCCCAGAGCAAGAGGGTTCGCAGCCCCCAGGCTGTGACTCGTGTGCTGTATCTGCTCCTCCTGCCGATGCTGAATACCATTTATTACAGAGAACTTCACAGGCTTTTAATGAACCTTCCTGAGCTTAATTTACAACTTGGGGAAAGATAGACAAGGTGACAAAGTGAACTGAAATATGAAATTACTTTAATTGCAGAGGAGGACAGTTTATAGGCTTCAGAATCCAAGTCATTTATTTTAATGATCTCCTCTGCCCTCAACACATAATTACCATTCCCATTCCGAGCTGGTTTCAGGAGCGGTATGCAGGGAAAGCTGGTTGGACCTGTTCCGGCAGCAGAACTTCTGGCAGCTCATAATCTGAGACGAAAAACGAATTAAAAGCAAAATATATTGTCCTGTCAGAGACACTTTTCATTCAAGACAGGCTGGGTTTTGCTTCGTTTCCTGGAGACAGCTGTGGTCCATCTGAAAGCAGCAATCCGAGGCACACGGCACTGGTTGAGTGCCTTTCCAACCCTACATGGTAAAACACTTGGAAAATCCCTAGGAGTCAACACAGGGGCCAAGGGGTAATGCAACCTTTGTGGGGAGGAGAGGGAAATGTTTCATTTCCCTGTTGCTCCTTGCATTGGTGGGTTGGGTGTTCGGGGTGGTAATAAAAGAAACACGGACTTTGAGAAATGGACGCTGCTTCTCCCGCACGGATATCTGATTTTGGCTGGTCCTGCTCGAAACCAGCTGGAGTTTTTCAACCCCTGTGGAGAGAGGGGCTGTCTGTGAGCAGCTCCAAGCTGTTTTTGTGGAGTTCAGGTCCCTCGGCGTGAGAAACTGGATGTTGCTGGAGCCTCTTGTGGGTGTTTGGGCACATGGACATTTTGGTGCATCCTGAATTTTCCGGTGTGGCTGCTGGGGAAGGTGATTTGAAGGAGTAGGTTGTGCTGTACTTACCCAGCTTGGCTTAGCTCTGCCTCTGCTTCTCCAGTGTCCAGGAGCTCTCCAGCTGAGCTTGGCCTGGCTTCCTCAGAGTTAAAAACTCTGATGTCCCTCAGAAACCTGAGCACCAGGCCCGGCTTTTCCTCTGGCAAGGGTGGGAAAGTGGGAGGAAATTGGGTGTAACCTGAGGAAGCTGGAAAGCCAAGATGAGCCCAGGCTGGTGGGACTCATGCCAAGGAGCGTGTTCTGAGCCAGGCTGATGCACCTTCCTGCAGGGAAAGGAGGTGAAAATACATTTATCTTACAGGGATCATTAAGTTCCTTGGATTGGACAGTTGTGGCACAGAGTTTCTTGATTATTTTAAGAATTTTTTTTTTTTTAAACCACAAGGACTGGTTGTGGACCAAGTGATCACAGAGTCATTAAAGTCTCTTAGCTCTCTGTGTAAAGTGGTCATGAATATATGGCAAAATGGGACAAAATCCAAAGGCACCTGGACTCTCCATCCACCTGCTGGAATAGGCTGGCTGGGATTTCTTGTGGCCTTGCCTGAAGTCATGCAGCACCAGAAATTGGGGTTTCAGGGGTGCTGTGGGACTCGAGGCCCAAAATCCCACATGAGAGTCAGCAAAGTGCATGTGCCCAGCAGCACAGCACCTTGTCCCAGTGCTGAAAACCGAAGATTTCCAAGCTAATGTTTCCCAAAGCTGGCATTTTGGCACCTTTGAGTTTGACTTGTTGTCTGAAAGACTGGCTGCTGGACAGTGTGGAGCAGGTAGAACTGGCACTGGTGCAGCTCTGGGTTCCGTGGTGCTGCTGATCTGCCCCTTAAGGCTTAGCAACAAGAAATAGTAAATTAATTTTCCTGAGTAGCTCTGCCTCCTTGGCCAGATCAGAATGAAGTGCTCCTGGCCTGAAGGAGAAGTGTGACATTCCTCCCCAAAACAAAACATCACAGGTCCTTCATGTGCTCACCCCAGCACAGCCTCTGGCCCCGCTCCAGTGCTGCTGCCAAAGAATTTGCTTTAAAACCACGCTTTTTAAAAAAAGCCCTCCACCAAAAAGAATGTGAAGGATGCAGAGTTTAGGCCTTCAAATTGGGAAATAGTACAATAAAGCTGCTTTTGTAAACTTCTTTCAGCCTCCTTGTGCAATAACCCACCCTGCTTTCCAGGCTGCTTTCTTCTCTCTGCTGCTGCTGGCCATCAGCGGAAGAAGTGTATGGAAGGAAGACGCCATATGGCCTTTTTCTGCTGTTTTTTCACACTTGGCAGCATCCTGGACCTGGGTTGGGGAGGGGGATGCTCCTGTTGGAGTAGCCATGGGAATGGGGGTGATGTGCTGAGAGGAGCTGGGGTGGTTTTGGGGAAGTGCTTAGGAGGGCAGACGGTGTCTCCTGGCAGGTGAGCATCTGCCCTGGGACCTCTGGAGCCTTCAAAGCACGTGGGAGGATTGTTTGGGAGTGAAATGGAGCTGGGCTAGGCTGGGTGATGCCCAGCGTGAGCTCAGGCACCAGCAGGAAGGGACAGGGAGCTTGAGCCTGGCCTCCCCTCGGCCTCTTGATGCCTTGGGAGGGCTGAGCTGGGGCAAAGACTGGGCAGAGCTGGAGAATAAAGCAGATATTTATTGAAAGGCCTTTAGGGTACACCTTGGGCAGGACAAGAGCCTGAGCAGGGCTACAACCGAGTGGGACCCAAAATGGACAAACAGTCACGAGGTCTCACACTTTTATAAGTTTGGGTCCATTTGCATATTGGAGTTTAATTGTCCAGTTACAGCTCCAGGTTATGAGGTCCCATCCTTCTTGTTCCTCCCTTCAGCCACTGTTGTTTGTGCTTTTGGGCCTGAAACTTGTCCTTGGTCTCCATCTGGAAAAGGATTTATTTTTTCTGCCTACTCTATGAAGAGAGCTGAGTGACACTGAATGAGCTCGGAACTACACACCTAGGCTGCACAGAACCTGAAATACATCAAAGCTAAAACTTAAGGCATCGCACTCTCCTGGGTTTCCTTTGCTAATTCCTGCTCCTGGGAAGCCTCACAGGTTTTGCACCAGCGCTCTCTGTGCCCAGGGTTGGCCGTTCCTGGTGTGCAGGTGCCCAGATCCCATCAGCAGAGTCCCTTTTCCCTCCTCTTGCTGCACAGCCAGTCCTTGGTGCAAAGGGATTCTCCTGGGTCTGGTTTTGCCCAGGTCTTGTGAGGGTCATGAGTGAGAAAAACATCTCAGACTGGCTCCTGTCTCCCTTTCTACCAGCCCCTACTTTTTAGGGAAAACCTCTTTTGTTTGTTTTGATGTTCAGAGGTTGAGGGGGATGTGGTTTTGTTTTCTTTTTTTGTTGTTGTTGTTTTTTTTTTTTTACCTGCAGGAGCAGCAGTTTTCAGACGATTCAGACTTAGGAAGTGGGAATCAAATATCTTTCTTAATCTTGTGGGGTTTTGTTGTTTTGGTTTTTTTTCAATGAGGGTGTGTGAACTACAAGACGGATCTTGTTCAGCCCCTCGCTTGCTGATTTACATCCAAGCCAACAGAGCCAGGCTTGGAGCTTTGATGCTGCTGGGGAAAAAAAAAAACAGGGAGAAGTGGAGGGAAGGTTGTGGGATTGGTGGTGCTGCTCAGCAAACAGAAAGAGGAAAAGGAGAGCGATTTCTCATTCTGCTTCCTAACTCCAAACACAACCCAAAGTTTTTATAAACTTTCTGCTCAGGTTTCAGGAAACTGCAAATGAAACTGCATTCCTCTGTGTGTTGGTCTTTTTTTTTTTTTTTTTTTTTTTTTTTTTTCCCTTTGCCCTCTTTCTTTTTGAGATGTAATAAAACATCATCACCTACAAGGCTGGGGCCTTTAAAAGTATTCTCCGGAGGGCAGGTGAGGAGTGGAGGCAGATTGAGTGACAGCTGGAGTAAAGCCTCTTTATTATCTCTGGGGTTATAATTTCCCTCTGTTATGGGTGTTGGAGCAGCAGGAGCTTGGTTGTCTCCGTTCTCACTGTGCTGTGGCGTCCATCCCTCCCATCCGCTGAGGACACGGAACTTCTCATCACCTAGAAAAGAATGTCGGGTTTTTTTTCCAAAACTTGAAGGCCTTGAGTGTAACTAGTGAGAAAAAGACAAGCTGTTAAATAAGAATATTTAAAAAGTAGCAGGAGTGGGGCTGGGGACAGAGCAGGACATGGTCACAGCATCCTGTGGCTGCAGGGGGGGGGTCTGTCCTTCACCTTTAACAATTCCTTCAACTCTTTAATCTGGTTTTGGGGCCCAAAGCTTGCAAATCTGTAATCCAGCAGGTGTTGCGGAGCTGCAGCTCCCAGGCTTGTCTGGAGGGAGGAGAGAACGGGGAAATGGCAGAGCTGGGGGTAAAAACAAACGGGATAATCTTTAAAGGCAGAGTCTGGGGCTGTGTGTGAGCAGTTGCAGGGGTGGGCAGCGGGGTGCTGGAGCTGATGTGCTGGGGCAAGGTGTGTCCTGCAGCTCCAAGGCAGGGACAGCACTGCACTGGGGTGGTGTGGCCTGGAACCTGCTGGCTGGAGAGCCCATGCCTGTCTCTTTGGGGTGATTCCTGGAGTTTTCCCTGCCAGGACTCTCCAGGAGGGAGGGGTGGGTATTACCGCGATTCGCAAAGCAGTCACACGGAGAGAGAGGTTTTCCAGGGCAGAGGTTCCTCCGTTCCAGCTCAAAGCTGAGACAGGGCGGAGAGAGAGCCTCTTTATTTCTTACTTTTTATACATTTGTGGGTCTGGCCAAAGATTGGCTTTTTGGGGTTTCCACCCTTCAGCCTCAGTGGTCAAACCAGCTGTCAGTTACAATTGTTTTCAGGTTAGAAATATGCAAACAAAGGACAGAGAGTGAAAAACAAAGGATTTGTTTATGTTACATCTGTGGGAAAAAGGTAGAACTGCTTCTAATATTGCACCATAGCTAAAGATCTGACTCCATTTTATGAAAATTCAAAAGGCTTTAAAAAACTCAGAAAAACCAGGGTAACAGGTGGGCATGGCCCTTTCCTGCTCCTTGGCACAAACCATCCGTGGGCAAGGAAATTCCTGCTGTGGAGGGTTCTTGGAAGCCAAGTTGTTCTTAATAATTAATCTATGAGAAGAATGCAGTACATATGTACAAAAATGGCCTTGAGGTGTTGTGGAGGGCCAGCACATCGTGCCTTGGACCTTCTGGGACCTGTGCTGGCCCCTGAGCGAGGGCAGACCCTGCTGGAGCGTCCCTTATGGCATTGCTGCCCCATTTACACATTCCTGGCATCTCCCTCCCATCTGGAAATGGGGACAGTCCTCTGGAGAGGAACTTGGGTTCCTGAGGGACACAGAGAGTCCCTGTGGGATGGGGAGCAGCCCTAAAGGCAACCAGTGCCCAGCACCAGGGACCCCAAATTGCTCAGCAGAGCAATGTGGACACTTGGTTAATTAGAGAAGCCTCCTTGCTGGCAGACACGGGGTATATTTATTTGTAAAGCCTGTCTGACAGTGAGAACAGGCCTCTGGCCAGAGATCTGAGGCCCTGGCTATGTAATGGAGCTGAAAAAGGAATTTAGCTTTTTTCAAACCAAAGGGCCCTGTCCCATCTCCTCCCTGCCAAGGAATGGGCACGAGCAGGGAGCTGGGAGGGGTTGAGGGCTGTTATTCACGCAAAGTTTCCGCCTCCTTCCTTCCTTCCCACCAACTCCCCGTGACCCAGACCTGCCTGGTGAGGAAAACTGCTCCCTGGACTTGCCAATTCTGGGATAAATAGGTCATCCAAAATATGCAAAAGCCGGTTCCAAGCCTTCCAGCAGTCAGAAAGACCTCAGAGGTCTTTGGATGCGTAAAGTCTGCGCTAATTGTGTTATTTCCAACGTGGATTTTGAGGCTCTGGGACCTCTCTGGAAGTAGGGTCTCCCACAGCAGTCCAGGGGCAGGGATTTGGCAGAGGAAGCCAAAGACCATTTCCAGCTTTATTTCACCCATTTGCTCACTCAGACCTTGACCATGGTGGTGGCAGCTGCGTTCTGCCTCCTCCCAAAGCCGGGGTTTTATCCCTCCCTGGGGATGGGGGCTGTGATCTTTCAATTAAAGCAGAGCAGAGTCCAGCCAAGGATGTCTTCATTTGAACCTCAGTGATGCCTTTAACCTCGGGAAGTGCAGCTGCCAGATTTTGCTGGGTGATTGAGGATGATATAGGAGGGTTTCCTTGAGGAAACTCTCCAGCATCCTGCACTGACAGATTTATGGGGTTTGCTCCGACCACGCAAGGCACCTCTAGAAATAAGGGGGGAGGAGATGTGCCATGGAGCTGTCAGGCTCTGCCTGATCTTCCCACATCCATACTTTCACTCTCCTCCCAGCTCCGTTTTGCTAAAATGCTGAAATCCTTCTGGTTTTTCAAGATTATTTTTTTCCCCTCATGTAAATTGCCTTTTAAAAGCAAACAAGCTGCTTTTCTTGCTCCTGAAGCGACGGTGCCGTCTGATGAATCTGCAGTTGGTGTGAGCCTTGGGCAGGGTGGATCAGGGCTCTTCACTTGCTTCAGCTTGATTCAAATTAAGGCATTGTTTCAAAGTGTTAAAAGCACATTTTGAGTTCGTTTTTTTTTTAGTCTGGCGTCACAACTGTGCTTCCTGTAGTGTGTGAGTCTGAGCCAGATCAAAAGGAAATGATACCTGAGCTATTCAGAATTACCTAAGGTAATCAATATTGCTTTGTGTTCTTTATTTTCTTCTCTGTCTTGAACAAACTTCTGCTCTCAGCGAGTGTTCAACCCTTGTTTGCAAGATTGTCTGTGCTCCTCCAAGTCTCTTGGGACGATAAATCTGATTTATCATGGATCAAACTCAGTGCCAGGGCCTAATTGTGGAAAAGGTTTAAAACCTTTCCCAGATCCTCTGCAAGTCCCTCATCCCACGGCAGTGACCTTGCCATGCAGATGTGTCAGGGAGGGTTATGTGGGATTTTAGGACAAGATTCTCCCCTCAGAGAGTGCTGGGGCACTGGAACAGCTCCCCAGGGAACGGTGGCATTCGCAAGGCTGCCAGAGCTCCAGGAGTGTTTGGATTATGCTCCCAGGGATGCACAGGGAGGGATTTTGGGGTGTGTGTGCAGGGCCAGGAGCTGGACTGGTGATCCCTGGGGATCCCTCCCAGTTTAGGGGGATCCATAATTTGCGTTCCCGTGCCACAGTGATGTTATTCCAGGGCTCTTCTGCTGTGGCAGGAGCTGGCACTGTGTCTGTACCTTGGGGAATGACCTCCCTGAAAAATCAAAATCCAGTCTGGAAGCACTTTTGCCGATTTTGTAGGATCCATAAGATTTTTTTAAAGTGATTCCTTAAGTTTTAGCTTTGATGAATTTCAGGTTCTGTGCTGCCCAGGGATGCAGCTCTGAGCTCTCACTCAGGGTCACTCAGCTCTTCACAGAGCAGGGACACAAAACAAATCCTTCTCCTGCTGGAGACTAAGGACAACTATTACAAGTGTTCAGGCCCAAAAAGCACAAACAACAGTGGACTGAGGGGAGAAAACAAGAAGGATAAGACTTCATAACCTGAAGCTGGAATTGGACAATCAAACCCCAATATGCAAATGGAACAAAACTTATAAAAGTGTGAGACCTCATGACTTGTGGTCCATTTTCTGTCCATGTTGTGACCATTTTGGGTCCATTTTGGTTCCACCCTGGGTGCAGCCCTGGCCAGGCCCTGTCCTCCCCAAGGTGGATCCTAAAAGCCTTTCAATAAATCTCTGCTTCATTCCCCAGCTCTGTCCCAGCTCAGCCCTCCCAAGGCATCAGAAGATCCCCTCTGCGCTGGAGCCCTGCTCTCAGCCCCGCTCTCCCCGGCTGGTGTGTGGCTGTGGCAGCCAGGCCGGCGCTGTCACCGCACCGGGGTAGTGAAAGGTGGGAAATAAAGGGAAATAAATGGAAATAAAGGAAGCCAATGTCGTTAGCGAGCGGGCGAGTCACTGATCAACAACTTCCTGCCATTGTCCCTCCCTGCTCCCTCTGCATCCCTGGGGCTGGCCCGGGGCCAGGCACGGCCAGCAGGTATTTCCCTGCTGCCCACAGCTCCATCCATCAGCATCCTCCACCGGCTCCATCCCGCTGGGCTCTGAGGAAGCGCTTACAGTAATAACAGGAGCTCTGGGGTGACCCCTGCGTGAGGGGATTGCTGCACCTGCGGGATCCGGGGCTGGTCCTTTGAAAAGCTTTTACTGGGGGCAACTCGTACAAAATGTCTTGGTGTTTGTCGTGGTAAACAGAGAAATAGAAGCCAAACTGCTGCTGGAGGACCCACGGCAGGGATAGGAAGTTTTTAAAAAGTGAGGCAACCTAGCCAACTTACCCCTTCCCTATTCTAATATTAAAAAAAAGAAAAAAAGCTTAACTTTGTGAAATGACAACAGCTTGAGAATGTGCGCGTCTGTAAAAAATTCTGCTTTTTATTCTCGGAGCTCTGCTCGTTTCCCAACTGCTGTTTGGGAGAAGTGGTTTGGTGAGGAATCAGGTTTGAAGCTCTCTTCGGTGCTGTTTCCCCAGCGCAGCCACCCGTGTAAGACAAATAGCGGCTGATCTCTTGTTAGTGAAGTGCACGCTCTCCTTCACGCCTGACTGGAATGGAAATGCAAAATCCTCTGCCATCTGCTTCCAGCGAGGAGCTGCAGGGAAGGATGGAGCCTTGGGCTCTTCCAGCCCAGGTGCAGCCTCAGCCAGGAGCCCATCTGTCCACTGATGGGCAGGGGGAAGGTTTCCAGCACAAAAAGGGGTTTTTTGGGAAGTACTTTTCTGCTCATTATCAGTTCAAGCGATGCAGAGAGGAGGTTTCACCCCAAAAACGCCCATGTAGGGTTGTGCATCTCCAAGAGCCCTTCAGCCTTTTTAAAACTGCAGCCACGAGGGACTAGCTGCATCTAAACACAGCAGCCAAGCCCTGCTTCCATCAGGAACGATCCCTTTGTAAAAATGAAAAGATTCACCTTCCCTAGGATGCAGCACATTCACTGCTCCAGGTGAATTTTTGACTCGACAAATCTCCCAGATTCTGCATTTGGCCATGTGACGTTTCCAGCCTCAGAGTGCAATTATCACAGTATTTAAAGAAGGAAGAACACCGTGGCAATCAGGTTTTGTGCCAGTTTCCAGGGCAAAGCTCTCTCCCAAGCAGTGAAATGTGTGTGCAGGCACGGGAGGCGCTGGGAACAGAAGCGTCGGATCCCCAGCGTCCCGCCCAGCCCTGCTCTTACTTATCTCAGGAAAACGGTGCAAACAGAGATGTTTAACTGCATGGAAAGCAAAAGCATCAGGCAGGCAGCTGCTGGGCTGCAGGTCTATGTGGAATTGCTCGGAAGGAGAAGGTTTTCCCTGGAGCACAGGCTCCCTGGAGGTGGGATTTGGAGTGACACAGAGGTTTTCTTCCCATGCAGGACTGGGTTCCAACCCTGCTGTTCCCCTTTAACCCAGCTCCTCCTCTCTTGATTTCAGCAGTCCTGGTTTTCTCCTCTGCTTTGCCTTTTACGTGCCATAAATATTTCTTGACTGTTTGTTATCTGTCCAGGATCTGTGTTTGTGGGAGGGAAGTGATGCTGCTGATAGCGCCTGGGCCACGTGGGAGAGCTCAGCCCTGCTCCAGATTCCCTGGATAACCCTGGCTGAATGTGGCAGAGATGGATTTATCATCTGGAAAGGGGGAATTTATCATCTGGGGAGGGGATGAGCTGCAGCACCTCCAGCTTGGGGCTTGTCCTCTGCTTGTTGTCCCTCACCTGCTCTTCAGGAGGTTTTTGGATCAGGTGAGGATTGGCTTTCACCCACTGACTCCTGGAAAAGCTCATGTGAGAACGCAGGTCCTGCTCAGAGAGTGAAAAACTTGTTGTTCTGACTGTGTTCAGGGAAAAGCATTAAATGTGAGTGCTGGAGTGACTCTGAACCCAGGCACCAACCTCAAATCCCTTTTCCTCTTTGCAGTTGATAAAACAGGCACTGTTGGACATGAGTGATGCTGCAGCACAAGTGGCTGCAGAATTACAATTTTAGGGGTTTTGTGAAATTTTTCAAGGTTTGAACCTTTGTTTCCATTCTGCTGGGATCTTTTTTTTCCTGGTTTTTTCAGCTTTGGCCCTACTAAATATCCCAGTTTAAATAATCCCCCCTGAATAGCCCAATGCAAAGTTTAAAGCTGTGACTCCAGATGTCAGGACAGGTTCATCATCCTGCACCAGGCAGGACAGGTCAGGGTGCTCCCAAAAAGCTCATCCCAACACTGGAAAAAAAAAAAAAAAATCATCCATATCAAGGTTTTAATGAGCACAAGAGTCTTTTAAAACAACAATCCAACAAACAGCAGCTATTCTCTCTTCCTTGCATGGAGTAAGGATGGGTGAAACCCACAGGATCTGGGAAAAAGAGGCAACCTGCACCCTAAAAAAACAAAACAAAAAATCCCTCTGCAGCCTTTGGCTTTAGGCTGTCCCTCCTGGAGGGAATACATCCATTTTTTTGGGAAAGGTGCTTAATCAAGCAGTTATTGGGCTCAGCAGAGCTCAGTCACCTCCTGCATGGACTGGCAGGGAGGATGCTGTAAAGCAAAGTAGTTCTGTGAGATAAAGCAGGGAAGATGAGATGAGCCAAGGGCTCCGACCTTAAATTTTATGAGCAAGTTCTAGTTTGCAAAGGGCTGGGAGATGGGAGGGAAGCAGGATTCCTGCTCTGGTGTAGAGTCAGGGAAAAGATGGAAATCTCCTGGGCTGGTGCTCGCTCGGCTGTAGCCTTTTCCCTTTTGGGCTGTAGCAGGACTCTGAGAAGATCTAATAAAGGAGGCATTTTGAAATAATATTGAGCATAAAGAGGCCGAGGCCGGTGCTGGGACACATGCAGAGCTGCTCCAGGGCTGAGATAAAGCAGTGACAGCAGCTGACCCCAACCTCCCCGGATTATCTGATGTTCTCAGCATTTATAAGCAAGGAAGAGGCAGTGGCCGTCAGACCGACTGGCTCCGCTCGGAGCCCGAGCCCAGATGGGAGGCGAGACCTGCCCTCCCAGCAGCCCAGTCCTGGGGGCAGCCGTGTGAGCCCCTCCACCCTTCTTCTCCCCAAAAAATTCCCTGGACAAATTGCTGGCCAGGGCGTCAGGGCAGCATTTCTCAGCGGGTCGCCGCAGCTGGGACTGTCCTGGACACAGAAATCACCGGCGACTGTCTCGTCTTGCAGATGTCTCCAGGGTGGCTCTGAATGAGCTGCATCTTTTCATCGCTCAGCAGAGCTCTGGGTTAGCACCAGGCAGCCTTTTTCTTTTCATTTCTAGCTCAAAAAAGGAAAAAAAAAAAAAAAGCTTCATCTGTCACAGAGCGGAGCCGCAGCGAAGCTGAGGATGGTGTCTGTGCCCCAGCAGTGCAGCTGCCACTGACCTCTCCTGCCCAGGCAGGGGAGACACCTCCTGCCTTTTTTTTTTCTTTTTTTTGGTGGCCCAGCAGCAGGCAGCTCCCACGCCCCTGTCTGGAACACTGAGCGTGTTTATTTAAGCCCAAACCAAATGTTAAAATAATTCCGTGCAAGTGTTAAGCGAGGGTGATTGGAGTTCGCATGACTCCACGTCCAAGCTGTGATTTCTTTAGGGCAGAGGAGTTATTTCCATTAACTCTTCAGTGTCGGCTCTCTCTGGCAGGAGGAAAGGTTGGATTAGCTGGATGTTGATGTACGGACTTCCAGCCCTTCCGAAGCTGTTTTAAATCAAAGAGGGGTAGGTAAACGTTTGGCTGCGTTTCCTGCGCCGGCCCCGCTGTCCGCAGCCTGGGAAGTAGCAGGATGCAAAGGGCAGCTGTTAAACAAAGTGAAAACAGACAGCGGGGCTGGGGCTGCCCCATCTGCTGCCCAGGGAACGCTCCCTCCCCCAGCACGGCTGGGACAGGCCTGTGGGGAAGCAGGGAAAAGAGCCCAGGGCTCTGGGGACGGTGGCGTGGGCAGTGGGATTGGGGCTGGAACCCACAGGAATGCGCTCAGGTTGTCACGGCAGCCAGGGGGATGCAGTTGGGATGGAGGGATTAACAGGGTGAGGTGGCTGGGATGCTGTGGTGCCCAGGGGGATGCAGCAGGGATGCAGTTATAAACCCCAGAGATGCAATTTGGGATGCTGTGGTACCCAAGGTGATGCAGTAGGGATGCAGTTATAAACCCCAGAGATGCAATTTGGGATGCTGTGGTACCCAAGGTGA
Organism: Hirundo rustica; assembly: GCF_015227805.2. Lineage (NCBI taxonomy): Eukaryota > Metazoa > Chordata > Aves > Passeriformes > Hirundinidae > Hirundo > Hirundo rustica. Next base: position 18,787,537 of record NC_053462.1, read on the forward strand.
TGCAGTAGGGATGCAGTTATAAACCCCAGTGATGCAATTTGGGATGCAGGGATAAACCCCAGCGATGCAATTTGGGATGCAGGGATTAACCCCAGCGATGCAATTTGGGATGCAGGGATAAACCCCAGGGATGCAATTTGGGATGCAGGGATAAACCCCAGCAATGCGATTTGCAGTGCAGGGATAAACCCCAGAGATGCAATTTGGGATGCTGTAGTACCCAAGGTGATGCAGTAGGGATGCAGGGATAAACCCCAGCGATGCAATTTGGGATGCAGGTATAAACCCCAGCCATGCAATTTGGGATGCTGTGCTTGGCATGTGCTGGCACCCAGCGTGATCCACGTGGAATATTCTCCTCCCACCACCCTGCACTCCTTCGAACCTCTGCAGGTGAAAGGGTTTTCCCTCCCTTCCCTCTCTTTATCCAGGCAATCCTCTGCTGGAGTCCCACACAGGTCTGTGTTTCTCCATCCACACAACAGGAACACCAGCCAGGTTGGCTGCTCTGATATTGCCTGGACAGGGATCGCTGCAGGATGTTACAGGGAAGGGGAGCAGGGTTATGTTGCTGAGTATTTACAGTGGCCGTAAAGTTCAGGAATTCGTTCTGTCCGTGATTTAAATGAGGTGTGGAGGAATTGCCTCCCGCCAGCCCCTGCACAGGCTGGCTCTGGGGGCACCCACTGCATCCCCCCTGCTGCCTCTGGTGAGGAGAGGATGATAAAACACCTCAGGGTTCCCTGGAGCTGCTGAACTCTCTTTCTCTGGATTTTTTTTTTTTTTTTTTTTTTTTTTTTTTTTTTTTTTTTTTTTTTTTTTTTTTGCCAGGGTAAATTTTTTTTCCCCAGGACTTGGCAAAACAATTCATTTCTCAGACGGTCACTCCAAATTAACACCTCTGTTTAATGAACAGCCACAGTGTCTCATGGCATCCTAACCCCAAAGATGTTTCTTCAGTTGTCCTGGGTTTTCCTCCACTCCAGCCCCATTTTCCTGGGAGCTGGCGTGAAGGGACAGAGAGGGGATTTGTGAGAGCTGAACCCTTTTTCCTCAGCTTTGGGCTTTAAGATGCTGTTTGTGGCAGGGTGTTTCTTCCATGAGGAAAGCTCGTTTTTTTCCCCAGTGAGATTCTCTGATTAGGATCAGAGAATCATGGTAAGGTGGGGGAGCAGCGCTGCTGATGTTGGATCTGCAGCCCGGGTCGGGATAAATCCCGTTTCCGTCTCCAGGTCATGGATTAGGCGGGAGCGGCACGTGGAAAAACAGCCGGGTTTTGTGTGTGTTTCTCGCTCTTTCACAAGAATTTAATGCAGTTTCAGTTTGGGCACAACAAAGCGGAGCTGCAGATCAGAAACACATGTTGTGAGTGCTGCAGGCACCGAGTGAAACCTGATCTGCCGAGGTTTCCCTTAAATCTGCACTTTCTCATTTGGCTCTCATATTAAAGCTGTATTTCAGAGCTGTCCAACCCTCTCGAAAGATGATGAATAACAATAAAAACATTCACTGGAGGACTGTCATCATTTCCAAAGGAAGTGTAATAAATACTTTACGACAGGGATTTTTATTTTTTTTTTCCCCCTATGTACAGCCATAAACCAGTTTTAAGTTACAACTTATTAAGCCTCTAAACAATTAGAGCTTGGCTGTTGGGGAGGGTGCTGGGGCTGCTCCCCGGGCTGGGGTTTGGGGGATCTGGAGGGGATAACTTGGCTTTCACGTGCCTCAGTTTCCCCTGTGGATGTTGATGTTGATGATCTCTGAGGTGTCAGGGTGTAGGTCAGGCTCTTGTGGCACAGATTGGTGTTGAACCAAAATCTCCCAAGCTTGCTCCTTGTGCAGAAGGGAGTTGTCCTTTTCCTGTGTGTGTCCCACCTTATTTTGGTGAGAAAACAGACAACAACGTTTTTGGCAGTTCACGTTTGGACTCGACGATCCTGGAAACCTTTTCCAGCCTTAATGATTCCGTGTTTGGCAGCATCAATTAAGAAAATACTAATCCCAGCACTGGTGGTGCTCCGTGGGAAGCGTCGGCCCTGCAGCCAGGCTTGGTGCAAAGGCCCTTTTCCCTCTTCAGCAGGGGAAACTCTGAGAGGAGCTGGCTGGGAAGAACCCAGTCAGGAGAGGTTCCCGTCTGCCTTTGTTGTGCTTTTTCTTTTGCTTTTGGCTTTGCTGAAGCAGAATGAAAATAAAAAGGGGGCTGGTGGCCTGAGGGCGGTGCCTTTGCAGCATCTCCCTGCTCTGGCTCCAGCAGGAATCTGCAGGAAAAGCCGGGTTTGAGCCTTCCCCCAGTTCAGTCCTTCTTTGGATGAAGGCTGAGGAAGTTCTGCACGGACCTGGGATGGGCTGAGCAGTGCCGGTGGTGGGCAGCTGGACAGGCAAGGATTTGGGATCGGGGGCAGCAGCAAAACACCGAAATTCTGATCTCCCTGATCTGCCTGTGTTTGCTGGGGGGTTTCCAGCTATTTTAGCTCTTCCCACAGCGCACAGCTGGCGTCAGGCCAGACCCCAAGCTGCCTTCCCTGCACCCCAAAGGCGGGGATGGAGGCAGTGCGCTCTGCAGTCCTGCCCCAGCTGCTTTGCCGAGGCTCTGTGCAGCCCAAGCAGCGCCTGCAGTGGGGAAACGTGGGAGCAAATCGGTTCCAAATGCAAAGCTGCAGGAATTGCTGCTCCGCTCCTCGTGCTGTCCGTCGCCCCCAGCCTTGGGATGTGCCGTGGGATCCGACACCAGCCCGGTGACAATCGCTTCAATTTACTGACAAATTCAGTTCAGACCCCAGAAATCCATTTGTGACCCAAAAAAAGGTGTTTCTAACGCACTTTGCCCAGCCTGCTAACGGAATTCCGGGTTCCTGGCGCTGTGTCACTCCTAATCCCCCGTTCTTTGATTTTCCTCCTTCCCTGCGTTTGCTGTCTGTGCAATTACGTGGAGAGGCAGGTGAAGTAAGAACCCCCCTGTCAGCAGTGCCACCCCTTCTCTGGGTGTTCAGCCAGCCTGCAGGTGCTATTTCAGAGAATCCCAGACGGCTTTGGGTGGGAAGGGACCTTAAAGCTCATCCAGTGATGATGATGATGATGATGTCCAGCCATGGCAGGGACACCTTCCACTGGGACACCTTCCACTGTCCCAGGCTGCTCCAAGCCCCAGTGTCCAACCTGGCCTTGGACGTTGCAGGGATCCAGGGGCAGCCACAGCTGCTCTGGGCACCCTGTGCCAGGGCCTGCCCACTCTCCCAGGACAGAATTCCCCCCTGGCACAACTGGCAGGAGCTGCTGAATGTTTTCCACACAGAGGCACCAAAAGGAGCCGGTGCAGCTCGAGAACCATTTGTTTGCTTTCCTCCTTTAAAGCTCTTCCAGGCAGACTTTGGTTTGGATTGCTGCTCCCCCCATTTTTTTTTTTTTCTTTTTTCACTTGCAATTAATGCCACAAACATTTCTCACGGAGCATGGGATGGTATTGGCAGGAGGGTTATTAAAAAGCAAAACAAACCCCAACCCCAGCTGTAACCTGAAACACATTTGATCTGAGCTATTTTACATTAAAGAGCGTTCGCACTTTGAGCGTGGAAGAATTTCTAGTGGTGGGTCCAGAATATCTGCAAACGTTGTTCTTCAGGTGCATGGAATCAATGTTTTTGTTGCTTTCCAAAGCTTGCAGAGCCCTCAAAGCTCTGCTGGGCTGGGGAGGTGTCTCAGAGTTATCCCAAAATAGAAGCAGAGCATCACCAAGAACCCTCCAGCCTGGTTTGCTCGGGGCTCCTTTGCTCTACAAACATCAGAAAATGCAAAAATCCTTTATAAAAAATGTTGATTCACAGCATGAGGTAGAGTTATTGGGTGAATTTTCTTCTGGGCCAAGTCCAGAGGGACGGTGTGTTTTGTTTTGCCTTGCTTTAGTGATGCAAACGGGGCCGAAGAGCGGATTTATCAGGAATTCCGTTACTCCGTGTTTGTTTACCGGGCTCAAACGAGCCAACTCTTGTCCTCGTCGAGATGTTATGCATCAGTAATCGATGGACGCGTATGCATGGAGGCTGCTTTGAAATGCAAGCGCGTGTGGTGCCAGGAATTCCGGTTAAAAGCCATGGCAGAGGGTGTTTTGGGGGGTCCTCATCCACGCCGTGCTCTCCTGAGGCCAGGTGGGGCTGAGCATCACCCCGGGGTTCAGAGGGTGCCCCGAATCCGGGCAGGGAAGATGCTCTGCCAAGATTTTGCAGGTGGGGCTGAGGAAAAAAGGTGCAGAGCAATCTCTGCGAGCTCCAGAGAACTTCTCCTGCCCCCGGCACTGGGGTCAGGGGCTAAACTGGGGCTGGAGGGAAGAGAAGGATGGGAAAGGGGAGCTGGAAGGGAGAGAGGAGCAGGCAGGGTGGAACTGGGAAGGGAAATGCAGGTGGTGCAGGGGTGGCAGAGCCTGGGACACCCAAAATTCACTATCTCCCTTCATTCCTGGAAGGCTGAGAGAAACGTTCAGGTGCTGACTGTGTTCACAGAGGGAGAGAAAGGGATAAAAATCCGAAACACAGCCAATCAAATCCTGGGGTTTTTTTCCTCATAGAGGAGAAAAGTGTTTTTACTTTTGCAGTATTTACAAGTTTCAAACCCGTAACATGGGCAGCACTCAGAGGTGTCCTTCAGCTGCTCTCAGGTGCTTGGAAGTGCCATCATCCCCTGTCTGCATTTCCCTACAAACTCTGAATTTTGTGAAAGCACACACTGCCTGGAAGTGAGCAGGGGCTGATTGAAGAGACGAAATTAACTGATGAAGTTAATTTAAAATTTATTTGGGGGCTGTCTGAAGTTCCCTGAAGTGTTTTGGGGAGGAGTCAGTGCCTGGCTGAGCAGCCCTGAGCACAGCAGCAGCCCCGGATCAGATGAACACTTGGATGATGCTGGGGAGAGCTCAGACTCGGAAAAAAATGAATTTTCCGCGAGTTGGAAATTCATTCTCTGCTAAAACCTGATCCCGAGATGGTCTCTGAGAGCAGAGTGAGGGGGAATTCAGAGATCCAGATTGATAGCAAAGGAATGTGGCTGCCTGTCTCCCTTGGGAGAGGCACTGGCTGCACACCAGGACATTTCCGAGCCGGGGCAGTTCTGCTCCGCTTTGCTTTGGCCAGGAACTGACTCAGGTGTGACACTCGGGAGCCTCCCCCCAGCCCAGGCGCCAATTCATGCGCGTGAAATCCGGGATTTGTAGAATTAATAGGAAAAAAAAAACAAACAAAACACAAACACACCTAAACAACCAGCTCGGTATTCACCTGTTAATTTGGGGTTTTTTTGCACAGTGAAAATTAACTTTAGAAGGGCTCTGTGATTTCTGCGCCAGGGTTTCCTGGCTGGCAGAGAGATAACGATGGGGAAGGTGTTGAGGCAGAGCTGTGCAGCTCCAGGTGGGATTTGGAGCCGTCCATCCCTGCCTGGGCAAAGATTTCTCCCCTTTTTCCCTGCTGCCAGCTCGAGGTGTCTGCGGCTACATCCCAGCCCGGGGCTGCGGGCTCGGGGGAAACGCGGGACAGTGAGGAAATTCAACATTTCTCAATGGCCTGTGCCATCTAGCGGCAAAGCAGGGCTGGAGCGGGGCTGGGACCAGCGCTGGGAGCAGCCGGGATGGCTGGGAACAGCCGGGATTGTTGGGAACAGCCTGGATGGCTGGGAACAGCCGGGATGGCTGCAGAGTCCTGGATTGTTGGGAGAGTTCTGGATTGTTGGGAACAGACTGGATTGTTGGGAACAGCCTGGATGGCTGGGAACAGACTGGATTGTTGGGAGAGTTCTGGATTGTTGGGAAAAGCCTGGATTGTTGGGAACAGCCTGGATTGTTGGGGGAGTTCTGGATTGTTGGGAACAGCCTGGATTGTTGGGGGAGTTCTGGATTGTTGGGAACAGCCTGGATTGTTGGGGGAGTTCTGGATTGTTGGGAACAGCCTGGATTTTTGGGAGAGTCCTGGATTGCTGGGAACAGCCTGGATTGTTGGGAACAGACTGGATTTTTGGGAGAGTCCTGGATTGTTGGGAGAGTTCTGGATGGTTGGGAACAGCCTGGATTTTTGGGAGTGTCCTGGATTGTTGGGAGAGTTCTGGATTGTTGGGAGAGTTCTGGATTGTTGGGAACAGCCTGGATTTTTGGGAGAGTCCTGGATTGTTGGGAGAGTTCTGGATTGTTGGGAGAGTTCTGGATGGTTGGGAACAGCCTGGATTTTTGGGAGAGTCCTGGATTGTTGGGAGAGTTCTGGATTGTTGGGAGAGTTCTGGATTGTTGGGAACAGCCTGGATTTTTGGGAGAGTCCTGGATTGTTGGGAGAGTTCTGGATTGTTGGGAACAGCCTGGATTTTTGGGAGAGTCCTGGATTGTTGGGAGAGTTCTGGATGGTTGGGAACAGCCTGGATTTTTGGGAGAGTCCTGGATTGCTGGGAGATGGGGCTGGGGAGCCCTTTGGGGCTGTGGGTGCTGCTCTTGGGGTTCTCCCCTGCCGAAAGCTTCACTCCAGGTGCTGGATGCAGGAATTTGGGCTTTGCAATTATCTGTGTCCTTGCAGCCCCCCAGCACCCCTCAGATCTGCCTTGGACATGTGCTGAGATAGGAGAGTGGAAAAGATTGGCGTTTTAAATTTTTACTCTGTATTACAGCCCAGGATTTCTGTCTAACTGCCCTGCACAGACAGAGGGGTGTCTCCAGCTGAGGTGTGTGGCCAGCCAGGGGCTGCCCTTAAACCTGAAACACGAGGCTAAAACAGGTTGCCGAGTCTAAAACCCAAAAAAGAACCCCAAACAAACCAGCCCATTAAGCTGGGTATTTACACTGCTATTTCCAAACTAATGCTCTCTGCTATTTACCGAGCCTAAACCACAATATTTTACCAAGTGCTCCAGAATCCAAGATGCATTTTTGCAACTTCAAGTCAGTGGAAACTTTGCAGTTTATTTTCCTCTTTGGAAAGTGACCAATTCCTATTTTTATCCCGCTAAAAGCCCACAGCGTCACCCTTCAGGCTCCTGCAAGCAAACATTTTCTTCCCCCCCAACCACCACTTTTGCACCAAAACTGCCAGGCTTCCCCCAAAATCAAACACTGAATTGCTACTTTGTGACCCCAACGCGCTGCTCCAAAATAGAAATGGAAAATACCGTGGCGGGAACACAGGGATCTGTCAGGAAAGAAAACCAGGCAAACTATTAAAGCACATTTAATCTTGGGTTGCTGGATATGAACTGATCTCTCTTAGAGGGCTGCATGAAAGAGGCTGGATTATCCCAGGTCTGAGTGCTCCCATTGTTTTTGTCCCTTCCTCCGGAGCATCCGGCGCTGGCTGCTCTTGGAGACAGGATGCTGGAGCAGGGAGACAGAGCCTTTCATCTCCCACAGCACTTTTGGTGCTCCTATGAACGGGCCCAGTCTGCAAAATGCCTTGAAAAGAAACATTTTTATAGGAACTGGTTTGTGTCCCCTGTCCTGAAAGGATTCCTTCAAGCCCATCAGCAATTTTCCTTCAGAGGTTTTCTCCTGTTTTTAACCCCTTGGCTGTCCCAGGGAACATCCCCATGCATTTGCCCAGGTTTCTGTGCCTTAAAAGCAAAGTTTGCGCCTTGCTGTGGCTGAACTGTCCCAAAACAGGGCTTTAGGTGAGATAAAACCAGACCTGCTGGCGATGGCTCCGTGGCTGAGCCATGACCTTGTTCTCTGGCCAAAATCAAGCTCCTGGTGCTGCTGGGGGTGTTGAGGCAGGATCCCATCAACAGGGGGGGAGTTGTTAGTAGTTAGTAGGAACATGGCGTAAAAGTGAATTAAATTTATCGGAAAAGATATATTTCCAGCTGAAATCGTGCTCTGATCAGAGCGTCCCGACTGCTGGAGCTGAGAGCAGCCCGGCACTCAGCGCTAATTAGCAATAACGAGCGCATCCAGGTCATCATTTCTGTCTCTCACGGGAGTCAGCCCTGTCCTGCCTGTGCCCGGTGGGACGTTGGTGATGTGCCTGCCCTAAAGCCTCCGCGGGTGGGGGGAATGTTCCAGCTCAGCCCCACTGCTTTTAACTTCTCATCCTGCACGGGCGGAGCCGAGGGTTCGCTTTAAAAGGTGAAGGTTCAGCAGCACACACAAACTCCAGCCATTGCTCCTCCCAAAGTAGGGCTTAGGAGCACCAATCCCCTGGATTCTGGCGCATCCCAATCCAGCGGCCGCTCAGCTGGGGTCCCACTGGCCCACGAGCAGGTGGGAAAGAAAAAGAGGAGGGTTTTCCTTAAAGCCCCTTACCCCAAGGAAAGGGAGAATTTGTGGCCACACACGCTGGTAGAGCCTTCCCTGGTGATCCCTGAGCCTCCAGCCCTGGAATTCTGTGCTTTCATCCAGCTTCACTCAGCAGCCTTCAGCTTTCTGCTCTAACACATCCCTTCTGCGGAGGAAACGCCTCTAAAAAACCTTCCCCTGGCTGAATTTGGAGGTTTTGGTGCTTCATGTGTGAGTTTTTAGCTGTGGACGTCCTTTCACGGTCCCTGGTGGAAGGTGGAGTGTGGCACCCGGGAACAGGCAGTGTGGGGTTTCAATAAATCCCCTGTTTATTCCTGCAGAGCTGTGGATCAGCTCACAGCACAACCCTGCCAGCCTGGTGGAAATACCAGAACCCGACAAACTCGAAAGCCAAACTGAGTAGCAGCAGGAAGGCATCAGCCAACACCCGAATCCCCATTTTTTGCCACCTCAGGATGGCAGGTGAGGGCTGGGAGCTGCTCTGTCCCCACAGAGCTCTCAGCACATGGCTCCAGGTGAGCTGGAAGAGCCTCCCCTCAGCCTGGTGAGCCACGGCCGTGTGCAAAGCCGGGTCTGGGGGCCAGGCCAGGGGTCTCAGAGCCTGGAGGAGCCCCTAAGCCAAGATCAAACCAAAGGGGTTTTGCTTCTGGACCCTTCCAGTTCAAACCATCCACCACAGGGTCTCCAGCTCTCCACGATGCTCCCGGGGCTTAGGGAGCAGGAGCTGAGCACGTGCTTTAAACAACAGGGATTTAAGGAAAAGCAGCTCTGAGCCTTCAGGAGGTGCTTTGGTACCACCTGGAGCGTGCCCGTGGTTTGTGCTGGGTGAAACTGGGCTGGTGTGGATTTTACTGGGGGTCACAGCGGGCAGCAGGGCTGGGAGCTCCCTGTGCTGCTGGGGCAAGGAAGGATATTCCTGGAAGCCACAGCACAGCCCTTGCTGGTCCTGTTTCATGGTTTCTGAGTGGATGGGGTGGTGATAATCAAATCCTGGCTTGCCCAAAGAAGCTGTGGCTGCCCCTGGAATGCCCAAGGCCAGGTTGGACAGGGCTTGGAGCAGCTTGGGACAGTGGGAGGTTTCCCTGCCTTTGGAATGGGATGGGATTTAAGGTCCCAAACCATTCCAAGATCCCGTGGCTCTGTGTCCCTGGAGGTCTTTTCCAACCTTGATGACTCAGTGATTTGGGGGTGTTTCCTTCTCTGGGTGTATTTGCAGGGGAATTGTGACTTTCTTTGGGCAGTGCTGGCTGGGAGAACTCTCCGACAAATCTGGTGGGACGTGCCCAGGGTTCTGTCACAGTGGGCTGCTGGCAGAGCCACCACAGCCTCAAATTTCCCCCCAGGATGTGATCCCACCACGGCCACAGAGCTCCAGCATGCCGGGGCTGAGAGGAAAACTCAACGAGGAGAGATCCTGCAGGAGGGGAAGCGAATATCTAAATGTGATTGTTATCTTCTCTTCCTGGGCTGCAGATAAGGTCTCTCCAGGGCATATAGAATTTGAGCCGGCGGTTTCTGGAGCTATAAACGTAACACCAGTGTGTTTTCATTAAGTCTCAGGACAAATACAGCGCAGTGAAACCTTATCTGGTGCATTACCCTAATGGCCTCGGTGATACCAAGGCTGGAGGTTTAAAGGAGCGCACCGAGGCTGAGGCAGGTTTTTGTGCGGCTCAGGTGCCCCGTGCCAGACGTGTGTCACAGCCCCAGCGCAGTGACAAAGTGTCCCAGTGCCACTTTACACAAAACACAAGCAGACCTCGTGCTTCGTGCAGGTCAGAGGCTTTTCCAGCCCAGCCCGCTTGTGTCAGGTGCTCGTTTTGGATCCCCACGGTCCATGGAGGGTTATTTGTTTCATTATTTATTTGTGAGAAACCACAGGTGCTCCCCTTGGCAGATGCAGAGCAAAATCCTCATTTTCCCGAGCAGCCACCAGCTCCCCAAAGGACAGAGTGCATTTTTGGGGTGCTGCTTTCCTGTGTGCCTCGAGAGCCAAGTGCAGGGAATTCTTATTCCACGGGAATATCGTTCTGTTCACAACGGAGGGAAAGGACTCAGGGAACGGCTGCCCTCTGCCAGATGGGTGGAATATTGGGAAGAATTTTTCCCTGTGAGGGTGGGGAGGGGCTGGGCTGGAATTCCCAGAGAAGCTGGGGCTGCCCCTGGGTCCCTGGAATGTCCAAGGCCAGGCTGGACAGGGCTTAGAGCAACCTGGGACAGTGGAAGTTGTCCCTGCCCATGGCAGGAATGGGATGAGCTTTAAGGTCCCTTCCCACCCAAATCATTCTAGAATTCAATGATTCTATGGAACCAAACCCAGGGATTTAGAAATATTTAATATTTCTAAATATTCCTTCCAGTCTGATATATATTTCTCCCCCTGTCTTCTACTGGTATCTCGGGTGTTTCTCTGCTCAGCTGCTCTCAGTAAACGCGCACAGAGTGATATTCAGTTGGGGGGGAAAAAAGCCCTGCTAATTACACCATCACAAAAAAAAGAAAATTTTAAAAAGCCTGAGAAGTGATAAATTAATCATTAGCTTGAAAAGAAAGCGCCGTGTACATCCCACACATTTCCATACAGGTGGGAAACACTTTTTATTTTAATTCTTTTTTTCCCCCCCATCTGGCCGTACAAACTCTTAACGTCGGAGCCCGGCGATCCAAACGCGCCCCGAGCCGCACAAACAAAGGCCATTTCTCAGGGATGGGAAGTCCACACGGGAGCACGGGGATTGCTCCGGGTCCGAGGGAGGCGGCTGCAACAACAAAGAGCAAATTCCCGGCGGGGTCCTGCCCGCATGAGGTCATTTTCTGTCGGAGCGGGGCTCATTAGCGGGGCCGGGCTGTTGATCCGGCCCCGAGTGCGGGTGACGAACGCGACTGGGATTGCTGATTCGGGGCTGCCCGGCTGGCGGGGATCCCGCCTTTGCGCCTCTCCGGGAACGGGCCGGTAATTAGCGCTAATTGCGCCCCGCGCCGTTCCCAGCCGCGTGTGTCCGCCCGGGGTCAGCGCCGCGCCGGGGAGGGACAGGGGTGGGACAGGATTGGGACATGGGTGGGACAGGGATGGGACAGGAGTGGGACATGGATGGGACAGGGATGGGACAGGGATGGGACAGGGATGGGACGGGGTGGGACAGGAGTGGGACATGGATGGGACAGGGATGGGACAGGAGTGGGACATGGATGGGACAGGGATGGGACAGGGATGGGACGGGGTGGGACAGGAGTGGGACATGGATGGGACAGGAGTGGGACAGCAGGGACAGGGGTGGGACAGGGGTGGGACAGGAGTGGGACAGGGGTGGGACAGCAGGGACAGGGTGGGACAGGGATGGGACAGGATTGGGACAGGGATGGGACAGGAGTGGGACATGGATGGGACACGGTGGGACAGGAGTGGGACAGGGGTGGGGCAGCAGGGACAGGGATGGGATGGGGATTGGGACAGGATTGGGACAGGGAGGGACAGGGATGGGATCGGGATGGGATAGGGATGGGTCAGGATTGGGACGGGGATAGGACAGGGGTGGGACAGGGATGGGACAGTGAGGAACAGGGATGGGACAGTGTGGGATGGGACAGGGATGGGACAGTGAGGAACAGGGATGGGACAGGGCTGGGACAGATTGGGACAGTGAGAAATGGGGCTGGGACAGTGAGGGACAGGGCTGGGACAGAGTGGGACAGTGAGGGACAGGGCTGGGACAAGGAGGGACAGGGCTGGGACAGTGAGGGGCAGAGCTGGAACAGAGAAGGAAACGGCTGGGACAGTGAGGGATGGTGCTGGGACAGGATTGAGACAGTGAAGGACAGGGCTGGGACAAAAATGCTTGATCATGTGCACAGAGGAGAGAGTCACTAAAATACTTCCTTGTAATACTGTTAGAAGAAAATTATTGTTTGAATATGGGTCTTTTATTAGGAATTGGGGGGTAAAACCCTTAAGCTATTTGTTTTTTCCTCTTTTTAAACCAGTGGTGCATATTTATGTTAAATAAATCCCACAGTTAGTAGAGAATTATTTAAAGAAGATATTCTTAAACTTAGGGCAAGAAGGGGGCCTTTCATTTCCCTGAGTGGGAGCATGTGATGAAGCTTCTGATGATGTGAGAGGTTCCTGTCCCAGCTGTGAGTTTGGTCCGTGCTGAGGGAGGAATGGACGCGGGGGCAGCCTTTGACCCCGTGGTGCAGCTGAGTGGCTGCAGGGATGTTCTGGAGAGTCAGCATTCCACGAGGATGCTCCAGCTTCTCCAACTCAGCACTTCCCAGGTGCCAAACCCACACAGAAGTTCTTCCCCCTCCCACTTTGCTTCGGATGGATATGACAATCTTTGGACTTTGAGCCGGGCTTTATCCAAACCCCAGGCTCTGAGGTGCAGGGATGGCTGGAGCGCAGACTCTGCTCGGGATGGTGCGAATGTCCCAGCAGCGGGGATGGATCACAGCTCCCAGCCCTTAACACGGCATTTTGGAGCTGAAATATTAATTTTCCACTCGTTGGTTTGGATCCTTGTTCCCACCCTGAGAGCTGGCAGAGCTTCCCACAGCTCCCAGCTCCCTCTGGAGCACCACAACAGTGGCTCTGCTGGAGCAGGAGGGAGAAAATTCCGTCCAAGCCCAGCTTTTCCTGCTGCTCTGATGGGCTGAGGAGCAGGGACAGCACTGGGAAAAGGCTCCACTTCATTCTGCTCTAACAGAAAGTTTGTTCACCCAGAAGCCCTTTTGGGGGAGCTACTTATTTTCTAATCTTGTGGTAATAATGGAATGACACAGAAGTCTGGGGATAATGAAAACAAACCGATTCCCTCACGCACCGAGCACAAAAGGAAGCGGGGAAGGGTTTCAGCGACAAGGCAGGAAAAGAGTTTATTTTAAATAAAGATTACAAAAATAACCTACTGTCAAAGATGATGTGAAAACCATTAAATAGCAATTTAAGGTAATTATAATCACGGGTGAGCTAAGGGCTATCTCACACAATTCCAATCAATCTTCCTGCCTGGGCATGTTATCCCAAGCCCTCGCTCCTGATCCAGCCCTGCCTGCCTGCTGCAGAAATGCTCTGTCTGGAGTTCAGTTCCACGCCAGGCACGGCCACCGAGACCCAGCCGCGTCCTCCAGGGGCCGATGGAGAGAAACCTCTCCAGGCTCTGCCTTCCCCAGCCCTGAGAGCACTTTGGGAGCCTCTGGAACCGACAGCGGAGCGTGGCACGAGGCGGCACCAGACGAGGAGCGGCTGGCACTGCCAGGCTCGGCTGTGCCCGAGTCCTGCGGGCACGGTGGATCCTTGTTTGTTAAGCAGGCGTTCCAAGGAAAGTCACTGAACGCATTCCAAGGAGCGGCACGGACCAGCCGTGCTCATCCCCACAGCGCTGCTGCTCCCGGGGGATAAGGTCTGAGAGAGAAAATGAGGGCCAAAGCGCTCCCAGCAGCAGGAAAAGCCAGCCCTTGGCCCAACGGGCAACCCCAAAGGGCCCTGGAAGCACCCCCAAGCTGGGAATTGAGGGTCTGTGCTGGTTTTGGTGGGATCTTGGCCAGGACCCGGTGCGGGAGGCACGGGGATGCGATACCCCAGGTCCTGCTGCGGCATTTTGCTGTGAAACAAAGGCTCCTCTGCCAGCTGGAAGCAAAAAACACCCATAAATTAATAAAACTAATGCTGGTAATCTAATTTAGAGCTGGTTCAAAGGATTCTGTGAGCTTGGGAGGTCAATCAGAGACTCATGAACAGGGCTTGGCTGCAGTTTGGGCAGTGCAGGACCTGCACACCCTTGGTGGGCAGCTGCTGGGACCGTCCTATCCCAGGATTTACATCTCAACCGGGATGAGAGGCTCAGCTCTGGCTGCTGCCAACAGCTTTGGACGTGCTGGGAAGAGGCTGTGTGCCTCTGGTTCCCAGGAAAATCCGGGTCTGCACCCTTCTCCTTCAACTGCAAAAGCAAAGAAAGGCAATGCTGGGCCAGAAGGGGTGGCTGGGCGTTTCTCCACGTCAGGTGGATGTTTCTGAGTTGGACTTGATGGTCTGAGAGGTTTTCTCCAACCTCAGGGGGTTCTCTGAGTCTGTGATGGGTCTGTGGGAAGTGCAAAGGCTTCTGGAGGAGCTCTGACAGCTTCTCCCACCTCCTCCTGAGCCAAGGAACCTTCCCCAACCCTCCACACTGGTGCTTTCCAGCTCCAGCTCAGCCACAGCGTCCTTTGGGTCACAAGAAAAGCCTCTTGAAAAGGAAAAATGAGCAACAGCACCAAGGGGGAGATGCCCAGAACCACTTTGAGCAGCCTCAGGGAGCTCGTCTCATCCCCAAGCAAAGGGGAGCTGGGGATTAGCTCCGTGTCACAGATTGTTCTGAGGGGGGGGGAATGGGCTAATTAATTGGATTTTCATTTGGAAAAGGGGTGGTGGTGGTTTTAGAGCTCAGACTGCCTGATTACTGCCAGCACATTAATTTCTCCTGGAAATGCGGCTGCAGTTTATCCCGATCATATTCAACTCGAGGCAATGAAAATTCTTCTCGCTATTTGTCTTGGCTTCCCCTTGCTGGTACAGCGTCTGCAAAAATCTGTCATGCGTGAAATGCTCCCCTCTCTTTTTGACAAGTTATTCCTTCTGCTGGCTAATTTTTCATTAAGAAAAATGCCAGGAACACCAGATTCCCCGTCAGGCCTCCGTGAGCGCCGCGCACCGAGATTAAAGGCTGAGGAGTGTGGCTCTGCTGGCATTGCTTGGCATCCATTATTTTAATGGATTTGTTTTGTTTTGTTTTGTTTTAAAAAAAAAGCCTCCTGACCCTTTCCTGCGCTCCTCAGCCCCAACAGCTGGAATTTTGCCTCAGTAAAACACAGAAGATGGGGTGAAAGGTGGGGTTTGTACTGAGGTGTCCCAGCCCGTGCTCAGCCAAAATCTGCCTCTCTCTTTGGCTCTGGGTGCTGCTGGTGGCTGAGGAGGGGACAATCAGCGGCAGCAGGGCACAAAGCTGAGGCTCCAGCCAGAGCAAGGGGGCTGTGGGTCAGGCAGCCAAGAAAAAGTGCAGCTTCTGCACTGATTCCCAGTGATTCCCTGCTGTGGATGAATCCCGGGTGAAAGGGAGCACAAGGGATGTGGAGCAGGGCACTGCTGCCTAAAACAGGAGCAGGAGAGAGGCTCAGCAGCTCAACTGGAGGCTGAAGCTTCCGTGGGGACACCTAAATACTTGCAAGAGCTGGTGTGAGGACACTGAGAGGATGGGAGTGAGAGGAAGGGTTCAGGGAGCTGGGGCTGCAAAAAACTGCCCTGAGGAAACCCGAGGTTTGGGTGGATAAATGGGGATTTTTCCAGCGCCCACTGATAAAACCTGCTGGAGAAATGGCATTGGGCAGTGGCCATGTGGGCTTGGGGCAGAGAGGCAGGTCCAGCCCTGGGATGTGCAGGGATGAGGGAGCTGGAAAACTCTCAGACACAGGATGGGATCGCTGGAGTGGGCTGGGCACAGCCGGGAGCAGGATTAGACGATCTTTGTGGGTTTCTTCACAGAATCCTACGATTCTAGGACATCTTCTGATTCTAGAGGTGGTATTTTCAGGTATTTTCATCGTCCTCCTTACCCCTGCCACCTTCTGCTGAGCATTGCCAGCTTCCCCAGGCACAGGGGAAGCTTTTATAAAGGCATTAAAAGGGATTTTAGAGCTGAAGCGGGCACTTAAGCCCAGCAGTGTCTGCCAGACAGATCCAGCTCCTACAACAAAGCAGCGGTGGGTGAGAAAATGGGCGTTTTTGGTACCCAAAATAACAATTTCCCTGCACGTGCCTTAAGGCACGGGGCAAACTCGGGGGGTGCAGCTGCAGCTCCCCAAACAGGGCTGGGTTTGGCACAGAGTCATTTCCATGGTAATTAACGGTGGCTGTGCAGGAGCAGGAGCCGGGGCCGGCGGCTCCTCGGGGACCTCCCTGTCCCAGCACATTCCTGGGGAGCCCTCGGAGAGCGGGGAAGGAAGCGGAGCCCCCAAATAACTTCATTTCCTCAAGGGCCTTCCCCGACAGATGGGAGAAAATTGCCATAAAAAAACCCCCCGAGTCCCAAGTCGGGGAAAATATAATGAGCTATGGGCAAGGGGAAAAAATAAATGCTGAGGGATATTTATGCAGCACGGGGAGCAGGCAGATCGAATCAGAAATTCCAATTAAGTCCATAATTTATTTCGACGGAAATAATAAAATTAGAGACGGGCCCCAAGCGGTGGATTTCCGCTTGGGATCCCGATCCGAACGGCCTTTCTGGGATGGTCCTTGTCCAGCAATCTCCACCCTGTGGTGATGGACCTGCACCAGTGGCAGGGCCTCCAAAAATCCTCCTGGAACCAACTTGGGTGAAGCAGCAGCGTTCGAAGGGCGGCGCAAATGGGAGACAGTGGGAGGAGGGAAAACCTCCAGAAGGAAGCTGCAAGAGGGAAGGATTCCGTGAGAAATGGCATTTATTTACACCCTGCCCACACGGGGATATAAAAGCAGGAATTGGCCCTGGGGAATGCCCAGGATGAAGAAGGGGCAGTTCCTTTGGCCTGGTTTGGTTGTTGAGGTGAGGAATTAAAAGCCTGGCAGAAGCTGCTGGGGATTTGTGGAGGGGTGAGAGCGCAGCGCTTTTAACCCCATTTCAGCAGGATTCTGTACTGCAAATTCTTCTCACTATAAAATTCTCAGTATTTGAGCTGGGATGGCTCCAGCTCTCTGTCACGGTGTGAGCAGTGTCCTGGGAGGGTCTGGTGTCACCCACCACGGCCTGGCACCCTGTCCCTGCACCCTGCCCGTGGCTGGGCTCTGATGGGACCAACAACCCCATCCCTGCTGGCTCTGCTGGCCTGGAAATCTCAGGGAATTCAGGGGAAAAGCTCAATTTTTTCCTGTGAGTGACCCAAAAGAGCAGCGTTGTGTTGGTGGCTCACCATCATCATCATCACCACCAAGGAGGAGGATCTGTGGTTTCTCTCTGCCTGGCTCTGTGTTGTGATGCTCTCTGGGATGCTCACGCCATGACCACGAACTCCGTGCATGGAGCACTTGGGATGGAAGGATCCTGCTCTGCTGCAGGTCACCCCCAGCCCCTCGGGGCTGTCCCAGCTTCCCTTTCAAAGCCTCACAGCTCCTCAGGAGACCTCTGTCAGCATTTCATCCCATCCTTCCAGTGCTCCTGAGTCACCTCTTCCACCCTCTCTTATTTAACCTCTCCCTTTCAGCCAGGACATTTTACAGCTCGGGGCTGTCGTGATTAGAGATGTGAGTTTTCAGTGTTCTTCCCCTCCCTCTGCCCGGTTCAAACTCTCCATTTACAAAAATGGAGAGAAGTATTTTAAACACGGGGATCAAAATTACACACTGGCTTAAATGTGTCACTTTTTGGCACGGCCACCTCCTTTCTCAGCCAAGACTTGCAACTAAGATTTGTCCTTTATTTTATTGATTTCTTTTTTCTTTTTCTTTTTCTTTCCACAAGCCCAAATAGCCACTCAACAAAAATCGATTTAACCCCTAAGCAGCTGCTCCATCTTCTTCCCTGGGGCTTGGGGTTTGTGTTAATCCAGAGGATTTCCCAGTACCGCGGTGCTGCTCACTGAATTTTCTCAGGTTGGCTCAGATCCCTCAGTTTGGGGTGAGAGCAGCTCCACACGAGGTGTCCTGGCTTTTCCCGGTTGCAGATGTGGGTTTCTTAAATAGAAAGGTCTGAATCTTCAGGAAATAGAGGTTAATTTCTAATGCTGCATCTCATTTCCAAGGAGCTCTGGGTTTCTCAAGTGTTGTAGCCTTTGGTGCATCGCGTAATTAAAAGGGGGATGGTGGCTGCAAATGCAAATGGAGAACTAAAAAAAAGAAAGACAAAAAAAAAAAAACAGTATGAAAGAATATTTTGCCCTGCGTTTGTTCGAGGCTCCTGTAACAGGAAGATCCCACCAGACAAACGGGATGGAGATGCTGAGGTTGGAAATGGAGCAGGTTCAGTGATATCCTGCACACAGAATATTTTGTCTCTTGGCACAGGGAGTACAAAACACAACCCTGCTGTGTAATTCAGGGGTTTTCCAGGCTTTCCTGCTGGATTTGGAACTGTCAGGTAATAAACACACACCCACATTCATCAGGAATTAACCGAAGTGGGGGAGTGCATCCCTGGTGGAGCTCAGGCAGCAAAGGCTGGAGCAGCTGGGTTAATCCTGAGGGGATATCCTGGGGCTCCTGGCTTTGTGTCTGCGTGCCTGCAGGGCACAGTTTGGGAACGCCGCACACCTGGAAGAGAATCCTTGCCCTGCAAACCAGGCAGCAAATCCCCTGTTCCTGCTTCCCAGGAACACCACAGGTCTGAGGTGAGCCTGGCTTTCCACAGACACCGTGCACCAGATGGAACCGTAAGATCAAAACATCCTCCGGATAATTAAGAATCCTGTTTTCAGCTGTGCCTTTTTAAACAGGGATTTCAAATGCTCCCTGCATCAGCTGTGTGGCTGCTGATGTGGGGAGCAGTTGGGATAGATTTGGGGTTTGCAGCTGCGGAGAGGCCGATCCAAACAAGCCCAGCGAGCGCCTCGTGCTTGTGAAAGGATTTTGGCAGCTCCAGGGGGATCCCCACAAACCATCGCTGCCTGATATCCAAGAGATGAACCTGGGAAGGGAAGGAAAGCCCCACAGATTTTTATCCTCCTGAAGGCTTTGGGCTTTTCCCTTTGAATTTCTGTGGTTTTGGAGGAATCAGAAGGTTTTAACCTCATGTAGCTCTTATGTGAGTTCAGCATTTGGGGAAACTGAGGCACGGGGCTCCTGTGGGACAGGCTGAGGGAGGAGAGCAGGAACACTGAGCTCTCCTTGCCTCTTTTTCCCTTTGCTCATCAGGACTAAAACCCTTCCCAAAAGCAACGTTATCCCCCAAGTGCTCCAGCAGAGAAGGAGCCGAGCAGCCTGGTGGGATGAGCTGGATGTTCCTTTGTGTCTGCCGTGGAAATAATCCAGTCTGGCTGTTTTTTAGGGATTTAACCACAGCTGAAAATCAAACCTGACAAAGAGGTGGCTCGGAAGCTGTCCTGCCTCCTGCTGCCCATCCCCGTGCGCGCAGAGGGATGCTCAGATGGGCAAAACCCTCGTGTGCCTCTGGGAAGGGGCACAGTGGGTGGAAAAGATGCTTTTTTTGGGGTGGAGCACTGGGAAAATGTGGCACCCCTGGCCATGGGAGTGTTGCCCCTCAGCAGCCTTTGGCACGGTGCCGTGCCAGCGTGGAGCTGCTGCGTGTTAAAGGCTTGGAATTTGGGAGAATATCCCAGAATCAGGGAATGCTTTGGGTGGGAAGGGACCTTTCCAGGTGATGCAGTGGGCTGGGACACCCCAGCTTCCCACCAGCCCAGGCAGAGATGCCCAGCAGCGCTGCAGGAATTGCCTTTGGAATTGCAGGGGAGATGAAGTCACACCCCCCCTGTATTCCAGATTTTGGGCCATTTGTTGTCATCTCCTGTTCTACGGGGTTTCAGCGCCTCAGCAAGGTGATTTGGGGTTGTTTCCAGTGGTTGGTGCCATTTTGGGAGGTTGTTTGTTCGCCCTCTGGTTGGAGCAGGGCTCAGAGGCACATCCAGGGGTGTCCAAGCGCCAGGAGGAGCCTGGTCTGACCCCGCAGGAGCCTCAGCCACCCCACCCAAAGGCTCTCAGCCCCAGATCCCAGCCCTGCCCCTCTCCAGGCTCGGGGGGGGAGCTGAGGGGCTGTGCCCTGGCACTGGGGGATCCAGGGGAACATCCCAGCTCCTCCATCCCCAGCACCTCCCAGGCCGGCGCAGCGCTTCCTCCCTGCCTTAATTTCCGTGAGACGCGGGCACATCATTCACCCAACGCCGTGTTTGTGCAGGTAATGATGATCTAGGCTCATTTATGCAAGATTATCCTTTTATCACATTTCCAGACTCATTTATGAGGCTCATGTTTTCCCCCCAAGGGCATCATCAAGTGAGTTAAGTTGTACTATTTGCCTCCCGCAGTGAACTGGCAGGAGCCTACTTCATTGACTGATGAGGGCTGCTGCCTTTGCCAAATAGGGGCTGTGTGATGGATATTTTACTTGTGAATATTAGAGCTGGAAATTAGCATGTTTATTGAGGTAGAATGTGTTTGTTTACATTCTGCTACCCATGGTATTACCTTTTATGACCTGAGTTATTTAGCTGAGGAGAGGCAGAAGCGCTCCCTGTCTGGGGGAGGGGAGAGGGGGGATAACAAAAAAAAAAAAAAAAAAAAAAAAAAAAAAAAAAAAAAAAAAAAAGAAGATTAATGAGCTACTAGATATCAAATTATGTTTTGAGTGAGTGACAGAGAGGCCTCGCTGGGAGCTGCCCCTTTCCTGTCACCTGGGCTGGAGAACAGAGGGATGGGAGGGAGAGACTTGGCTCAGTTTTACTTATTTCTTATTTTTGCCCATGGAGAAAGAGGCTTTGCAAGGAGGAAACCATCCAGGATGGGAAGAGCTCAGGGTCTCAATCCCCACCCTGCAGCACTTCCCTTTCCAGGCTCCTTCCCCGTCCCATTGCCTTGATTCCACGGGGGGAGCCTGGCCAGCACGTTTCAGAGCAGAGATGCTTTCCCCAGCCAGGAAAACACGGGAGATCTTACAGAAAGCCACCCTCTTTGTGTCAAATTCCCCCAAAATATCATCCCTTCCCTACTTCACATGGCAGTGAATTACAGAGCTGGTGTCCCAGCCCACAGTCGGGAGGGTCTGGAAAATTGAACATTCCCAACTCTAGAGAACGGAAGCTGTGAAGTGCTCAACACATCCAGTGCTTGGGAACGCAGAAATATTCACGTATCCAGAAATGCCTGCCTGGAGCCGGGAACCTGCTGTGGGCCTGGGCACCCTGCTCCTGGGTTTGTGGAATTCCAGCCCGTCCTGAGCCTGTGTCAGCATTTAACTTCGTTTGCAGAGGTCCCTGCCAAGCTCCCTCACTTGGTGCAGCCTGCAGACGAAACGTGGTTTACATCAAGTCAAAGAAACGCTCTCTTTCGTCTTTCAGCAGAATTTGGGCCTAATTTGTGCGGCCTTTAAAGATCCGTTGTCACACGTGGGCAGAGGAGGAAGGATTAACGTTGTGTCAGAGAGAGAGAGCGAAGAGGAGGTGACAGCGAAGGGCAAAGCTCCTCCCGTGCTGCCTGTGAGGGCCAAACTGGGACCGGGGAACGCCCCAAAGTCCCGCCCTGCTCTGTGGGATGGGAATTCCCACCCAGACCCCGGCCCTGCTCACCTGCCCAGCCCCGGTGGCCTTGCAGGGCTGGCAGGTGACACTGGCAGTGCCACCGCTCCATGTGGCAGCGGTGGCAGCCCCTCCCCAGCAGCCTCTGCCCACCCTGCTTCGCTCTCCGGGGCGGCACGGAGACGAACGCGGCTTCCCCCTTGCAGCAGCCGGCAATAAAAACGATGATTGCCAATATCCGAGTCGGAAGATGAAGCGAATTAACAGCTTGAAAAATTGTCGGCCCTGGCAGGAAGCGGGGCTGTGAATGTCGGGATTGTTTCCCCCGTGCTGGCAGCAGGGGACGGGTGCAAGTGGGATGTGCCGCGGCTCCCACAAGGAATCATCTCCCCTCTCCCTCGTCCTCCTGGGTGCTGGAGTTGTTGGGGTGTTTGATGTGTGGCAAATGTAGCTGTGCACGCATCTGTGGGTGTGCAAAATCAGCTGTTGCTGCTCCACGAGCATCCCAAGTCCACTTGTGCGTGACACCAGCCACAAAGTCATTTCTTCCCAACTTCTTTCCCAACTGCTGGGCCAAAACTTGGTTTATCCTGAGTCTGTGCCTCTTCCTGCTCTCCTAAAGAGCTCTCAGTATTCCTTTGTCCATGTTCTTCCTCTCCTCGTCCTGCTCTTGGCCTTAAAATTCCCGTGATGTCATAAATTCTGGGGGCTAATTGTGCGTTCTGCGGGAAATATTCAAAGGCGACGCTTTGCCCAATGGGCTAAAATACATTTGCATGAAGTGTTCATTGAGCAATTATGAATAACCTACAAGTTTTAGAAACAGCCTCTTTGTGGCTAATTTGAATGTTTGCTGCAAAGTGCAGCATTTGCTGAATTAATGAGTCATTACAGATATTTCACTGAGCTCTGGTGGCACTGCCTGCTGCTGCAGGAAGGGCTTTTTATTCTTCCACTGCACCTGTACCATTCCAGCGACATGCAATGCTTAATTTCTGCAAATTACTCCTACTAGAGCAATATGAAATACAACTAACTTGGGGGAAGGAGAGGTATGCGTTAATTAAATCATCTTGCAATTAGTCCTTGAGTGATGAGGTAAAGGTGGTTTATCTCCGTGCAGTGGCACCAAACCACCGAGGAGATGCACACAGAGGGAATTCCAGAATTTAGAGCGGACTTCCAGCGCCTCAGGAGAGCTGGAGAGGGACTGGGGACAAGGGACGGAGGGACAGGACACAGGGAATGGTTCCCACTGCCAGAGGGCAGGGATGGATCGGAGATTGGGAAAGATTTCCTCCTTGTGATGAGGGTGTTGAGGGCTGGGCTGGAATTCCCAGAGAAGCTGTGGCTGCCCCTGGATCCCTGGAATGTCCAAGGCCAGGTTGAACATTGGGGCTTGGAGCCACCTGAGATAGTGGAAGGTGACCCTGCCCATGGCAGGAGTGGCATTCGATGAGCTTTTAGGTCCCTTCCAACCCAAACATTCCATGATTTTGTGATTTCATAATCAGATGAGTTGGTCAACGTTTGGAGGTTTTCTAAAATGCTCCAAACAGCCCTTGGCTGCTGGCTTGGGACCATTCATCTCTACAGCATTCAGACTGATTCCACTAAAATCTATATTTCCTGAAAGTCCTGATTCTGTAGAATAATACACAGAGAAATTAAAACACGCCATCAGTCAGATGCTTTGTCATGAGGAGGATGCACAGTATTGAGTGTAGATACTGGATTGGGTCCTTTGGGATCTTCCCAGCTGCAGGACTCTGGCTCTGCTCCTCTTTTTTGCACTTTTGGGGACTTTTTTTTGTACCCAAGGAGCAGAGAGATGTCAGCGCCTCACACCAGTGTGATGGTCCCTTTTGTCCCCGCCACGGTGACACACAGAAGTCAGAGATCCACCCAAAACCTCCCCTAGGCGGGACAGTGATTTCCCCACTCACTTCCCTCGGGAATTTCCTGCTGGAGAAGGAGATGAATGGCCGAGTGCTTCCAAAGGCACGACTCCCCCAGCAGCATTCAGCAGGATGTAAGCTTCTCCTCGTGATTTATTGTCCCCAGTGCTTGAGACAGACAAAATATGCTGGCAGTCTGTCCTGGCTGACACTGCAAACCGTGCCTGGTGCACAGAGCCCTCCACAAGAGAGGAACATCTCTTGTTTGTAGACATCCCTTGGGAAGTCACTGGGAATTCCTCTGCTAGCAAATTCTGTCCCAAACTGAAGAGGAAATGTTAAACCGAGGCATGTGCAGGACAAATCTGTCCTTCAACCGCTGTTGTCCACGTATTAAAAAATTAATTTATTTCTTTAAAAAGCCCCTAACTGCAGTTACAGCAGAATTTGGGATAAAATCATCGAAGGCAAGGAAATTCAGCAGCAATTCCTCCCCTTCCTCTCAGCAACCTGAGCATTGCAAGAAGCAGTGGGATGCGAGCCAGGGACGTGCACAGGGGCAGTTTCATGCAAAATGTCATTCCTGGAAGTTTGGAAAGCCGTGTTTACAGCAATAGAACTTCAGGTTCCGACAGGCAGCACGCTCACAAACCCACAGCCACGCAGGGTGCAGGCAGCACAAAGCCTGAATTTAGATTTTGGGCCGGTCTTAGGTGGCATAACGGCCTCAGTGTTACTTAAACGTAGGTGTTTAGTGTGTGGGTGCACACTCCTGCGTGTGTGTGTGCATTAACAGCAATTTGTGATAGATGCCTCTGGGGCCCACGCGTTCAATAAGGCAAAAAAGGAGTTTTTATGGGAGATAACATAAACTGTTTGCAATTTGGCTATTCATTGTATCTTTGGCATTTTATGTACCGCATTAGCTGAGGCAATTTCATGCATATGGATATAATGCATTAAGTAGGAGCATTTAAATATAGTGAAACTAATTTTATGATGATTAGTTGAAGGAAAACATTGCATTGGTATCATCTATACAGGAGCCAATTTGCATGAAAATGCCCAAAGTTGCTATGCCAACATTTTCTGTGTTGCCGGTCGGGGTCGTCTCTGTGTCAAGACTTTGTATTAAAAATCGGTCTCCAGTGCCCGTGTCTTTTAATTCATTGCAAGCTGTAGGCCATTTGCTCACAAAGCGCTTGCAGTAAAACAAATGAATAGCTAAAATACTCATTTGCATGATTCCCATTTGAAAACGATTCCCCTGAAATTAAGGAAGCGTGTGACTCGGTTGCGAAGATGGATGGGCAGATGAGCCGTGCAATTAATATTTTTCGGCGTTCTCTTTTAAAGCCCTCCTAAGACTCGGAGCAGCACATGCTGCCTCCCAGACAAATCGGGTCCCGCAACAGTTCCAGGGCTGCCACGGCAGCAGCTTGTTTCCCACTCTCTCCCCTTTATTGTCTCACTTACATTATGCAGTAATTAAAACTATTTACCATTCCTACTTATCTGCCATCTGCTGCCATCCAAGTTTCCTCTCCTTTATAAAGCCATCTTCGGAGGAGAGGAGCGGAGTCAAGGACAAGCAGGGGGAGGGAGGAGATGCTCCTGCTTTTATTAATAGGTAGCGGACCAGGACGAGGTTGAGCGTTGTAAACAACCGGGTACTTCCACGGAGAGTGTCATTTTCTGGGATTTACATCTGGCCACGGTGACAGGAGGGGTTTTGTTGGTCGGTTGGTTGTTTTTTTCCGGTGCAAACGCTGGCACAGCGGCTGCGCTGGAGCTGTGGGTGCAGCAGGGGGACGCTCCTCTGGTTTGTTTTTTTTTACACCAGGATGCTGCTGGCTGTTCATTCACCCCCTCAGCCACGCCGGGAGGAGCGAATGGAGGGTCTGGGTTTGAATGGAGCAGGTCCGAGGATAGGAGCTCGGTTCCTGCCGGACGCAATCCTGCCGGCTGCGCTGACTGCAGCCGGGCTGGGTTTGCAGCAGCAGCGGCACTCGAGGTCCGTGCAGAGGAGAAACGGGATGAAAATGCCCAGAGATCTCCAGGGCTCGGGGAAAATACGGGCAGCGCTGGGGGCCCGAAGCGCTTAAATCACCGCTGGGCTGGGGACAGGAGTGATGACAGGCAGGTGAAGGCAGGCTGCGGAGAGCCCGGCCCCGCGGGCAGATTTGGGGAGGGCAGGACGTGCCCAGCAGGGCTCTTCTTCCCCAGCCGAATGGGCCAATAAAGCAGCTCCCAGGGTGCTGCCGCTAATAAAAAGTGAAGAAGCCGGCAATTACCGCCGCCCTCATCACGTAACTCATGCTCCAGATTATTTACAGTGACTCTAAAATTTAAAAAAAAAAAATAAAATAAAATAAATCCAGTTGGTTTAATTGCCTTTTTCAGCCGTGGGGATGGCAGCGAAGGGAGAGCGGCGCAAAAGCCACGGACCAGCACGTCTGGGTCTGGTCGGGGTAGTCGGGAACACAAAACCACCAAACTTTGCTAAAAAAAATGCTAAAAAGCCTTTTTTAGTTGTATATTCTCCTTCATTCCAGCTCTGGCAGGCTGAGTTACAGCTCGCAAACCCAGCCATGGCACACAGGCCTCTGGCCGAGTTGGGTTTTTTCTTAGAAAGCCGTGGCAGTTCCATGAGTTTTCCATCGTTCGACTGCAGTTGATTTTCTCAGTGCTCATTTGTTTTAAATATAAACACTCGGGTCTGGATTTCAACTCTTTTTCGTGGCAGTCCCTGTTTTTGCCACCATCTCCTGGTCTGAGGAAAACATCAAGGGAAAGGAGGAGGAGAAAAATGTTTAGTTCTGGAAATGTTTACTTTTAGAAAATGTTTCATCCTGGGTTTGGGTTCTTAACCATCGGGGAGGCTGGTGTGAAGCATCATCCAAGAGATTCTGGCTGAAATAGTCCCAAATCTACAAAAATATGCAAGAGGGAGCAAACACTATGCTGGTGTTACAAACAATGCTGGCAAACGCTGCCAGGCTGCTGGGGTGGCTCCTTCAGCTCTCCAGATTCCCTCCTGCCCACATCTGGAAGCATTTAGGGGTTAGGTGAGAACCAGCAGCCAGTTTTTCAGCCCTCGGTGCAGATTTCTCAAACCCAGCGCTGGATGCTCGGAACCAGAGTCATTTCCCAAGCCATTAAATTCCTTTGTTACCGTGCAAATACTTTTCATTCCTTGCCGAGCACAGCAGAGGGGGCATTGTTGCACCCAATTATTTACTGAAACCTAATAAACGCGGTGGCTCCTTCCGGTCCTTTGGTGGTGGCCACGCTGGGCTGTCCCCTTGGAACACCAGAGGATCGGAGCATCTCGGGCACATCCCAGTTCATCCCAGGAGGATGGGACCACCCTGCTCTTTCCTGAACCCCATCCACATATGGCTGAGCTCCGTAGGAGGATGGAATTTGGCCCCACAAATGTAATTTGCTTTTTGTTCGTTGCTGGGCTCCTCCTCACAGCCGTGGTGATGTTGGGCTCCTAAAGGTTGAGTGAAAACCTCTGAAAATCTTAAATGTCCCTTTCACCCAGAGTTGAAAAACTGGCTGAGTTTTCTTTATGCCATCCAGCATCCCCATCCCTCTCAGTAAATGATTTTGCATCACAACCCCGCACAAAAAAAAAAAAAAAAAAAAAAAAAAAAAAAAAAAAATTACCATAGAGATCGCATTTAAGGCAAGGGGGGAAAAAAAATAATGCAAAAGGAAATATTTTAGGTAGGAGTTGAACAGCAAATGCTTTTTGGTCTCTGTGGGGAGTAATGATCCACAACAAGGACACAATTCTATATGCATGTAATATTATCACATGCTTCAAAAAGCTTTTAAATCACATAAATGCAGTTATGGACCATTGTACAAAATAAACATTCCACTTGTGTTTAGGCAGTTTTTAGTTCTTTGATCTAAAGTGATGCTTGCAGATTTTATTGCTTTGTAAATTAAAGCAGCTTTGATTTGATTGAACTAAATTAATAAGGCTTCTGCCTTGTTGCAAGATAACAGCTACAGTATATTTTGGCTGCACTGCACGTAAGGAAACGGCAGTCTGTAACAATTCCACTGAAGCTTTGTGGAGGATTTCAATACCTATTTTAATTAAAACAAAAGCCACTAATGTGTTCCTTAAAGAGAAAAAAAAAACCCTTAAAAGTCCTTTTAAATCTATTTTAATATGTCTTAAGGACTAGAAGATAAATGGCAGAAGAGCTGGGCTCTGACAGGGGACTTTTTCTCTGCCTTTTGAATTTTTGCTTCTCGCACGTCTGAGGCGTGGCTCCTTTAGGATAATAAATCATGGGATCCTGGAATGGTTTGGGTTGGGAGGGACGTTAAAGCTCATCCCACCCCACCCCTGCCATGGGTAGGGACACCTTCCACTGTCCCAGGCTGCTCCAAACCCCTCCAACCTGGGACTCTCCAGCGGGGATCTGTGGTCAGGTGGGCTCTGACCGTGCCAGGAAGATCCTCAGCCCATTTTAACAACCGTGCTATGACATTTTCCAGCTCAATTCTCCTCTGTGGGGCTTTCCAGCACAGTCACCATCTTTTAGATACCTGAAGAGGCTCCTGTAGCTCCAGGAACCTTACAGAAAGGTTTGGGACGTGGACATTCCTGGTTCAAACCATCTCATAATTTTAAGGCAGCTCTTTGCTGCCCGTGGGTCTCCTTGGTTTTCTTTTTTACCCCCTTGGGAAGAGGGTAAAAAAAGTTCTTGGAACCAGAACCGCTTTTTGCACAATTTCATTTCCCCACCCAAAAAAAAAAAAAAAAAAAAAAGAAGCCTTCAACAAAAGCTGCTCTTTGAAATCTATAACAATAATAATAATAATAATAAAAAGGCAGTGCCAAAATAACGGAGCTGCCACATCCTGACCACAGGGACACCGTGGGAGGAGTGGAAGAACAATTTCCAGCAGGGAAAAACTGGGAGCAGAGGGACTGTGCCACTCCACTGGTGGGCATCCCCACGTGCCCCATCCCTGGAAGTGCCCAAGGCCAGGCTGGATGGGGCTTGGAGGAACCTGGGATAACCAAAGGTGTCCCTTTAATACCCTTTCCAACTAAACCATTCTGGGATTCTGGGATCCGGTGGGGTTCCCAGACACAAGTGCAGCTGGGAGGGTTCAAGCCTCAGCTCTCCCTGCACGCCTCCAGGATGCTCTGGAATGGAAACAGCCAAAGAAAGTGTAAAAATTCCCTGAAAATCTCTGTGGCCCCACTCCTGCAGGCCCTGGTTCAATACTGCCACACTAAGCAGGCCCTGGGGTGGTGAAGGGACAGAGTTTGCTCATGGGCTCCATCCTTTTTTATCAGAAAACTCAGATCCATGCAATCTCCCTTCCTTCACCACGGGAGTGGATCTGCCCCATAGTGCTGGGATGCTTCCCAGCGTTTTTCTAACCGGGCTGGAGGGACAGACAGGTTTGTTGACCCCACCTTTGCATAGGCAGGTGACCCCCGGGTCCTGGTGCTGAGCCCTGCTCAGCATCCCCTGATGTTCCTCCTGTCTCTTCTGCGAGCTCAGCAGAGGGATGAAATAAATCCCCCAGGCTCATCTCCCCCAGCAGCAGCCCCAGCTCCCCAACCTTCCCCCTCCTTCTTACTCTTTTCATAAATAATTTTAATATAGTCCAGAATGGCTCAAAACAGGAAACTCTGCTGTTTTAGTTTGGTCTGGAGTCAATTTTCCTAATCCCTGCGGTGGAGTTGCTAAGTTACCCTATCCCAGGGCCCTCGCTGCCGTTTTCATGTGGAAAAAAAAAATAATAATAATCATTTAAAAAAAAAAAAAAAAAAAAATCTGTTCTTCACTAAAGTGGCGGAGTTTGGGAAAGCTGCGGCTCGTTGCTGCGCCAAGGGCCCGGCACAAGGAGCCTTTGCAGGGCTGTCCTTCCGAAATCCCAGCTGAAAGCCAGCCCTGCGAAAGCAGAGCGCTCGGCGGCCTGGGCGAGGTCAGGCGGGTCAGACACGAGATGAAATGAAAGACAAACAGTGGCCGTGGAAAGCTTTCCCTGCCATCTCCTCGGGCGTAATGAGCCCTGGCTGCGCGCTTGGACAGAGGCCAAACGTTCATTTACCACAAATCTTCTGTAAATGATTACATTACCTTACATTAGTTTCTCTAGTACCCCCAACCGTTCCTTCCAAAGCAAGTTAAGCAGAAGGAAAGCTGCCACTTCCCTGTAATTATTCTCCCTCGGCCATCGGGGCCGCGCTCCTCCCGTGCCTCCTGCGCCGAGGTGCGGGACAGAGGGGGACAAATCTGCCTCCCTGCCCTGGCTCCTTGGACACTGCTGCCTTGGGTGAGGGAGCAGCAGTTCCCACCGTGGGATGGGGAGGGTGGAGAGCAGGGATGGAGCTGGAGGAGCAGAACCTCCCCAAAGTTGCGGATGGGAACAGGAGCAGGTCACAGTCACGCATGGTTTGGGTGGGAAAGGACCTTGGAGCTCATCTTGTTCCAGCCCCTGCCAAGGGCAGGGACACCTTGCCCTGTCCCAGGGTGCCCAGTGCTTGGGTTGTCCCTTTGCTCCCGGGGTCTCCTTGGCTGCTGGAGTTCTTTTGGGTTGGAGTTGGGTTGACCTGGCTCACAGCGAGGGAGGCTGTGGCATCCCTGACCCTGCTGCACTGCGGGGCAAAAGGCTCAGAGAACTCTCTGGCTTGCAAGCTCCAAGGGTGGTGACATCCCAAGATCTGCAGTCTGGGAGTTTTGGAGAAACCTCATCTCTCCCTAAGCAATTCCTCTTTTCTCCCGCTCCACCTCCTCCTTTCCCTACAGCAAAACCACTTGGCACAGCCCCTCCTCTCTCCACATGGATCCCCCCAGCTCCCTCCTCTGCTGGAGCGCTTTGTCCAAGCTGTGTTTGCCTTCTGGGGCTCCTTTTTCCAGTCCAGCCATGTGCCTGAGAGTGATGAAAGAGCAACTGGGCCCTTCAGCCGGGTGCAAACTCACGCTCTGCTGGTGTGAACTACTTTCCCTTGATGGGATTGACAACCACACGGCGATTTCTCCCCTCTCCACTCCTCCTCGCATGACAGATTCCTGTGGCTTGCAGTACAGGGCCAGTTTATTTATTTTCTCCCAGCCCTACATGTGCAGCCCATGTTGCAGGGAGGCAGAGTGATCCCTATCCCGACGGTTTTCCATCTCTCCAAGGCACAGGAAATAGCATTGCTTCGCCCGCCAGGGCTGGAGTTACGCTGGAGGCTGGAGCTGGGGCTGGTTTGGGGCTCAAAAAACCCTTGGGAAGGTGCTTTGAGATGAGCAGCAATCTAAAAATAACCCCTGGGAGTCAATTTTTCTTAAATTAAACCAGGCAGCACCGGAGCTTTCTGCCAGTCCCAGGTGTGCTCCCCGCCCTGTGTCCTCCCTCCATTCTTCCAGCTTTTTCCCGAGGCCTTCTGCTAATCTGCCATTTGTTATTGATTTTATTTAGGCTGCAGCAGTTAGTTATTATTATTAATTCCAGGCACATTTTTAACAGCACTAATAGGCTGGAAGAGAGAAGTGCTCTCATTTGCACACCCCTTCTCTCTGGAGGTGATTTAAGTCCATCCACATCTCCACAACACAGGGAAAAAAAAAAGGGGAAGGGAGACAAAGGTGGGTTTAAAGTGCTGAAGTGTGAGTGTGAGGGGTGACACCAGGAGGTGTTTCATTATCATCCTGTGCCATCACAGGTGGAAAGGGAATCGAGCTTCCGCTGCCTTATGGGAACCCAGGAAAGCGGTGTTGATCCTGCAGCTCCTCCCCATTAGACAGACAGCCCAAATGGCCAAATATTGTCCTAAAATGTTGTGATTTGGCCACAATTTGGCAGCTGGTCCTTGTGCTGAAATGCAGGCGTTCATCTGAGGGGGGAGTGATGGAGGGAGCGCTGCTGCTGCTCCTCGTCACACCCCTGATCCTGCCACTGGTGTTTGCTGCTCACACCACGAGAGGCTTTTCCCAGGAAGGGAGGATGCCCTTATTAATGTGAATTTTGGAGTAAATAACTCCTGGATTGTGCTTGGCAAGCGCTGCCTCTCACGGAGACACCGAGCACCCCCAGAGCTTGAGGCTGCCCTCGGAATCCTGCGGGGAAAACGTGTGGGATTTTTTTTGTTGGCATCTTCACCTTCACCTCCTGGATGAGGTGGATTTTCCAGGGATGAGGGAAGGTGACTGCTGTCAGTGAGAGGTCTGGTGTGGGCAGGAGCTGCTCCCAGGGCTGTTATTCCATCAATGCCATCATTCCCATCGATGTCATCATTCCATTGATGCCATCATTCCACCAATGCCATCATTCCCATTGATGCCATCATTCCATCGATGCCATCATTCCCATGGATGCCATCATTCCCATGGATGCCATCATTCCCATCGATGCCATCATTCCCATCAATGCCATCATTCCCATGGATGCCATCATTCCCATGGATGCCATCATTCCCATGGATGCCATCTTTCCCATCAATGCCATCATTCCCATTAATGCCATCATTCCCTCGGATGCCATCAATCCCATCAATGCCATCTTTCCCATCAATGTCAACATTCCCACAGATGCCATCATTCCCTCGGATGCCATCAATCCCATCGATGCCATCAATCCCATCGATGCCATCATTCCCTCAATACCATCATTCCCATGGATGCCATCATTCCCATGGATGCCATCATTCCCATGGATGCCATCATTCCCTCAATGCCATCTTTCCCTCAATGCCATCATTCCCATTAACGCCATCATTCCCTCGGATGCCATCGATCCCATCGATGCCATCAATCCCATCGATGCCATCAATCCCATCGATGCCATCATTCCCTCAATGCCATCATTCCCATGGATGCCATCATTCCCTCAATGCCATCATTCCCTCAATCCCATCATTCCCACTGATGCCATCATTCCGTCGCCTCCGGGCACGCAGCTCCGCTGTCCCTCTGGGCCTGCAGGAGATGGAAGCAATCAGAATAACAGTGGGACACAAGCTGCAGGAAAAAAACCCAATTCTGAGGCATCACAAAGGGGCCCTGGCTTGATCCAAAGTTGCTGCTTCCAGGAAGTTTGCCTTTTGTTTGATCTATTTTGTGCATCCCTATTAAATAACTAATTATTTAACATCTTTTAAAGCTTTGCTATATATTACAGCAGGCAGGACACAAATGGCTGCTTTTAATAATATAAAAGCCCATTAGCTTCATTTACTGTTAATGTTAAAATAAACATGAGGCAATTTAGATATACTATTCCAATTTCACGGAAACTTTGATGTTTTTCTTCCCCACTCACATAATTAAGGGAAAAAACTACTAATGATATTAAGTTTGTACAGTGTTAATGACAGAAACAAGCTGCAGTAGAAATTGCAGCCATTAATATGGAAAAATAAAATATTTAACACAGGAGATAAATGAAAGCAATTTTAATAAAGTAAAATGAAGAAAATTAATTTTAGAAACTTTCAGCACTCTTAAAATGCTCCCAGTTTGTGACACGTTTTGTGTGGTTTTCTGGTCGGGATTATTTACGATTATTTTTAACACCTACCTATTTTCTTTTTTTCTCATCCCATTGTTTCCTCTGAAGGTCAAATTCTGCCCTGATTTACACCCCATAACGTGGCAGCAGCTAAAGGTGGGCTCATCCCTAGGAGATGCTTTATCACAACCTTTCTTTTTTGGGGAAGCAGGAGCCCTTCAGGCATTTCAAACCCCCAAATGCCATCTGGGGGTGCTGGGTGCTGCTGCCTCATCGGGACGGGGCTCATCCAGGTGGCACCAGCGTGGATATTCAGCATTCCAAGGGAATGTGTGGCAGGGTTTGTGGCTCTGGGAGGGTTGGGAACAAGGCAGGGCTGTGGGGGTTGGAGGCTGAGCCTCAGGGGCACAGAGAGCAGCTACAGGGATTCTGCTGCAGCAGGATCTGGGCTGAGACCACCACAGTGTGGAAATCTGAGTCCTGGGAGCAACGTGGGGCTTGGCCAGAAACCCAGAGGGGTTCTGCGGTCAGGGCAGGAATAAGCTGCGGGGTGCAGCAGCCTGTGCTCCCACTCCCAAGGGCTCTGCTGCCATGGAGAGCAGAGCAGTGAGGAGCATCCCTCCTGCTGCCATTAAACCTGCTTCCCACAGGAGAGGGGCACGGAGGGCTCAGCCCCAAGCAGAGAAGCTCTGGCTTCATGCTCAGCCACCCAGGCCCCATCATCCCGCTCATTTTGGAGCCCCTAAAGCGAATCCATCCCCAAGAACAGTCCATCCCCACATTTCCAAACTTTGGAGGGAGGACACTCGGCACCCACATACATTTCAGCCTCTCTGCTGCCTCTTCCACACCATCAGCTCCATCACTAACATGCGGCAGCCTTTTGCCAACAACCCATTTTTAGCAACGGCTCGGCGATTTCTTTTATTCTGACGCATTTATTTACAGGAAATGATTAATTAAAGGAGTTCTTTTCATTGCCATTAATTGTGTCGCAGACAACCCGACGAGATAATCATCACATGCTGGCAATCACTTGCCATCAATTATCCCCACACTGCTGCTGTCAGTGGATCACAGCCCCTACCTGGTGGGAGTCACTGCTGGTGCCACCGAGGCATTTTCCAGTAATGTAGGACTGGGGAGGATGGGAAACAGCTTCCAGACAGGCTCTGAGATTGATATGCAAGCCAAAGGGAAATGCATTAAACTATTTAACTGCCTGGAAATCCAGCCTAATGAACGTCCAAAGGTATCTTATTACTAGTTCACTGTAGCTTGCCTTTATTTATTTGGTAGCATTTAAATTTCGTTCCAATTAGTTCTCGTGTTGGGAAGTCTCTTGCTGCAGCGGTGGGTCCTTGCTGAAGACCCTCAAATCTGTGTTTGTGTGGGAGTGGGAAGGGAGAGGGATGAGGGATGGCAGACAGGGAACAGTTGAGGATTGTGGCAGCATTGACAGGGACCTGGCGCTGTGGAATTTGGGTGGTCCTGGATGAGCTCTCCTGTCCTGCTTTCCCAGGCCACCATTCCCCACTCAGAGTCCTTCATCACCTGAGCCAGGGTTCATCACCACCTCCACTCCCCTCTCCCCAGTCACAGAATCCTGAAATGGTTTGGGTTGGAAAAAACCTTAAAAATCATCTCATCCCATGCCCTGCCATGGGCAGGGACAACTTCCACTGTCCCAGGCTGCTCCAAGCCCCATCCATCCCAGCCTTGGGCACTTCCAGGGATCCAGGGGCAGCCACAGCTTCTCTGGGCACCCTGTGCCAGGGCCTCCCCACCCTCACAGGGAAGGATTTCTTCCCAAAATCTAATTAAACCCTACCCTCTGGCAATTTGGACCCATTGACCCTTGTCCTGTCACTCCAGTTCCTCATGGCCTCCTCTGGAATTGCTCCAGCATTCCCACGTCCATCTTTTGTTGGCAGCACCAGAAGTCAGCACTGTTTTGCTGGTGCTTCCCACTTTTTTTTAAGAAAAACCCCAAAACCTCCCTCCCATGACACCCAGGGCTCTGTGTGTGTCCCCAGCAAGGTGTGGGGAAGAGCCAGGCACTCAGTGAGCAGAGATTTTGGGAAACTGGACCAATGTGCTCAGCAACGCCTGAGCTTCTCAAAGATGCCAGAAGGACATTAAATGGAATGTATTCAGTGCTAAGAATTATGGTATCTTTAGAACTGAAAGTGTATAATTAAATTATAACATCTGAGATTGGAATTGCTTTCTCACTTGTAGGGGGAAAAAAAATAAGGCATTTTAATAACATGTCATAAGTTTTACAGTTATTGGATTTTCAAATTGTTTACAAAAGCAATATTGTTCAATTGCATTGTTTTGTTGGGGGTTTGTTTTTTTTTCTTAAGTCTTTTGATAAAAAGAATAAACTAACAATAATGTTCCCAGGAGGTAGAACAAAATTGCATTTCACTTTTGTGATTTGTTTAATTATCCATTCAGCCAGTCAGTATATAAAACTCATTTTCAGCAGATTCCTCCTCAAAGTCTCCAGCTCCAGCTGTAACTGCAAAGAGCTTTCAACTTTTATTTAACATTAATAACCCAAGGAAATCCTGGTGTTCAGGTACTGCAGCACCTTTCCTGCTATTCCAGGGGCACGGGTAGGAGAGAACATCAGGCTGGTAATTCCCAGCTTTTAGGATTGAACACTGGCTCATAGCATCCTCTTTATTTTCAATAAGAAACCACCGGGGACTCCAAAAAATCAACAGTCCCTGGTGGTTTTGCAAATCTTGAGCAGTTTGAGGGGATGTGACCTCTCATTCTAAGCCTGCTGGGATTCTTTTCCTGGCTGTTTCTCCCTGTTTGTTGGAGACCTTGCTCCAGGAGAGGGATTCTCCAGGCCATGACCTGGCTGAGGGCTCACATTGGAAAGGTGACTTGTGCTGGGACAGATGCTGCTCCCATGGCAGGTTTGTTTGGTTGTGCCTTGTTTTTGAGGAGATTTAATTAATTCATTTAATCAATAGCTTTCTGCCTCCATCAAAATGCCTGTATTCCTGTAAACCCCTCAGTTTTCAAACCCATGATGTGCTTGGCAAGGAGAAGAAGGGCATAGCCGGAATCTCACCAAAGCACTCAGTGGTTCATCTTTGGTGTAGATGCTCTGGCTGAAGCTGTTTGTGTTCATGGCAGGGGGTGGAGACAGGTGACCTTGAAAGGTCCCTTCCAACCCAAACCATCCTGTGATTCCATGATTTATTATTCTATGATTTTTTATGATTCTGTGATTTTGCGATTCTGTGATTTTATGACACTGTTTCTATGATTAGCAAGCACTGCACGATACTTCTGTCGGTGTTTTCTCTCTTCTTTCAGCATCTCCTTCCAGAGGCTGATTCCTGCTGTGTTTGAAGCACAAATGCTGATATTCAGGGTCATCTTCCAGCCTCTCCTGACAGCAGGGAGCTGTTTTCAGCAGCAGGATCTCACCCATTCCTGTGAGCTTTGCAGGACACCCCAGTGATAAAACCTTGTTTTTTGGGACTTATGGCCACATAACCCCCCAGAGCAGCACCTGAGCTGGAGACTGTGGAGAAAACAAAAACAAAGAGGTGTAAAATGGAGCCACCTTCTTTCCCTGCCTGCATCCATGGGATGAGGCAAAAGAAGGATCTATTCCATCCCTCTGCGTGAGCAGCCTGCTCCTCCTGCCAGCACATATCGGCTGTTAAATGCTTACCCAGCACAGGGAGGGGGGTTCTTTGGAGCAGTGAATTCCGTTGATAAGTTCTCAGGTCATAAAGATGTTTGACTCCTCATTTGCACGTTCCTCTTGGAATCGATCAAAGCGGAAAAGCTGGAGGGTAAAAATCGATAAGGGAGAAGGGTTTGTGGGAAGACGGATGGATAGAGCTGGGCAGGGGCAGGGCAATCGGTTATTGTGCTAATTGATGGCAGGATGATAACTCAGAATTGATCAGAGGTTGCCTGGGCTGATACAACTCAGTGGCTCTGGAATCCTGCTCTGGAGGTATCACAGAGGGATGCTCAGATCAGCTGCACCGTTCCCAACCTGCTCAGCTGCAGGGGTTTATTGACAGGGAAAAGCAAAATGAGCCTGGGTTAGATCCCTCAAAAAGCAGGACTCTGCTAATCAGTGCTCCTGATATTCCACAGATTTCCACTGCCCACTCCATGCTGCACAGCTTGGATCCAGGGGCTGTTGTTGTGTCCATGTATCACCCACCTCCTCCTCCACTGATAACTCCTCTGCCCCCCACCAGAGCACACCGGACATCAGGATAAAAAATTCCCTTGTGGGCTGGAATTGGCTCTGTCCAAAGGACAGAGGACACTGAGGCACGTGAAGTACCCGAGTCTCACCTAGAGGATGGAGAAGGGCTGGTTGCTCCTGAACCTCACTGTAAGAGTTCAGAGATCAGGAGATCAGCTGTGCACCAAAGCTGTTCCCTTTTGTGTTTTTTTGCAGAGTGTTCCCAGCACTGTGGGATGAGACAGGAATCCTCCTGCCCCAGGCTGCGCTGGAAGGCATGGGTTTGACATTCCCAGTGAGTATTTCTGGATGAAGCAGAGCTTGAACACCAGAGGGAAGCCTACAGAGCCCTTTTTTTGAAAGGTATGCGATCAGATAAACCAGATCCAATCCTCCTGCTTGTGCCCTCCAGGTGGGAATTCCTGTTTTCCATGGGACAAACTGTGCTCCAGTTCCCCTCCGGTGCAGTTCCTTGAAACAAACCATACTTTGGGGATAATTTCTGGATTGGATCTGCCCTGAAGCTGGATGGGAGGAAGGAGAAAGCCACCTCCATGGCAAAGCTCCAGCAGTGACCCCACAAACAGGAACATCAGCGGCAGATGACTTCCAGCACTGGGAATTCTGAAGACCAGGTAAGAAAACACACGTCCAAGAGAGTTTAAACAAGGATCAGCCCTGAGGAAATGGGGTGGCAGGTGACCAGACAAGGTCCTCCCAGTCCTGTGCCCCTTCCTTGGGCACAGAGCTGCCCAGAAAGGAGCTCTGCAGGTGCCCAGGTACCTCGGGCTTTTCGCTGCCCCGCAGCCAAGAAAAGGCACGGGAAAACAAATTTCTTGGTAACAGCTGTGTTTCCTTAACAAACAACTGTTCCCTTAAAACATCCAGGATGACGAGTTGACAGTAATGAAGTAACATCTGTCCAATCAGTGCACTTTTTGGCAGCTCTGGAGCCTCTGAGTAAACGTTCCCTAATGTTCACCAGACACTCGAAGCACCTGCTCTGCACCCCCAGCCTCTTAGGCTGCCTCCAAATGCAGAACAGATGTGAGGGCTGAGATAAAAAGCTTCCCCAAACAATCCATCAGTCTAATAGCATTGATCAGACAAAACTATCCTGGAACATCACTTGTTTTGCTGCGGGCACCTTCCACCTTTCCTGGGCATCAACCCTGCTGTTAACCCTTGCAGGGGTGCCAGGAGGGAGAGTTGGGGCTCTCAGGACATGGCAGAGGACTGTTGTTGTTGTTATTATTATTATTATTCCTGTTATGGATTATTAGGCACGTGGTAGGATTTTTGGGGTGTCCTATGCAGAGCCAGGAGTTTGTCTCAGTGATTCTTGTGGGTGTCTTCCAACTCAGGATAATCCCTGATTCTGTTGATAGTGCTGGGAATGCAGCACTTAGGGGTGACTATGAATTCCCATGAGGTTCTGTTGGGACCAGTAATGGGACAGAAAGACCATCCATGGATGCATCAGCTCCCGGGCAGCTCTGAGCCTGCCCAAGGCTGGGAAAACACAAAGCAAGGGCACATTTTCCATGGAGGCACAGGAATGTTGTTGGCATTGCATATGGCACTGGGGACCCCTGGCATATCCAGTGCAGCTTGTTCATGGAAAATGAACAGGGAAGGGCAGCTTGGGCACGTGGGCAGCTGTGAAATTCATTTTCTGAGGGGCAGCTTGTCCTGGGTTTGGAGTTCACCTTCTGAGGGCCATTTGTTCTGCATGACGCAGCGCAGGGAAGAGCGGGGCTGGAAGGATGTGCTGTGTGGATCTGGAAGGAAACAAGGAGATATTGATGTTTCTGCATCACCCCCAGCTCCCTGCTGCTAGAGAGAATCATGAAATCACTGAATGATTTGAGTTGAAGGCGCCTTAGAGCTCATCCCATTCCAAGCCTGGGCAAGTGGCACTTCAGGACTGTTTATTTTCTCCTGAATTATCTCAGGCCCAGCTGCAGCTCGGGGCTCAGCAGCTCCCGGCCCTGGAAGGTGCTGCCGTCGCTGGTTTGCTGCCGTTCATTTCTCAGCAGCCTCTTTCATCCCTTGGCTCGGTGCGCTGACCCCCCGAGTGTCCCTGGGCTGCCCTCCCTCACGGGGACACGCTTCTGAGACTGTGAGGCGACAAAAAGGACAGCCTTTGGCTCGGCTAGGCCTTGCCGCGCAGCCGGGAGGGGTGGGAGCGCCTGGAAAAGCGGGGAGCAGCCCATCAGCCCTTTGTGTTAGGCGAGGGAAGCAGGGAAAGGAAGAACAGGAGGAAAAAGAGGAAAAGGAGGCGCTGGCAGGGCCGTGAGGGAGCGGGGCCGAGCCGAGCCCGGCTGCGCTGAGGGCGTGCGGCCACGGGAGGGCGCGCGGAGCCCGGGAACGGCGCGGGCCGTGAGGGAGCGGGGCCGAGCCGGGCGGGGCCGAGCCGGGAGCGGGCCGTGAGGGAGCGGGGCCGAGCCGGGCGCGGGCCGTGAGGGAGCGGGGCCGAGCCGGGAGCGGGCCGTGAGGGAGCGGGGCCGTGAGGGAGCGGGGCCGAGAGGGAGCGGGGCCGAGCCGGGAGCGGGCCGTGAGGGAGCGGGGCCGAGAGGGAGCGGGGCCGAGCCGGGCGCGGGCCGTGAGGGAGCGGGGCCGAGCCGGGCGCGGGCCGTGAGGGAGCGGGGCCGAGCCGAGCGCGGACCGGGCCTCCACAGAGTGCCGGGGCTTTGGGCTCTGCCCCCTCTGCTGCACCGGCTGGGTTTGGAGCAGATAAACCATCAAAGGTTACGTTGGAGGGAGCCTAAAGCCCATCCAGTGCCACCCACTGCCATAGGTTTCCACAGTCTCCAAGCCCTGTCCAACCTGGCACTGCCAGGGATCCAGGCGCAGCCACAGCAAATCTGGGAATTCCAGCCCAGCCCCTCCCCACTGTCTCAGCCAGGAATTCCTTCCCAATGTCCCATCCAAATCTCCCCTTTCCCAGTGGGAAACCATTCCCTGTGTCCTGTCCCTCCATCCCTTGTCCAGCTCTCCTGGAGCCCCTTTAGGCACTGGAAGAGGCTCTAAAGGTTCCCTGGAATCTTCCCTGTTGGCTCCTCTCTTCCTGCCTTGTACAACTGTAAGTTATTTAAACCTGGGCCACTTGTACAAATGAAATTAATTAATTGATAGGAAGCCAGAGCATTAATGGGTACACCTGTCTTTTTAAAACTCATGGGAGTTCACTGATACATTGCAGCTCAGAGCACACATGTGGACATACCATGGTATCTTTTGAGCTGGAAAAACAATTGATATCAAAGTTAAATATCCAGATCTGGGATGGGATTGCCCTCCCAGGCTGGCAGCAGAGCATGGCAAGCCCTGCCTCTCCCACACCTGCCATGATTCCAGCTACTGTGGGGACAAAAACCTGGCTTTGTTGTCCCATTAACACAAAGCCAAGATGAATTAGCAGAGGTAGAAGGTGAAGGGTCTGTCTGCAGGCTCGTCTGGAGTCAAACAGAGGGGTCTCAGCTCGTTTTGCATGAAGTGCAGCCAACTATAGCCTCAGCATCAAGGCTCAGGGCCATTGAGTTTATGTGCATTGATTTCACACCTTCATTCATTTGCCTTCCCTCTCCACAGTCCTTTCCTGCAGACAAATTTAAGGCCCAGCAGAGAAGGAACATCCTTAGCTGGAAAAATCAACTGTGGCGAATTTGCGATAAAAGTCAATCTTCCGTGCACCTTTGTTTTACTGGGCGTTGTAAGAGATTAGACATTTATTTTATCCAGCTGGATTTTCACCCTGGGCACGCTGAGTTTTCCACTGGATGGATCAAATGGGAGAAGGGTTGCTGTGCTTTGCTCTCCTGAAGCCCAGTCCCACCAGCAGCACTCCAGATCCCTGGAAATACAGACCCTTAGAAGAACATGCTGGGCAGGGATTTCTATATTTCTTTTTTAGGTTGCAATTGGATTAATTTTATTTTTAGGAAAATCAATTGGCTGTGCAGGCACATTTAGCTGAAGTCGGGGATATTGATCCAAGGTTGCAGCAATGAGGGGAGCACCTCATCCCCCATTTCTGGTGCTGTTTCTGGAGCTGTGGCCCCTTTTCTTACTGGTTTGGTTGATACGGGTGTCCCTGGGGTTCTCCATAGCAAACATCAGCTTGCAGCTCCTTTACTCTTTCTTCCTGCCTTATGCTGCCACCTGAAACAAGTCATTGCCTTTAACCCAGGAAAAAATAAAATCTGAATTGTTTCCTGCATCCTCTCCAGTCCCCATTCTCTTTCCCCACTCCAGCACAGTTAATCCAGTTCATAAATTTGGCAAATGCACGTCAGGGCACTTCAGACATCAACCCTGGGCTGGTTTTATTGGCAGCAGTGAGATCCTGGGCACGTTTGCAAGAAGCATCTCTGAGCTGTGGGTCCACAAGTGGGTACTGCTGGTATAAGCTGAGCCCATCCTTAGGGAAAAGCCTTCCCTATCCTTGGAGGGACCCAGCTCTCCTGCAGGAGAGCCACAGGCTTTGCCAAGTATTTATCCCGCTGGAGGAGTGCAGCCCCAGCTGCCAGGCATGAGCTGGAGGAGGCATCTCCTTCCAGGCTTTGTTTGGATGAAGCAAGGCTGCTCCCAGCTGCAATGTTTGATCTTTTCCAGGACTGAGGAGATAAGAGCAGCATCCTCATGGGGCTGGGAAGTCCTCCCTGCTCTGCGGAGTGAGGAGAACGCTCTGTGCAGGACTGGGACCCTCAAGGGAGGGGTTGCTTTTCTTACAGTCCCATAAATCACAGCTCCAAGGCTGCTCTGCCAGAAGGGAAAAGCAGGGAAGGGTCAGTAGAGCAGTTTTTAACCCTGGTTCACCTGGAGAGCTGGAAGAGCTGGGGCTGTGCATGCCAGTTTGGGAGCTGGGCTGCTCCGCCCCATTCCTTCTTTTGTAATTGGCAATTAAGAGCAGAGCAGTTCAAGGGAAATGTCTACAAAGTCATCACACCTTCCCCTAGAATAAATCTTCTCCCTTTCTAAGTAGAAAGGGAGAAGAGGAAGAGGTGACTTAGGGGAGGAAGGATATTCTGGGGTAAGGAGTGCCCGTTGGCACCACTGTGAGCCCCCTAGAGAATTGTGGTGGAGCATCCTCCCCATTGACAGCCATCAGCACTGGGGGTGACCAAGGGAAAGCAGTGACCAAAACTCCTCCAGACATCACGTCCTTTGCTCTGTGTGTCCCACAAAAATGTGCTTTCATCCCGGAATAACGCAGGAGAAAGTCTGTGGTTTCATCCCTGGCATCCACACAAGGGATAAAACCCCTCTTATCTCTCATCCCCATAAATGGCAGCTTTTCTTAGGCAGGGCTTTGGGAACAGGGTGACCTGGTTAGGGGTGATTCACTCAGCCAGGGCAGCAGGAACTCCTCCTGAAAGGTGTCCTTCCCTCGATCTGCTTTTTGCCGTGTGAGTAACGGGGAATCTCATCTCTCTGTTATTAATATGCCATCAGACCATATGTTCTCAGCCTCAGCCCATATGTATTTTTGAAAAGAACCACCTGTGAGTAATTCTGCCTCCTCAGAGGAGTGAGTAAAATCTGCTTCGGTGTGTGTGCGTGTGCACTGTGCAGGGAAGGAGGACTTCAGGTTTTAGGGAATTTGTAGGAATTTCGCTGCCTTTGGGCCCTCTCTGCTGCGGCTCAGGGGTTTACCCGTTCCCTGTGCCATCAGCTGTGCCACCTCACCCCTGCAGGAAAGCAGGCCTGAAGAGGAGGCTGCTGTTGTTTTTCAGGGAATGGCCGGTTGCGCTGTCTCAGGTTGTTTGGACAGCTGCCCCGCGCGGTGCCGGCGGGAGCTGGGATTTCAGCGCTGCCGGTGACTCAGCTCCGCTGCCAAGGACAAAGCACAGACCCAGCGGGGATGCCAAGGGCGAGAGGCTGCCCTGCTCAGGGGTGCTGCCGGTGCTCGGTTACCCCAGACAGGCAGAGCTGTGTGCCCGACCCTGGCCACAGGCTCCTTTCCATTTACCTCTGTTTTTAAAGGATTTCAGATGGACCGAGGCCCTTTGCGGAGCTCTCAGAGCCTCTCACCCACCGCAGCCCTAAAGGATATCCCAAAGACGGTTGTGACTGCCATTTTCTGAGAGTGACAGCACAGAGGGTTAAATCCCAGCCCCTCTGAGGTGCTGGGGATGGCTGCAGAAGGACAGACCCGTTGCCCTTTGGAAAGAAACTTCACCTTTTTGGTTTCAGGAAAGCCAAGGCATTATAGCGGCAGTGACCACGGGCCAGTGAAAGTCTGGAAGTAGCTATTGTTTGCAGATGCAGGAGAAAATGTTTGCTAAACACGTAATGAAACAGTGTTTTAAGGGATTGAAACCACATGCCTGTGTGGCTGATGTGTGGATTTCTTCACGGTAAAATGTTAATGAAAACCTTTTGGGCAAGCCAGTTCCAGTAAGCCATATAGCCCGAGCCTGTGTGATGCTGGGAATGCAGGAGAAAGGGGCAGATTTAAAAAAAAAATAAAATAAAAAATGCTGTGAATACAACAGAGGAGCTGTTTCCCATCCCTTTCATGCCCTGCCCGTGCTCTCCTCACTCCCCTGGCACACACACGGCAAAGCCTGGGATAATTCCTGTCCCTTGCAGGGCACTCAAGAGGGAAGTGTGCTCATGTGGAAACCCGGCACCTTGGATCACTCCCCTCTGTCTGAGCAGGCTGGCTGCATCTCACAGAGGCTTTTTTCCCTTGCAGACGGAAAATATTCCTCAGTGGAGCCCCAGTATTTGACTGACACAACAATAATATTCCCTCCAAGTGCGTGGGGCAGCCAGGTGAGAGAAGCTTCACTGGCACCGCTGGGGATGCGCTGACACCGGCTCCTGGCCCCAGCTGGAGGCTTCGAAGCACACAACATTTTCCAAGTGGGATTGCACCTGAAGATTTGCACCTTTTCCAGCCTGGAAGGAGCAGCCAGAATGACAGTGCCTTGCTGAGGGTGTGCTGCAGCCAGTGCCCAGGTATTTTCCACCGCAGTGTGGTTTTGAGGGGTTAAAACTGCCCGAGAATTATGCCCCAGCTTTTATCAGGGC
Organism: Hirundo rustica; assembly: GCF_015227805.2. Lineage (NCBI taxonomy): Eukaryota > Metazoa > Chordata > Aves > Passeriformes > Hirundinidae > Hirundo > Hirundo rustica. The sequence continues at coordinate 18,831,641 of NC_053462.1, forward strand.
TACAGATTTGGGTTTAGGAAGAAAATCAAGCTTTTGGGCAAGTAGTTGGATTTCAATTCTCACTGTTATCTGGTCAGAGGAGCCATTCAGATACATCAGCTCCCCGTGGCTTGGCAGAGAGCAACCCCAGATCTGTGCCCAGCACACAGTCCCAGTTCAAAGGGACATGCTGCAGGGGAGGTCACTGGTGCTGCAGGGACAGGCACCGAGCTCCCAGCCACACACCAAATGCCAATTTGGGCAGGAATAAGGCAAATTGTTGCTTCCCTGTGTTATCCAGGGTACTCAGCAAAATCATAGAATGATTAAGTTTGAAAAAGACCTCCAAGATCTTGAAGTCCAACCAAGTCCTTCAGTGTATGTTTAACACCAAGTCTACTCAAGATTCAGTTAGGCACAATTGCTTATTTTAGTGCCTCAATGTGGCTCAGGCACCAGTTGCTGTATGTGCCATTCCCTTTTAGCCTGCTTTCCTCTCTATCATTTGGGCAGCAAATGCTTGCTCAACCCCATCCTGCTCCAGCTGCAAAATTTCACTCCTGCTTTTAAAAGAAATCATGAAGTTGTATGTTGTGCAAACAGAGCGTGCCATGTGTGGGGTGAGAGTTTCATTCATTCGTTTAGAAGAATGAAATGGAAAAGCAAAAGAGCTCAGTGCAACTAAAAAAACGGAAATTAGGAAATAAAATTTGAGTGAAGATCATTTGAGGCCCATTGGGGTTATGCATCATGTGTCAGGATCTGGAAGGGAAGTGGGTTTATCAGATCCTTTGCCTTTTGTACAGATAAAGGAATTATTTCCTTACAGAAGAACACCATAAAATCTGGCACCAAAAGTCTGTCTTGGCCTGGTGGCAAGAGTACAGTATGGGGGTTTGGTCCATAAATGTGGTGAAAATCCATATTCCCAAGCAGAGAAACTGTGCAAGGCAAAGTGTCCAGAGCAGACCTGACCTTTGTTTATGAATCATTTAAATCATACATTTAATGTAATGCAGAAGGATTAACCCACTACAGATTTTTGAAAGGAAGCTTTAGAAAGATCACTCTCATACATTGTGGGTTTTTTAGAGCAATGCCTCGATTTAATCTATGTGGAAGCTATTGTTTAAGCTGTTAAATTCCATAGGATTTCTCATGGGATTGAGGATGAGTGAGAGGTAGACAGACAGCTGATGACCAACACTGACTATTCCAGCTGCTGTTTTCTCTTCGAGACCTCTCTTTAGTAGAGGCAATCTTAAATGTCACGCCTCGACCAAGGAACACAGATACTTCCAGGTCCCCTTTCCTGGTGATCTCATGTCTCCACCAGGGAGACCTTAATTACAAATCCTAGGAACAGCAAGGGGGTGCATCCCACCATCCCTGTAGCCCCCTGCAGCAGGGGCTCTGCTCTGCTCCCTCTCTGCTCCCTCCCCAGCCTGTTTACAGCAGCCTCCCAGCACCAGCGGTCGGAGCAAAGGGAGGAGCGGGGTTTTGGCTTTAGGGCTCAGCACCAAAAATAAAACTCTTTGCTGAAAGCCAGGCAGAGCTGGGAACCTTGAGAAAGGCTCCCGCCCAAGCAGCCAGACGGGCTTCCTCGGGTGGAAAATTAGAGATGGGCACTGAGCAGGCGTGGGCGGAGGGGCGCTCGTGGAGGACTCACTGAAACCGAGGCTGCCCTGACACAGACACGTCTGGGGCTCCAGTAACCAGTGCCCTACACTGGTGTAAGCACCAGCAGGGCCTGGGGGGCTGGCCAGGCCCAGGCAGCCCAGGGGGAAGCCCTGGAGGTAGCAGGGAGAGCCATGTGGGTGCTTACAGAGCCTAATGCTGCTGGCTGGACCAAACATCCCTCAGGGTGGGGAGGCCCTGAGAAGCTGTGCCTCCCAAGGCCAGGTTGGATGGGGCTTGGAGCCCCCTGGGATAGTGGAAGAGGATGAGCTTTAAGGTCCTTCCACCCCAAACCATTCTGGGATCCAATGATCTCCCACAGCCTCAGGCAGTGCTGCATGTAGCCCACTTAGGGCCAACCTCTTTCCTTCAAACACACTACTGATATTGACCCATATTGTTTTGATTTTGGCATCTGGCCTTTGCCACCTCTGCTTGGAAATGGTGCTACAAGACCATTTTGTGTCAGCAGCTTACCAGGTGACACCAGGTGCGTGTCTCTGCTCAGATGTGTCCCCAGGACTCTGCCCCTGCATCTATCTCTTCTGATGGACCAAGAAATGCATGCAGCTTTTGAAAGCCCACAGAGCGACTCTCCAAATTCATATCTGCAGAAAGACATTAATGTTTGCATGTGGTGTCAGAACAAGATTAGTGTCTGTGCAATTAAGAAACAGCTGTTGCTGGCAGCTTGCCCCAACCAGTCTCAACAAGGAGCAAGACAGGTAGCCTTGTTTTTATCAGACTCTGGGATCCCTTTCCAACCACCCCGGTGTGTTCCCACAATAAACCAAGCATTTCTATTAGCCTGTAGGAATGGCCCCTTGGTTTGGGGCCAAAACACAAGATTAAGTTGTTCTGAGACAGAACGCACCGTGGCGAGGACAGCGTGTTTCCCCAAACAACACCTGGCAGCAGGGATTCAAAACAATGCTGAAATCAGGCCAATCTAAAGATCTGCTGGAGTCGATAGTGATGCGAAACGAGGACAGGTGTGGCCATATTTCCAAAATCGCCCACGGCCAGTGTTTCAGGAACTTGGCAGCACCTGGCTGGGACAGATTTTCTAAGGAGGTCAGCACCCAAGATGTGGAGCCAGCATGAAAACCTGTCCCAGAATATCTAGCAGAGAAATACATACCTTGAGGGTGGCACAAATGTTTCCTCACTGCACCAGGAGCAAGGAGACCTCAGACCTTTCTCCAGCCCCTGGACACAGCCTGGCACTGCTAACGACCTCTCCTACTCCCAGCCAGAGGTGAGTGAGGAATCTCTTTGAGTTATCATTGACTCAGCTTGTGGTTTGACAGCAATTCCTGTCATTTCTTGAAAAATACCTGTACAATTCTTTTCTTTCTCACTCTCCTTATCTTTTTTCTTTCACTCTTGATTTTTTCTGTAGTTGGCTTTCATTTCCAAAGGGTTATTGTGTTATGGTGTGGAGCATTCCCAGATGATGCTGGGAGTTGCACAGACACCTCTGTCTGTCCTGCTGTCCCTACCCAGCCTCGGGCAGGGTGGCAGCTCCTCTGAGCCAGAGCAGGATACCCTGAATGAGGAGAACCCTCCAAACCACCTCTGTCCAGCCTTGGCAGAGGCGGGAGTTAGATCCCAGCTCTTGCCATGGTTCATATTGGACTCAACCAAACCCAGACACCCATAAATTCTGGGAAAGTCTGGTTCTGAACTCTGTGGCTTGGACTCTTCTTTAATTACAGGTCACTGCTAAAGCTGGTTGGAAAATGTTAAATATATTCTCTGCAAAAAATGGTTGTGCCGTTAAAATTTTTTCACAGATTTTTGTTCCTTGATTCCTGTAACTTTTTCTTGGGGGCTCACATACATTTAGCTGTCAGTTTTTCCACTGAGCTTCCGTTTTTCCAACAGAAGAACAGATTAAGTGACAGAAAATCAAAACCCTCCTCGTGTGCATTTTTGTCCGAAAACTTGGAAAATTCCAACCAAAACAAAGAAGAACTTTAGCCAAGAGCCATTTTTGTCAACGGAGCGCTCTGTGAGAAGCCAAATTGAAACCAGGCCTGGACACGAAGCTGAACTGGCTGCATCCACAAAGTGCTGTGGGAAGGAGTTCTCCCCAGCACTCGCTGTGCCCGGGGTGTTGTCCCTGCTGAGAAACCCCACTGTGGAGCTGGAGGGGCTGCAAGAATCCCAGGAGGGACTTAACCGTGTGTATGTGGCACTTGGGGACATGGCTCCGTGTCCCTTGGCAGTGCTGGGGGAACGGTTGGACTCGATGGGCTTGGAGGGCTTTTCCGAGCTCAGCAATTCTGTGATTCTGTTGTGTCCTCTGCCAGCTCTTCCCAGGAGCTTCTGGCTGATATCTCCGCATCTCCCGTCTTTAGGGCTGGAGAAAAGTGCAAGTGGTGCCGTGGCCAGGACGATGATCCAAAGGGACGGATGTTCCCGGGAAACGAAGGGTGTGGAAGAATTTCTGCAGCGCGTCAGTGGGAAAAAAAAAAAAAAAATTAAAAAAAGAAAGCCAAGTGTCTTAAGCAACGGTGCTTCCTGCAGAGCCAAACAACAGTGAGGACAACCACCTTTGGGAATTGGTGATGTAGAAGAGCTCTTCTGCTGGGGGAGGAAGCAAGGAAGTGGGAGGAAGCAAGTCAGCAAGACAGGCCAATGCTGCTGAGCTTGGCCCATTGAAGTCTGCATTTTATTATTAGAATCGTTATTATTTGTATTGTGGCAGCATCAAGTGGCCCCAACTGGAAGAGAGGCCCATTGTACGAGGCACTAAACAAACATGGAATAACAGACACTCCCTTCCCCGTGGGATTTGCTGGCAGAGAAGACACACAGAGGACCACAGCGGACAGGAAATTGTCATTTAAGGGCATTTATTGTGAGTGTAACAGCACTTCTGTGCTGAGGACAGTCTCCCAGTACCCTTATTCCCATAGAGGGCCTGATCCAAAACCTGGTGGAGTCAGTGGAAGCGTGGACACACCTCAAACCAACATTTATTTGTTCTCCTTTCCTGCCTGTCTGTCCCCACAGCTCCTTGATATGCAACAGTTCTAGTTTCCAGTCAGCCCTGGCTGGATACAGATGCAGCCTTGAGAAGGGAGGGACATGTTCACACTCCTCCTGGAGCTGGCAAATCTAATTTTAGGTTTGTCAGCCTTGGTTAAGTCCTTTTAAAGACTGACCCAGGAGGGAAAAGCCAACTGTGCAGCTGTGCAGAGGCCACGCACAAGGACCACGAGTCTCTGATTTCCCTGGCCTTCAGCTTTATGAACTGGGGATTACTGCAGCAGCCTTGGAAGGGAAACTTGAGATACATCCAAGGTTGACAGGTCTCCCTGGATTAAGGTCACTTGCTTTAAAAACCAATTTTTTTTCCACATATGTAAGTGGCTGGTTCTGACTGTGTGCATCTCCAAGGAAAGTGGGGCAGGAAAACGTATTCTCCAGGGACTCCAATCCTGAAAGACAGTCCTTGTGCTGCCAGATGTGTGATAAATAATACTTCAAATTTTACTCCATTTTTCATGCTTTTATTTTAGTCAGCTGACTGGGACCAGAAGCCCAGGCCTGGCAGGTGATGAGCGCTTTGAAATCCGTTTGAAACAATGGGAGCTGCAGAGGGAACAGCTCCACAGTTGCAGTGGATGGTGCTTAAGGGAGACATAATTCTCTGCTTCCAAAAATCTTACAGTGGGTCACAGCAGCAGATTCCTTGCCTGCCCATAATCTGGCTGCTCTTGGGCTCACACAGATGACTGGATATTCCCAGTGCTCCTGCTGAGCCTGACAAAAAGTCTCTGCACAACCCAGCTGAAAAAAGTAAAATCTTGTGCTCCCAACACTGCTCCCTGTGCAGCAAGTGGGAGTTCTGCCATTTGCCACGGGCAGGATCAAGGCTGTTGTTGATGGAGGTGGAACAGAGCTACTCAAATCTCAAGGAGAAGAAATGAAAAGTGCTGTGTGAACTCCAACCTGTGTCACTGCTGAGCGAGGAGCCGTGGGCCTTCAGTCTCATCCATGTGTGGAACGTGTCCAGGGGTCCATTACCCACTGGTGTCCCCAGAGGGGTGACACAAGAGCAGGCAAACACAGCAGCTTGTGCCCAGCTTTATGGCAGCTCTGAGAACAGGAAACTCTCTAGACAATTGTTCAGAGAGGTGTAGGCAGGGCACCATTTGTGGGCAGAGACTGGAAAGCAAGAAATCTTTTCCAGCCCAAAGTGACCCCAACCCTTTTTGTTGCGTGCAAGGTATCTTACCTTGTCTCTGATCTCAACAACACTTCTTTTTCAGAGAAAGCCTTATTTTGGTACTTAAGCATCAAAATCAAGCATTCAGCTGTCAAGTTCTTGAAAGCGGAAGTGCCACAGAGAAGGAAGGATGCTCCCCGGCTCTGAATGTTCCCGTGCCCCTGTGTTACGATGTTATTCTCTGCTCTGGCTCAGCACAGTTTTCCTCGTAGGGCTCCTGTCTCTTTCCATGTCCCAACTTGCTCAGTGAACCATTATTCACCCTCTTATTCTTCCTGGTTGTGCAATGTGAGCCCCCGTGCCTCACTTACTGCTCACTATTCAAATCCTTCTCCAAACGCAGAATTATTCATTTCCTTGGGAGCGCTCTTCGGGCACTGATGACAGGCAGTAGCAAATTTTATTCTTCACATTCCCCTGTGAGGTGTGGGGGTGGCGTTTGCTTGGGTTCTAGATGATATTTGGGGCACAGAGAAATCATGTTTAAGGGTATTCACCAGCTCTGAGTTTGGACACGATGTGTGAGCAATCATGGTCCCTTTGCAGTGCTGCAGCTTCTTAAAGCCCCACTGTCTTCAGATCCCCTCAGGAACTTGGTGGATGCAGAGTGCATATTTAGTGATGATCTGGGAATCTTTTATCCAAGTGACTTGCCTAATTCTGCTCAGAAATTCTGTGGTGGAGGCAAGGATTTTACATACATTTTTTCCAGGTTGGTTTTCAGCTGCATTAACTGCTTCTCTTTCTGATTTCCTCCTTAATTCATCACATGCTCCCCATCTCCTGCAGCAAATGGAGCAGGAGCTATCAGGTTATAGCTTCCATCAACTTGCAGCCTTTATTCACCCCTTAATAAGGTCTTGCCTGCTTGCTGATAGAAAGTGAGGAGCAGACAAGGACATGGCAATAAAATCGGTGATAAATGTTTTTGTGGGGGCCACAGTAAATTGACAGACAGATCATCAGGTCTGTGTTCTCTCTCTGGTTCCTTCCAGAATGGTTTCGCTTGAATTAATCTAATCAAAAGAGTAAATAAAACCTCAAGGCAAACCAGACTATGGCAGGCCTTTGACATGAAATTTTCAGCTCAGGTGACGAAAGATTGGCAAAGATTTCAGAAAGTCTTGGCATCAGGGCAGAGCTGCAGCACCAACTCTGAGAGCCACGTTTGACTGCTGGAGTGACCTCATAGCATTTTGCAACCAAAGAAAGTGAGATGAGACAGTGATATTAAAGGTATTAAATCATTAAAGATTTGCAGAGGTGGTGATCTTTGGTTCAAAGGCTGGTGGAGATGCTGGAGACAGGGCTGAGCACTGCATCCATCAGCTGGGACGCCGCAGTGCCTGGGGCTCTTGGCCTCTGCAGCGCCGAGATTCCCCAAGAGAGAGCTGGGCTGAGGCTCTGCAGCTCTCTCCTTTCATTTCTTGTGAAGGATTTCTGGGTGTGGAAGTAGTTTATAACTAAAATGGAATCCCTCCCGTGTAGCTTTTAAAAATAAACAGGTCTTAAAGGGAAAGCTCTGCTCTGGCAGAAGTGGGCCTGGCTTGAGCCAGGGACTCGTGATGTGATCACTGAAGTGAGGGGGTAGGCAAGGAAACATGGAACAAGTTCTGCCTTGGAAAAGGCAACAGGAGTTAGGGAAAGAGGTTGTGCTCAACATGGGGGATGGAATCATGGCAAGGGGAGCATTCCAGTGAAGTAGGAAGCGCTGCTCAAGAGATGCTGGTGATGGGCCTTGGCTGTGTGCACCTGCATGAACCAGACAAACACTGGGACACAAAACTGGGATGTCATCAGCAGGCAAAGGTTCTCCAGCTTCAGGATTTATCAGTGTGGGTCTAAACTCATTACCAAGCCTAAAGCAATGGCTCTCTTTGTAGTGAAAAGTACTAATCACAGAAGTCCTTGATCCTGCAGATCCCAAAAAAATGGAATAACCCTTTCAAGGCTCTTCTGTGCTCCGCTCTAGATGGGAAAACATTGCTTGGTTCGGCTTTGCATCAGCACAGCTCTTCCCCCAGTACATCCTTTGGGACAGGTAGGATTAATAACCAACAGTTCACTTTAATTGCTGGGCAATAGGGAAATTTTCACCACTGGATATATATTGCTCTTAAACTTTTCCCCTAAAAAGTCTCCTGTTTAGAGAACAGAGTAACAGCCATCCCTTAATATAATATATTTAAACATCATGATAAGAGCCCTCTCTGGGGAATTTGACAACACACTATTCCACCAACGCTGTAATGGATGGTTTTCTTCTTTTAAATGCCTCGCCATTAAAGTTTAACGAGCAATACTTACTTTCATTCTAAACTTATTTTTCTCCTTGACAGATTGGATACTTAGTTTGGATTTGTTAACATAGCTGGTCATAAAAATGTCTGCTTCAAAGAAACTGATAGATACTGTCCTTAGGAAATTGGGCTTTGATGCCTTATTTGATTTCCATGGCAAAGTAAGTTCATATTTTCTTTTTTTTGGTAAAAATGAGGTACTGTACGGAGCAAGCTGAGAACCTCATGCCCCTTTTTATTTGCCCGAATTTTCAGTTTATATCAACCCAAATAGGTTGTGTAGCTCAGAAAAGTCCTAACTCAGGATTGGGATTTTTAACAGTGAGGGGGCATTTGTGGAATTTCTGATGTAGCTTTGACTTTTTCTCTTCTAATCCTTTAAGAATATGTACCAAGAGTAACCAGAAATTAAATTCCAACAAAGGCTCACATCTTTACATCAGAGTTATTTATGGCATCACACATCTTAACCAATAGTCTGGTTAATGTCCTTCATACTGTTTCCATCCTCATGGTTTTACTTTCAATTTCACAATATTAGTGTTTCTCTTTATTCTGCAGTTTCCTTCCAAAAATTAATTCTTGCCATAGATTTGGAAAGGGAAGGTTCACCTTGCAAATTCTCATCCTTCAAGACAAGCACACATTTATTTTGAACCTTAAACCAAAAGAAGCTGCAAAGAAGGAGGGATGAGCCTGAGAGGATTTTTCTTATATTCAATTTGTCCTTCCTCTGATATACTGATACTCTCCTAGAAGAGTCTCTGTGATCTTGACAAGCCTTGTGCTTCAAGAAGAAACATGGGAGGAAAATCTCCTTGACCCCTTAGTGCCTGATGGCTGAGAATGTTAAGAGTTACAGCAGAGAAACACAGCCAGTGATTCAAAGATTAGCAAGGAATATTCACAGGGGGGGCAAAAATGCTGAGCAAGGACATTCAGAACTTCTTTAGCATCATTTCCTTCCAACAGCTGCTGTTGTTACCCTCTGCTCCAGAGCTGAGCTGCAGCACCTACCCAGGGGCCTTTTCCTAGCTCAGACAAGAGCAACAGGCAACACTTGGGATTTTGAAGACAGTGGCAGAGAAAAGAGCAGCCCACAAATAACCGGTAGAAAGCCCTACAACATCGCAGCAAACATTTCCTAATTTACTGCCATGCCAGAGGATGAGTCACCCCAGTGTTCCTGTTGCATAATCTCTTCCCCACAGCTCAGGAGAGCGAAACCAGAGAAGCAAAGGTCTCGCTGGGCTTTCAGTGACATTTATGTTTAGACTGAACTTTCAGTTAGGAAAGTGTGAGTTTTTCTCTGATGACAAAGGAGGGGGAACCGATAGAGTAAGGTGTTCTTTCGGAAATGATAAACTCCTGAGTGTACAGATTGTCATCTCCCTAAGCCCCCAGCCAGACCACGGGCTCCTCTGCCCTTCCTGACTCCCAGACAGGTCTCCCCATGACACTGTGACCTGTTCAGCCTTGTCTGGTCCCTGGGGAGCACAGCTGGGCCCTGAGAGCTCTAAAACCCCTCCAGACAAAGCATGGCCATCCCTCAAGGCTTGTTTAGCACGGGGAAGGATCGTAGGGCTCCCCAGAGCTTTGGGTGGCAGCGGGAGGGCTGGAAACTCCAGGCACGTGTTTGCTCTGCCTCAGCATCGTGCCCGTGGTAGATCCAACCCTTCCCAAAGCAGCAAGATCTCCCAGGCATGCAGGGAGCCGCGGGCACAAGCACAGCTGTGCCGCCTGTGCAGTCACCGGGGAAATTCCACCCAGGAGAAGGGAGTCAGGCAGGAGCAGGCAGGCAGAGTCACTGCTTCAGAGCCCCTGAGAGGTGTCATGTATGTACAGCTGGGTGTTTTAGGGTCTAATCTACTTTGTATTCCTTAAAATCTAGTCAGGTGAATTCGGGAATGCTGCGCATCTTCAGAGGAATGTCAGGCTGAGGGCTGCACTCCTGCTGGGCCGTGTTATCCTGGGTTAGTGCCTCGTGCCAGGCATTTTTCTGTGCTGATTTGGTGAATGTTGTTTCAGAGGAGCCGGTGTGAGTGGCACAGGAGCCCTCCACACCTCAGCAACTTTCTGCTCTATGTTCCACCAGAGTGAACCAAGTTAGTTCCTCCTTCTGGGCACCATTACTACAGGCATTGTAACTTCTTCCCCTCTCTGATGAGAGTAGAATAATTTTCTTTATTCAGCAAGACAAAAAAAAAAAAAAAGTGCCAAGTATTCTGAGGATGGTTTTGTTTTTCTCAGCATTTCTGTGGGATTTCTGTGCCATTTCACATCCCCCTCCCTCCAGGTGATGTCCTAAATGAGCTGCCAATGTCCAAAAACGTTTGTTGAGTATTTGTGTGGAAGAAATGCCCTTTTGGGAAGGGATGGGAGCTCTCGAGCACAGGCTGCGCTCTGGTTCAGGGCAGAGCCATCTCTTCCCTGCAGCTGGGAATGTCTCCCACAGGCTCCTGCCCCGCGCTCTGCATCCAAGCATGTATCAAATGGACCAGACAATCCACGGGCTCGGCCTCGAGGAGGAGAGTGGGAGATCCCCAGGTGATCAACAACGGCTGCTGGAGAGAGCCACGGGTAATCCCGAAACTAAAGAGGCTTTAGGGTTTGAAAACAAAAGGACGGAGCGAGGGCAAGCTCAGTCCCACGGGGAGCACTGAAAGCCTTGGGTTAGGCTCAGTGAAATGAAGGTTCCTCGTGTTTTTCAGAGGAGACCACAAAGCCAAGAGGCAGCTGCCTGTGGGTGAGAGAGGCTGCCTGACTCACCAGAGTGCCACCATGGTATGGGAGCGCAGAGGGAAGGCAGCTTCATCCCTCCGAGCCAGGAGCAGGAGCACATGCCAGAAAGGGGAACAAAAACTCATCAACTCAACCACAGCTGTGGTAGAGAAAGGAAGATGGGGTTTCACAGCCTCTCTGCTCTCACATGAGGGTTGCACAGCACGGGGAAGGAGAGGTAACCCCACACTGCTCCCAGCCTGGCATCATTTCCCGGGGTTGGGACACAGCCTCACACTGGTGGAGCTGAATGCTTGTGTTATTTGGATAAGGATGGGAACAGAGGGCTCTGCCAGCAGGCAAAGGCATCGAGGCGTGGCTGCCTCCTACATCCCTAAAGCTATTACATTAAATGGAAAGTCATCCACGAGCAGAAAAAGAACACACTGGGTGAATTGTGGAGGTACAGGTTTAGCTGACAGCCTGAACAGAGAGAGAGAAAGGGCCTGTGGTGGTGAAGATGATGCTGAGATTTCTCTGTCAGCTGCACGATACAGCAAAAGGGAAATCATGAATAGACATGGATTTGGAATCTACCTGAGAGGCCAGAATTCCTACCATGAGTGATTCCTGCCATGGTCTGTGCACTGAATGTTTCATCTAAGGAGTTCAGCTCTCCAAAAGCAGGATTGTGGCACTGCTCACTCAGAGGTACAAAGCAGTTTGGAAATGCTGGGGGTACCGACCCCAAAGGAAACTTTATCAATCATAGATATTCTGCATGAAAATACTTGTGAAATTTTGGCGGGGGTGGAGGGAAATGTCTTCAGAGTTGCTGAAGGACTGATCATTTTCAGTGCTAAGCTTGAAGCAGGTGCTTGTGGCCAAGTTATTAAGTGGTTTCTGATGGGAAGGCTGGCACTACCTTAACTGCAGCAGCAATGGCAGGGGCTGCTGAGGCTCCTGTACTCAAAGCAGCTGGGCTGCAGAAATGGGAAACAGCCTCTTGTTTGTTCCTCATTCTGAAGCAGGGAGGGCATATGTGCCTCCCGTAGCACAGCCCCTTCCTCTTGTATCCTCTAATCTGTAATCTTCAATATCCTGTTTTAACTGGAAGTTGAGATTTTAGCTTCATAAGGCTGCCTACAAACCGGGAGGATGAAACTGAAGCAGGGCATTGATGCACATCAAGTTCAAAGTCCTGCAAAGCAAATACATGTTCAAATATTCACTCAAATCCATTCTGTGTAAGTATAAAGATGATTTAGTGTTTTGATCAGCAACAGCAGATTTAAGCATACACTTAATTAATTCAAAAATTTTGTGCCCAAGGCCTGCTCCAAAAGTGTTATAAGATGTTCCTTTCTACAGAAGATCTTTTAGAGAATTCTCGCTGCAGAGACTCGTGTTATTCAATCTTAATTCGTTACAGGCTAGACTTTGCCACTTCCATTAATGCAAAACCTTCCCTTCACGTCGAGCTGAAAATAGCTAAAAGCAAAAATCTAATTTAACCCTTAAAACAAGCAGAGTGTTTGCGAGGATCTGTTACCAGAGTGGAGGCTGTGCCTGTGCTCTGTTTGATCTGTGCTAACTGGGGAGTGTTCAGGCCTGGGACACATTGTTCACTGGAAATCAAATTGCACCCTGTCAGAGCAGTCTATTAACAGCCCTGAATTTCTGCAGAACTTCACCTCTTTGCTAGAAGATAACATTTCTCTTTCCTCCCAAGGATAAAATAGCTTCCTTTCTTGCAGCCCTGCATATAATGGTGCTATTGCTTGACAGGGATGTCAACTTCCCTTGACTATTAAGGAGAAGGGAAATGTCTTTGTTACACATTTCTGTTCTCCTTTCATCCTCTTCAGAGAGGCCCCCAGCTCAATCTAAACAAAATAAAGCCAGGGTATCAGTTAAAAACAAAACCATTTTGAAAACTCTTTGATCTCCCTGGCTTCCTGTTAAATATACAATCGACTGTTTCTCCACATCCTCGACCACTACAGATCTGATTTTCTCTGCAGTTTATATTGACTTTGGCACCACACAAAATTAACATATCATTGGCTATAAAATCTTTTAAAGGCAAAGAAATCCAACCCGTCCTCAGCTTCCCCTTTGCCTCCCTGTGTTCTCTGCTTTTCAATCCTGCCACCCACCTTTCAGTTGGTGTACAGGGACCCTGAGGTCAGACCCTGTCTGTTGTCAGGCTCCTGTTTGTGACTCCAGCCTGTCCATCACCCCCTGTCCCCAGGCCAGCATAGACTGTTAGCTCTGGACAAAGCCAGCATCTCTTTTCCTCTCTATCACATCCTTTTTCCCCCTGAGAAGTTCCTCTTGCCCTTCTCCACCAGCACTGCTACCAGGGACTCTGTTAACTTTGGTCTTCTCCTCCACCACGGGTCTTTATCCACTCCTGCCCTTGCATTGCTCCGTCCTCTGGATGTCTGCGTACCCTCCCCACATCTCACCACCATCCCTGCGAGGCTGGACCTGCCTGCCCTCCTCCTTCCCTCCCTCCCTCCTCTGCCTCTTCCCGTGGTGCTGGGTTAGCACTCGCACTCAGTGATCTTGGAAGCCTTTTCTTAAAGGTTCTGTGATCCTGCGTAGCTCAGCTGCATCTCGGCCCTGCCCTTCTCCCTTTGCAGAATTTCAGCTTCATAAGGAATTTCTTCTCTCTCAAAGGGTTTTATGCCTTCATCCTCACCCCATTGTCATTTGAACCGTTGCCTTTTTTCTCTTTTTGTGGTTTTTTTTCCTTTGGGAGGGTGTCAATGTGTGGATGGGAACAGGACAGTTTGCTGTCAATTTTCTGCTCCTTGAATTTATCTCAGCTGTCCAGTGTTCATCAGCTTTGGTGCGTTTGTGACTCAGACAACATTCATTAATGATTTAGGCTGAGGAGAGAGTTCTATCTGATAGAGATGAATAGATTGTAAGGTATTTGGGTCTCACTGTACTTGTGCAAAGCACTGCACATAATCCATGGAGTCCTACAAGTAGTAACAGGAAGTTTAATCCTCTGTACGGGCAAACTGGTGACTTGGTCTCTTCCAACATTAATTACACTGAAGAAATACAAAATGTTGCTTTCAGGACTAACTGCTCCATGAACTGTAGCATTTTAAGCAAGAGAAATGTTTGCACACAATGGAAAGACACATAATGCTGCTCCATGCACAGATCAGATAAATTGTTCTGTAGCTTTAGTGACAGCAGAGACAAAAGGCTCTGTCTCCCTCATTGTAGCAGCAACGTCTGCGTGGCTGCCTTCACATTTCTCCCCCGACTTGAGGCCTCTCCACATCCCAAAAGCAGGGAAAGAACATTGTTTCACGTACCTCAGGTAGCCCCCAAATGGGCCAAGGCCCGGAGGGGCTGGGAGGTTGTGATGGATCTGAGTTTTGCCATGGCAGCACAGAAGTGGGGACTGAGTTTGCACATACTGCGTGGAGATTTGCTGTCACAATAATGGATCTCATGGAGCTCAGAGAATTATTTCACAACTTGCCCCATTTCCCTTCTTGCTTCAGAGGTATTTTATAAAATGAAACTAATACTTTGTAAATTGAAGCCAAGAATTCATAAAATCAAGGGCCCAGAATATCCAAACTGCTCTGTAGAAGAGTCCCTCAGGTTATCAAGTGCCAACCCAAAGCAGAGCAAAGCTTGAACTCTCAGTTTTCATCAATCCACTAAAATCCCGCCTTGCACTGCAGCAGCTTCGGGATCACCCTACCTGGCAGAGCTCTCCACACCTCAGAAGCAATGGTCCTTTTCAGGATTCTCCTTCCATCAAAGCCCCAGTTGATGAGGAAGAAATGCCACTGATTTGGGGTGTTCTTCCCTGCTCACAGCACCCTCACAGCCTCCTCCCCACTCCTCCCCAGGCCCCTGTCGACAGTCACCATGGAGATCTGGATTCTTCAGACCCAGGAGATCCTCAGGTCACAGCTCAGGAGTCCTTGAGGAAGACTCACAATTCTCAGAACTGTCAGAAGACCTAAAAACAAGCTGACTCATTTCAAACATGCCTCAATCTCCACCTCAGCAAGCTTGGTTAAGGTTTTAAGAAACAACCCGGAAAGCAATGCAAACCCCAAACCAGAAACCAGAGCTGCCGACAACCATCTTTGCAAATTTAGTTTCTAACCTGGCTTCCTTTCTTTCAGGAATGGAGCAGCTCTTTTGGGAAGTTCTGCGAACCCTTTGGTTTGTCACTGCTGCACCTGGGCAGTGATGGGCACAAAGAGGTGAGGGAATCACTTCTCCTGAGGCAGCTTCACTAAAAGAAAGGTCAGCCACAAGATCACTCCCTCCGGACCAGAGCTGAAGTATGGACCTGTTCATTAACCAGCACATTCCACATCCTATAAATGGGTAGCATAGTGAAATTTCTGCCTAAAGTGATCATTATTAATATTTTCTGTACTTTCCTGTTATAAAAATATCCTTACTTTCAAGAGTTTGCCTACAAAGGTTAAAGGTTCTGGGCTTACACCACAACAATTATGCAATATTGCAAGGGATACTGAAATATATACGTATTTTGAAATACGAATGTGTATGAGAAAGCAAGGAATCCATGGACAGTTAAAAACTGAGATACAGCATTCTGGTCTTCTCAACCCAAGGACCTTCAAACTCTCCACCAACCAGAGAAACTGTGGCTGCCCCACCCCTGGAAGTGTCCACGGCTGAGTTGGAAAAGGCTTGGAGCAACTTGGGATAGTGGAATGGGATGAGCTTTAAGGTCCCTTTCAAACCTAACCATTCTGTTTTCTTTACAAACCCCGATTTCCTGCCTGTGATGGGTTTTGTATCAGGCCCCCCAAAATAAAGAAGCCAGATCTCTTTTCCCCAGCTCCCTCATTGCACTGGAGGTATAAATTACATTTTACTCTCTGCAAGCTGTGGAGCTGCAAACAACTCTGGTGCCTTTGGGGTAGGCGGGGAAAAGAAGTGTGGCTGATTCTAAATAAAAGTTACTGTCAGATCAACCTTGATAGCAGAGATAATGGCAGTGATCACATGGGAATAAAGACTCAGGCTTTGGTTTAATCATCGCTCCTGATCAGCTGCACTGATCCAGTCCTGCATGACTAAGTCAAATGAATGTTAGGTAACTGAAATTATCTCCTTGCTTTGCACTCCCCCCTCCAGTACCCACAGTTTGTTTCAGGGACTTTCAAGAAGGTAAATCTATAAAAGGGCATCTGTGAGTGCTGATAAGAACCAGAGGACAGGGGGTTTGTGAAGAGGTATCTTAAGCTATGAAGGAGATTTCCAAAGGCAAGAAATAGTCCTAAGGTCATAAAAATCACGTGTGCCTTTGAAAATTTCTATCAAGGCTGTACCCAGCTGCCTAAATTGGCTTCCATTCACTTCACAGGGTCTCTCTAAGTGCTGGAGCACGTGATTTTCAATTCTTCTCCCAACAACTTGGGAGGGGAAAAAGACCACCAATATTGCAAAAATGACTTTGATACATTACAGAAAGCCTTGTAACTAGTGGTGTGACATTTTCATTATAAAAAGATCCCAAAATCTCATGTCAAAACCGACGAGAAGCCTTATGCAGGCAGCCCTGAGGTTTGGTTTGAAATCTTGATCCAGATCCAAGTTATGCTGGTTACTTTATCCTAAAAGAAAGAATAAATATGTAGGATTCTAATGCGTTCCAATAAAGCAGCATCCTTAATTTGTTCAGTCTCTCAGGTAAATTAAAAATTAATAATTAATAATTATTTGGCCTTTCTCCACAGCTCTGGTTTCTTTGGCACTGTCCCTACCCCTCAGGAGCTGACTGCAAGCTCACACAGGTGATGTTCCTTAAATCCTTAACTCCCAGAAGGACAGAATTGCATCAGAACCTCCACTTCCAGCTCACCTCACCTCACCTCATCTCATCTCTTACCTGGGCCAAGACAAGGTAGGAAACATCACCCCTTTGACACACAGCAAAAGCTGAAGGAAGTAAACATTATTTTTATTTATTTGCTAAATTTCAGACCCATTTGAACAGGTCTCACTCAGGAGTTTTCAGTGTTTGAGTTGGTAATTCTGCCTTCAGCCCCCACACCGAGCACTACTCCGTGTATTTAAACTGAATTTGATTTAAGTTTAGTTTTAATTTAGGGCAGCCTGCCCAGATTTCTTTCCCCTCTGCTGACAAACTTGGCAATGCTTTTACAGGGCCCGGAGAGCGTTTCAGCCTCTCTTGCAAAGAGCCTTCACACAAAGCACTTTATTTCTCCCCAGAACAAATAAACAAGGAGTAAACATCCCTCCTCTCACACACACGGAACATTTCCTTGTCATTCTCTTCCCATTTGTGCCATTTCTACTGCCCAAGTAGGACTCGAGCTTTATGAAAATGTTATGAAAAGGCAAAGCTGCGTTTTTGCAGGAGTAAGGACTCATAAGGAAAAAATAAACCCAAGGTTTTCTGTATGTTTACAGGCACAGCTTGTGGACTCTGTCCAGTTCAGCTGTGTTTGAGGATCCCAACAGCAAAGGGACTGTGCTCTGTTCAGAATGCAGTGAAACCCCTGGAAGGGAAGAGCAGGCAGATTGTCGTGGTTTGATTTCCCCCTTTTTCATCTTGAAGAATGCACTTTCTTGGGTTACACATTAAACTGTCAGGAGGCAAAATCAACACTTGGGGTTCTCCACAAAGCTTGAAGCGCTGCTCCACAGAGCATGGCCATAGAGAGCTTCTCCCATAAATCTTCAAGTTGTTTCCCTTATCTAAGCAAGCTATGTATAAATATTAACATATTATTCATGGGCAAATAATTCCATGCCACTCCTTGCTGCTGCTGCTGCCGCCTTAAAGAGGATTCGTGGTTTAAATGAGAGTGACAGTCCCTTTGTGAGGCCTTTAGGTTAAAAGAATTTAGGGAAAAAAAAGAGAGAAAGGGTAACTTAATTAAGTAAACCTCAAAAATGGAGAAGTGGCCTTTAACTGTTGGTTTTAATGTAGGGGAGCCACCACCACATAAAAACTACTGACTAAACTCTATAGTAATTGCAATTAGTCAACTCCCACTTGACTTGGGTGAGGTAGGGCTGGGATCCAAAGGATTTGTTCTTTGCTGTGTGCGTGGATGGATGTTGTGAGCAGCCTCGAGCTCTGCCCTCGTTCAGCCCAAGTCTTGGACCAAACAATGTCAGGCACAGAGTTTGAACCTCATCAGCACGAGGGGTTCAAACCTGGGGGGTGACCTGCAGTGCTGGGGGGTCAGTTTGGCCAGGCTGGTTTCTGTTTTCCAAGACTGATGGGATTGACCCCTCCAATACAGGTGAATTTTTTTCATTAAAATGTTCCTTGAGAATATCCCTTGTGCACAAAGGAAAGTGTGTTCCTCCAGAAGAGGCTTCTTCCTGCAGAGGGCTGGACATGCCAGCAGTTGTGGACAAGAAGCCATTGCAAGTGGAACATGTGAAAACAGGAGCCTATTCATAAAAAAAAATGTATTTATATTTACTCCTTCAAAGCCTTTGCTCTGGAGTTTTTTTAAAGTTCAGCTGGAGAGAAAAAGCCTACATCAAAACCAACCCGAAGACTTTAACAGATGTGCCCTGGCGAAGAAAAGGGTGCAGACACAGCAAGGAATTCAGCAAGGACAGACAGTCATATATGGACACGGGAAAGGAATCTCAAATAAATGTTTGTGGCTGGGAGCTGGAGGTTTTGCGTTACCTGTAATGAGCCTCTGGTTTTGGGGCCTGGCCTATTCCTCTCTTTTTTCCTGACTGCAGCTTTTGGTGCTTTTTGTACTACAGGAGACAGTGTGGAATTTCACCAGCACCTCACTCCTTCCAGCAACCAGAGGAGGAACACATCTCATGAGGAGACCGTCCCTAAAACCTAGAATTTGGATTTCATTTCTTAGCCATACTTAAACCCCATGAAATTCCAGGTTGACTTCATTTTATAAAGACTGGAACGGGGCCATGTTTGCGTGTGTGTGCAGTCACACCTGGAGCAGCCTGACAGCAGCTCCTTGTATGCAAAGTCTGGGCAGTGCTGGGCTTGCAGGTGCTGCCTCCTCACACCCAGGTGTTGAAAATCGCCCCTTCCATCCCTCACGATATCAGCACATCCCACTGGGTGGCCACCCTAGTGACAGTTTTATCTCCAGCTTAATTAAAAGCATATTAATTTCAGGCTGTTAGCACATTTGAAAAGATTAGATCAGGTCTTATCCCAGTGACTGTGGTTCAGGAGAGGGCTCAGCCTCAGGAGGCTTTTGTGTCCTTGTGTGTCCCTTTCCTGTGCTCTGACAGCCATGCAGCAAAGATGCTGTGGTGTCCTCATCAAGAAGTTTTATTTCCTCTCATGAAACTCCAAAACCAAACCAAGAACTGTCCTCCAGACTGTTGCCTTCCGTCTCCCTTCACACACTGGACACTTGTAAACCGTGCCAGGAGTTCCTACGTAAGGGCCTATTAAGATTTCAAAGCCAAGCCTCGGAAAAAAAGGAGGGAAAAGCAGAGCTGGGATTCCCTCTGCACGCTCTGAAGGTGTTTATGAGGAGGGCTGAGGGGCCCCAAGCTGGGATTCCCTCTGCACCCTCTGAAGGTGTTTGTGAGGAGGGCTGATGGCTGGGGCCCTGCCCAGCAGGATGGAGCAGAGCTGGGATTCCCTCTGCACTCTGTGAAGGTGTTTGTGAGGAGGGCTGAGGGGCCCTGCTCAGAGGATGTTCCATGCCAGTGAAGCAGAGCTGAGATTCCCTCTGCACCCAGGGAAGGTGTTTGTGAGGGGGGCTGAGGGCCCCTGAGCTGGGATCCCCTCTGACGGCGTTTGTGAGGAGGGCTGATGGCTGGGGCCCTGCCCAGCAGGATGGAGCAGAGCTGGGATTCCCTCTGCACCCTCTGAAGGTGTTTGTGAGGAGGGCTGATGGCTGGGGCCCTGCCCAGCAGGATGGAGCAGGGCTGGGATTCCCTCTGCACCCTCTGAAGGTGTTTGTGAGGAGGGCTGATGGCTGGGGCCCTGCCCAGCAGGATGGAGCAGGGCTGGGATTCCCTCTGCACCCAGGGAAGGTGTTTGTGAGGAGGGCTGGTGGCTGGGGCCCTGCCCAGCAGGATGGAGCAGGGCTGGGATTCCCTCTGCACCCTCTGAAGGCGTTTGTGAGGAGGGCTGATGGCTGGGGCCCTGCCCAGCAGGATGGAGCAGGGCTGGGATTCCCTCTGCACCCTCTGAAGGTGTTTGTGAGGAGGGCTGATGGCTGGGGCCCTGCCCAGCAGGATGGAGCAGAGCTGGGATTCCCTCTGCACCCTCTGAAGGTGTTTGTGAGGAGGGCTGATGGCTGGGGCCCTGCCCAGCAGGATGTGCCCTGCCAGTGAAGCAGAGCTCGGCCGCTTCCCGTGCAGCTGCAAGTGCCCTGAGCAGCCCCGACCCAGGGGAGCAGCCAGGGCCCCCAGCTCCCTGCACACCACAAACACCCCCGAGGCAGAGGCTGCCTCACATCTCCCTGTGACACACAGGGGAACACTCACTTTTCCTGGGAGATCGCTCACCTGCCCCAACATCAACATCGCCCTTTCCCTTCCCACCAAGACCCGAACAGTTCATATAATGAGGAAATAACCAGGGAATCGTTATTTTCAGTGGATAATTTCAGTTCTTCTTCAGAGCAGCTCTGTCCTGTGCCCCAGATGGCTCCTCAGAAATGTAACTCAGAAGCAGAGAGGTTCTGGAGTGCAGGCATGGCCTGTCCATGGCTCTCCAGGGAGGTCAGCTCCAGTTCAGGAGTGCCTACACAAATAACTGCCAGGAGTTGGGAGAGTGTTTTACAAGGATCACTCTGGATGTGCTGCTGCCTTGTATTTTTTCCTCAGGCAAGAGGTGCTGCCGTGGTAACAGAAAGGATTCTGGCTTAACTAGAAGTGGTTGTGTGATTTTTGCACCACTGAACCTCTTGGAACACGCAGGTGAATTGGCTTGCGTGTATGAAGCATTAGGAACTTGCAACAAAACAACTTTTTCTTGTGTGTGCATTTTTCTCATCTGCAGAGAATAGCTGTGGTACCCAGCAAGGATTTGACTGAGCTGTGTATCTCACAGAGCTGACGTTAATGCTGAAGACGTTAACTTAGAAAGGCCTCGCTTTTTTCATGACTCATGCGAGGAATTATTTTCCTGTAGGTTTGTTCTGAGTGAATAAGATAGGTTTGCTTGCATACAAATGCTGTTCTACACATATGGATATATATACACACACTACCTTCAGCAGGGAAAGCTCCCACACTTTCCCTTGTTTATGAACATTATATGTGACATAGGTTCCAAGTTAAATGTCACAGCCCTTATTTACAAGGTAGGCAATGAAGATAACCCAATTTAAAACTCCTCATTTTCAGTGCTGCCCATCTCAGCCTCCATGGGGAACACTGGACAAGGAGTTGAGGCCACCACCCTGTCTGCTGCGAGCTTCCCAGCTTGTCCACCTGGGAACTGTAAAATTCCCTTTCCACGTACAGGTAGGAAATTTCACGTAATATTTCAGCCAGTGAGGTAAAAATGGGGGCAGCAGCTCAGAAGCTGCTTCTCAACCACTCCCTGATTTTCAGCCCAGCCACAGTGGCACGTTGGGAGCTGTTTGAGCAGGCACCAGGCTCCCTCAGAGCCCGAGCCCAGGCAGGGAGCAGCGCGCTCTGGCCACGCTGCCTCCATCCTGCCTGTCCCAGCTCGCCCTGAAC
The DNA here is from genome assembly GCF_015227805.2 of Hirundo rustica. Taxonomy (NCBI): domain Eukaryota; kingdom Metazoa; phylum Chordata; class Aves; order Passeriformes; family Hirundinidae; genus Hirundo; species Hirundo rustica. The sequence goes on from NC_053462.1 coordinate 18,853,265, forward strand.
CGCCTTCCTGTCTGCCCCAAAAATCCCTTCTCGCTACTCAAAGGATATAAAGGGAACATGGAGCAAAGCACAGAACGATTCTTCAGTCTCTGAAGCCGTTAAAAATGTTTTTGATAAAGGTACACATATGCAGAGCTGAGCTGCAGTGAACACCTCCTTATTTCTGTGTTAATTTTGTATTGTTCCTGAAGCAGATCATGATTTTTCTCTTTGTGAAAGGAGAATTTTAATTCTGGTCCTATTCATTAATCATATCAGAACCCAAGGTATGTAGATGTTATTTTTCAGTAATTTTAAGGTGCTAGTCTATTAGTAAAAGGTTAAGAAATGCAGAATAGCTGTAAAGGGTTTGGGTTTTTTCTTGAAGTGTTTGACTTCCTCACATTATTGCAGACTACATATATCTTTATTTTTCAGTAAGAGCAAACTGTGGCCCTGAATCTCTACAATTCCAAACACAAGCAAAGATAATGACTTTTAAAAAGTAAAGAACAAATTGTTCCACATAAATGAGCACAATGACAAAAAGAAGCATAAACTTCTCTTGCCTAGTGGTGGCTTCCAGACATTTTGTAAACCAGCAATCGGATCCAGACCATGCAGAATTTGGGACGGTCCTGCTTTTCCTGTTAATTTTTCCACTATGAGAGTGTCCAAAACTCTCTGAAATAAAGGATTACTGTCTAGGGGTTCAGAAAGTCATATTTTCATAGAACAGTTCATTCTGACAGGTAACCCCAGCAAGCACACAAGCTGTTCCATTAAATGTCATAGCCTTAAGCTTAAAAATGTATCCCACATCCCAACTGTTTGTTTGTTTTCAGGAGTGTTTTCAGTGCTGCTGTGGCCCAGAGTTTAGATCAGTGGTTTAGCTGCCTACACCTCTTTTAGAGGTTGTAAGCAAGTGAGACCCAGTTTGGTTTAGTGTTCAGCAAATTATCTTCACCCTTTTGCCACTAAATCACTGTACAAGCATGAGCAAACCACTCAGCTCTTCCTCTCCTTCCCCTTATTCAAATGTACCCAGGCCATGACTTGTGATATGACTGTGAGGAGTGAAGATCAGCCCATGAATATGCACAGAAAATTCTAGAAGCTCTGCTGAACCAAGGTCACAGCATGAATTCTGAGTGTAACGATGAGATTTGAGTATTATCAAAATCCTTCTGGATGAAAAAAGCACGGAATGGTGCCCATGGCTTTCTATCCAGAACAGCCAGAAAGAAATGTTGGTCCTCAGAACAGAAATCTGCTCTGAGATCACCCTGATTTAATATGGACTTACTAGGTCTGAGGCAGGTCCTTCAGCATCTGGGCTTGCAAAATGTGCTGGGCCAAGGATTGAGAAAATAGAGAAAGATTATTTAACTTCACCCCATTTCAAAATGTAGTAAGAATGTATTTCTGCATTAAAAAAATGTATTTAACTTCCCCATCTGTGTTTTCACTTGGTTCACATATTTAAGCCACTTTCTAAAGCTGTGAACAACAACTTTAAAATAAGAGTTCAGATCATTAAATAATCACAAACTATCAGAAACTTGGCCTTTTCAGAAAAACACAAAAATACAGCAAGTCAACAGCACTAGCACGTCAGTAATTGAGGCATCCTTTTAGTGTAAATAATATCAGTAACTTTTTTGCATTGCTGTAGAGGTATTGAGGAGATATTTCCTCAAACGATGTTGGGATCATCAGCAGGGGTTCCACATCTTTGTGCTTCAGGCATCTCAACCAAAGCAGCCAAAAACTGGGTCAGGGCAACAGTCCAAAATTTTAGTGGTGAGCCTCCAAAATTCAAGACTCTCAGGGAATGCATGTTGGGGAATAATACGAGAATGCTGAAGGAAAAAAAAAAGAAGAAATAAAGAGAGAGGAGGGAGTATTTAATTTGTATCCAATATTAATATTTCAAAAATTGGTACTGTCAATTTGGAATAAAAGCCTGTGTTTGAAACGCCTGTGAAAGCCAAGGCAGTTGCCTCAGAGCCTCAGACGCTGTCTGATCCCATCGGTTCCTGAGCTGCCACGAGGCAATCTGGATGGCTGGCTGCTCCAAATCCGCAGGCACGGGGAGCTTTGGGATGCCGGCTTTCGAGGAGTCTCCCCCACTGGGTTACTCTGGAATATGAGAATGCGGGTTGGCAAGAACCCGCGTGTCTGGGAGCTGCCGAGCAGCCCTGCAGGCTTCCCAAATTCGGGCTTGCCATCATCCCCTTCTGATAGGATGGAGAAAACTGGGAAGCAAACCTCAGCTTGAGCACTGAGAATTTGGGAGCCAGGTCCCACAAAACTTTTGCCCTGTTGCTTCTGGGCAGCTGTTGCAGGGAGATGAGAAACAGCTGGAGCTGAGAAAAGGAACCAGCCTGGCTGGAAGCACCTGGTGACTCTGCAGGTGCTTCTGAGCCTCCTTGCTCAGCACCATTTTGGGGTAGTTCAACTACCCCAAAAGTAGAGAACTGCTGCTTTGAGGAGCTAAAGTTTATAATTATAATGTTTTTTTAGGATCTGGGCTGCTCTTCAGCACGCTTGAGACAGGGGAGTGTGACAACCCAGTCTGCCCAGTGATGGAAAGTTAGAAACTGGAAATGTACCTGGATGCCACCCTGAGTCAGCCCAAACCGAAGCATCTCTACAAAACACCTAGATGTGAACAAACTGCCGTCCTCTGACAAAAATATTCCGTCTGAGAATTTCTGACCAGCTCCGGCAGTAAACACCTCCAGGGTGTCGTTTTTGTCTGATACAGGGCAAAAATTATTCGGGTACCTATTGCTCGGGGTGGAAAGATGAGGGAATGGAATAGTAAATTAAAGGGGTTGGAAACAAAAAGCAGCTGATTGTCTGAGCACGGCTGGTCAAGCTGTGTTCAGGTTATCTGTGTGGGAACGCACCTTTCCATGGACGAAATGCCCGTGGAATTCGTGCTCTTGTCCCCTTCCCCTCACTGAGCGGGCTTTACACTTGTGGGGCGTTACAGCTTGTGGGGGTTTTACACTTGTGTTTATTTTCCAGCCTCCCCTCGGTGGCGTTTGTCCGGGCACCTCTCCGGGCCCTGCTCCTGGGTTTTTCTCCCGTCCCTGTGGGCCCCGCGGAGCGCGATCCCCCTCAGGGAGCCGGGGCCTCCGCGGGCGGCGATGGAGGCGCGGAGTTCCCGGCGGGCCGGCCGCCTCCCCGCCCTCCTTCCATCCTCCCTCCCTCCCTCCCTCGGCGGCGTGTTTGGGAGGGAAGGAGGGGGTGGAAGCCGGGCCGGGGCGGCCAGCAGGCAATTTGCATGAGAGACAGACTGGGAATGAGCTGGAGTGGGCGCCTCTCCGCGCACACAGAGCGGGGCAGGAGGGGGAGGAGGAGGGAGCTGCCGCCGCCGGGGAGAGGCGGCGAACTCCGGGCAAAGTTTGGAGCCGCGGGCCCGCGGCGCTGAGGCAGCGGCGGGGCGGGGAGCGGCCGGGCCGGGCCGGGCAGGGCCGCCCGGGCCGCGCGGTGTGAGGCGGCGGCGGCGGCGGCGGGGCGAGCGCGGCGGGCGGCGGGCAGAGCTCGGAGCCGGCGGCGGGCGCTGCCGGCGCAGCCAGCATGTCCTCCATCCTGCCCTTCACTCCTCCCATCGTCAAGCGGCTCCTGGGCTGGAAGAAAGGCGAGCAGAACGGGCAGGAGGAGAAATGGTGCGAGAAGGCGGTGAAGAGCCTGGTGAAGAAGCTGAAGAAGACGGGGCAGCTGGACGAGCTGGAGAAGGCGATCACCACGCAGAACATCAACACCAAGTGCATCACCATCCCCAGGTACCGGGGTGCGGAGGGCGCGGCTGCCGGGGCCCTGCGGGGTGCGGGGGAGCAGCGGGACCCCGAGGGACCCCCGGGGACCCCCGAGCTCCGGCACGGCCGGGACAGGGCTCGTTTTGCGTCCGGCCCTGCCGCACTCGGTGCGGTGTTGGTCCTCTCTGCCTGCCCCTTACCGAGTTAACAAAAACCCCGTAAGTGGCTGCAGAACTGAACCACTCTCTAGTAACGAGAGAGAAAACGTAGTAGAGAAAATATGCCTCGAGCCGAGATTATAAAAAAGAAAAAAAAAAAAAGTTGGAAGCGGTGCGGATCAGTTCCACTCACTGAGGGTTACTCTCGTTGTCAGAAGTTTCAGCGTGTTCTCAAGTGCTGCTGCATTAAGATTTTCTTGCGATTAATGCGTCAGGAAAACGGTTTTGTTTGGGTTGTTTGGCTTCTTCCATATTCCCCCTCTGAAGGGGTGATTTAGAGCCCTGCTCTGCTGATGTTTTCGAATTACTTTTTAAATCGGGAATGCAAATGGCAGAGCTGAAGGAGGGTTGTTTGGAGTGCAAAAAAAAAAAAAATACCCCACACGTGTGAGGGTGATTATAACTGATTTTTTTTCCTCTATTCTTTGAATGAACATAGATTTTATTTTTAGTCTCCGGTCCGAACTCGATCCATAGGGCTATCATAAATCATAAAAGACGTGTATAAAACGATCGCATCTAAGAATAATATTCCAAGTAACTTTCAAATGGCTGCCCACAACTGGTGTTTTATTGCTGCAGATTGTTGATTTCTGTGAGCTCAGCCAGATGACTGCTGGGTCTGTTCCTGATTGTTGTTTGAGAGTACTTTTTTTTTTTTAATTATTTTTTTTTAAGCAAAGGCCGAAGTTCATCCCAAATATTTGAATGCTGCATAATTGTGTGCTTCTGCGTGAGAAGATATCTGTGTGTGTGTGTGTATTCATGCTTCTCTCTGGCACAAACAAATGTATGCTTTCTTGGTTGTCAGAATGATTTAATATGCAGGAGCTGATACAAAGCAGCATCTGTTGCATGAAAAAGTGAAGCAAGTAGCTTAGAAATGTGGATGTTTGGAGCTCCTAAAATTTTCTTCCAACAACTGTAGTGGGGTTTTTTTTAAAGGGAAAATAAAGCCTCCTTATCTTTTTTGGTGCTGAATGACTGTGGCTAGGATTTTGGCCAGTAATGCAAATGAGAGCTCTCAGCCTTTGTTAGAGTTGCTCCGGCTTCTACTTGAAGCAGAAATCATAAACCTGTAGAGCCACCATGCAATATGAATGCCTCAAAACCTGTATTTTTAAAATTCTTGGTAAGCAGCGTGCTTTCCACCTAGGTAATTCCGTGTTTAAAACACTTCCCTGAAATATTTACCATTTCAAAATAAGAAAATTGCTGGAGCAGCCCTGCTGCTGTGACCTGGGTATTGTGTCTGGCTGATGCTGACCCGTTAGGGAGCAGAGCATGGAGTCCCGTGGAACTTCTGTGACTCCTAACAAGGTGGTTTAGATAAGGAAGGATTTGATATTTTATGATTTGAAGGAGAAAAGGACTTGGGCCCAAACATAATGCTTTATTAAAAAAAAAAAAAAAAAAAAAGTTTCAAAATAGATAACAACACGAACAGATACCACAAGTCATGAATGTTCCCACCTTCAGAGATTGTCCTGGCTGTTCCTACTGAACGTCTGTTCCTCCTCTGTTAAAGAAAATCTGTGCAGAAATTAAAACCTTTCATGTTAATTTCTGACACTGAGCTTGGCTCATGCAGATCTTAAAGCTCGGTATGGGGGAGGCATCAGCCTGTTTTGGTGGCTGGTATAATGCCTTATACCTTGGCATTAGTTTTTAAACACGACTTCCTACGTGCTTTTATTATTGTTTAGAGGTGAGCACGGTTATGTTTTCTGTGCTGAGATGGTGATATCTGTGTGTCAGAGGTTGGGGAATGGTGTGGGAACATGGAACAATCTCTGAAGTCAGTGCAGAGCTGCAGCTCTGACCAGGCCCTTGTGACTTTAAAAGCTGTGCCTTTTCCTCTGGGCTGCACTGCTTGTCCTAATGTATCTGTGAATCTGATTACTGTATCATCTGAAATTAGTGTTTGCAAGACGATTTTAGTGTGGTTTTAGTTTCTTGTTTATTTTTTTTTTAATTTAATAATTTTTACATATGTCATTTTACTATTTACTTGGATAATATGTTGGGGAGGGGGGGAAAAGCATCATTAAGGATTAGCTCATGTTGTGCATTGTCTGTAATGCATCAGTAGACTGAATTACAGTGGAGCCATGCCAGTGATGACTCCGGCCCAGCAGGAGCAGAGTAAGTCCAAAATTAGCTATTGTATCCATGAGACGGAGCAAATTTACGTGGAAAAGGGCTCGAGCTTTGCAGAAACATTGCTTTTGGGAATGAGGGCTACACAGCAAATTCCTGGACTGATCAGGTGGGGTCGTTTGAAGAAAGGAGAGGAAAAAAAATACTTGTTTTGTTGTAGGGCTAAGGAATTAGAATAACAAATGTATTCCTGCTGTCGTGTTTATCTGCTGGGATCTGGAAGCATGTACTACATGCTATCTCCTGACAGGTTAGTAAAGAGGGATTCGTTTATTTGCTTGTGTGTTTGCTCAGCATGTGATGCTTCTCCAAGGGCTCCATTTCTGAGGTGGTGTGACGGCACCCCAGGTTTTCTGTTGGGAGAACCTGTGGCAGACAGCAAAAGGCTGCAGAGGCCTTCAAGGATTTCAGTGCGACTTTTCTGGCAAGAAGGATTTTTCCTTCATGTTTTTACAAGAGGAGGAAGTAATTTCTACCTGAAAAACTCTCCTCAGACCATCTGATGGTTTCTCGTGGTGCTGGTGCTGCACAGGACGGCTCATTTAGAGGATCTTCCTTCCCTCCTCTGGGCACAGCTGCCAAAGCCCATCCTGCCCCAGCAGGACCTTTCTTTAAACCTCTGTGCCCTGAGCTGGTGGCCCTTGGCGTCAGAGCTGACCTAGTGAGTCCTGGGTGTCCCTGGCAGAAAGGTTTTTTTCATCCTGTATTGGGTGATAAAGTTGAGAACACACATTCTTCTGCCCATTAAAATGCATCCTTTGTCACAGTTGCATTGTCTTGAAAGCCCAGCTTTCAGGATGAGCATTTTTATCACTTTTCAGACCAACCTGAGGACAAGGGTGCCATTAACACCTACCCAGCACAGCCAGCTGGGTGTTTGCTCTGTGAGCGAGCGAAGATCTCCAGCTGCTCGCAGAATTTTGGGATTTTTGGTGGCCCAATTCTCTTTGGAGACCCAGAAATGTGGTAAAAATGGCATCTACATCTGACATTCATACAAACCTGCAAAAACCTGAGTTTCTCACACTGTTCTGAGCAGAAGAGCACAGGTTTTGTGCACCTGAGAAAGCAGCAGCATTTGCCCTGGAAATTTAAGTGTGATGAGTATTCAACTCAACGTTTTTAGGGTCTGATCTGCAGAAACCAACCCACTTGACGTGTACTCAGTAATTTCTAAAAGCTGTGCAGTATCTATAGTCTTGCTATATGAGATAGTAAATGCTTTGTTTCAAGAGCTTTACTGGTGCTACACACACAGAGACATAAATCTCCTGGCATTTTGTAATATATTTTCATATGCACATTTTTCTTTTGAACTCATTACTGTATTTATTTGTTTTGGTATCACCAGTGGTTTTAGGGGAGCCAGGATTCCTGTATGTAAGGAACACCTTCTTTTAAGTGGAGTGGGTTTTTTTGAGGTTGGGGTTTGTTTTTTTGTTGTTGTTTTTGTTTTTGTTTTTGTTTTTTTTTAATTTAGAAAACAGTTTTGAAGAGAGGTGGGTGTTATTTCTTGTGGAACTCATCTGATAAGGGTAGAATGTACCAATTGAAATGGAAACACGGGACATTTGCTTTTTAAAAGCCACTGAACAAGGTGTTCCTTAAACGATTTACATTTCGGTGGGGAAAACCTGGGGATAATTCACAAGGAACATAATGCATAAGGATATTAAAGAGGGAACAAAAGTATTTCAGGAGCATCTTGGGTGTGAGCACAACTGCTGTTGTGTTGGGAGTTGACCACACAATATCTACAGGATTGGATCCTAGGTTTGAGGTGATAGCAGGAAAATAGGAAAACTGTGGGGATGTTAAGTGGCAGAGGCTGTCTGCAAGACCCTGAAGGATGTCGTGGTTTCCCATCATGGTGTGATTTTGGGGTCATTGGATATGCTCCTTGTGAGTCCCTTCCAGCTCGGGATATTCTCTGGTTCCATGCTCTTCTTTTGGGAGTGCTGCCCATCTGATTGCAGTAACAAGCACAGGAGCAGTCGCAGTTCTGTGTGTCCACGCGCAAGTTTATACATCCTTCAGTGCCAATTTCAAATGACCTTGTTTTCAGTTTTGTGTCCCCGAGTGTGAGGAGCTTTAATATTTCATGGCCCCATCTGGGGATGCCTGCAGGGGCAAAGCCCTGCTGTGGAGGGATGGTTACAGCCCAGTCCCTGTGTGCAAACCCCTCTGGCTGCCATCACCTGCTCAGCTCCATCCTGCTGGGGATTTTCCTGCTGCGAACCCGTGTCAGTGACCTCTGTCCTGCCCGAGCTTTATGGGCAGGTTTTACAGCCCTGCTCCAACCTTTGTGCTGCTGCAGTGCCCTCATCAGCTGTGGCGCCCAGGGCTGCTCTCTGTGGGACTTTGCAGGGCAGTCTGAAGGTGAAGATACAGAGAGCGTGCATGAGCCTGGGCCTGACAGAGCTCCAGGAGTGTTTGGGCAACGCTCTTGGACATGGTGTGAGGCTCTTGGGGATGGTCCTGTGCAGGGCCAGGAGTTGGACTCAGTGATCCTTGTGGGTCCCCTCCAACTCAGCTTTTTCTGTGTGATTCCGTGACTTTCTGCCTGCAGTCCTGCTTGTCCATCAGTGCCTTTCTCATCTCCCCAGAGGTCCAGCCTCCCTCTCTGAGCACAGGTTTCTGCTCTTTGCAGCCCCTCCAGCTTTTTCTCCCTCCTCTTGCACTTATTCCTGCGTCTTACATCAGCCTGGGTATTGTGTGTGGAGTTGTATTCCACACGATGCCATTCCCAAAAACAAAGCACTGCTGTCAGGCTGGAGCAACAATGTTGGTACGAGCAGTTAGGGAGCGACTACGCACTTGGTTATTGTGGCAGAGACAAGGAGCTGGGAGAGGAGGGAGGCTGGGGAGGAGTTGTGGTTCCTCCCCTCAAAAGATCGCTGCTGGCATAGCACAGCAGCCCTTTATTAAGGTGTCTCCTCAGTGTTGTAATTTCTCATGCAGTTACTACAATTCAAACCCTTTTGCCTATTTATTTATTTATCTATATTTATTTATCTATTTTACCTGAGTTGTGCAGGCCAGCTCACACTTTGCATTAAAACCAGTGTTAAAACTCCTTCTGTCTTGAGGAACAACTAGGAATGTTTATCCAGGACACTGAGGGGCTAACAGGAAAAGTTGGATTTTACCATTTGTTAAGATGCTTTCAGATATTCCTATCTCTGCCTTTCATTCTTCTGCACTTTCTCAAGAGACTCAAAGAGTTAAAATAGCTTTTGAAGGGACTCATGATGTTCTCATTATATTGTGTAGTAAGTGTTGAATCTGTGTGAAATAAAATGTTTAAAATGGTTGCTTAACTTTCATAGTATTAGGAAAAGACTCTGAATATTGCAGTCATTTAAATATAATGAGAAATAAATGCAAAAAATTGATGAAATAAAGAAATACACACTGTACTGGACTATCGCATCAGGGTTCCAATTAAAAGGAGTTCTTCTAATAAATATTGGTTTAATAATGTAAATTTGTGATTGCTATATTATTACAACAAAAATAAAATTAACAAGATTTAATGGACTGAGCAGCCATTAATTTTCACTTGTTAATTTATTAGGAACTTCTAATGCTGTTAGATGCACAGCAATGCCATTATCCTGCGTGAACTACTTGATGAAATAAATAGGGCCAACAAGTGCTTGAATTAAATTGAAATCAGTTCTTATTCCCAAATTATCTCTTGCTGTTGTTTGGGTTATATTTTTATTATTACTATGTTTTAGCTTTCCTCTACTGACTGCAATTAAATTTTCAGGGATGGCGTGCAGCACTCCTCCAGCCAGGCTTATGAATAGTCCTGATGATTAACTTTGGTCCTTGTCTGCCTTGATGCGTTTGTAAAAAGCCCTTTTCCAGTCCCGTGCTGATGGGCAGGGAGGACCAGGGATGGAGGCACCAGGATCGAGGTGAATGAAGCCAGGGCCGAGGTTTTGTCCAGACCCTGCAGTTCCCCGGGGTGACTCCACCAGGGCCGGCGGATGTTTGCTAATTCCTTTTGGAATTGGTGATAATTGGGCTCTTGGCAACGTTAACACAACTTTGTGTAGCTGAGGAGCCAGTAGTGTGTGGATTGTTGCAGTAATGCTGCTTTTAAAGGTGTTTTGAAACCGTTCAGACCTGATGGTCGTCATTTGCTGGCATCTCCTTGCCCTCAGAGTGGTGGGACTTGCCCTTAGGGAAGTTTGATTACTCCAGGTGCTGCGGCTCTGTAGAAACAATACAAAGCCAGAGCTCTTTTTTTCCATCTTAAAGACTCGGCTCCTCAGAGTACACAAATGTGAGTGGGAATAAACTATTCCTGCATAGCAGCTCTATTAAAAACCCAACCAATTAAAGCCAAGGGTAACCCTTATCTTCACAAGAGCCCAGCCAGGTGAGAAATAACACCCCGCTTTTTAAAGGGTCACCCAGGGATCATCTGAGCTCCAGCAGGAAATCTTTGTTAGCTAAGGAAACCTAAGGTGTTGAAGCGACAGCGTTCCAGACATCCAGATTTGTTCTTTCAGCAGCAAGGGAGGTTTTGGTGTGTGCTGCAGAGACTTCTGACAGTAGCAGCTGCTGCTGCTGTGGAAAACATGAGTTATATCTCTCACTGGTGAGCCTCACGAAAGAATGTACTTAAAACTCCAGTAAAACCTACCTGTGAGAAATGTAACCTGTGTGAGTGAGTCGAGGAAAGGTGAAGAGGTGATCCCGATAAATTTGGTACGTCACAAGAAATACCTTCACGGCTCACTTGCTGTTCAGCACTGGCTTACGAGGGCAAGCAGGGGACACGTTTCACGTGGTGCAGCTGTGTTCTGTGTGTGCCCAAATTGTCCTGGAGCACCTGCGCAGGTGGCCTGGGTGCCTGACCCTGTGACAGGACCATCTGCTTTTCCAGCCCCGCAGGAATACGGATCAGCTTATGGAAAAGGAGGGTGTGAATCCTGGAGAGAGGATTGCAGTGGGTGATCTGTCAAGAGATTGATCATCTCCTTGGGATTCTTGCTTTCTCCAGGGCTCTCAGGGTGAAAATATTGGGTGAACCCTCCTTAGCTCTCTTTATAATTTGCAGTTGAGAATTTCAGTAATTTTTCCTTACAAATTGCGTCATAGGAAAGGTCGGAGTTTCTCTCTGAAATGGTGACGTTCATCAACCTTAACTCGATCTCTTTTTTAAAAAGGAAGTCAAAACAGAAATTTCCTCCTTTGTGGTGAAGCTGCAGCCAGCAGTGGTTGAATGATGGATGCTGACACTGACTCTCCTTTTTCAGAACAAAAGAGGAGAAACTTCGTCCTTCCTGTTTTAGTTGCTTGAACACGAAAAGAGAAATGCACCTACTCTTTGCACGTGTAGAACAGTTAAGGTTCACAAAAATACTGGGCTGAGAGGAAGATATCTGTGGCATGTGAGAATGCCTCTGTTTCTGTGTTGAATGTGTGACTGTTGTTGCTTTATCTACTTAACAGAATTCTTTTTTCCCCAAATTTCCTTTCCCTCCATTAACTGGAATTTTAGTGTTGCTGCGTGGGAAGACAAAGACCCAACTACAAGAACCTTTAATTTTGTTATTCTGAGGAAGACCAGATGTGGGGTTTTTCATAGGGATACGAAGTCTATGGTTTCCATACATATGGAACTGTAGAAAAGGTCTTTATTATTTGTTGGACAAATTGTTGTTCCCCTGGACTCAAGATGCAGAGCCAGTTTGTAGCACATGTGTAACAAGCGGTATCTGAAAAATTCTCTTCAGTGTTTAAAAAGCACTCAGTCTAAATGAAAGGCTAATAAGCAGCAGGAGGCTTTCCCCATTCTTTTTGTGTTTGTGTAGTTACCTGGATTTCAGTAAATTTACTTCCAATATACAGTCTGTGAAGGGAGAGTCAGGCCAGCACAGAAAAACAGTGAACTGAAAACAGGGGGGAGGTGTTTGTAGATTGAGTATTGTCCACTTTTCTCTTTTAAATTCAGGGTTTTGTTGGCTTCTGTGGGTTCTTTGCAGGATTTGAAGCCTGCCCAGCAGAGCCTGTGAGACCTGGGGGCTCCAGCCCCAGGAAGACTGGACTTGTCAGGCCTGGGCTGGAAATCTGGCAGGAGGCCAGGCAGGGTTTAGCTGGAAGCTTGAAAATGATACTTCTCTGCAGAACATTTGATTTTCAGAGGAGTTCACTCATGTTTCAGTGAGGGGTTGCTGGTGGGCATTGGTGTAGCCGGGCAGAGTCCCTCCACATTTGTAGCTGAGGTACCTCTGGAGTGGGTGGCCCTGTGCCTGGGCAGAAGGCAGCATTGGGCTGTGCTGTATTTGTTTTTTTCCCCTTTTTAAACCATTTTAACCAGCTTTCAAACCAGTGGCGAAGCCCTTATTCCAATGTGCCCCTGCCCCACAGCTGTGCAAGCTCAGGAAGCAGACATGTTTTCTAGATAAACCCCCCACAATTACAGGCCTTGAACTCAGGAGAGCACAAGGTCTGCTAACGACATCTGTCCTTGCTTTCCCAGCAATCAGCAGGATAAAGAGTCTGGAAGAGTTGTTGATGTTGGCCTGGAACCTTCAAGCAGAACTCCAGTGGGCACTGGAGATGCTGGATTAATGACCGTGGAAGAGTTTTACAGGCTTGGGATGGGCAGACTTAGAGATGATTTGGTTATTCTTTCTCCATATCTGCTTCTTAGGCCCAAATCACCTGACTTACTCAGTATAAGCTTCACCATCAGTCAGATCTCTCCTATTGGCCTGTTTCATGACACTGTTTTCTGTTCAAAATTACCTTTTTTTTTTTTTTTTATGGCCAGTTTTTGCACAAGAATGGTAGAAAAGTGCAAACCAGAAGATGTGAAACCACTGTGATAGAACGAAGCTTTACGCAGCAAAATGGCAAATTTTAAAGAGCAGATAATCACTGTCCACTTATTGGAGCTGACACAACTTTCTAGCTGGTTTCTGTTGCCAATGAAAGTCTGCTGGCGTTCTGCAAACTGAGTTGAGCTTTGCTCTGAATTAGATGCCATAAATAACTCGTGTGTAGGTAGGCAGCTGATCATCGAAGCTTTTCCCCAAGCCTGGTTTTGTTTGTTTGGGAGAACTACAAGCTGAAAGTTCAGGTATAGAATTGCAATTGCATCCTTGTTTTTCCCAGTCATAACTGAATAAAGATGGGTTTTCAGCTGTGGATTGCTGCATAATGAATGCACATTGTGGTTAGGGAAGACTGAAAATATCAGGGTTTGTTCCACGCCATGTAACTGTGAGCAAAACATTGCACCCTGCTTGTGCCATAACTACCTCCCAAATGGAGTCTTTGCCTCTCAGGGAATTTAATTACAGCTGGGAAAGCTCTTAAAAACCCAGGATTTTAAAAGCCTGTTGCAAACCTCATTACCTTGCTGCTTTAAAAAGCTTTCTGCTGCTGCCCAGCATCTCATTTGTACTAAGAAAGCAATTTTGATTTTTGTTGGAAACTCTCTTTGAAAATATGTTAGTGCTACGTCAGTGAGAATATTAGAATTCCACAGATGTTTAGTGGTAAACCTTGGCTGGGTTTGCCTAATATTTATCTATTCATCTCTGTAGCAGTGCCTCCTGTACACATGGAATATTTTGACTGGTTGATACACATCATACCACAGAGTTCTGCTCCTGAGCTCCAGTCTGAGGTCTGTTAGCACAAGTCCAGGGGAAACTCTATACGTGTAGCCTCATGTTCTCACTTAAGTAATGTTCTATAGCCATGTGTGAATTTAATGCCATCCAAATACAGGATGGTAAATGAAAGAAGTGTGTCTGTTGCCGGTGGACTTTTACAACCATGACCTGCAGCAAAACCATTTGGAAAAAATGTAATTTCTGTAGCTATAGCTGTGTCTTTTTACTGAATATTTTGGCAGCCTCTGAGTGTTGAGCGCTGACATCTCTTTCCTTCAAAGCTCCTTTGCATTGAAGACTTGTGGGGAATTGTTCTGAAAGAGATGACTGAAAACCAATAGCTGGCCATCTGGCTGGAAACAACATTATTAATTAAACGTTCTCTTTTAAATCATTTACAAGTTTGAAATAAATGCTCTTTTCAAAGCTACTGAAGCAAGATGAATCTGAAGCCTTGCTGTGGGAAACAGAGTATTTAATGTATCTCCTCACTAAAATTAAGGATGGAGAAATAACATCTGAGATCGGGGTTACTTAGATAAGCTGAGTGCAAAACAGCCTCTGGATTTTTTTCCCTGTGTGTTTTACATGGTTACTTTCCTTGAAGGAGAGCAATTAAGCTCCAATGCTGGCAGCTACTCCCATTTAAAAATAATAATAATAAATCTTTACTATACAATATTCATTGAGTCCTCTTAAAGACCTTTTCATTATGTGCTTTTGAAGGGGGAGCATTTGTGGCCTCTCATTTTCTATCTGAGTTCTCATCTTAAATCCTTTATAGCAGAAGGATTTTCCCCTCTTTTGCTGGTGGGGAGAGTGATGTCCTGAGAATGGGGTTGATTTACCTCAGGGTAATGGGGGCAAAGGACACCTTGGTGCAGACATCCTAAGGCCTGCTGCAGTTTTTCATTTCCAGAATTCAAGTGGCATCTTCCTGTGCTCTGGATGGAAAACAGGAATCAGTTCAAAAGCTGCTCTCTCGGTGTTACCCCAGTAATTTGTAGCATGGGGATTTTATACCAGTAAAATTAATTTTCAGTTAAATAGAGGAAGAAGCCTCTAGCATTTTAGAATTGTGTGGATTGGAAGAGACCTTCCAAGCTCATCTTGTCCAGCTCCCTGGATGTCCAGGGGCATATTTTACTGAGGTTACTCAAAGCACACTCCGGCCTCCCTTGAAACACTTCCCCTGGTGGGGCATTCACAGCAGCTTCTCCACACAAAAGAAGTAAGAAAATGCTGAGGAGACACCTCAAGAGATGCTATTTTATTTTCTGTCCTTATTTCCCAGACTTAGGATGAGCATGGAGCCTTTCTGCCGTGATTTTTTTCAGTGCATTCAGGGTCCCAGCAGTTCTTTTTGGAGTGTCTGAGTGACCCAAGAACCAGCTTTATTTCAAACCTACCCAGATTGCAGTTCCTGGTGGCTGCATGTGGGAAATTTATATTATTAGGATATTTTAAGAACAGAGTAGCCATTTGGATGGATAGAAATCCATGAAGAGAGCACCCTTAAATAGGGTTGAAAGAATAGTTCCATGTATAAATCCCCTCTGTTTCCTCCCTTTGCTTCTCCATTTGTTCTCTGACGGGGTTTATGGTGTAAAACGAAGTTGGTGCTGGACAAAAATGAACCCATGGAGCCTGTGGGGGTCTTGGAAATGCTGGCCTGAAATGGGGTCCTGTGAGTCCCCGCTTTGCATGCCAGGCTCTGCTGGTTTGAAGGGTCTCTTGGGGGAGCTGCTTCTAAACAGGAATAAAAATAGCCATTGGAGCCTTCTGATTTTAGAAAGAAAGAAAAGCATTTATTGGATTATGATTGGCTGATGACTTTGAAGCTGGAGACAGTTTTATATTACAGAGCTTCTCACTCTGTATTCTCTCAGTTCCTGTTCCCCCCACTCCCCTTTTCTTTTTCCTCTTTTCTTGCTTTCTATTTTTAGGATGGCATTTCAGAGTTTCTGCTCTACTGCCAGACCAGCTATTCCAGAAGAAAGAGGAAAGGTGGGAGGTAGAGCTAATGAGTGCTGTTAGTAATTTGCCTTTTGAGTTTGTGTTCAAAGTTTATATGTTTCCAATTTATCTGATGGTCAAGGAAAGATCTGTTTGTGCTTGAAGCCATTGATCATGCACATTTGACAATCTCTTCAGTAAAAAGGGAAGAGCAGGAAGTTTACGACTGGAGAGAGGCCATTAGAAGTTTGTGGACAGTTTTATATTTTGTTGTATCTGTATGTGTATATTTAGGTTTTTTAAAATATATATGTAAAAAAATAATATCCCATGGGATTAGCTTCAAGTGGAACATAGTATTTAATCAATCATTCTATGGAAGAAAAAGAAAGTATTGTAACTTCATTTAAAAAATGTTAATGGTCTATTTCCATTGGAGCAAACCCCTTGTTCAGTGTTACATATGCCCACATAAATAAAATAATGGGATAATGGTTTTCCAGTCAGCTCTAATGCTGATCAGAGTTGCTTTAAGGGCATAAAAGCAGGGAGAGGGAATTTTCAGGAGTACCCTGGTGGCTCTGGATGTGCCATTCCTTCCCCCTCCTGGGAAGGGCCCTGAGCTGCAGCTGCCCAGAGGCTCTTGGCTCATTTGTGCCTTTGTGACTTATGTTCTCCTCTGTGTGCTTTTCTTTGTTTATTTGTTTGGGGGTTGGGATGTGGGTTTTTTTTGTTTAAATATTATTTTTCTCCCTTGTGCTGTGGCTGAGAACCTTAAACAACAGGGAAAGATGGTTATTGGGAGGGCAAGGAGGGGAACAAAAATGTTCTTTGTTTTGAAAGCAAAGGGCGTTACTCAGTGGGAATGTGTAAAACAATCCAGCCACAGGTTCTGGGTTTGAAGCCTGGCTGGGGGGTGATTTTTGTTATTAGTTCAGTAAGTCACATTTTTCACCTGTGTGAGTTTGGGGCCGTCATTTTTGCACGTGCAGAGCAGCTCTGAATTTACATCAACTCTGCAAGAGGAACTGGGGAAGCGCAGAAGCTTTGGGCGCACTTCTGCTTTAGGATCACCTCTTGATTTTACAAATCCTATCACATTTAATTTTTAATTTTGCTTTGCAGTCCCTGTGCTGCTTGGAGCTCTGAAGGATATTTTTCTAGGCCCATCTGAGGGTTGAGTGTTGTCAAAAGGTGGCCAAAAGTTGGTCCAGTGTAACTGCACATGTAATGTATTGCTATAAATTAAATAACCCAGGAATTATTTTTGGAAGGCAAGGATTATTTCAAAACACAGCTCATAGCTTTTCTACCAGTGATTCAATAACTTATTCCTGTTGGTTAAAAATTACGCCTCACGTTGAATTGGAGGCAGTGCCAGCTTGTAGGATATTTTTAATTTAATTTTTATTTTTTTCAGCAAGTGAGGTCGTTGCTCCAAGGTGCTTACCCCCTTTAGAATAAACATGTTTTAGAACAAACAGGAGACAAACAAGTCTTGTGCTTCACAGAAGCTGGTCCAGTTTGTTTTATGGCTATCAGGGGCCCTGAGGAGTGCTGCCTAATCTGAAGTTGGCAGTCCTTTGGGGATTCCGTGTACAGCCTTGCCCATAGGATAACCTTTCTCCAGTTTAGTTTTCTGGTGTTATCTCCTGGCACAAAAGAGTGGAGGAGAGAGCCGGTCAAGTGTTTAAATGAAAATTTGTCTATATTTATATCTCCTGCAGTGGTTTTCAGGCCTGAAGAAGGTGACTGAGGAAACCACGAGCGTGTGTGCTGTGCAGCAGCTCGCAGGGGTGAAACTGCTCCTGGGGGTGTCTTTTGGGAGGTTTTAAATGAAGTTCTTCCCAGGCTGAGGAAGCAAAAAGAGCCACTGTGAATGTGTGCAGTGGGCTGGCAGATGCAGCTTGGTGTAGCAAGGGGCATTATGTTGGTGGAAGTTGAGATAACAATAACCCCTGCTTTTATTTGTCAATACTTTTTTATCTTTTACTTTAAACCCAAATATTTTCTTCATATGCCAATAAACGGCAGAGTGGAATTGGACCAAGCAGCCATCGCTGGCTGTGCCGCTGAGTTGTTTGGAAGCCAAACTGATCGTAACAGAAATGACAGCTCTGAATCGTCTGATTTCCACGCACTTTTATACTGTCATATCTCCACATATTGTGATAATGATGCATCAGTAACATAATTTTATTTCTGGTTTCCACTTCAATGAGTGTAGCTCCTGCTACCTTACAAACCACTGCAGGAATGTTACTCTCTGGTGAACCACTTGTCTTTGAAGAGCGTGACTGTGCTGAAGGGGTTTGTTTTCTCACATCCCACGCCAGGGACTGGCAGTTTCCTGTCACCATCGCTACCAGGGATTGTTCAATACAAGGTTGTGGCTTCGGCAGCAAATCGGTTTGTGATGATTTCATGGTGAATAGGCACCTAACCGCATGCAAAAGGCGCTGCAGTTGGCCATTTGGGGGCTGTGCTGAAGGTGACAAGCGCTGAAGATGCAAACTCAGATGCCTTTTGATGTCCCCTTCAAAGAAAACGCTAAATGCTGTTTATTGTGTGAGGTGAGTGGCCCGTCAGTGGCCATGTCCTTTAATGAAGAACTTGAGCTCTTACATTATCCTTAGTCTGGCACTTTTACCGAGTGTTGAAAGCGTTCCTGTGCTGGAGCAAGGTGTTACAACAAAGTCAAATGTGGGTGCAAGACTGCCTGGGTGTAGGCAGGGATTTGGCATCGTGTGGAACGTGAGGAGCTGAGTGACCCTTGTGCAACGAATAAATGAAATCCTGCTCCATCTCCTTAGCGAGTCTGGCTCTGCAGTCCGGGCATTCCTTGCACACAGATAAGATAATTAATTGAACAAGAAGCAACATTACCTGGCAGTTGCCTAATCTTCCTCCCCATGTGCAGTGATCTGCCATCCAGATGTGTAGGACAATGCAGATGTGAAGTGTTATAACTTTATGGCATTCTTTTAATTTACTGAAAATCAGCTGCAGCACCTCAGGTTTTGTCAGAGATGAGAATATTTCAGAATGTGGACGTGCAAATGTCAATGGCAGGAATTGTGCCTGGAGTGTACTGAAAATACACTCCTTAAAATGTTTTTCCTTTAATTTACATCAAAAGAATCTTGACTAATTTTAACATATTGTGGCCATCGGGTGGGGGTGTCCATATGCAGCTCCAGTCAATGTAGCACTACTTTCCTCATCTTTCTGCCTTCGCTGAAGCCACTCATGAAATTATTTCAGCTAAAACCTCTCATTCCCTGGAATTTGGGCTCTGCCTCTGCAATACATAAAGTGATAGATCAGCACCTAATAAAAATGGGATTATCTTTGAGCTGGAAATAAGTAGAAAGAGCCTACTGTGGAAGTGACAGGGCTTGCTTGTCATTACAGATTTAATAATAATACTTGCAGTAACTCCAGCAAGGTGAGGGTCTTCAGAGGGCTTTGTCACAAACTGCTTTTTACTCCTTGCAAGCTCTTTCGACTTTGGCTGTTCAAACTGTTCCGATGCTCTTGCCGCAGTCATGCAAATATCACAAGCTGTTCGACTTGTTCATTTCTTCTCTAGGAAATGCAGAGAGGAAAAACAGCCTGGACTTGCACCCTGGAGGGAGCTGTGCAAAGCCAGGCTAAGGATTCTGGGGGGGAGCTGTGGAGTTTTCTCTTCTTTTGTTGATGATACTTTGCTTTCTGTCATCTCTTAGCAAATAATGAATAACAGTGATGGTGTGCTGCGAGACATGAAATCTGGAAGTGTTTATTCCAGCGTGTGTGTGAAGCAGAGTCATCACCAGAGCCAAGTTTCTCATGGACCGGTCTCGTTTGTGCCTGGGGCAGGAGTTTACAGCTATCTTGGTAATAAAGGCTCAGGGCCTCTGCTATTTCTGCTTCCCAGGTTCCTTGTGCGTGGCAATTACTGTCCCTTCTGGGATCAACACCTGTCTCTAATTTCCAGCAGTAACAAAGGACTCTGCTCTATAAAACCCTCTGCTGTTTGTGTGTGGAGCACTTTGCTTTTTACAGTCCAGGCCTGGAGGACACCACAAAAGCAGATTAAAGCCAAGTGAAGCCGTTGCTGCAGTAGGCCTCAAACAAACTTTAAAAATCGTGAGGTTTTTCCTTCCTTCCCTTGGTGGTTTATTTTTGTCTTTTTTTTCTGTGGGGGAGGGAGTATGCGGTGAAGATTTACCTCTAAACTCTGAAATTTCGTTGGGGATGTTGCACTCTGTTGTTAGGGGATTTTTTTATCACCTTCCCCACCTTAAAAGCTGCTTTTTTAAAGAAGATTTCCACAAACTCAGTCCTGCAGCCCTTCCCATGGCCCCCCCTGTGTCCATGGAGAGCTGGAGGAAGCTCCTTTGCCCTGTGCAGCCTTAGGATGAGTAATAGTGGCCCCAGCACATTCACACGTGCTCCAAGTCCTGCATGTCCTGAAGAATTCTGCCGCTTGAGCCTCCTGTAAATCAGTGGAACCGATCACATGTCTGAGTTTAACCGTGTAATTCCCTTCCTGAGATCTGCAGCTGCCTGTGCCGGGCTGTGGCACTGCCTGAGCTGCTCTGTCACATCCATGTGTTTCTGAGAGCTGCTTCCCCCGCAGTAATATTGCTTCAATTTTATTTTTCACTCTTCATAGCAGACCTGTTTAACAGCAGGGTTGCTGCTTCTTTGGTCTCTAAAAGCATTTTGGACAGGACTTCTCTTAAAAGTGATTTTTCAGCTTGCAGTGACTACAGTCTGCCTTACTGAATATCTACTTACTACTTTTCTTCGGGTTTTGAAGAAAGTGGAACATCAGATAATGAGTTTTAACTCCTTGTTTCCAGTAATCCCAGCTCTCTGGACCAGCAAATGTAAAACAAAAAGAGGCATTCCGGGCCTGAGTGAGGATGTGGCTTCATGTTACAGCACTGATTTAGCCCGGTGGTAGAATACCATTAAAAGGCATAATCCCATTTCTGGATGTCTCTGAGTTTGCTGCAGTTCTGAGTCTTTTTATCTTAATGGCAACAAGACCACCCACTCTAATACCTTGTAAATGGTGCACTTTTAAATCAGAGCTTATGGGTAGGGTTTTGACCTCTATTGAAATTAGTAACCTGGACAAGTGTGTCTTTCAGAAATGCATCCTGTCTTTATTTAAAAGATACCAAGACAGAGATTCCACTATGTTGTTATTTTTTTAACAGCTAATAATCTCCTCACATTAAAAAAAAAATACAGTATTTCAGCCGCAACTGGCCCAGTGTCATCTTACAGCATTGCTTCATTTTACCTCTCTTGGCCAGACTGGGAAATCCTGCATTATTCCCTTTTTCCCCTTCAATAAACATACTTCTTACCCTGCTGGGATTCAGACCTCACTCATCATTGTCTTAATAGAAACAACGGATTGAAACTCTCATATCTTTTGTTTTAAGATGTTTTCTTTTGCCCTAAACTGTTTTTGTGGGTTTTGTTTTTACCAAGCTGTATGCAGCTGATTGCTTTACAGAAGTCTAAAAGCATTATGTTTAGAAAATTACCTTTTATCAACCAAATTTCTCCTCTAACAAGGGAATTAAATAAATTTGAGAAGATTTAAAGCTAGATTGCACCTTGATTCTGTGGGGCTCTTATCTTTTTCACTAGAAAGAAAATTTAACCTTGTGCCTGCCTGTAGAAGTCTCCCACCAGATGGTATTAAATCAGGGAATGGTGAATTTTATCTCATTATGTTTGGGTTTTTGTTTTTTTTTTTTTTTTAATGTCTTGGGTTATGTGCCCTTGTAGCTTGTGCTCTTTCAAAGGGTAAAGCTTGTGCTCTTTCCAGGAGGGTCAAGGCACTTGAGAAATTGTTGCTGATTTAGTCTAAATTTGAAGCCTGGGATTTGCCTCGCGTTGGAGAGGGATGGGATGTGGGAACGTGGGTGTCCCCATGGCCTGACACTTCTGTGGAACCCAAACTTCCCAAATTCCTCTGCAGGGGCAGCCCAGACACGACTCCAGAGGTTTCCTTCTCCCTGCCTGGAGAAGCCCTGTGATTATTTGTGGCATTTCTGATCCTGCCCTGAAATAGTTTTGGAGAGTAAGAGCTATAGAAGGAAGGTGGGCAAATCGCCCAGGGAAGTCTGATAAAAGTCTCATTAAAAAACCTCTCAGCCCCGAGGAGCAGAGCTGTGCTGGGTGATGAACTGCAGCTCACCTGTGCTATGGGTGGGAGCAGCAGTGGAGCAAGTCAGGGGTGAGATTTGAGTGTGACTCCCACAATTTCAGGAAAAACAGAAATTTAACATCGTCTCCCTTCTTTCTCATTTATCTTCGTTTTTATTTAAGATCTAGTAGGATTTTACAGTTTCAGGACGGGTGTGGGAAAGACAGATATTACCAATCCTTCAAATATTCCTTTTATGGGTAAATTCAGGACAAAACAGTCTCTTGTTTCAAGGTGCACTTAGCATTTCTGCCCTGAGGGAAGAGCAGGGTTGCAGAGCATGGAAGGCTTGCTTGGACAAGCTGCAATGAATGTTAAATAACTGTTTGGGAGCAGCGCGTGCTTTTAACTTAATAAATATACATTGTGGTAATGTTAGAGGAGACCTCAGGATTATAATTATTTGAAACATGCTTTACAAGTGCTTAGCAAAGCAAAGCAGTTTGGAGTCTCAGTGAGGAGCACACGCTCTGAGGAGATGCAAGGAGTTTTCCTTCATCCCATGTGGTTTAAGGCAGCAGAAGGCATCTGCCTGTCCTTTGACATCCAGCAAGGGCTGGAGGTGTTGCAGGAGCGCTGGGAGATGTGTTTAAATACATCACATGATGGCAGAATGATCCTCAGGTGGAGTCCAGAGTTGCTGAACACCAGCTGAGCAGTAAATTCTGCTGAACTGAGATTGGTTCCTTGATCTTCTTGTGCCAGGGAATAATCTGAAATATTCATTTGACTGATAGGTAAACTGATGAGCTTGGAAAGCTTAAAGGTCTGGGAGCAGAAGGAGGAGTTATTTAGCATTTACCTGAGTGGTTCTGAGGTCCAAAAGTAGCTCCCTGTGCATGTTATTTCAGGGTTCCACTGTTGTGAGTTTGGTAGATAAAAAGGGCTCCTACTCGGAGGTGGTTGCCGTTCTGTGGAATCTTTTATTTACTTTATTCTTGCGTTTAATCTAGTGCAGGATGAACTCTGACACTTCGGAGGCGTTAAAGCAGGCACGATTATAAACGTTGCGGTGTAAATTGTCAAAAGGTGATTAATGCTGGAAGCTGTTTATTTATTGTGATTGCGTGGACAGTGGCCAACGCAGAGCCACATTGTTCATTGTGATGCGAACCCTGGAGGCAAAGCTTGGGGCGCTTCTGTTTCTGCTCGGGGTTTCTGGGACAGAAACATGTGTGCAGCTGTAGTGTTGCACACACACAGAAAGCTGGCGGGTTTGGAAAGCTCAGCCCCAGATTTTCGGGCTGCCTGGATGGTCTCACAGTGGGGATTGACTCCACGAAAATGACGGGAGCTGAGATGCCTCTCCGGGGTCAGACTTGTTCCCCGTGTGCAGTGATGTAATTGGACTTTCTGGACTTACCACAAGCTGTAGCTTTGACCAGGCACAAAGAAATGTAGGAAACCTTCAAGCTCTGCCCAAACACTTTTTTTTTTTTTGATTAATCTGGGAAAATCTGGAAGCTGTTTAAAATGGCAAAGTGATTAATTTCCACTTCATTTCTTCAGCTCGAGTCAATACTTGGACAAGAGCTGCACCCTGGGAACCAAGCATTTAAATGCAGGCTGAGAAGAAAGGAGATTGCTCACATACCTTTTGGCTTGTTTCTGCTCAAAATAGCTCATACAAATGGAAATTGGTTCCCCACTTGCCCTGACTGGACCTGAAGTGGGCCCTGTTCTTTCTCTCTGTGTGGGGGGGCTGTCACAGCCTGTCCCTGAGTAAACCTGATGTGCATTTAATGTTTCATTTCTCTGGGGGAGATTTTAGGGTTGGCTTCTTCCTGTTCGGGGTTCCTCAGTCAGAAATCACATCCAGGGTGAAATCCACGGGCAAGGAAACGCTCCAGCACCTCTGGATTTCCTGGGTGCTCACATGCAGCAGTTGGTGGTGTCTCCAGTTGCTTTTTTCTTTCTGTGTGGGAACACATTCCCACTTTCCTCGCTGCTGCTCCTCTGTGCAGCACATGAGCCGTTTCCTGTTGGCAGCAGGAGGGACGATGTGGTTTAAAAGCAGCTCTGCCATCGCATTCCAGGGCGAAGAAACTCAGCCAGCTCCCAGCTGCCCTCCTTCCCAGGCGCTCCTCAGATCTAAGCAGGGGATGGGAGGCACAAACAGCCCATTCCCTGCCACCATCTTTCCCGGGGAAAGTGTGCCCGAGGCCGCATGAAAGGGAAGGAGGGAGGTGGGATGGGGCGGCTTGGCTCTGAGGAGCAGCCTGGGGTGAGCAGGACAATGCAGGAGTTCGCTTCCTCCTCCAGAAAATGGCCAGGCTCATCGTGTACTCCAGCAAAATTTATGGGATACTCGGATGTACAGGGGTTTTTTTTTGGGTTTTGAAAAGGAGGATCAGCTTGCAGAACTGTTAGATGTTGATGCCAGATGTATTTGGATGTGGTTTGCTTTGTTCTTAAACAATAGCCGGTTTTAAAGAAAGAGGAATATTCCTTGTGCCCATATGTCCCATTGTTTCCACCATGGGTATAATCCTGGCTACAGGGCTCAGCATTATCATGCTGAGTGACTCATACAGTGAGATATTTGTCATCCAGTTTGCGGAATCTTTGATCTCTGCCCTTCTTTGCTGATCAAATCTGGGATCTGCATCCTGTGCTGGAGTTGGGAAGCAGTTCTGAAGGAGGAAATTCCAGCGCTGCACACCTAAAAGGTGCTGGGGCTGTTAGGTGTGAGCAATTAGCTCTACTGCAGTTTTTCACGGGGCTGTGTTTTACCGGCAGGGATTTCAAAGGGAAATAATATGCAGATTAAAAAAAAAAAATCTAATGGCAGACCAACAGCATGAATGTAAAATAATAATTTTCAGAATACTGTGAAAGGAACAAAGAAATCCTCCTGGTGACACTTGCTTTTAATGTCAGCTGAGCATCTCCTTCTTCCATGAAGGTACATAAAATGCACTTTGAAAATGACACGAAGCTATCAGGAACTCATGCACCTGAGGATCATTTAGCTTTTTTTCCCTTACTTGGAATTCTCAGGTCTTAATTATTTTACCTAAGCTATTAATGAGTATCTTTGATTTCTCCCTGAAATTCTGGCCTGATGGCTGAAGATACTGCCACACGATTTCCTGGCTGTGTGACCCAAACTAGGAGTGATGGAACCATAATTGGATTAAGTGTTTTTCTTTACCGTTGGGGACATGGATAAAATTCGTGTCTTTGAGTAGTTTTGTTTTGCCTGTGGTGGTTAAAGGTCCTGGGCTGGTGGCTGTGTCACAAAGGGCTGTATAGCAGATGGCAGCCATGGAAGTGTAAATTAGCAGCAGCTGACAGTTCTGGAGAGCCATTGATTGTGCTGGGCCCATTCTGGGGCTGAAGTGCTAGATATTCCATCAATACAAGAATAGAACTTCCTTGGAATCTTTCGCTCAGTTAACCCATCACTTTCTCTGGCTGTTCTTTTATTCACCAAAATAACTTGTTGTGTGAAACCTGGATTCTAATCCATGGATGAAAACTCCTAGGCTTGACAGTAGCCAAAATTGGTATTTTTGAATTTTTTTGTCCTTCTCTCCTGGACTGTTCACATTCAGGCACACAAAGGTGAGAGGAAGGAGAGTTGGTCTAACAGTTCCTGTCGGAAGTGCCTGGGGAAATTTTGGTTCTCGCCAGGAATTTTTTGCTGACTTAGGAGTGGTGGTGACAGGTTTTGCAAAAAGTAACATCCTGTGTCCTTGGCCAAGTGAGTCCTGAATGTGATTCAAGGTTTTTCAGGGAACTAGGATTTAGCAATACAGGATTATCATATTGGCTCAGCTCCTTGGGTACCTGCTGGCATGTGAGGCATCACAGGAGCTTCCCGAAAAGATCTTGGCAAAGGTGGCAGCAAAAAAAAAAATCAAGTCTCTGGGCCTTGATACAGCACCAGCATAAGATGTTTGATTACCTCCTACAGCAAATAATAATTACAAATTTTTACATAGTTTTTGTCAATTACTGAAAATGGCAATCACATTTTTAAATGTCTTTTAGTGTTGGATTTATTGGCCTTTTTCCCTCTCAAACAATTATAAAAGTCCAATCAAATTAAAGCATAACGTGAATGGAGTAGAGCAGCAACCCCAAAGAATTTGATGCCTTCCTCAGCCTAATAAATAATTAAATGGATATGCAGACTGTGGTACAACAGTGTTTGGATGATGATGCTTTGACTGCTCCCTAGCATGGAAATGTTAACACTGGATAAAAGGAAAATACAGGACTTAAAGTCAAGAGGGATATCAGGTTTGCTGGTAAAGATCTTCAAATCCAGCTGCTGCTGCAGGTCTGGAAAATACTTTTGTGTGCAGCAAAACTTCTTAGGTATTCCCTTTTCAGCCCTGGAAGTGTGGAGGGAAGGTGGTGTGTGGAAAATCAGCATTTCCAGGTGTTCCCTTTTCAGCCCTGGCAGTGTGGAGGGAAGGTGGTGTGTGGAAAATCAGCATTTCCAGGTCCATTTTCAGCCCTGGAAGTGTGGAGGGAAGGTGCTGTGTGGAAAATCAGCATTTCCAGGTGTTCCCTTTTCAGCCCTGGGAGTGTGGAGGGAAGGTGGTATGTGGAAAATCAGCATTTCCAGGTGTTCCCTTTTCAGCCCTGGCAGTGTGGAGGGAAGGTGGTGTGTGGAAAATCAGCATTTCCAGGTGTTCCCTTTTCAGCCCTGGAAGTGTGGAGGGAAGGTGGTGTGTGGAAAATCAGCATTTCCAGGTGTTCCCTTTTCAGCCCTGGCAGTGTGGAGGGAAGGTGGTGTGTGGAAAATCAGCATTTCCAGGTCCATTTTCAGCCCTGGCAGTGTGGAGGGAAGGTGCTGTGTGGAAAATCAGCATTTCCAGGACTCTGAGGTGAGGCTTTGGTTCCCAGCTCACAGGCTGGGCTCTCCTGGCTGGAGCAAGTGGAAGTTGAGAACTGCTTCATTGGTAGGTAAAGAAGTGATTTCAAACACAACCAATTTATCTGCATATTGTTGAGGATTTTTTTGTGGCTGGATTTCATTGTTTGGAAATATTTGTGGTTTTACTGCGAGGGGAGTTCCGTGGGGGGGGGGGGGAACTGCCCCAGATTGCTTCTGCAGCTGCCGGAGGCTCCGTGAGCCTTCCCCGCTCTCAGGCCGGAGCTGCTGCTCCTTTCTGAGGATTTTTGTCGTGTTTTAGCCCGGAGCAGCTGGTGTGCTGCCCCCGGAGCCGTGTTCCGTCCTGCACTGCGAGGGGGCCTCTCTGGGGGCGATGGGCAGAGCAGGACGGAGCTGCCGGGACAGATCCCGGATCCAAAGCGGCCTCTCTGGGCTCCCATTCCCTCCGGGGTACGGGTCTGCTCCCTGCCGAGTGGAGCACTCGGTTCTGGGTGGGTCTGGCCCTTCTCTGTGTCAGGGTTGGCTTTCCTGCCCGGCTCGGTGACCACGGGTGGCATCATCTTTGGCATCACTGCGGAGCTGGATCGCCCTGCAGCTGCATCTGAGAGCTCTTCTTATTTTCAGTCTCTCGGGGTCTTGTTCCTTTATACTTTATTGCTTAGATGCACACGTATATACATATACTTACCTTTCGAAAAAATCTGATCTTTCCCCCCCCTTTTTTACTCATTTTTTCAATAAGAAAAAGGCATCAGGAGCATCTTTAAGCCGCACTTAGCAAGCAGTTAGGGTGAACGCTGAGGTGTGACCTGAGCTGCCACTGCAGCATCGATTTTTAGGGAAGGTCTCTCCCAAGCTTCAGGAGCAGCAAGAAAGCCTGGATTCAAAGCTGCTGTTACTCGGTGCCCAGGAATTTAATTTTTTCCCTTTTTACTTACTTTTTTACTAAGAAAAAGGCATCGGGAGCATCTTTAAGTCTCACTTAGTGAGCAGTTAAGGTGAACGCTGAGGTGTGACCCGAGCTGGCGCTATACAGCATCGATTCTGCACTTCGGGAAGGTCTCTCCCAAGCGTTAGGAGCAGCAAGAAAGCCTGGACTCAAAGCTGCTGTTATTCAGCGCTCAGGAATGCAGAGCCTTGCTCCAGCCGGGGTGTGGGCGGCTGTTTGGTTTGCGGTTCTTGCTGGGGGGTGGGTGATTTTTAAAAGCACTTGCTGAATTCGCGTTTGGGTGAATAATGGCTACTTTATACACAAATGATAAATGTTAGTCAGAGCCGAGCAAAAGAAGTTCCTTGTGTTGGTCACGGATTTGGCGTATCAAAAAAGGGAGAGGGGAAAGGGAAAAGAGAGAGCGAGCCCAGGGTTTCAGTGCTTCAGAAACTGCAAATTAAACAGAGCTGCATTCATGTTATGTGACATCTCTAAGCCTTTGGCTCTCTCGACTTAATGCCAGATATCTAATTTGGAAATATTTATTGTAACTGGCATATCTTTTAGGAGCCTGTCATCACGGAAAAACTGTCATCAAACTGTCCTTGCTAACTTGGTTCTGTTAAGTGACTTTTTTTTTTTGGCACTTCAGAGTCAGATGAATTTCTCCTTTCCTATGGCACATAGTGGCTGCAACAGAAAAGCTTCTAGGATCGTGGCTGGATTTATCTGCTGGGTTATTTTTGGTTTGCTTTAGTTTCGCGTGCTTTATTTTTCAATCTGGAATCAAAGATTCTGCAAAATCAGATGGCTGAAGCTCCGTTCCTAGAGTATTAAAAGTATCTCTGACAGAACACCTTGATATTTATTTTTCCCCCAAGGTGCTGTGAGGGCTCACCAGCCCCTCTCAGACTCACACTCTGCTGACCTGGTTTTTTCAGGTTACTTTAGTGCATTAATATGGAATGAGGATGGAGTTCTACATGTAAAAACTAAGATCAGGTTAGGCACAGAACTTGTTTGAGGATTGAATTTTATTTTCCAGCTGACTTTGGTTTTTAAACACTCTATTTGCTTATTGTTGATTTGCTGTTATTTCTCCTTTAAAGAAAGCAAAGCTCAGTGCTCCACGCCTGGCTGGGGTTGATCCCAGTGCCTGGGTCACTGAGATGCTTCCTCTGGATCCAATATTTTTGCTTTTTTGCTGCTCTCAGCCAGGTGCCCAGAATTCCCAGCTGTAATACCTGCCTTAACTTGGTGTTAGATCCCAAAAGAAGCATCTCAGGGTGTAGAATCCAGTAACAGGCTTTGTCTTTGGGGAAAAAACCCCAAAAAACAACAAAATCCAAACTACATCAGTGCAGCAGCTCCCAGAAAGGCACAAAGAGGTTTAGGAGGGTAGAGATGATGTTGATTTGAAACAGATCCTTGCAAATCTTTGCTGGTCTGGTTGGTTCCTCTCTGCCCCAACAGTGAGACTTGTTTAAAGCTGGGCTCGGCTTGACTTATTTTAAATTATGTGTCAAATACCGAGCCTCAGACCCAAAGGGAACCAGTTCAGGACCCTCTGGATGAGGCTGAAGCAAAGGGAACCAGTTCAGGACCCTCTGGATGAGGCTGAAGCAAAGGGAACCAGTTCAGGACCCTCTGGATGAAGCTGAGCACTGACTCCTTGCTCTGCTAAACATCCTGGCACAAGTGGAGTAGAGAAATCCCAGTTCCACTGAAAGGAACAGGATTCCTGCTCTTGACTTCTGTGCAGCAACGGCGGAGGGTCGCTGAGGCAAGTTTTTAATTAATTTTTGTGGAGGGGGGGGGGGGGGAATCCACAAATATTTCCCTGGTTTCTGAGAGATGAAAAGGGGCCTGCCTATCGCTTTTAACGTCAGTGATGTTAATAATGCACAGCCACAAAAAGGAAATTAAACTTTAAGAACCATGTTAAAATAACACCGAGAATTTGACTATAGCCCACAGAGGCAAGAAAGTTCAAAGGGAAGAGTGAACTTTATCTGACCCTGACGTGCCTAGGAATTGCAACACAGTTTCTATGTAATATTTTCCAATTTTTAGAGAGGCTTTAGCAGAGCAGGAAGAGGAAGGTTACTGGCACCCTATTTAAAATTGATGTTGTTCCCTGTGTAGTTAGTACAACGCTGGGGAAAAAGGGCTTTAAAATCATTATTTTATGCATCCAAGCTCTGAAATTAATTTATGTGTGCGTATTTAGATGATACCTATCAGAAAAGTAAAAATATCCTTAAACTTACATGTTTTCTGTTTGCCTTCACCCCCCCCCCCCCCCCCCCCCCCCCCCCCCCCCCGGGAATGTGTATGAGCAAAGTATCTTCCCTCTGGAGGTTAATACTATGTTGTTCCTCTAAACTTTTAGACTTTTAAGCTGTAAATCATTTCATTGATCTATGTTTCTTATTAAACACCATTAAACTTTTCTGCTCTGTCTTCGTGGCTGGTGTTTTGACGGAGTTTTTCTCCTGTTCTTGTTGTGCTGTCTTGGTTTTTGTGTGCATATTTGTGTGGGGAGGTTTTTCAGTGGGGTTTTTTCGCTAGTTTGGAGTTTGGTTACAGATGTTGGTGTGTTTTGGCCCTGCAGTTGAAATACTGTCAAGAAATGTAGCACTTAACAAGCTGGGACATTCTTGAGTTAATGAGCGTGGCCTTTCTCACAGGTGCTGCAGCTCTTTCGGTTTTGGCTTCAGGAGGAGTTTTTAATCAGAGCTTTGAGAGTTCCCTCGTGTCTTGGCAGCCCGAGGGGAGATGTGTGCCAGCTGCCTTCTTCCCAACACGCCGGGAGAGGCAGGGGAAGGGGAGATGAGCTGCGTGCCATCGCTGCAGTTGTACCCCGGTGTGATGAGATGAGGCTCCTTGGACCCACCAGAGGAGCTTCCCCTCCGTTCTTTGTGGTGTTCACCTGCAGCTCCACGCTGGGAACCTCCCTATTTCCTTTGTTCTGGCAAAAACCTCACCTTCCCCGGCACTTCTGCAGGTTACAGAGCTTTTTTTGAGCCATAAGATCCCTCCTGCTTTTGGTGTCAGCTGTCACTTCCAGTGATGTTTTGGTTTCCTCAGAATTGATGGAGGGGTTCCTCACTAATGCTCTTTAAATTACTGAAAGTCTTCCGGCCAAATCCTTCTCGGAGGAAGCTGTGCCTGCAGCCTGGTGTGCTTGGCTGACCAGAAAACCCCAGGGCAGCCCAGGAGGTGCAGAGGTGTTTGTGGCCTGGGCTGGAATTTGCACATGAGTAACGCAGGGTGTGAGAGTGAAGCTGCTCCGGACCCCTGAGGTCGGGGCTGGGTAGTTCGGGGTGACTCAGAGAGGAGGGAAATCCCCACAAGAGAGCCTGGACAGCCTCAGCTTTTGCCAGCCAGGTGCCTTTGAAGGCCTTGTGTGGGGAATCTGCCCAGGTGGGTGGAAAGGATGTTGGGGGGAGTTTTCCCCTTGTTCTGCTCTCACCTTGGCTCTGCAGATCCATGAACTCCGAGGTTTCAGTGGTGCCGCTCCGAGGTTTTCCAAGCCCTGTGGTTTCACTCTGGGTGTGCTTCATTTGTGTTTTCCTGGCTCCTTGGAGGGCAAATTGCGCTGTTTGTCAGCAGAGGGGGAAGGTTTGTTTGGTGAAGTGTGAAGCTGCAACGTGGGCACTTCAGTTTGGTTTTGTGTTTGCTTTCTTGGAGTAGCTCCAGTGGAGCTCTTCTCCTCTGAGTAACCCTGGAGGCCTCCTGCACAGCCTGAGCGCATGGAATTCCCACAAGAGACACTCCAAAGGAATTTTTTTTTTGAAATAGCAGCCAATTAATAAGAGACTGCTGCTGTAAAGACTCACTCCATACTCATTCAAAATGGATTTGATTGTGCCAAACCACATAGAATAGATGGGACAGAGACATGAACATTTGCAAGGGAGGAGTCAGTATTTCATTTTCCCAGTGACCTGTGAGAGACCCAGAAGGGGTGACTGGTCAAGGGCAATCTACAGAATTCACTGCTGGAACAACGTGGGAATGACGTGAAAGCCCTGGACTGTGAGAAGATTTTTTAATGATTTTTATATTTTTTTTAAGTTATAGTAAGCAGCTCTACGCACAGACATGACTGGCCTGATCCAAAGCCTGTGTGCATTTCCCAAACTCCTCCTGAGCTTTGGATCAAGTCCTAAGTCTGCAGAGAGGAACAAGGCAGTTGCTTTTTGGGATTGTGTCTGTCCTGGGCTCTGGCTGATGCAGCAGGGGTGGCTGTACTGTGAGGAGAAGGATGTCAGGATTGCACATGTGATCTAAACACACTTCTCCAGGGTTTTAGGCAGGAGGACTGTAACAACCAGGGGAAAAATTAGAAATGTCTATTTTACAATAGAATATGCGTAAGAAATGTTAATCTTCACTGCCGTAGTTATTATGAAGAATTTCCTGTCTTGTCACTGCGAGATATAGATAGTTTATTATTATTTCTTGTTGCAGTTAATTTCTCGAAGAAGCCACACACATGATAGGGGCACAGCATTGCACACGTGGCACAAGAGAACTGAGAGTTGCACTTCTGTTCTTGTCATCCTCCAGGTCCGTGAGTGTCCCTGTGCCTCAGTTTCCTTGCTTTGGAATGGAGCAAATCATTCCTTGGGGCACTGAGACAAGTGAGTGAAAGTGTATCAGAAATGGACGTGTCTGATGAAATGGGGGCCAGAGAATTGCACCATTACATTTAAGATAAAATTTTATTTTTCAGGTTACTGTGGCCATTAAGTTGTGTAATGGTGTAAGAAGGGAGAATTTAATGCTCTTGAAAACATTGTGTAGAATTTCAGTGTGGTGAGGAACGTTTCTTTTTGGGGACAGAGCAGTGTGCAGAGGCTGCATTGCATGGCACGGCAGGGAGCAAACTGCAGAGAAAGGTGACCTAAAACCCAAACTGCTTCCTGGAGTGGCTCAAGTAGCATTGATCTGGTGGAAAATCCCTGCTAATAATGGGTCAGGATGGGCCAGCAGGAGAGTTAGCAGTTGGAAAAGCCTTGGATACCTTGCAGGTTGCTTGAGGATGATCACTCAGCATTACTTAGAACTTAACTTTTCTTAATTTTTTTAAAAAAGAAATTAATCCAAATTTTTAGGAGAAAAGGAATCAAAACTTGTCTTGCCAAGAGTCACGGGCAGATGAGAAGGAAAAGAGCAGCAATTAAACATGTTTGTTGGTAGGGTATTTTTAAGGCAAAGAATTAAAGCCAGTGAGTGAAATTTGGGAGTCGCGAGTATTTTTTAGATTTTATTGGTGAAGTGTTTGGTCTCTCAGTGACTTCACTCGGACAATTTTGGTCAATTATTTTGTATAACTCTGCCTCATGGGAAGGTGCCCTCCCAGTACAGAGGATCTTTTATCAGTCTGTGTCCCGATTTGCCACTGAATTTTGTGGGAGTTTCCCCAGAGGCACGCGGTGTTTTGGCTGCACCTCTGCTGGTGCACATCTGGCACTTCAGCTGGGTTTTTGTGTGCACAGATGGGCAGGACCACGCTGTGACAGCAGCAGGCAAGGGAGGGGGTGTCAGAAGGAGGGCTCTGCTAAATGTGAGCATTTTCTGCTCCTCCTGGAGCACGTTCTTCCTCGGGCTCACAGTGGCTGTGATGGGGACTCGGAATGGCTCTGGCAGCTGGGTGCTCAGTGCTGAGCCGGTGCAGAAAGCAGGGAGAGTGATCATCCCTTGCCGAGCTCCAGGATCCAGCAGAACCCTTTTCCCTCTCTCAGCAGGTGAGTGAGGGGAGAAGGATCCTCAGGGAACAGGCTCTGCCTCAGCAGCCTGGCAGAGAGCAGTGGAGATCTGCTGGAGCTCTGGGACTCAGTCCCCACTGAAAAGGAGATTCCAGAGTCCCACAGGGCTGGAAGGGACCTCTGGAGATGCTTTAGTCCAACTCCCCTGCTAAGGGAGCGAGGCTGTTCCCTGCAAAGCTGGTTCTGTGTTGCTCTGGCTTCTGGGCAGCTCCAACCTGCTTTAAGAGTTTAACCAAGCTGGGAAATGTCCCCAGAAAAGCTGAGTTTTACTGAGGAGTGTTGTGCCTTAGTGATGTTCTCCAAGGTAACTAAACAGTCTGCCAGTATAACTTTATATCAGTTGTAAATGTTAATTAATTTATCATGGTAAAAGCTATCCTTAGTGATATTGCTGCAGCAACAGGAGGGTTTCTGGCAAAAGAGGGATCACATGAAACACACTTAAATTCAATTTAATGGGGGGAGAGGAGAGTCCCAAAGCTCTGCATGGGATTTCTGCCAGTTTGAAACCCAGCCCTGAGCCCCCCTGCCCACCAGCAAATAACACAGAGCCCAAATGTTCAGTGGAGCTTTGAGTTGGGTCACGGTTAAGAGTGAAAGGCCTTGGTTGCATAAACAGAACCAAAACACAGGGAACAATTGGTGGGAGAAAGAACAAGGAGGAAAAAAAAAAAAAAAAGTCTTCCTAAATCATTTTAATCAGTAACACCCCACATGAGGCAGAGCTTGTTCTTTGGGAATGTGGTCCCACAAGGAGTGGTGAGTACATGCAGCCCACAATTTTGACAAGGTCAAACCATCCATTTTTCACAAGGCTTGTTCTCTGTTTGTTGTTTGAGGGGGCTTGGGTTTGGTTTTTTGGCAAAGCAAGTTGCTTTTACTTTGTGACTTTTGGGCATCGTGACTGGAAATGTGCATTTTTTTCATCAATGGAGAACATACACTTTGATATTTTTGGTATTGTGCCACCAATAAGGGCCATTTAATTAAGAGTTGGACTCAGTGGTCCTTGTGGGTTCCTTCCAGCTTGGAATATTCTGTAACTGCTGCCTGCTGAGCCATTAGCACCAGTTAAACTCATGGTGACACTGACCTTCATTTATCACCCTTCATACCCAGTCATCGAGATTTCATTGTTTGTAATCTATCACGAAATGCCATTTAAAAAGCATTTTGTGCTGTAAAGGAAACAAAGCAAGCCCGGCAGTGGTTATTTAGACGTGTGCTCTGTTTCTGTATCCTGCATGGAAGCTTTTCCTCTGAAGGAATGTTTAATGTCACATGGAGGAATAAAGAGAAGCGTGAAGGGAAGCGGGGAGTGGACTGGCAGCGCAGTGAGCGGGATCCTTGCACAGCCTCTCAGTGCCCTCCTTCCCAACGTGCAGCTCTCGAGGTAGCTCAGATTTATCCTCTCCAAAACTCCTTGCCCAGAAGCTGCAGCCCCAGCGCTGAGGTTTGTCCTTTCTGGGCCGTTTTATCGCCGCTTTCAGAAGAGCCCATTGTGCCTCTCGCCTTCCTGTCTCTGCTCCTTTGTGCCTTTTTCCTGTTCCAGATGTTGTACCAAGGGCTCCTCTGGAACTCGCTGCTCCCTCGGGGTTTAGTTGCTTTTTTGGGCACAAATTGTGACAAGTGGCACAGGAAAGCTGAGCCTCCCTCTCAGCCTGGGCCTCCCCTGGTTCCCCACAAAGTCCCTCAACTTCTGCTCTGTACTGAAAAACCTGATTATTCTCCCAACATTATCATTAGCAGCTTCCTGAGACGTATTTCACTCTTTGTGAGTGGAGATTTCCAGGGCCCGTTGCCTTTCGTGCTGTTGGCAGAAGCCACACCAGGGATTCCATGGGAATTTTTTCCAGTGTGGCAGTGAACGTTCTGTTTTATGGACCCTGGTTGGTGCTGGGTTCTGGAAGGTGGATCCTCGACGGCCATACTGCTAAAATAAACACAGTGCTGAAGGAAGTGGGCTTGTGGTTAATTAGCAGCACAGAGAATGAATATGGATCAGTGTTCAGATGTTTGAATTGGAAGTTCTTTATGTAACTTTACAGCCTTGGATGCGCTAGCATTTTTTTTCAAATCCCAAAGAACCATCCAAAAAAAAAAAAAAAAAAGTATTTTAAAAGCTCTTTTGAAGACAGCTTTCTGTATTAAACTGATTGAACTGAGGGCTGGTGATGTCATTTCCCACAAACTTGCTGCAAAACTCTCCTATAAAAGCCAAATGTTAGGAAAACCACAGCAAAATGAGAGCAGCAAAGCCGTGTGCCCAAGGAATAATAATGCCATCAGAGATGGAGTAACTGCACTCTTGCACCAGCACTGGAAAGAGCCCAGGTGGCTTTTCCCTGAGGAGGTGTTTGAAACCCTCCTTGAAGCCTCTTTGTGCAGTGCTGACACTTCCCAGCGCGGGTGTCTGGAGGATTCCTGTGATCCTGACAGGAGAAAACAGCCTCGTTGTAAAACAGCCTTTTAAAACAAAATGTTCCACGGAGAGCAAGCTGGCAGCACCATTGTGTGCTTGCTTTGAAACGTCTGCTGATTTAAAGGGAGGCACTTCTCATCTGCTGAGTTTTGGGCTGCTTTGGTGTATTTTTGTGGCTTCCCTTGGTGGGGTTTTTTGAAGGTTCTCAGCAGTGCAGGGGCTCGATGTGATGAGCAGGAACACCAGCCAGCAATGCCATTCCGGAGCTTTGTGCACGTGGGAAGTCCTGGGATTTTTACAGTTCAATGTCTTAAAGGAATCTCTGTGTGAAAGTAATCAAGTTTGGAAAATATATGTCACTAGATTTGTCCATGCGTGTTGTAAACATTCTGTGTGAAGTATAAGTCAGAGAGGTTTAATGTTGTGACAAAGCAGAGCAAAATAATCTTAGAAAAGAAATGGAATGAATCCTTCTGTGTACCAGGGTCCACTCTATTCCCTCCCCAATACATCCACCAGATTTTAGCGTGCTGTGATGGGATGTGCCTGGTGCATTTTCTGCTGTGCTGAATTTTGGGCAGGGTACTCTGGGATTTCAGTGGTGAAGTACAAACCCAGCTGGGCTTGGGCAGTTTGGGGCAGGATTGCTTCAGGAGGTGAACAATCAAATGAACTGTGTTGAAACAAGAGAGTAAATGCCCTCCTGGGGGTTTGGGCAGTGCCCAGAGGTTCCCACAGAGCTCAAAAAGTCTCTTTTCCCCTTACCATGGGCCTTGTGCAATGATTTCCACCAGCAGAGCAGAAATCTCTGGATCCTCCACGGAGGAAACATCAGGAACCTTTTGGATAAGGAAAAAAACAGGAGGCTGCTGGCTGGGAAATCCTTTCTAGAGCAAAGCAGGCTGGTGTGGTGCTAAATCTGTGTCACTGGGTCCTTCGCACAGGCTGGTGCAAATTCCTCCTTTGTTTTTAGGGAAAAGACATTTGGAGTTACCTTTTTTCATCCCGTGAAAACTTTGGCTTTGAGTTTTTTCATCTGCTCCAAGAAAGAAAATGAAATGTTGACTTTAAGCACCTCAGTTAAATACTCCCAAGTTGTGAAAGTGCACATTTAATAGGGGAAAGTTCTGGTTTTAATGCAGTAGTTTGCATTTATAGGAAAGATAAACCCAGTCTGAAGTAACATTTCACTGAGCCTTTTTTGGTAGAATTTGATCAGTGGTTTTAAGTTCCAGGAACACTTCAAAGCAGGCACTTCTCATTGGCCATTTGCAAAATCACCTTCTGAGACTGAGGCTCTGGAAATGCATTTATTCATAGAATACGTCTTGCATTAGTCCTCAGTTGGCCAACAAAATTATCTAAGGCATGTCTGAGGCAGCTACTAAAAAGAAACTTAAAAGACATTACTGTTCTAGTGAAGATGATGCAATACACTCGAGCTATTATCAGTCTCCAAGTAAAATTAAATACATTCAAATGAACTTGTTCTGAAAGGATTTGATGAGCTTTCAAGAAGAGTTGCTTTGAGTGGAGGCCCACCCTTCTTAATTTATCGTTCCTGAGAGCTGAGGTGAAGGGAGGGTGCCTGTAGCCACCCCCGAGCTGAGCCCAGGTTTGCATGGGATGAAAAGGAAGCGACACGTGATATTCCACGTTGGTTTTCCTCCTCTCGCAGGCCAGGCCTACACCAGTGGAATCTTTGCAGCACGAAGCAAAAATGCTAAATAAGTCGGCTTTTATTCAGGTAGGCTTAGAGCAGAGCGGGGCGAATGTTCCCTTTAAATCAGAATTCATAGCTGTTGCCTTGAGGTACCTCAGACAGCACTGCCTGCTGGGGCTGAAATAAAATGTTATTTTTATTTGTTAAATCGCTTCATTACCTAAGAGAACAGCAGCGTTTTAAGGTTTCAAAGTCTCTTTCATCCTAACTGAGCACGGCAAAGCTCTGCCTGAGTCCAGGAATTCTGCAGGGCCCTGTGAGGCCAGGCTTAGGTGGAGCAGTTAAATTAACGGAGCTGATGCACAACGTGCAGCGCACATCCCACGTTCCAGGGCTTCTGGAAGGCCAGGGTGGGTGAGGAGGGCCCGTTCCCTGGGCACAGCAGCAGGTGCCCGCACATGCCACGTTCCAGGGCTTCTGGAAGGCCAGGGTGGGTGAGGAGGGCCCGTTCCCTAGGCACAGCAGCAGATGGGGCGCACATCCCACGTTCCAGGGCTTCTGGAAGGCCAGGGTGGGTGAGGAGGGCCCGTTCCCTAGGCACAGCAGCAGGTGGGTGCACATCCCACGTTCCAGGGCTTCTGGAAGGCCAGGGTGGGTGAGGAGGGCCCGTTCCCTGGGCACAGCAGCAGGTGCCCGCACATCCCACGTTCCAGGGCTTCTGGAAGGCCAGGGTGGGTGAGGAGGGGCCGTTCCCTGGGCACAGCAGCAGGTGCCCGCACATCCCACGTTCCAGGGCTTCTGGAAGGCCAGGGTGGGTAAGGAGGGCCCGTTCCCTGGGCACAGCAGCAGGTGCCCGCACATCCCACGTTCCAGGGCTTCTGGAAGGCCAGGGTGGGTGAGGAGGGGCCGTTCCCTGGGCACAGCAGCAGATGGGGCTGGCAGGGCTGGGCAGCAGGTGGAATAGAATACCAGTGTGACCAATGGCACCAGTGCATTCCCAGCTCCTGGCTCCGCAGCCCTCTGGGGAATGTCTCAAGTCTGGCAGAAAACAATTAAGAAGCCATTAGCAGGAAATGCTTTTGCCAAGGCAGCACCTGACACAGCCGCTGGATGCACCTTCGCTTGTGAGTCAGGAATGCAGCAGCCTTGGTCAGGGAAGGATTCCCTCCCTGGGCACCCTGGCCCTGCTCCAGCCCTTAGAGTTTTTATTTTATTTTATTTTATTTTATTTTATTTTATTTTATTTTATTTTATTTTATTTTATTTTATTCTATTTTATTCTATTCTATTCTTATTTTTTCTTATTTTTTCTTATTTTTTCTATTTTTTCTTATTTATTATTTATTCTTATTTATTCTTATTTATTCTTATTTTTATTTTATCTTATTTTATTCTAATTTGGTTTTCGTCTTATTTTTCATCCTGTTTTTAATTTTATTTCATTTATTTTTATTTTATCCTTAACATCAAGTGCTCAAAAAAGCCACAATGCCACCTCTTTTTGCGTGGTTTCCATATCAGTGCCTCTTGTAGCCATCCACGTTCCTTTTTTTTATTGATGAGTAGTAGCTGGCTGAGCAGCCAGAGCTTTTATAGCAGTGAAATCCTTCTGTGTGGGAGTGTGTGGCCCTTGTGGAAGTTTCAAAGGCAGAGACAATCTTATCTTCATAAAAAATACGAGTAAATAATGAAAAGCAGATTTTAAAAGAATCCCAGAAGAGTCATGATAATTTATCAAGGGTGATCAACAGAGGGAAGCAGAAAGGATTGGTGCTCTTTGCTTTACTCATATACGCATTTCCCCACAGCCTTCCCTTCCTCATGCCACTCTGATTTTCAGAAAAATGTCTATTTTTGGTTCTTAGCATGTATTTTTGCCTCTCTTCTTTCCCTGCCTGTAAAAAAAAATCCGTGTATTTCCCAGGATTTGCTCACCTGGACTTTAGCACCCATGCTTTGAAAGTGAAATCTGATTAATTGCCGCAGGAGGAATGAGATGGGGATGTTTTTAATTTCTTTTCCCCACGAAGCCGCTTCACACCCCGGTACACAGCAGCTGCTCCCGGGACAACTGCTCCTTCCTGTTTGTCCGTCTCATTTACCTGCTCATCCTGCTGGGAATGGAAATTCCTGGGTCAGGCCCTTTCTCCCCTCTGCTGCTCGTGTATCAGCCCTGATACTTGGTCGGGCTTTAGCGGGGATTAGTGGGTGCTGCCATAAAACAATCGGCATCCTCAGGAGGCGGCCGTGCGTGCGAAGGGCCGGAATGGACCTCGCTGAATTCGTTCCGTGCGCAAATGAGCGCACGCCGGTTCAGCTGGAGAGAGAGCTCTCCTGCGAGGAAACAAACCTTTCAGGTTTGGGGAGGCTGCTTTTTGTTTGTGGACACCCTCTTCCACCTGAGAACTCTCCGTAGCTCCGGGCGCAGGGGAGGTTCTGATTAAACTGTCTGAATGCTGCTGGCTTCTACCCGAGGCGCGTTCAGGGCTTTTCGTTTTGGGAACTGTTATGCATAAGTGCGTTAATGATTTCAAGTTTTGATGTCTGTTTTTGTGGTGTTGGAGCTCCTGGAGTGTTTCCAGCGTCCTTGCACACTTGCACGGGAGGGACCTGCCGCTTGTATTTACAGAAAAGCATTGAGAGCAATGGGGACAATTTTGGTAAGGATAAAGCATTTTAAAAGCACCTGAAGATTTTGAGAACTTGGGTTTAATTACCAACTCCAGCTAAGCTTTATGTGCTAGAACAAGAAATTCATCTCACTTTGCTCTGTTGGAGAACTGTGTCCCCAGAGCCTCACTTTTTTTCAATCTGGTGTGGCTTTTACCATTCTCTCATTTATGCTAAACAGAATATTTTCCCCTTCAAGCCCAACTATTGCAAATGGGAGCAAGGAATGCAGAATATGAGGTATTCCAGTTACCGGGGGCAGTCGTGTTTTATCTTTGATTGGTGCTGAGAGAAAGGAGATACCAGCAGCCCTTCCCTGGCAGGGAGGAGGAGGAGAAGTATTTTCAGAATTACAACCCCGTGGTGAATCAGCACATCCCCAGGCTGGGTTTCCTGCTGTGGGCAGGACGTGGTGCAGGGACGGGACCACAAAGTGCCCCATCCTCACCTCTCCCAATCCCTGAGACAAGCCAGCCACGCTCCCACCAGGGCTTCCCACCACTGTTCCCAAACAGAGCGGGATTTCTGGGGTGAGGAGTGTGGGGCTGTGGGATGGAGGCTGCAGGAGCAGCACAGGGCTGTGGGATGGAGGCTGCAGGAGCAGCACAGGGCTCAGGGATGGAGGCTGCAGGAGCAGCACAGGGCTCAGGGATGGAGGCTGCAGGAGCAGCACAGGGCTGTGGGATGGAGGCTGCAGGAGCAGCGCAGGGCTGTGGGATGGAGGCTGCAGGAGCAGCTCAGGGCTGTGGGATGGAGGCTGCAGGAGCAGCACAGGGCTGTGGGATGGAGGCTGCAGGAGCAGCTCTGGGCTGTGGGATGGAGGCTGCAGGAGCAGCACAGGGCTGTGGGATGGAGGCTGCAGGAGCAGCACAGGGCTGTGGGATGGAGGCTGCAGGAGCAGCGCAGGGCTGTGGGATGGAGGCTGCAGGAGCAGCGCAGGGCTGTGGGATGGAGGCTGCAGGAGCAGCGCAGGGCTGTGGGATGGAGGCTGCAGGAGCAGCTCAGGGCTGTGGGATGGAGGCTGCAGGAGCAGTGCAGGGCTGTGGGATGGAGGCTGCAGGAGCAGCGCAGGGCTGTGGGATGGAGGCTGCAGGAGCAGCGCAGGGCTGTGGGATGGAGGCTGCAGGAGCAGCTCAGGGCTGTGGGATGGAGGCTGCAGGAGCAGCTCAGGGCTGTGGGATGGAGGCTGCAGGAGCAGCACAGGGATGGAGGCTGCAGGAGCAGCTCAGGGCTCTGGGATGGAGGCTGCAGGAGCAGCACAGGGCTGTGGGATGGAGGCTGCAGGAGCAGCTCAGGGCTGTGGGATGGAGGCTGCAGGAGCAGCACAGGGCTGTGGGATGGAGGCTGCAGGAGCAGCTCTGGGCTGTGGGATGGAGGCTGCAGGAGCAGCACAGGGCTGTGGGATGGAGGCTGCAGGAGCAGCACAGGGCTGTGGGATGGAGGCTGCAGGAGCAGCGCAGGGCTGTGGGATGGAGGCTGCAGGAGCAGCGCAGGGCTGTGGGATGGAGGCTGCAGGAGCAGCGCAGGGCTGTGGGATGGAGGCTGCAGGAGCAGCTCAGGGCTGTGGGATGGAGGCTGCAGGAGCAGCACAGGGATGGAGGCTGCAGGAGCAGCTCAGGGCTCTGGGATGGAGGCTGCAGGAGCAGCACAGGGCTGTGGGATGGAGGCTGCAGGAGCAGCTCTGGGATGGAGGCTGCAGGAGCAGCACAGGGATGGAGGCTGCAGGAGCAGCTCAGGGCTGTGGGATGGAGGCTGCAGTTGGTCACAAACCACTGTCCTACTTTTTGGTATGGGTGGCCTGATTTGCACAATGGTGCCAGTTCACATCGGGCTGTTTACAGAGCGCAGGCAGGATGTGCGCCGGGCTGTCTCACTGCATTATCTGCTCCTGGTATATTTTTAGGCTCTTGCTTCCATGACAAAATATTCAGTGACAGTATATTTGCCCACAAGCCTTTGAAGGTCTGTTTTTGCCTCATGGAAGAGCTCCCATTGTTTGGGATTCAGCCAGCCTTTAAGCAGCAGTGCTGTGTGTTTTATGTGTCATCTCCGTGATGTTTCTAGAAACAAACTTGGGGTTGCTTTCAGTAAAGCCACGGATCTGCCTCAGAGAGGTTCAGTTTGTGGCAGGCTGGCTGCTGATGGGTCCTTGGTGCCAAACAAGTTGTGGGGAATGTTGTGAAGGCAGTGGGGAGGGAGCGCGGCGCGGTAATTACAATAAACAGAGCGGCCTGTGGATGTGGAGGAGCTGCTCTCCCCCCCCTGCCTCACAAGGGAGCCCAGATCCATGCAGGGGATCCTGACCTTCCCGGAGATCCTCAGGTCAGGCAGCAGAGCAGGAGCGCAGATTGTTGTTGCAAGTGCTGGAGCTGAAATGTGAGAAAGTCGTGCTCTAAGGAGCAGGATGGAGACTTCTGCTGTAAGTCCTGGGCTAAAACTGTGGAACTTTCCACCAGCACCGAGAGCTAATTCCCAAGCTCAGCATATTCAAAGCCTGAATTCAAAACTCATCTTTTCCACGAGTATTTTTTTTTTTTTCCCTCACAAGCTCACAATGGATAAAAATAAAATCTTAAGAACTAATCCAGTTAAGCTTTTTCTTGCCGGCTGAGAAGAGAGGGTGACAGGAGGAACAATGAGCACTTTGTTTCTCTTTTGCAATATCTGTTCAGTGGTCAGATACAACAGAGGTGAAGGGGTCACATAAGCACAGATCATTTGGGGCTGGATGTGCTGCATTTCCAGGTCTGGGTGGGACATTGTGGGTGGGGTAGAACCGGCACAAAGCCGTGTGGGCATGGCGACTTAAAAGACTGAAGAGGACAAATCCTCTTTTTCAGGCTCATCTATAAATCAATTACCATTTGTTCCTTATTAATAATTCAGCTGCCAAGAACGTGCTTATTGCTTTAGAAGAAGGGGGAAAAAATACAGGCTGTCCCTGTACTGAGGAGCTGGCAGGCTCAAAGATGCAAGGCAGTACTCCTGGGAATATCCAGGGAAAACTGTAACCACGGGCTGTATTAATTA
Organism: Hirundo rustica; assembly: GCF_015227805.2. NCBI lineage: Eukaryota > Metazoa > Chordata > Aves > Passeriformes > Hirundinidae > Hirundo > Hirundo rustica. The sequence continues at coordinate 18,896,553 of NC_053462.1, forward strand.
CTTCAATAATTTTGCACTATCTGCTCCCTGCAAACCTTTTTGTCTGCTTTCACTCGTGTTGATCCTGGTTGGTGTTTTCAGCTTAATCAGCCTTCCCAAGGAAACGAGATGGTGAAGGATCATCCTCCCGTCTCTTCAGGGCTGGGAGGAATTTCTACACCGCTGTAGCGCTGAAAGCTGCCAAAAGCAGGGAGAGGGGCCCAGGTGGGAGGGAAGGAGAAGCCAGAGGGAGCATGTGGGGGATGTCCCATCTGGACATGGAGTTCGGGAGGAGCTGCTGTTGGTGTGAGCTCTCAAGTGCGTCATAAAAGAGGGCTGGAGTGCCTTGAGGACAAGGTTTTGAACTTAATACCTCCAAGAAGATAGGGACAGTGTGAGAGAGGAGGGTGATTGATGGGTCACAGTGATAATTTTAGCAACTGTGTTTTCTGATGGGTTGGAGGAACAAGATATTTATCTGATGTGCCAGAGAGGAGGAAGAGATTAGCTGGGATGACATAAGGACAGGCAAGTTGTTTGGATTGCTGAAAGGAAAAAGAACAGGTAGGTCTTCACTTGGAAAGTGAGGGTTTGGACTAGTAGCCTTAGGGAGGGTGACCAGGGGTAGTCTGGACCAATGGTTCTGGATGGTATTTCTAGAGTAAGGTTTGATGCAGCTAGTCTGTGCCAGGATGGGGCTGAACCTGAGGTTTCTGGCTTCAGGTGCAGGCAGTGGCTCTGCCATTCCCCCACCGCTGCTGGGACAGCACAGAGAGGCACAATTACAGGTGAGGTGCAGAATCAGAGAATAGCAGAAAGGTTTGGGTGGGAAGGGACCTTAAATCCACCCCATTCCACCCCCTTCCACTGTCCCAGACTCCTCCAAGCCCTGTCCAGCCTGGCCTTGGACACTTCCAGGGATCCAGGGGCAGCCCCAGCTTCTCTGGGCACTCTGTGCCAGCAGCTCCCCACCCTCACAGGCAGGAATTCCTTCCTTAAGCTGAATCCGGATCTCCCCTCTGCCAGTTTAACCCATTAAGGCACGGCACAGAGCTTGAGCTCAGGGATGTTGGGAGACAGAGCATGGAGCTGCCAGTGCTCCCCGCTAAGGGGAGAGCCCCTGGCCCAGCCCTTGGCATGGCTTTGAGTGCTGCTTTGGGATCAGCTGGCACGCTGGACACTGCAGTGTCCTTCCCCTGGCAGCAGCTAGGAGTGATGGCAGCAAGTTCATCTGGGAGAAGGATGTTGTCTGCAGACTTGGAGGTTTGGGAATGGGATAAGGGAAGTGAGAGGGGTTGGACTTGCCGGTGTTTAATGTCTCATTGAGAGGGGGAGTTGGATCCTGTTACAGACAGAGCAGACGGTGCAGACTCTTGGTAAATAGGCTGAGTGCTGTGAGTGGGAGGGTGCTTGGTCATTGCCTCTGTGTATTTTAGAGCAATCACATTTGTTTCACGGAGTTGTGTTTTCGAGGATGGAGTGGGTGTGTGGACCAAAGGCTTAGTCACAAGGGGAGGGGAAAGAAAACTGTCTTAACTTGTGAAGTCAAATATTTGTGACTTATCCCATTGTTTCCCTATCTTTGTGTAGTTTCTGTCTGTGCTTACATGCTGTGGGAGTGAGCAGTGCTGCTCCATCTGTGTTTGCCCATTACTCCTGTCTGTAGCATCCAGGTATTCCCAGAGGAGTCCTGCTCCTCTGCACCCTTGGTCAGTGCTGTGTCCCTCCCTCTCCTGCCCTGGACAGCCCAGGCAGTATTTAGGGTAGGTGTAGGTAGTGAGACATCTCCCATCAACAGAACCTGGAGGGTGCTCGAAACCCTGTGCATGATTCAATGGACAGCCCTCTGTTCTCTGAGTCACTGCTGACCCAGGCACCCTGCAAGTGCATTTTGCTGCTCCAGAGGAGACAGAAAAAGGCCATAATTGAGCGTTACCCCTCTGTGCCTCATGCTGTTGGTTTAGAGGAGCTGGGTGGTGTTCCTGGGTCTCCTGTCTGCAGTTCATCTGCACGGTGATTACGGCTGGCTCAGAACTCCCCCGGAGCTTTGATTTGGAGCGAGCGGCGGTGGTCTCGTGGGGACATCAAAGTGCTGGGATGTTGGTGTTGGCTGTCACGCAGGTTTTTGGTGTCCCTCTCATCCTGGCCTGCACCACAGAGGTGGACAGATCTATTTGTGCACTTGCAGAATGCCGAAAAAACTGAAGGATTTGAGAGAACTGGGGATTGTTTTGTGCTCTCTGGATTCCCATTCAGGGCACAGCAGAGAGGGTGTTGGGCTGCTGCTTCAGAACAGGAGGGATCTCTCCTGTGGCACTTCCAGGCTTTATCTGGCATCATTGCCCAGGAAGGTGTGGGGCCTGTGTGGGAGCAGAGAGGAGCATTCCCAAAGAGCATTCCCTGCCCCTCTGGAGAGTGCCAGAAGCACACACCCAGCCCAGCCCACCTCCCGTGCGCCTGGCACCAGCCAAGAGGGGCCAGAAAGGAAATTAGGAGGAAAAACATCCCTTGTTTCTGGAATTCTGCTGGCCATTTCCCATCATTTGCCTGGCTGTGTCCCCCTGCAGCAGAGGGGTGCTTGTCCCCCCGTGTCACCTTGGCCTTCCAGTGGTTGGCAGAGGACGATGTGAGCTTGGCACGAAAATCAAAAGCAGCTTTAAAATGTGCTCTGGCTTTTTCAAGTACAAACTAATATTTACCTGTGAGTCTGCTTCCCTCCTCGTTCCCTCTCCTTGGCAAGCTCGAGATCTGGTTTAAGCTCAGTGTTTAAGCATTTATGCAGTTGAGCTTCCCAGGACGTGAATATCAAATATTGAGTTTGGAGGGAGGGAAGGGGAGCTGACAACAGGAAAAGCACCTGAAATGGCTCTCTGTTCCTTAAATGTGAGCTTGGATGCAGTTGGTATTTTCAGCTGTTCGTAATGGACACCTCATGGAAAACTTTTGAAAAACATCTCATTTGGGAACAGTTCTGTGCCCTGTGGTGGTTGAAAGGTGACCTGTTTTCATGCTGGGGTTTTTTCTGGACTGTTCTTTAATCACTTCTTGCGTCAAGCTTTTATTACTGCTGACATTTACATGAAAATGAGATGTTTGTTTATGTTGATTTCAGCCACTTGCTTTTTCCTGCTGCATTTTCTGTCACCCCAGCTGGATTTCCAGGGAGCAGTGGCAATGATCAAACCCTCGCAGGAAGGGCCCCGTGTGCACGCACACGCTGGAGATCCTGTTTGGGTGATAAGAGTGACTTAGCGTGATCCTGGTGCTTTGCAGGGCTCTTATTCATGGAGCTGCTCTCCCACACATCCTGCATTAGTCAGAGCTCAGCTTTGGAATTAGACATCCTCGTTCCAGGAGCACCAGGGCAGGGAAGGGTGGAGGAGAGAGGGAAACGGTGCATCCAGACAGCAGCACCGTGGAAAAATCACATTTTTGTCCAGCAGAGAATTCTTTGTGTCTTGCAGCATGGGGAAGATAAGATACTCTTTCCCCTTCTTTTCTCAAAGTTTTTTCAGTTTTTTTAAACATAATCTGTAATTTAGGGAGACAGAATTTGGCTTCCATGAATAAGATAATTACCTTGGCTGGAGGGGGTGGCTGAGGGAGTGACTTCTGCTTCGAGTGGCAGCCTGAAAACAGCCCCTGCTCTGGAGAGTCGCAGGAAGAAAGGAAGCTTTCAGGTAGGCCCCATACACAGCTTCCTTTTTGCTGCTCACAGTTTGAGGTGGGGGAAGAAAATATCTCAGCTGAAGCTTTTTCCACCTCTCTGGTCCAAAGAACTCTTTTTTCTTCTTGTGCAGAACCAGCCCCCAAATCAGAGCAATAACCCCAAAAGCAGCAACACCTCCTGTGTGCCCTCAGCCTCCTCAGAGGTGTTGTAAAAGCTGATTATGAGACAGAGCAGTTTACAAAGTGCTTCCTCCAAACACACCCGGGCTCTGATTTCACTGGTAATTACAGTCAGAAGAGACTGTAAAATGTAAATGTAAAATGCGAACCCGTGTGAGCTTTTAATGAGCCGTTCCATCTGAAAGCCGCAGCGCTCCCCGAAGACATCCCACTCTTCTGGGTCGGCTTTTGGAGCTGGATCTCTCCTGCATCGCTGGTGACTCACAGCAGAGCAGCTCAGAGCTGTAAAATGAACGGAGCCTTCCTCCGGTTCCCTTTGCACCTCAGCACACACCTTGTGTTAACTCCTGGTGGAAACTCCGGGCTTTGTTTGGGTCGCTCTGTGTCATCGGGATTTGGGGGGAAACGCGGTGGGAATCTGCTCTGGGGTGAAGCACATGGGAAATGATTCACCCACAACTGATTCACCGCGAGCTGGAGCTGGGAGGGCTCGTTCGGAGCAGAGAGGTGATAAATAATTCTTTGGGAAAAGGGGAGAGGCTGATAAGGAGCCCAGAAAGTTTCCTGTAAGCAAAGTGGATTTTATTTAAAGGAGACCAGATCCCCTCACCCAGCACGTGTGGGATGGATCCCAAAGGACATCCCTGGGGAGGAGCTGGGAGGAAGTTTGTGGGTCCGGGTCCCCTTGTTTGTGGTGTGCTGTTAATTGCTACTGGTTGTGCAAATAATTACAGATCTGAGTGGCTGCTAATCCAGCTTGAAATGCAATAGAGCGCAGAGCCAGTGGCATTAGGGGAAGATTTAAAAGGCCTCTGTAATTCCAGCAGAGCGTTCATCTCTGCCTCAAGTTGCTTTTGAAAATGGGAGATGGGCACTCTGGAAAATTTCACCCTGGATCTCATTATCCGTGCGGGGGAGGTCCAAACACAGATGGGCAAACCTGGAAATAGCTGCTTTTCAAATTACAGGAAAAGCAGCAACATTTTCACTATATAATGAAGAAAACAACAGCAACGGACCTCGAGTAGCCTCAAACTATTCCAAACAAGATAATTGGAGGCTGGAGCACAATGTATTTTTAGCTATATCTGCTATAAAGTAAACATGTTCTTTGTCCAGGACCACCAGAAATGTTTCCATAAGAAATGTTGGCTTAGTCCCAACTTGATAGAATGCACAAACATTTGTCTGAGGAGCCAGTTCTGACTCTGGTATTTATATGAAGGTTCTGTTGAAGGCACTGGGAATTGTATATATTGTGGAGGGGAGGCCAAGGTCTTAAAACTGTCATTTTTCCACACTCCCTCTGATAATCCCTTTTGCTTTTGTTAGCACACACATTTTTGGGGCAGCAGTTCTTGGTGTGAGGCTTCCATCCAGGCACTGCGCAGCACATGAATTTCTTTTTCCTTTCTTTCCTGGGTTCTCTTGCTCTGGTTTATCTGGATTATATCAACAGCTGATGCTGATTTGCAGAACTCTCTTGATTTCAGTGCAAATAGGAGCGTTTTTTTTTTTTCCCCTACAGCATCAAGAAGATGCACATAGAAACCAGATATTAAATGTAAATCAGTGTAAGTACCATGGAGGCTGACAGAATAACTGAGTTTTACAGCAGCTTTTTTTTTTTTTTTTGCGTTTTTCTTCTCTTTGATTGCCATGTGCTCCAGTAATTCAGTCTTCCTTGAAATGCTTTCTTTTGGATGCACTCTGGGTTATGGAAGATTATCTGAATTTCCTTGATATTTTCACCCATCCCTCTTCTCCTCATGAACGTGCCCTGCCCATCCGAGCACACCAGGGTGCCTGGAATCTCCTGGGAAGAGGGGCAGTTGCTGCTTTGCTTGGCTCAAAGTGTGTTGGGTTTTGGGTTTCAGCTTTGGAGTTACATACGGGATTCTGGGAAGAAATGACGGGCTCTGATAAATGACTTTTCAAAAAGGCACGTTGAGAATCCTCTCCTGTGTCCACTCCCTGCACCCTTAAGGCTCAAGCACAAATAAATTTCAATGAGTCTGACCCAGATTTGGGCCAATAAACTTTGCTGAAATAAATAAAAGGACCAGCACTGCTTAGAAAAACTGGGTTTCACATTTCGAGGTACCAGGGATGCAATACCTTCAGAAACACAGCCTCAAATTCCACTTCTACCCCTTATTTATTTCCTGTGGAGAAAAGGCAGAAATATTGGAATGTATATTAGGAAGTTTGGAAGTGGGTTTATGATTAAGCATTAATTAAGCATTCTTTTCCTTTCTGGGGTAGGAGGGTGTGTGCTTGGGTCTCTGGGGTATCTAATTCGCTTGCTGTGCCCCTGGCTGTCAGGAAAAGGAGGAGCTGAAAGAAATGGAGGAGCATAAAATTACCAAATGGCTAAAAATAGAGGAGAGGGAGCTGGGTTTGGTAGCCACCAACCAATATCCTGTAGCTGGGGCAGAAACGGAAGGGGTGTAAATAACAGAGATCAGTTAAAGAATACAGGAGGAAAAAAGAGTTGATGATATGTGAGCAAAAGAGATCTCTCCATTGCTTTAAAGAAATCTAAATTAAACTGAGAGTGGAAGGGGGGACAAGCTCTGTGGATCCAGGAGCAGCAACAATGGGCAGAGAGTTTATGGTAAACCAATAAAATGTACTTATGTCTGAATGTGAAATTAGACTCTGAAAAATACGGTCTCAAGGCACCTGCTAAAGAGCTTACTGGAATCTTAATAAATGACTCATGCTGTCATAATCTGATCCTGACATCAACTCCCAGGGCTGGAGTTCTTCAGCTCTGCAGAGGGGGAAGGGGAGGCTGCGAAGACTGGGATGGAAATAGGCAGGTAAAAAACCATTTACACAAGAGATAGCGCTAATTTTGCTATTGTCAGCTCCCTTGCAAACCCAGAACAAGCGAGACTTGAGCAGAGGGATTTCTCTTTACCTTTAAAATCTTTACCTGATGCTGTGGGTTGTTTGGTGAAGGATGTGTGGTTTCCTCCAGATCCAAAAGAGGATTTTAGTGGGAAGAAAAAAACCAGATGAGAGAGTTACCAGCACAAAATGGGAGTGTGGTTATTGGTAGTATTGAGGCAGAGATTCATTCTTCTCTCCTGGCCTTGGCTCTGCCACAAACTTTTCGTTAGCTTCGGGAAAATCCTTTAACTCCATTCATTTCAAAGTTGTAAAAACTTTCCCTCTCCATAGAGATACGTTGAAAATTACACATCTTTTAATTCTTTTAACCTCCTATACATTTTAAACAGGAGTGTTAATTATTAGTTTCCTCTCTGGCAGCACATTGCAAACCTCAGCCTGACACAGGGAACTTCTGTTTCCAGACCCTGAGTGACAGCAGTGTTAAAAGTGTCCCAGAAATGGGAAAATCCAGCGATGCTGAGCAAATTGAGGGGAAAGAGATGGCAAAGGATCACTTCTGGAGTTACAAATGTGCTGCCGGGGTCATTTTTTTATTCCCTCTTGTTGATTTGGCCACTGTTGAGGGAAAGTTGAGATTTTATCCAACTGCTCAGTGAAGCCCTGTGGATATTACAGAGCTCTGCACACAAAAGCCAGATTCTGCTACAAGAACAAACGCTGATTTTCCTGCTGTAGCCCAGATGCAGAGCCAGTAAGGAATTACCATGTTTTGTGTTTAGGAGGAAATCACAGCCTGTGGCCACAGTTCTTGGTGAATTTTAGAGCAACTGGCAACTTATTAGTCATGGGTTTAAAAAACAGCTCCCGGTTTTTAAAATGAATAATTTCAATTCTTGATGGTTTTTCTTTTTTCCTTCTCCCTTTTTGCACGTGTTGGTGTTACTGGATACTTGAGTTTTTCAGGTATTTCGTTGTCTTGCAAGATTAATATAGGATATAAAACTGATGGGGACGGGAAGGGATTGGATCTCCAATGGAGTAAATCTGAATTTTTCCAAGCCGGGCAAAAATATTTGATTGCTTAGATGGCTTTCCTTAATTTGCACTCCTGGTTTTTGCACCCCTGATTTCAGCTTTTGAAGCAGGAGAATAGGTGCAAGGAAGAGTTTCATTATCCGTCTAAAGATAGCTGCAAAACGCTCAAAGAGGAACAAATAAAACAACCAAAAGCTTTCAGAACGTGGGGTGGGTTTTTTGTCTTTCGCAATCCAGGATCTTACAAATTAAATACAGTTTAAAAAAGGCAACCACGAAACAAACCCAACAGAAAAACCCCAACAACAACAAACCCCAAACAAGCAGAAAAAAACCAAACCAATCAGGCCTGGGAATCAAATTCAGGTTGTGCAATGTTCTCCTGTTTAATTCAGACAGATTGTTTAAAAATAAACCTTCAATGTTTCTATCATGTTTTCCCCTCCCATCTCTGGTTTTGCTGTTAAAGCCTCACCGTTGCCCTTTGCTCTTTGAGCAGCGTTTGGCCTTGGAGAAGCAGCTTTCTGTGGTACTTTTCCCTAGGAAGTGGCTTTTAAGGATGGATCCATCCTAAAGGTGCTCAGCCTGAGGGGTTTTTGGTTCTCAAGGACTCCCTGCAGTGTAGGAATATTCGGATGACAAAGCATAAATCATGCTGTTTTTTTAGAGAACGATCCAGTGCTAAATTTTGGCCAAAAACTATTGGTAATTTCAAAAGAAATCCCGTTAAATAGTGTGGGATATTCAGTGTATCAAGGCAGTTGTAAGGGAGAGCTGCTCAGCCCAGGCTGCTTCGAGGAAAGGTGAAAGGGAGGAACAATTCAGCAGCCCAGGGGAAATTCGGGGTTAGATTGTGCTCGTTTTAATGGGGTCTGGATGTGCTGAGCTCTCGGATGGTTTGGGATCAGCCTGTGCTTCAGAACAGCACCAGGAGAGGGAAGAAGTGGTGTTTATTATGGGATGGCTCTGCACGTGGGACACATGCTGGGGTCACCCCTGGGCAGAGCAGTGTTGGCTCCTCTCATCTCCTGTCCCACCTCAGCCACACCAGGAGTTGGTTCTTTGGGAGAAAACATTCCTTGAGGGCTGAGGAGAATGCTCCTGGAGGGTTGGGGCAGGACAGCAGGGGGAAGTGGAGCTGCTCTGGTCCTCAGCCACCTTCCCAAGGATGTGCAGACGATGCTGTTTTGTCCTAAATCCCTCAACGGGGAGCCTGAGGAGAGATTTCCCAACCAGAAAAAAAATCCAGTGAACCCCCAGGGCTTTGGGAAAATATCATTCCTTTTACCTTATCTCTCATGGAGGGGAGAGGGGGAGGATGCTGGATTCGAAAATAAACCAGATGGCTCTGTAAAAAGTCACTTTAGATAAAAGTGCAGAGAATTCCATCTCGTTCTGAGCCTGGGGTGATGGCAGGAAGAGCCCTTTCCCCTCCAGCTGATTGGGAAGTTTGTTGTTGGGGAGCGTAGGGAGAGCCCCATCCTTGGAAATAACCCCAAGTCAAACACATTTTGTGTTAGTGCCCCTCCTCAGCTGCTCTTCCCAAATCCACGATGTCCATGTGCTGCTGGAGGCTGAGCAGGAAAAACACTCCCCACTGCTGTGTCTCCTGTGGGATACTTGGAATATTCTCTCTGAGCCTTCTTTTGTCTCTTTTTCCCTCACTTGGCGGCAAGATACGTTGCCAAGCAGGCAAAGATGAAGGGAATTGAGAAGCACTCCTGCTTTATCCCTTGTCTCATCTCTTTTTCTGCTAAATTCAGCAGATATTTTCATATGTTATTTTTCAAAAGTTTGTCCGACCTGATTAGCTTTGAGGTCACATCACTCCAGTCTTGGCTCCAATGAAATCAACAGCAAAATTCCCACCTTCCCCAGCAGCTCAGGTCCAGCCACTGGCACTCTCCTTGGGAATATTCCCCAATTTTAGCTGGAATCTGTTGTGTTTTGCCTTCCCTGTTGTTGCAGCAGTGTTTGCAAAGGTGCGTGTGGTTCCAAGCTCTGCCAGAGGAACTTCTGGGAAAACTCTCTTAGGGCAGCCAAGATGAGCCCAACCTCTTTGGAATAATTGTTTGTGTGTTTTGCTTTGGGTTTGCTTTGTTTTTTCTAACTCGGCTGCCAACACAAAGAACCAGGGGAAATAATTCCGAGTGAAATTTCAATTTTCTTTATTTTTCTCTCTCCTTGACAAATTAAAAAAGGAGAAATATTTCATTTCACCAAAGCCCTGAAGTGTTTCATTTGGGTCATTAGGAAAAGCGAGGGAAATGAAGGGTTAGACTTCAAAGGAAGTCCCTGGGGGCAGCTCCCATTCATCCAGGATGGAGCAGACCCTGCTCCAGCTTCTTCCTCTGCTGGGGAGGAGTTGAAAACTCTTGTCCTGCTTCCCCAAAAAAGGAAGGTTTGCTAGGAAGAGGCTGCTCTGGAGTGAGGATGGGATTGGGTGAAAAAGGAGCTGGAGGAGACACAGGGTCGATATAAAAATAAAAAGAAACAGTGCTGTAAAAACTCTTTTATTTGCTTTCAAGCTGCAACTTGGCAAATGAAACTGGAAGTCTTGGTTGTTTGTAAGGTACCTGCACTTTATATAGACACAGCAGATAAAGTTACATAAAAGGTATCTATTATAAATTTGTCTATCGGTGTTTGAAAAGTCCGGGTTTATGAACAGACATTTTAAGATGTAAAACCTTTCCAAGCACAGCAGAGATGGCTGAGAGCTGTGCAAACCCCGCTTGTTTAGGACACGTGTCGGTGTTTGGGGAGTACCACTGAAGTGTCGTGTTCTGACTGGCTGTAGCTTCTGTCTCTGCCTCCTAATCAACCATAAATTAGTAAAGAAAAAAATTAAAAATCCAGATATCCAAAAGTAAATCCAGAGCAGAGCTGTTGTATGAAACAAATATTATTTATGCCTAAAGGGACTCCGGGAGAGCTGGAGAGGCACTTGGGACAAGGAATGGAGGGACAGGACACAGGGAATGGCTTCAGATAAAGAGAGGATGGGGTTAGATGGGATATTGGGGAGGAATTGTTCCCTGTGAGTGGGCAGGGGCTGGGCTGGAATTCCCAGAGCGGCTGTGGCTGCCCCTGGATCCCTGGCAGTGTCCAAGGCCAGGTTGGACACTGGGGCTTGCAGCAGCGGGAGGTGTCCCTGCCCATGGCAGGGGTGGCACTGATGACCTTTAAGATCCGTTCCAACCCAACCCAGGTTGGGATTCCATGATTTTGGAGGTAAATCCTCACCCTGGAGACGGGCACCAGCGCCGGGGTTGGTGACCGTGCCCGGGGTTGGTGACCGTGCCGGGATAGAAGCGCCTCTGGAAATCCCGGGCTCACCAGCCCTCGCTGTGCTCCTCCGCAGGTCCCTGGATGGGAGGCTGCAGGTGTCCCACAGGAAGGGCCTCCCCCACGTCATCTACTGCCGCCTGTGGCGCTGGCCCGACCTGCACAGCCACCACGAGCTGCGCGCCATGGAGATGTGCGAGTTCGCCTTCAACATGAAGAAGGACGAAGTCTGTGTCAACCCCTACCACTACCAGAGAGTGGAGACCCCAGGTACCCCCTCAGCCCTGCCCTGCTCAGCCTCTCCTGCAGCAGCAGGCATCTCCCAGGGCATTCCCAGGAGATCCCTGCTCAGCCTCTCCTGCAGCAGGAGCCATCTCCCAGGGCATTCCCAGGAGATCCCTGCTCAGCCTCTCCTGCAGCAGGAGCCATCTCCCAGGGCATTCCCAGGAGATCCCTGCTCAGCCTCTCCTGCAGCAGGAGGCATCTCCCAGGGCATTCCCAGGCACAGTGGGTGTGTTCTTGGTGATAATCCCTTCCTCTATGGAGCAGAATAATTTATGAACCTGCACTCAGGGGGAAGATACCGTTGGGAATCAGTGAAATCCAAGTGAGCAGGTTCCAGGTTCCCAATGTGGCGTTGTGTGCACATAACTCACAGAAGGAACCACAGCAGTGTTCCATGCATCCCTCACTGCTGAGGTTAAATTAGGGATAAACTGTTGAGCTGGGTCTAAGAACAGCTCCCAGCTTCCTGTTCTGGAATCTCCTCCTGCCTCTGGAAGAGACTTTGATCTGGAGCTGCAGGAGCTTCTGCTGCGTGTCAGCACAGATCTGCAGAGCCAGGCAGGATGTTTATGCTAATGCCACCTGCCTGCTCCATCCTCTGGGAAGCTCATTCCTTGGGAACCATGGGGTGCACCCTCTCTTAAATGGTGTTTCAAGCAGAGCTGAAAGGGAGCAGAGAGACCAGATGTGCTCAGATAAGCTCTATCCCATTCCCAGCTGGGAATAAACAACATCCTCACCTGCTGCTGTTATTCCAGAGGCAAACATCAAATCCCGGCCCTTAACGAACCCCCTTTGTATCCCACGTATTTAAAGCTGTTACTCCAAACTGGTTCCTCCTCGTTTTCTGCTCACTTTTATTTCAAAGCTGTTCCTGTTTTCCCTTCCCAGTGCTGCCTCCGGTGCTGGTGCCTCGGCACACGGAAATTCCGGCCGAATTCCCGCCCCTGGATGACTACAGCCACTCCATCCCAGAGAACACTAACTTCCCTGCAGGTATCGAGCCCCAGAGCAACTACATTCCAGGTACCTTGTGTCTTCCATACAGGGAGCAGAGGGAAGGGTCAGAGAGCACAGGGAATCCTGGCTGGGGATCCCAAACTGGGACTCTTTCTTTCAGTTCTTCCTCTGGAGCTACGGAGTGCAGAAGTAGCTGGAAATTGTAAATGCGGGCACTCACCGGGGCTGTTCATGGCTTTGTTTTGTTGGTTTTAAACTCACCTCTCTTCATTCAGTGGTACAACCTCTGTTAATTGTGAAATCTAAGCTGGGTGTTCCATTACCAGGTTGAGATTTGAATGAAATTCAGCCATTTTGAGTAAAACTCTCCAAATTTCTGGTGGAATTGAGCTCTTCTATTTATGTATCTCTTTTACAAGCAATTTACACCTTATTTGCATGGACAAGTTATGCAGCTGCACTCCAGGAGAGGAGAAATATGTGGACAGAAAACTGCCTCCATGGCTTAAAGTTTCATGGGACTGAAAATCCGGATTTTTTTGTTTTCCTTCTCCTCTGTTATTCACAAATATGGATATCACCCTGGCTGTGCTGGCTCCTCCCTCCAGCAGCTTGAGAAAGAAAAGTAATAAAAAAGAATTTGAGCTCCTTGTGAATGCAAAGTGAATGGTTTTGGTGCCTAAAATCCAGAGTTTTCAGTTGCGCTGACAGTGTGATTGATGATTTTGTGCCTCCAGAGACCCCTCCTCCGGGCTATTTGAGTGAGGATGGAGAAACCAGTGACCACCAGATGAACCCCAGCATGGATGCAGGTGAGTCACCTTTGGGGTTTTAATTTAGTGGCCGTATCCTGAAGGAAGTTGAATATCCAGGTTTTCTCTCATTGCCACAAAAAGAAGTAGCCAGGTTTGGAATGAGGGTAGCTAATTTACGTTCAAATAATCTATATATTATGGTCAAATAGCCCGTATTAATGTTCAGATGTCATGGACTTCCCTCATTATAGAAAAGAAAATAAAGAAACCAGCTCAGAACAGTGTGAAAGGAAAAGTAAAAATGGGCTGCACCACCTGTCTGCATCCATGGGACATCCAAGTGCAGATATTGAAAATACAGGCCCAGATTTCGTGGCAAGTTTACATGATTGGGGATATAATTCTGACAGCTTTTTGATCAGATCTGTGTAACCTGATCCAATGTTCCATTGTCCCAAACCCAGCAGGATTGGGGATATAAAGTGCTATTGTTTTAATTTTATTTTGTCTGGCAGTGTGTCCAAGCTCTTTAATGCCCAGCTAACTGGGTTTGTCAGGATGAAGGTAAAACAGCCAAGTGCTGCTCAGTGTGGAAAATTACTGGGTCAAACTTGAGTGGATTCCCTGTGAAGGGGGAGCAAGGTGATATTTGAAAGCTCCTCTTTGCAGTAACAAACATCAGAGAAGCTGCAGCGTCAAAAATGAGACTGCAGTGAGCAGTGGGTTGTCCCTCCAACAAGCCTGGGCAGCACTGCAGATCCTGTGAATGTTTTTTTCCTGGTGCAGATTCCGTAGCAATAATTATCCCACCTTGATTTTCAGGTTCTCCAAACTTATCACCAAACCCCATGTCTCCAGCACACAACAATCTGGGTAAGCACATGATCTTGGGAGCTGGGTGTAATTACAGTCCAGAGAGTGACATTTGAATGCTGCTGGTGAGGTTGTGCACTTTTTACAATATTCCAGTGGTTTTAAACTGCCAGAGGGCAGCTTTGGATTGGATGTGAGCAGCAAATTGTTCCCTGGGAGGGTGGGGAGGGGCTGAGCTGGAATTCCCAAGAAGTTGTGGCTGCCCCTGGATCCCTGGAATGTCCAGAGCCAGGCTGGAGCAGCCTGGGATGGTGGAAGGTGTCCCTGGCCATGGCAGGAGGTGGAGCTGGATGGGATTTAAGGTCCCTTTAACCCAGCCCATCCTGGAATTCTGTGATTCTGGGAGACTGAGCATGGTCTGAGCAGAGGGAAGTGGAGGAGATTGGTTCCTGTGGGGTTGGAGAGTCCAAATAACCAGGGAATGTGCGGGAATGCCGGTGGATGGAGAGGTCATGGACAACATTCCTGGAGCCAGAGGTGTTTGTGGCTGGGAGAGATGCAGGGGAGGACTGCTCTGGCTCACACCAGCTGCTTTTCCTCACCCAAACTCCTGTTACTCTGCAGTCTGGAGCTGTTTTCTCCCCCAGCTCCATCCTGGGCACAGGGAGCACATTCCAGCCCCGAGGGCTCTGTCAGACCGTGGCACTGTGAAGCAAACAGGGGAGCCCTGAGGAGAAGGGAGAGCAGCTGAACCTCTGAGACACCACGAGAGCTTCTGTGGCTCCCTCTGCACGTCTGTTATCTCAAAAATTCCACTCTTTATTTTCATTCTGATCACTCTGAGCTCCTGCCCTGTTTGGAATTGCTCTGCCATAAAAAAATCCCTCCCAGCTCTGCCTGGCTGCAGGATCAGCTCCCCAACTGTTCATTAAGGCAGCAGACAGAGCCCACTTGAGACTGCTCTGGAATAACCATGGCCATAAAGTTTACATATGCTTTTAATCCTGGCACGCAGGACTTTGACACTGCTCCAAAATTTGTCAGTCATTGGCTGACTTGTGGATATCTTGGGGCTGTTGAACAGAGGATTTCTTTTTTCACCCCCCCATTTTTTTTTTTTTAATTGTCATAGTGACACAAAACTTTTATTTCTTTAACTGCTACAGCCCAAGAAGAGAATGAATGACTGAGACATTTTTATTTCATTTTTCCCACTGTGCTGCCTGGGAACTGATGAGATTTTTCTTGCAAAATTTCCTCTTTTTTTTTTTTTTTTTAAACCTAAAAATAAAAAAGCCAATTCCAGGTAACAAACTCAATGTGGCAAGTGGTATCTGCCTTACATAAGGCAGAAAGGAGTTCCTAGGAACCAGACCCTCCATATCCTTCCTGACAGGGACACTGGTTGTTAACACACCAGATCTCTCAGGTGCTGTCTGGGCACAAAAAAGAGGAGCAGGTGAAGCTGGTAGAGCACAAGGAATCTCTTTGTAGTCTGAGGAGCAGACAGCAGAGAAGCACTTTAATTTACCAGCATTAAAAAACACCTTTAAATCCTTGCAAACCATATTTATTGCTCTCAGGCAGGAGCTTCCACAAATGAAGAACTTCTTGTTGCTTTTAATTTCGTTGTAAATTTTTGCCTTTGAGGAAGCTACGAAAAAAATAAATGAGAAGAGCAGCTGAGCCACACTTAAAAGTGTCCAAGGGCAAAATTGTCATCACATGAGTGTTGTAAATGTCTTATCTGCAGCAAGGAGCTGCTCCCTGGGAACTCAGACCTTCAGCCTGATGGTCACAGCCAGGAAGGGGCTCTCTGGTCTCTCTGCTTGGAGCTGTTGGTGGCTGGTGACCTGCAGCACTCCTGTAACTCCTGGATAAGCAGAGCTCCACTGTCTAGGGCTGGACTTTGCTCTGCAGGAGTCTAATGAGGCTTTCTCTGTGTGTTTGTGGAGGAAATGGAACAGAAATCCAAACCCCTCGGCAGTGTGTGCAAGGAGGGAGTTTCTGAGCTCACGAGCAGACGGGGGCGTTTCCAGCTTGGCCATGAAGGAAACGATGTCCCAGGATTGCTTTGTTTATTTGAGCAGAACTACCTGAAGCTTTTAAGACAGTTCACTTTGTGTAAACTGAACTTTGGACTTAAATCCCATGGTCATATTCCAGGCAGTTCCAGAGGCGATAAAGCAGCACAAATCAAACCAAGTGTGACACCAGGGGCAGGGTTACCTCGAGGAGCAGGGCAGCTTTTCCATGTCAGGCAGAAATGTGGGATGGAGGGAGCTCAGGGAATTCCATCTTTCCATTCCCAGGCATAAAAGCGTTGCAAGGTAACATATTGGGATTTTTTTTTTTTAATTCTCCTTTCAGTTTGTGTGTTGGAGTAAGTGTTTGAGTTTTGGTTCCAAATTACAGTTGTCAAGTTTTCAGTTGTCAAACATAAGCTTTAAGTGGAAGTCACAGATATCCAAGGATCTCTTCCCCACTGCTGAAACACGAACTGAGGGAAGCACTAAAAACAAAAGGAAAGGAGAGTTGCCAGCATTGTGTGGGCATTGGGAATGAAGTCAGGGAGCTGGGGCTGGCTGAGGAGCAGCCCTGTGGTCACACACACATTGCCGTCCCTTGGAGCACAGGAAATCCATTGTCAGGGGCTGCTCCACAGAAGGACTTGAGGCAGGAGCTGTCAGAGGAGCGAGCACGTGGCCCACAGTGACATCCACGTCCCTCTGTCCCTGTCCCAGGACACAGCCAGCCTGTCCTGGGAGCTGAGGGAAGGGAGCACTCACCTCTCTGCATCTCCTCGTTTGCAGGGAGGGAGTTGGGATTGGTGCAGTTGGAAACGTCTCTCAGCGAGTTCTGAGCCACGCTGTGATCAAACAGTCCCTGAAACGAGGGTAACAGCTTCCCTTGTGCTCAGAGAGGGGGAGCAGAGCAGGCAGCAGATTTTTCCCAGGACTTTCATCTGGCAGGGAAGATGCAGGACTGGGACCATCCCAGCACCCCGGGGACATTTCTGACAGCAAAGCTGTTTGTGAGTCAAGGCTGAAATTGTGCAGAGATGATTCAGGCAGGATTTGCCTGGGTTCCATGTATCCTGTTTTATTGATTGTGTACCCCCACAATTCTTTGTTCTTTGGCTTTGGCAGAGCTGCATTCTCTTCCTTTTCCCCAAACACAGAAGCCATAAATTGAAAATGAATATTTAGGGCAGCTCTAACACAAGAGGGAACTTGCCCATCCCACAGCAGCTTAAGCTGAAGTTTAAAACTACGAATCACAGGAGAAAGCAGCATCATTAAAAACTTGGTTGCAGTTTTTAGAGACAAACTTCTCCTCAAACCAGGATTTGTTGGTTTATGTCTTTCCTCAAGCTGCAGATAAGCCAGAAATAAAATTTCTCTACATCCTTCAGTGAGGAATCCACAGTTCTCTGGAGCCCCAGCCAGGTGGAGGTGGTTTCTGAAGGAAAGGACCACAAAACCGTGGAGAGGTTTCAGTGTTTTTATAACTTGAATAGCACCAACCTGAGGATATTACTTAAGGATCAACACAAGTTGATTTTTCTGGAGCTGAGCAGCCTTTTGATTAGAAAAGCACTTGCTGTGGAGTAAGAGCCCAGTCATGTGGAACTGATCTGTTTTCCTTGGTGGGTGGACTCACTTTGGGAGGCTCTGGGCAGAGCTGGTGTTTGCTGGGCCTCTCTCCAAACTGCTGGGGCCACGGAGCCCAGAGCAGTCCTGAGGTGGCCACGGCTGCTGCTGCTGGAAGAACTTGCCTGGTGTGGCAATTTCCAGTGGGAAAACCAGATGTGCCATGCCAGAGAAAAAGGTGGGGACAGTAAACTTGTGTCACTCCTGGATGTGTGAAATAATCTCTTTCTATCAAGGCTTGCTTTGAGCTATAAATTTAAAATGTAGGGAATTGGAACGTAAAAGAAGCTGGGAATGGGTATAAGCTCCAAATTTCATGGATTTTGAAGCCTGCTAGGGATTACAGAGTTCCCCAGATGCACTTCTATTCAATTCCTTGTTTGCTGTCAGCAAAGCTTGTAACAAAGCAGAAACCAAAGTGATTTTCCTGATTATTGGCTACTTTGGGAACTCTTCCAGCGGTGGAGAGGAAGCCAGTGTGTCTTTTGGCTGCTCTAGCCTGTGCCTGAAGGTTATGGGGTAACAGGTACGGGTGAGAAAAGACTCCCAGACCTCTGCAGAGACTCTGGTCAGTGAGAGAGGACGCTGGGCTGGTAAAAACCTGTTTTTTGGAGTTGATCTCTTAAGATCACATTCTCCTAAGCCCTGTAGGAGCAACAGATGGGAAAGCCTATGGAAAAATGGAAAAAGCTGGGGTTTACTGCTTGATGTTAACTCCTTGGCCAGATGGGAGCTCTTCTATTCTGTCTTTAAGCACGCTTTGAGTGGGGATGAAGTGATAAACCGGGGGGAGGGCTGGAGGGAATTTTTCTCCTGCTCTGGTGTGGGGAACAGCGCTTAGGAATTGGCTGGGTCTGCTTTGCACATCCCCTGCTCAGCTTGGCTCTCAGCAGGGCTGGGCACCTCCTTGTGCTGCACTTCCAGGAAGTGTGACTTGATTCTTGCTCTGCTGGAGTCTCCTTGGGGCGTCAGTGGGAGCAGTGAAATCTCTCAGTGCTGTTGGAGCGCCCACCCTGCCTTCCCGAGGCTGCCTCAGCTCCCTCTGCTCCTCGGCTTCAGCCCCTTGGCTTGGCAAACCGGGGCCCCAGGGGCAGAGCTGAGCCTTCACCTCCTGGGAGGATGGATTTTCCTGGGATGCTTTGAGATCCAGTGCTCTGGGAGAAAGTTTTATATCACTTTGATGTCAGTGTCGGAGGCAGTTTGGGGCATTATTCCAGACTCTGCTGGTTTCACCAGTGCCAGAGAGGTCACAGCAGGGTCAGTGAGAAGGAAAGTTGGATTTTCTTGCTGGAAGTGCACAGATTTAGGGTGCAGCACACCTGTGCTGTTGACAGCAGGTTTGTGCTTTATTCTTTCCAAAGTGTTCTGCTCCTTCCTTTTCTTTGTCTCTTTAAGGAACTGGCTAGCTGAGAGTGATCCCACATTTCATAGTAAAGCTGAGTTTATTTCTTTAATGTCCCCCAAGTGTGAGGCTGCTCAGTGACACCCCACTTGCTAAGTGAGTAATGCCTTTGACCGTTTGTGATTGCTCCACGTGCCAGAAGCTCCAGGGGTGATGTCACCTCCTTGCTGTGGTCCATTAAAATGAAACTTTGGTTGAAGTGAGCCTGAGGAATGAAGCAGAACGATAATTCCAAACCAGCTGGGGTTTTTTTAATTCATTCCCCCTTTCCCTCGCTGTGGCTGATTTGGCTTTTGTTTGGCGCAGATCTGCAGCCCGTGACCTACTGCGAGCCGGCCTTCTGGTGCTCCATATCCTACTACGAGCTCAACCAGAGGGTGGGAGAGACTTTCCACGCCTCGCAGCCCTCCATGACCGTGGATGGCTTCACTGACCCCTCCAACTCGGAGCGCTTCTGCCTGGGTTTGCTGTCCAACGTCAACAGGAACGCGGCCGTGGAGCTCACCAGGCGGCACATCGGTAACTCCTGCCACCTCCTGCCCGCGGGGAACGCGGGACCCCGCAAAAACCCCTCCTCAAAACCCTCTGGTTTAGCAGGTTTAGAGCCCCGGGTGGGAATACCTGCGGGTTTCGGCAGATATTGCATGGCCAGTTGTTGTATGGCCCTTACGACAACACTGATTGTGGTTTTTCCACATAATCGTAATACAAAAATGCACCAAGGAGCGCTGAAATTGCTGCCTGTCACAGAGTTTAAACCATTTCACACACTCCCTGTATCTGGAGGGATGTCAGGGATAATTTTGTGCGTTCCTTTTCCCTCCTGCACCGCTTTATTTTCTGACTGACCTCTTTTAAATGGAAACTGAGCTCCTTGATTGTCATCTCAATTTCCACTTTTCCTGCAAGGTCCCAGCCAATTTGTTTTCAGTGAAAATTGCGCTAAGTGGAACATCCCAAATTTCTGCAATTTTGCTAGAAGTAAATTGCTTGTTCTTTACTGTTTTCTGCTGACTCCTATCAAAAATGAACCTGATTTTTGTCCTAATTTTGCTCCCCTTTCCTGAGCAGTAGGAGAATCCTCCCTCTTGCACTGGAGGATCTTTCCTTGCTTGTTTTGAAGATTATTATACTCCAATGCCCAAAACCCACCAAGATTCAGAAATCAGATTTTAAATGCAGCAGACTCCTGCTGTGTGGAAGAATGAAAGCAACACATCCAAACAGGAATGTGAGACCACAGCAAATGTTTATTTGAGCAACAAAATGTATTCTCCAACTTTGTTCCTTTATTAACTGAGATTTGAATGATTTGTGCAAACACCTGTGGGCAGTGCATGTGTCCTTGTACACAAAGTCATCTCCAGCAAAAGGCAAGGATTTGGAGGCGCTCTGGAATTTCATTTTAAATCATTGAGTAAATCCCCAAACAGTTGCGTCCAGCTGGAATGACTTTCAGAAGAAACGATGTTTTTTATGTGTTAACTGATAGAGGTGTTGACTTTCGCGTGTTAACTGATAGAACATTCATACAGAAAATATCAGTGTGGTTTGGAGGGACCCTGGCTGGGGCTGGAGGTACAATTCCAGCTGGAGCTGGTGCTCCTGCCTCCCTCGGCTCACCTGGCCCATGGAGCAGTTTATTGAAATTGCAGTGAGACAGTTTCCATCGCTGGTAGCTGAGCTGCTGGTTTAGAGCTGGCTGAGGGAGCTATCCCAGCCTCTGGGGCAGTTTTCCTTGGTGTTTTCCCCCTGAGGGAGCCATCCCATCCCTGGGTCCGTTTCTCCCGATGTTTTCCCCCTGAGGGAGCCATCCCATCCCTGGGTCCGTTTCTGCCCTGAGGGAGTTATCCCATCCCTGGGGCCAGTTTCTCCCGATGTTTTCCCCCTGAGGGAGCCATCCCATCCCTGGGTCCGTTTCTCCCGGTGTTTCCCCCTGAGGGAGCCATCCCATCCCGGGGTCAGTTTCTCCTGGTGTTTCCCCCCTGAGGGAGCCATCCCATCCCTGGGTCCGTTTCTCCCGATGTTTTCCCCCTGAGGGAGCCATCCCATCCCTGGGTCCGTTTCTCCCGGTGTTTCCCCCTGAGGGAGCCATCCCATCCCGGGGTCAGTTTCTGCCCTGAGGGAGCCATCCCATCCCGGGGTCAGTTTCTGCCCTGAGGGAGCCATCCCATCCCGGGGTCAGTTTCTGCCCTGAGGGAGCCATCCCATCCCCGGGTCCGTTTCTCCCGGTGTTTCTCCCGGTGTTTCTCCCCGCTGACCCCCGGCTGTGTCGCAGGCCGCGGTGTCAGGCTGTACTACATCGGCGGGGAGGTGTTCGCCGAGTGCCTCAGCGACAGCGCCATCTTCGTGCAGTCGCCGAACTGTAACCAGCGCTACGGCTGGCACCCGGCCACGGTCTGCAAGATCCCGCCAGGTAAGGGGAGGGGGACAGCACCCGCGGGGCCAGCCCTGCTCCTGGGCACTGTGGGCACGGCTCTGGGCATCCCCAGGCTTCTGTAAAACCACACAGTGCGTTGGGTGGGAGCGTCTCCTTCCGCACCTTCCCTTGCTGCTTTCCCGTCCAGCCTGGCCTGCGGCGCTCGCAGGGATGGGGAGTCCACGAATTCTCTGGGAGATCTATTTTACTCTTTTAGAAGCCACTTGAGAGTTCCGGCAGGGTGTTTTTATAGCCTAAGGGATGGAGGTGCTGCTGAAGGAAGCTGGTGTGGAGGCTCCAATAGTTGCACTGTGTTCATCCAACAGAACAGAATCTAAACACAGCTTAGAGCAGAATTTGCCGCTTGTTCCTTCAGTGTTTTATCAGTCCATTGCTGTATTGCAATTATCTCACAGACACATTAATAATTTTCTTTGTGCTTCTGAGTAATGGTAAGAAATTTCTCTTAATTGAGATTCACCCACAATGGGTTTAAATTGTTCCAATTTTTTTCTGATCTCTAGTAAAATCCCCTCCCTCCTCTGTGTGAATTAGTTTGTTCTAAAGAAATCACGTTTACAGACACCTTGTTGTTCTGGTTACAGTCTAAAGGTTTTGCTGAAAGATTACAAAATAATTTATTTCATCTCTCTGGGAAGAAAAGGCTTTTTTTTTTTGTTAGATAAATGCAAAAAGCTGGTAAGAGAGGAGATGCTGTTTGAAATGGAATTTGGTTATTTAGCTAAGCTTACACAAGCTGACTTTTTTTACAGTTAAAAGCCTGTATATATTTAAAACCAGAACTTCTTTGTTTAGAAATATTTGAATTCTTTTGAGAGGAGATCCATACGCTCCAAGCTCTGGCCCATCCTAATGGGTTTCCTTTCTCAGATGCAGCTGCCAGTGCTGCAAATTATGACTTAATTCTCCACCACATCACAGGAGTCCACCCTGGCTGGAGTCAGCATCTGCAGACATGAAAAGCCCACATTTCCGCTCGGGACCCAGCTCAGGCGCAGTTTTTGGATGCCAGCTCTCCCCACTTTTGCCACAGCCTTTGGCCACCTCTTTTTCAAATCTTTGCTGGGTTTGAATCAGTTTCTTCATTGCCTTGTTGACAGGATCGAGTCATTCCCACTCTTCCCTGTGGAGAGATCTGTTCCCGAGCGTTCCTGGGGGCTGGGATCCAGCACTGGGATCCTCCTGGAGTTTATTCCTCCTTCCCTGAGCTCAGCCTGGCCCTGATGCCTTCACCCTTCAGACTCCCTGAGGCTGCAGCCCCTGGGCTCTTCCCTGATTCCCGAAGTGGGCAGCGCTTCCTGCAGCTGCTGTGGTCACCCTTTGCTCCACACCAGCTGAGTCCAGCAAGGAGAGGAGGCTCACAAAGTGATTTTTAGCAAGACACAATTCATCCCACTCCAAATGTTTTTCAGCCTTGGCCCATGTGTAATCCCAGATGAGCCTTAGCCGAGTGCCTGGTTTCAGAGTTTAACTTGTTTATGGTTATCTGGGAGAAAGCGAATGCAGCAACAGTTTTTAAAAGAGTGGGGCATTTATTTATCTAAACTATGAAGGATGTTAATATATTTCACCTTTTTCCTCTAAGAACAGTTGAGTGAGTTATTCTCAGTTGTTTATCCGGGGCTAAACATCAGGGGGAAAAGCTTCACTTTTAAAAGTTAAGTGTTTGGCAGGTGATAGTGAAACTGGAGAGAGGATTTTAGCAGGAGCAGCCCTGCCACCAGCCCCAGCAGCCTCTTTAACCCTCGGAGCTGCTTCCTGGTGTGTCTGAGTGGTTTCACTTCAGAGCTTCCCCGTTCTGTGACTGACTCTGTGTCAATCCAGCACCAGGGAGCTCCTGTTTTTAGCATTCCTCCCCTCCAGGCCCTGCAGGAATCTCTGCTGCTGAGTGTTCAGTCATAGCCAGGCTTTAAATTACAATAGGAAGGAAATAGGATCCGGGAGAGAGAAGGAGGTTCCACAGGAGGATCCCAAGCCTGGTCTCTCCAGTCACAATCTCCTGCAGGGCTCCAGCATTCAGAATTCTCTCCTTTTCCTTCTCGCTGTGAGTGTGGCAGCCTCAGTTCCTGTCTCTGGGCTCTGGGGACACGGGAGAGCAGCCTGGAGTTCCTCTGAAAAAACCCAGAATTCTCAATCCCGTCAAGCCAACGCCTTGTCCTTGCCGTGTCCTTTCCCCCAGGCTGTAACCTGAAGATTTTTAACAACCAGGAGTTCGCTGCCCTGCTGGCGCAGTCGGTGAACCAGGGCTTCGAGGCCGTGTACCAGCTGACCCGCATGTGCACCATCCGCATGAGCTTCGTCAAGGGCTGGGGCGCCGAGTACAGGTGGGGATCGCTGCTCCTGCAGCCCCAGCTCCCAGCTGGGACAGCCCTGCAGAGCTGGGAGTGCTGATTGGAAAGGGGGAATCAGCCAGCACAGTGTCTGTTCAGGGACATGGATGGGTTGTGGCTCTTGGGAAGGGTTGGGGATCGCCCCGGGCTCTGCTGCTGTCACCCCACAGCTCCCAGCTGGGACAGCCCTGCAGAGCTGGGAGTGCTGATTGGAAAAGGGGAATCAGCCCAGGAACAGGGATGGCTTGTGGCTCTTGGGAAGGGCTTGCTCTGGTCTCTTTGTGGGATACACCTGGAAGGCCACATGTGGTAGGAACCAAGAGTTTTACATGGAGTACACAGATAAATCCACATGGTCCATGTAGGAAATACAAGAGTTTTTCCTAAAAATTAGATGTGTATTGGATAGTTTGAGTGTTTTAAGACTACACCTCTCTTGAGACAGGATTATAGAATCCTGGAATGGTTTGGGTTGGGAAGGACCTTAAAGCCCATCCAGTGCCACCCCTGCCATGGACAGGGACTCCTTCCACTGTCCCAGGGTGCTCCAGCCTGGCCTTGGGCACTCCCAGGGATCCAGGGTTGGCCACAGCTTCTCTGGGCACCCTGTGCCAGGGCCTGCCCACCCTCACAGGAATTCCTTCCCAATATCCCATCTATCCCTGCCCTCTGGCAGTGGGAGGCCATTCCCTGTGTCCTGTCCTTCCATCCCTTGTGAAAATACAGTGTGTGAGTGCTTCCCATGGGTTGGATTTAATGCTTCTTTTAGCAGGGACTAATGGGATTAAAATAAAAGCAGATTGGCTTGAAAAAACCATGAGAGTTGCTGCAAAATTATAGTTAAATATTACAGTTAAAATTATAGTTAAATCTCCTGATCCTTTCCTTAGGGCTTGCCATAGGGCAAGTGGGAGAATGTGGGAGCAGCAGGATTGTTATTTTTCCCAGTGAATACTGAGGCTCAAATGGAGATTCAGGAGGTCTGGCGTGTGGGGTGGGTGATGTGGTTACTCTGAGCCCACAAGGACATTGGAGACGCTGTGGGAACAGAGTATTCCATGATTTTGAGCAAACATCCGAGGGAGAGCAACCGGGATGGATGGTACAGGCAGGGGAAATGAAATTCAGTGGAAAATGGATGTTGTTTTCTGAGAGGGGAAGCTGGTGAGGATTTAAGCCCGGAGTGATGTGGGAATATTTGACTCTGCACCCTTTAAAGCTGTGGCCTCACTCAGCTCCATTGTGGGGCTCCCGTGGCTCTGCAGGAGCGGGAGATGGCTCAGGATCAGCTGGAGCCCGGGCCCCGCACGCTGCTCTGCCCCTTTCTTCATTTCTCCAGATGTTTGGAGTCCATTTTGTTTTGAAATCGTCCTGAGCTCGGGCCAGCGCAGCTCAGGGCTGGCTCCCGGCCAGGCCCTAATGAGCTCCAGACGAGCGTGACTTACGGAAAGTCAGGGATCCCCGAGGGGCTCCGGAGGCACCGAGAGCCTGCGCTCACACCGGAGCTGCTCTGCCCATCCCGCCTCTCCTTGCCACAGAATCCTCCATCTGATTCAGAGACGGAGATGCTCCTGTGGGAGCAGCCAGAGGAATCAGTTCCCTGGTTCCTGGTTCAGCCTGGATGGGGGCTGTTCAGTGCTCCTCTGTGCCAGGGATTTGCTGCAGGGAAGGGGGAGAAGCCAATTCCATGAGCAGCCTGTGATGGAGAGGGACAGGGGTGGTGGTGGGAGCTCAGGGCAGCTCCCCAAGCACAGGGTCCTCTTTTCACCCCTGGTTTGTCCCTGGGTCCCAGAGATTTCGGGTTCTCCCTCCCACCGCCAGCTTCCAGGGACAGCTTCTGTGGGAAATGGGGGTGTAAAGCAAGGCTGTTTCTCCTGCCTTGTAATCCCCCTCCTCCACAGCAGCTGTCCCTGCCTGGAACAAGGCCTCAGCCATGCCTCAGCAGAGGAGGGAGAACCTCTGGCTCCATGTCTTGGTCTCCCTTTCCTTCATTTCCTGCCCACGTCTTTGTGCTTTGCCACCTGGAGATACCCACGGGGTCTGGGCTCAGGGACAGCGACAGAGGAGGGGAGCAGGGATTTGTGCAGGGAAAGGTTAGAGCAGGTCTGGGGGCTTGGGGCGAGCTCTTCCCAGCACTTCCACTTTTGTACAATAAAAAGCAAATATCCTTGTCGTGTGCATAGGGAAGCTGGACATATTTGGTGAACACGGACCTTGCTGTCCAACTAGGAGAGGCCTGCAAAGCAAAACTGGATTTTGCTTAGATCAGCACCTCCCTCCAGGGAATCAGCTGCCTGTTCCCAGGAATGTGAGCAGTAAATAGCAAGTTGCTCCTGTGGGATCGTAACAAATACCAGGGGACAAGGTGGGTTTTTAAAAGAAATCAACAGCGCAGGCCAGAGGCTGTTCCAGAGGAGAACATTCCTTTGGCCGGGACGGTTGTGTGAGCAGGAAGGAAGGCTCAGGAGCTGGGAGATCTTTCACATTTGTGAGTTCTGTGGGTCACCGTGGTGTTGTGTGCTCTCTCCCCTGGCAGGAGGCAGACTGTGACCAGCACTCCCTGCTGGATCGAGCTGCACCTCAACGGCCCCTTGCAGTGGCTGGACAAGGTCCTCACACAGATGGGCTCCCCCAGCATCCGCTGCTCCAGCGTCTCCTAAGGAAACTCCTCCCGGGGGCCCGTGAGGGGAGCAAGGACTCTGGAAAACCCTTAGCAAAGGCATAGTAAACAACTCCCCAGTTACTCAAGAGATGAGAAAAAAAATCTGCTTCAAAAAAAAAAAAAGAGAAGTGGGGTTTTCTTTGTTTTGTTGTTTTTAAATTCCCATTTAAGCCACTTCCACTGAAACTGTTGGCACTTTGGTCGGGATGCTCCGGGGCCGCTGCAGTTGGAATTTGGAGCTGGAGTTGGTGAGGAGGCAGAGCTGGACGTTGTTCCAGTGCAGAGCAGGCAGCGCCCGCCTGGCTCCGGGCTGGCTGAGCGCACAGGAGCCATCCCAGCTCCAAGGAAACTTTCCCTTCCCTCACACAACTCCCGGCTCCTGCAGCACCCCAGGAACACCAGAGCCCATGGGACTCCGGGATGGGAACTCCAGAGCCCCTGGCACTATGAGATGGGAACTCCAGAGTCCCTGGCACTCCAGGATGGGAACTCCAGAGCCCCTGGCACTCCAGGATGGGAACTCCAGAGCCCCTGGCACTCCAGGATGGCTCCTGCTCGTGCATTCCTTCACCACCCACCTGATCCACACTGGCACTGCAGCAGCAGCGGGGCAGGAGGCATTTCAAACAGCCACAAGAATGAATTCCCCCAGGAATGTTCCAGAAAGGAAGGAATTTCCCACACTGGACTTGCAGCTCTGCCTGGTGCCCGAGGGGTGATGCCCTCATGGATCAGCCTGGATTCACGTGGAGCAAAAGGCCCGGCTGGAGGCTGCTCTGGCGTCGCTGCAGCGATTTTCGAGTGGAGCTGCTCGCCGAGGGACGGTTGTCCCGTGGGCAGCCCTGCCTGGAGCAGTTCTGTTCTCGGCGGTCTGCACTGACCACAGCACGCCCGGGCTGTGCTTTCCCAGGCTCTGCCTCTCCCCAAGCCCCAGGGGCTCCGTGTCCAGGTGGAGCAGGGCTGGGAGGTCCAGGCCTCCTGGGGGTCCCGTGCTGTCACATGCAGCAGCCAGGACAGCTCAGACACAACCGGCCCTCTGTGTGAAACTTGTTCCAGCTGATGGAAATGCTCTAAGATGTGTTTTTGCCTGGAGAAATCAGGAGAGTGTGTATTTACTTGTATTATAAAACATTCATTTTAAACATACATGCTCCAGACTGTTTAATATTTTTTATCCCTGCAGCAACTGTCGTGGCAAACAACTTCCACAACTGGAAAAAAAAAAAACCTTTAGCACTTGTTTTTATGGTTCACATTTGCCAAATAAGTCTCATAACTTTGTCAGTGCTGTCCAATTATCTGTTTCTTTATATCTGCAGTGAATATCTTACGCATTTGTGCCAAAATTAGAGAGGGAGGGGAGAAAACGATAATCAGTTTCCTATGGAAATCTTTTTTTTTTTTTTTTCTTGGTTTTTTTTATCTATGGAAGACAAACAAGCTGGATGTGGCTGTGGGAAGGACTGACTGGGATGGACTTGAGGATGGTTTTGATAAAGCTTTACTCCTGATCCACTGGGGGAACCGACTGGATCAAACACCCACCAGGAATTTCCACGCACCTCCTTTTCCAACTGCTCGTTCCTCTGCGACCTCTGCCAGCCTCTCCTGCTTCGCCAAACCCAGCGCTCCCGGAGCTGAGGGGACCAGAACAGATCCCAGAGGCCGCCGCTGCTGCTTGAAATGCACATGAAGGGATGGTTTGGGGAGTTTCCTTCCAGAAACAAGGAATTACCTTGTTGAAACATCTGAAATGTAAATGCTTAGGAAGACTCTGGGTGGTGGATGTGCTCCTGGTGGACTTTGGAATATCCTCTGGCTGAGTCTGGACTGGAGCTGTTCTGTGCAGCACAGCAGAAGCAGCACTGGAGGTTTTGGGGTGTTTGTTAAATTTTACAGTGTGTCTGATCTGAGTTACACCTCTGACTACACAGACTGGGGCAAGAAGAGATCTGTATAAAATGGGATTTTTTTGGGCCATTTATAAAGCAGATCTGTTGCCAGCGTGGGTTGGTTCAGCATTGGTTCAGGTACAGGTTTCTAACACAGGTGCAAAGAAGAAATTATCCTGAATTTTGTAGAAATGTTTCACTTTTGGCTGTTCAAATGAGAGGGGCAAAATCTGCTCTGTAAAATGGCCCCAGGTTTCCTCCATGAGTGTCTTAATTGCTTATTTTGGTGACAAATGTTGTTGTTGTCCTCATAACCACAGAGGAAATTGGACTCTGGTGCCTCCTGCATTAATCACAGAAATGACATCTGAAATTCCAGAGGCAGGGATTACAGGTGATGGTGTGAACAGGAGCCCAGCCTGATCCAGAGGCCATGAGTGGGAATAAATCCCAGTTTTAATATGAAATCTGTACACAGAGTCACCTGCACAACCTGGATTTCCGCTGGGAACCAGAGCTACAGCTCCTTGCTAAAGGATAATTAATTGCTGACCATTATTAATCGAGGCCTTTGGAAACCCAGGATTCAGATGACGCATAAAAACTTGGGTTAATCTCCCCTCATCATCCCTTGCAGTGGAAAATGTGAGCTGGCCCAGCAGTGCAGTGAGATAAAGGGGAGATTATTTCCACTCCAGCATTCATTTCTGGTTGATAAAAGCTTGTGGGGTTCTGGAGTCACCTTGGGAAGCCCGGCAGAGCCCTGGGGAGGGGATGAGCCTGTTCTGCCCTGGATGCTCACAGTGGCTGCAGATGGAAGTGAATTCCTGTTCCCCTGGCCACCAAGGACAGGGAGCAGGGATTGGGCTGGGGTGGCTGGAGGCCTCAGGGCACCGGAGGCTTGATTTCTCCTAGATTTCTCCTAGAACTTGATTAAAGCAGCTTTGGTGTGGAGCTCAAAGGGATGGGAGCTGCCGTGCCCTGGCTCAGGTTGCAGCTCCAGGCTGGAATATCCTCTCATTTCAGGGCAGGCTGGGCTGGTTTCACCAGGATTTCACCCGGTTTTGTTCCTCCAGTCAGTAGCAGGACCTTTGACTCTTCCCTTGGTGTGGCAGAGGACACCCAGGGCCCTGTGCTTTTCTGGGCTCTGTGGTCTGTTTATTGCTAATGTATTGAATTGCAGGTTGTATTTTGTGTTAAGCTTGTCTTAGGAGTAATCCAGCGCTGCCCATTTGATTTAATCTCCAGCAATCAGCGTGCATATGCACAGAGATGGAGAAATCCTGTCATAAGGCATTTCCCTGCAGCTCTGGCTGCCCCTGTGTGCCAGGAAAAGGCTGAGGGAGCCCGAGTTACTCACAGTTTCCTCCCCGTTGGATCAGG
The DNA here is from genome assembly GCF_015227805.2 of Hirundo rustica. Classification (NCBI taxonomy): domain Eukaryota; kingdom Metazoa; phylum Chordata; class Aves; order Passeriformes; family Hirundinidae; genus Hirundo; species Hirundo rustica. Next base: position 18,926,141 of record NC_053462.1, read on the forward strand.
GTAGTTGAGCCCTGCAGGATCCTCTGCAGGGTGAAGGATGTTCAGGACTCAGCTCAGGCACTGAGTGCTGGCTCCTGTGCCGTGAGCTGCCCTGACTGGAAAAGCAGAACCACCCAGCCCAGGGAAGGACCTGAGCCACATCAGCCAGCAGCCAGGAGCTCTCCTGGTTCTCTGAGGTTCTGGAGAGGCAGGAGGATGGAATCTCATGGCTGTGCTAAGCTGGGCTGAGAACCAGGCCCGAGCGCTGTGCCTGAGAAGTTCAATGTTTTTTACTGTGTACCTGCTTTTGTATTTATGTGTCTTTCTCGAATATTCAGATGAATCCAATATTTAATTTTTAGCAGAAGGGGCAATTAAGGACTCAGAGTATTAAATCTTCCATCTGTTCCTTGCTGATGATTGCTGGAAATGAGGAGTTTGTGACGTGAGAACAGAGCTGAGCACAAAGTTCCCTGAGCCCTCGGGAGCCACGGTGCTACTGCACCACGTCAGGGTCCCAGAGGGGCCCTTGGTGAGCTTGTGAGAGGGGCTTGAGGAGGCTTTAAAAACCAAAACCTGTCCCTTCTAGACCTGCCAGGGTCACCTTCTGTCCCTTCTAGACCTGCCTGGGTCACTTTCTGTCCCTTCTAGACCTGCCTGGGTCACCTTCTGTCCCTTCTAGACCTGCCTGGGTCACCTCCTGTCCCTCCAGACCTGCCTGGGTCACCTTCTGTCCCCTCCAGACCTGCCTGGGTCACCTCCTGTCCCTTCTAGACCTGCCTGGGTCACCTCCTGTCCCCTCCAGACCTGCCTGGGCCACCTCCTGCCCCTCCAGACCTGCCTGGGTCACCTTCTGTCCCCTCCAGACCTGCCTGGGTCACCTTCTGTCCCTTCTAGACCCACCTGGGTCACCTCCTGCCCCTCCAGACCTGCCTGGGTCACCTCCTGTCCCCTCCAGACCTGCCTGGGTCACCTTCTGTCCCTTCTAGACCTGCCTGGGTCATCTTCTGTCCCTTCTAGACCTGCCTGGGTCACCTTCTGTCCCTTCTAGACTCGCCTGGGTCACCTCCTGTCCCCTCCAGACCTGCCTGGGTCACCTCCTGCCCCTCCAGACCTGCCTGGGTCACCTTCTGTCCCTTCTAGACCCACCTGGGTCACCTCCTGCCCCTCCAGACCTGCCTGGGTCACCTTCTGTCCCCTCCAGACCTGCCTGGGTCACCTTCTGTCCCTTCTAGACCTGCCTGGGTCACCTCCTGTCCCTCCAGACCTGCCTGGGTCACCTTCTGTCCCCTCCAGACCTGCCTGGGTCACCTCCTGCCCCTCCAGGCCTGCCTGGGTCACCTCCTGCCCCTCCGGGCCGGGCTGGTTCCTCTGCTCCCTGCAGACGAGGTGGGCTCCTCTGGGGCTGGCTGCAGCCCCGCAGTGTCTGTCCCTGTGTGGGTGCACAGGGGCTCTGCGTGCCCAGGGTTCAGAGCCGGTGTCCATCCCTGCCCAGCTGTGCCTCCTCCCGCTCTCCTTCACTGCGTTTGTTACTCGAGGCCTGTCCCATGTACGCCCTCCCCTTTCCATGTGGAACTGTAAGGTCTGGTTTTGACATTTTAATAAACTTTGATTTGAAAACTGTGGCTCGTGAGCAAATCAGGCTGTTGGAGGAATGTGTTTAAGGACACAGACTGACAGTTTGGGGTGTTGCCATGACAGGTAAGGGGAACACAGCAGCATCCTTAGGTCTGTGCACTGAAGGTTCCCAGGAAAGCAGGTGACAGGTAAGACCCTTGTTCTTTTTACAGCTGGGACAGTTTTGTTCAAGAGTTTAAAGCCAAATATATTAAAAAAAAAAAAAAAAAAAACCAAACAATTGGGACTCAAGGGTGAGTAGAAGTGAAGTTCTGTGCTCCAAGGATTTACTGTCCAATTGCTGGAGAAGTCAGACACGGGTGAGCACTCACATGATCAAAGTGCCACTGGAATTCCACCACAGGGCTGGGAACTGGGGAGTTGTTACTGTCTCAGGGAGCAGGGGAGCTCTGTGATCGGCTCAGGAGAGCAGGAGCTGCAGAGGAGCATTCACTGCCCAGCCTGCAGTGTCCTGAGGAGCAGACCCCGAGTTCCTGCCGTGTCTCCATGGAGGAGCTGCCATTCCGTGCTGCAGGCACGAGTCCAGCCAGTAAATCCTGGAGAAAAACCTGAAGGAGCAGAGGTTCCGCGCTCCCTCCCCGATCAGCCGTTCCGTGGCTGCGCTCTGTTCCTGGTGGAGAAGTTTTCCCGATGTCACTGAGCTGAGCCCGTCTCCCATTCCAGCAGGCCGTGGATGGGGGCGGGCAGGGCGGGGCAGGGCAGGTGCCACCCCGGGGGATTCGGGCAGGGCAGGGCCATCCCAGGGGACAGTGACAAATCCCTGGCGTTCCCGGCCTCTCTGAAGAGCCCCGGGAAGGAGCCAAGGCACACCGCGATCCGTGCTCTGAACTCCTCACGGCCCCCCGAGGCTTTCACTGGAATTCTCTGCTTTTGGGTTGTTTTTCCTGACAGGATTTACGAGAACGCTTTTTCCACTCTGCTTTCCAACCATGTGGTAATGAAGGGTCTGCTCCAGACGTCGTGCTGGGTTTGCCAGGACTCGAGCAGGCTGCAGCGAATCCGTGCGGAGCCGGGGCTCTGCTGCTTGTCACCTGGATCCCAGTGTCCCAATGGGCACAGGGAGGAATTAAAAACCTCCGAGAGTGAATTGTCACTGCCTGGATGTGTGGGTCAGGCCAAAGCTGGTGACGGGGCTGGGTTTGTGGCAGGGAAGTCTCTGCCATCCCAGAGCCTCAGCTGCACTGCAGGAACCCTGGAATGCCTGAGCTGGGAATGCCAGCCCAGGATGGGAATGCAGCAGCTCTGGAACTGCAGCTCCCACCTGGGACAAGGATGTCACACCTGGCAGGGTGGCACTGGGTGGCCTTTAAGGGCACTTCCAACCCAAACCACTCCGGGATTCTGTGAAAACCAACTGGGAATTCTTTTGTTGCTTCACAAAGAGGAACTGGGTGACAGACACAGCTCTGCTTTTCCGCTAATGCCCCTTTTATTCATTTCTGTTAACTTCTTACTTTGTAAAGTGATTCTGTAGCCAAAACCAAAGGGTCTCTTCAGAAAAACCCCAAACAACCCACAAAAAAAAATAAGCACCAGCAAAGTAAACCTTGATTTTAAACCACAACACAACAACCTCAGAGGATCATTAAATTATTTCCCAGTGTCTCCAGCCACACTTCCTGCCTCCATGGTTTGTGCCCCCACAAACAAGACCCATATTTACAATAAATCATGTTTTTCTGAAAGAGTTCCGAGGATGGGAATGAGCTGCTGCTACCTCATAAAAAGGCAGCAAAGCACTGGATTTAATTGATATGATCTCATTAAATTTAAAAAGTCACATCTCTATCACATGTCTAAGGAATGAAGTGTCCAAGTCCGTTGTTTTCTTCACTGCCTCCGCTCTATTCCCTTGGCACCGTGGCCATTTATCACCATTGCACAACAAAGATTTAGAAAGGGCAGAAAGAATCCTCAGCTACCAGGAATCCCCCATGGAAACCATTCCCTGCTGGGAAGGAGCCACCTTCGTGTCTGTGCCACATTCCCTGTGCCGGGGAGTTGTGGAGGATGGGAGGAGGCAGAGAACCAGCAAGGCCCAGCAGCTGCCTGCGAGGGTGTCCCTGGCACGGCTTTCCTTGGATCTCTGTATTCCAGAATTCTTCCCAAACCAGGTGTTTCACCGTGGGGGAGCTCCTGCCCAGGCTTCAGCTGAGAAAACACTTCCCAAACTGCCAAGGAGGCTTCAGTTCTTGTCCTTAAACGCTCCAGTTTTATCCCAGGAAATGATTCCCAGCATTCCAAGAAACATGATTTACATTCACCTCTGCTTCATTAGGAAGGGAATTCAGGGAGCAGTGTGGAAGCGCCTGCAGGATGTAAAGCTATCCACTGATCCATGGCAGACCCAGTCCTCAGGAATTTAGGGGACATTGGAAAAGTTAATTTTCAAATTCCTAATTGAGGCTGCTTAGCAGGGCAGATTTTCAGATGGATAAGGAAAAGTTCTTGGGGCCAGACTCTTCCGTGTGGGAATCTGCTGCATCCTCTTCCCACTGATCCCCTGCCTGTAGCAGAGAGGGAGCCAGGGTGGAATTTCCCCTTTCTCCTCCTGCTCCTCAGCAGGCTCCCCCTGCCCTCCATGCCGTAATTCCAGAGGGTCTGTGCCCTGTGCTGCTCTGGAAGTGATGTGCACTCGATCCAGGAAAAGGGAATTCCCTCTGAGCCCTGTGCTGATGGACACACGGGAGTGGGGCACTGAGGTTTGGGATCCCAGCGCTGGGAACTGAGGCCAGAGCTCCCCAGAGCAGCTCTGTGTCTGCCAGGCCTTGCAGAGGGTGTGGGCAGGGAATTCCACCCCTGGAGCAGCCATAGCCAGAATTTCATCCCAAGTTTAGTTTCTAACTGGAATCTGGGGAGCGTGGACAACACCTGACATTCCAGGGAGGGCCCCTGTCCTTACACAGGCAAAATGCCAACAAAATCGAGCCCGGGGCCACCTGTACTGGCCTTGGCACTTGGCAGGACGGGGCCCTGGCACAGCATCGCCCCAGGGCACAGCTCAGCAACCTCCTCCTCCTGGCTCAACCAAATTGGCTCAGTTTGAACTGGGAAAAGCTCCATAAAACCATCCAGGAGCCCCACAGCTGAAAAATGGGGTTGGGAATTCAGCAGTCACTTCCCAAGCCCCAGCCCTGTGTGCAGAGATAACTGGGAGCACATTTGTTTATTTAAACCCCCGAGAGGAAATCATAAAAATGTTCATTTGAGAAAATGTAAACTCATCGCTGTTTCCTTGAACCACACACATGTCACCTTCCAAAGTCCTCAGGGAGAGGAGAAAGGACAGTCAGCCAAAGCCTCCGGAGCCAGGAGATGCTGTGGAATGTGGGTATGGGGAATGCTGTCACCAAGGGAAGCAGCTACAGCTAAATGGGGTTTTTGGCAATGAACACTGATTCAGGCAAGGATCATTCCTTTAGGATTGCTCTGGCACTTCCAGCCACAGAGGAATTCAGTTTTCTTCATCTGAGGAGAGACCTTCAATCTCATCCCTGTCTCCCCCGATCGCCATCCAGAAGGCTTTGGCCACCTACAATGGCAAAAAAAGATGGGAAAGGGAGAAAATTCCCATCAAATGACCAAAGATTTTGTATTTCCCATCCAAAGAGCAGAAACTGAGCAGCAGCTAAATCTGACAACCAGGTCTGTAAGTGCAACACATCCTCTCTGAGGCTCAGAATTTCAGCAAGAGGCAACGGTTCAGGTCATGGGAGGCACCTGTGCTCCAACACCTCCGCTATTTAAGGCATCCTTACATTTTCCAGGAGATCCAAACTTTCCCATTGACTTATGGAAGCTGGCCAGCACCCCCAGTGACTGCAGGGCTTTCAGCTCAGAATTCAGAAAGTGAAAAATCTTTTTTTTATGGCAGTGGGGTGGAATGAGATGATCTTCAGGGTCCCTTCCAACCCAAACCGCTCCAGGATTTTATGCTTTCCTGGTATTTCAAACTTCCAGGTTATTTGATTTTTGGGAGATACCTGACAAGTCTTCCCTAGGACTGTGTGGTCTGTTCTCCCTGCTCTTAATCCAGAACTCTCCAGGAGCAGGAACTGTGGCTGGGAAAGAAAAAACCCCATTTTCCTGATTTCCACCCCAATTCCCAAGGCTCACCTTCTCTGCGTGCAGCTTCCTCTGCTGGTGAGGCAGCGTGGCAGCTTTGTCTGTGGGGAAGGAGAGGATTTGGGTTGTGAGGCTCAGGAAGTGAGCAGGGACAGAAAACCTCCTGCACCTGGATTTGGGAACTCCGAGAGCACCTCCTGCACTGGATTTGGGAACTCCCAGAGCACCTCCTGCACTGGATTTGGGAACTCCCAGAGCACCTCCTGCACTGGATTTGGGAACTCCCAGAGCACCTCCTGCACCTGGATTTGGGAACTCCCAGAGCACCTCCTGCACTGGATTTGGAAAATCCCAGAGCACCTCCTGTACATTTGGCAACTCCCAGAGCAACATTTGCTGCTTTCAAGAGCACTATCAAGATGAAGGGTAAATGAATGGAAAGAGCAGCTAAGGAGGACTTCAGGCAGGAGAAGAGGAATTTCACAGCTTCCCAACTCACTCCTGGCTCTCTCTGAGCCCCTGGAAGTGCCAGAGCTCAGGTGCATCCCTCCTGCTGTGTTACCTTTCATTTCTTTCAGCTTTGAGAAGAGCCTTTCGAAGTTCTCCAGGTCCCCATCCCTGGTGGTCAGGCTGGCCAGCTCCTGGATGTCCATATCCAGCATGGGATCTGAAACACAGCCCGGTTCAAGAGAAATGATTCTGGTTTCTCAGTAGAAAACCAGGATTTTAACAGCTGCAAATCCCATTTGCAAACTCCAATGTCATAGGAGAGAAACATTTAGTTTACTGATTGTTCACACAGACCAATCATGGGATTGGTACAGTGCTGATTAATTTTATAGAAGAAATCCTTCCCTGTGAGGGTGGGCAGCCCCTGGCACAGGTGCCCAGAGGAGCTGTGGCTGCCCCTGGATCCCTGGAATGTCCCAGGCCAGGTTGGACAGGGCTTGGAGCAGCCTGGGACAGTGGAAGGTGTCCCTGCCCATGGGATGGGATGAGCTTTAAGGTCCCTTCTAAGCCAAAATATTCCAGATTCCATGATTGTGTGATACATTACATGTGAGCTCATCCAGTATTTAGGATCTCTTGCTGATTCCAGAAATGATCTGTCCAGAAACAGCCCCAGAGTGAATCAAAGAGCGATGAGCTGTGCTGAGACCACAACAAACGCTCAGATCTCCCACAGAGCTGGTAAGGAAATCCCATCTCCTGGAAGGCTGCGTGGTTTAAGGACTCTCCTGGCCCTGGCAGTGCCTCTGTGCCCCGCTTTTCCCTGGGCAGGAGCTCTGTGGGTCTGCCCCTGCCAGGGGTGGCTGTTTCCCGCAGAGCTGAGCTCACCTCCAGCACTGTCAGGCTCCAGGCTGTTGGTGCCAGCTCCATCCTCTCCACCATCCAGCTGGGATTCTTCCCTCTCTCCTGGGGATGGGTTGGACTGTCAGGAAACCAAAGACATTTCAGTATCCAGTAATCCATGAAAAAAACCAGCAGCAGCAAATCAGGTGCTTCCTGCTTTTCCTTTAAAACCTTGCACTTTATCTCAAAGCGCTGCTGCCATGAAAAGCCACTTCTGCAACACTGGGAATTGGTGCTGCTTGAAGGGATTTCGGGATGGATCTGTTGGGGGTTTTTTTTGTCAAGTAACACCATGAAATGACAGGTTTTGTTCTGCCCAAAAGGAGATAATTTGGATATAATCAAACCCATCCTGAATGGAGCTTTTAGTGCTCTTTCCTCCGTGGCAGAGTGGGGAGGTCCCAGCCACCACCCCATGGATAAGGGAGGGCCTGGGCAGAGCAGGAACCAGGAATTAATTACTGGAATTACTGGAATTATTGTTTACTTCTCTCTCTGGGGTCTCTTCACAGCCACGGCTCCTGTTGGCTCCTGCCAAGGTGCTGAGGAGACCAAAGCCCTGGGTCCTGTCTGCAAACAAAGCACAAAGTGCAGAGTTACTGCAAACACTGGCACTGGCCAAGCAGCACAGGGAGTATTTCACAGCACCATGGGAAACTGCCAGCGCACTGGAAAACAGATTTTTAGCAGAAATTTCACATCATCTCTAGGCTTTAAACTGTGTTAGCAGTGTTTGCTGCTAAATATTCCCCCAGGGAAGAGAGGAGAGCCACAGGAGATGAGGGATCTTTTTTTAAAGCTTGTTGGAAGTCTCTGCTCCGTTAGGGTCTGAGCTGGTAAATTCCCAAGGAGGCAGCTGGAAATCCAGCAGCAGAATTCGCTGTTCCTGGTGCCCAGGTTTAACCTCCATGGGAAGCAGCACGGAGTCTGGGGTGGGATTTAGGAAAGGCAACGAGAGCCTTTGCTCACACGTTGTCTGAACAGCCTGAGCACGACAGGAGTGGCAAAGAAAATTGTTAAATATTTAATTCAGAATTCCTGGGTGGATTCATCCATTAAATCCAGGGTTTCTTCTCACTGCAAGGTGCTCTGGGCTCTCCCCACTGCTGGCCTAGGGTGTATCTCAATGCTGTTTCAAAACCCAACCCAAAAAGTGATTTCAAACCTAAACAGTTCATCTAAGAGAATAAATGTGGAGCAGTATTTTTAATTTAAACTGGCTGTATTTTTAAACCTGTTTTATGTAACACTATGTGCATAATGGGTGATATGATGAGGTGTTTTTTACTAAGTCAGGTTTTTCTAAGTCAGTTTACTACTCAGTACAAACTGGCCTTGCACTGAGTAGTAAATATTTGCAGTTAGACAAGGCACTCGGGAGATTTTTCTGCAAACTTCTGCATTTCAGTCAACTAAAACTGAAATAATGTGAAGTTATTGTACCAGAAATAGCCAGGAAACAATGACTTCTGCCAGAAGAAAGATTTAATATTACTTCTTAAAAGAAGTATGTTCTAAATTATTAGACTCATGACTAAGCTCTAGACTCAACTGTTGAGGTGATGTCACTTGGATGCTCTGTCCAAATTTCCCTGCCATTTCTCCAGACTGTCATTGTGAGGGGCTGAATGTGTAACTGAGCCCATCCAGCACTCACATAAACACATCTCCGTGAGAGAATCACTGAGCCCCCATCCCCTGCTCCCTGCTCCTGCAGCTCATCTGTTCTGCCCCATTCCTGGCAGGAATTTGGGGCCACTGCTCTGCTTTATCCCCTTTTGCTGCTTTAGCAGGTCCCTGGCCAAAGGGGTGGGAAGAAGTGAATCAGTGGAGCTGAATGAATTCCCTGAAAAACATTCAGCTGCCCGTGAAGTCTGTCAGGTCAATGGACAGGAACTGGAGGATAAAATTTTGGGATTTGCATCCCAAAGCAAAGCAGCTTCCCCAGGTTTCATGGGGCTAAGCAGAGCTGGCTTTGGGGAAGCTGTGAGGATGGACATGGAGCCAAGTTCTGAGTCATCTCCAGCAAGGTTGGACACTGCAGTGCAGAATGTCCTGGAGAGAACATTCCCACACTGGCAGAGGGGTGGATGCAGTGACCTAATCATGGAGCTCCTTCAGAGCTGGGATTAGTGATTGTCCTGTGCAGAAAAATGGCAGTGGCTCCATATTCCCTCCTCCAACACTACAGAACCTCAGCCAGAATTATTACAGATATCATTCCTTGCTGAAAAACCTGGAACGTGCAGCAGGGATCTCTGAACAGCAGCTGTTTGTCCCTGGGTCCTGGTTAGGGAGGAGGCAGACACAACACTTGACTGCAGGCACACCCTTGAAAACCCTTCCTATAAACTCCTTTTACTGGATGTAGAAGTTATTTCGACTTGTGGGTGCAATTCAGGAAGTGGGTGATGCCTTACACAGTGTCCTTAAGGCAGCAAAGCCAAAAATTAGCTCATCCCTCTTCTTGGAGGAGTCAGTGGGTACCGTGGAGCCCGGAGCAGCTGTGGCTGCCCCTGGGTCCCTGGAAGTGTCCCAGGCCAGGCTGGACAGGGCTTGGAGCAGCCTGGGACAGTGGGAGGTGTCCCTGTAGGGATTCCCATTCCCGACTCCATGCTCTGTGTAGTTTCCCAGGAGTCACTCCTGATGCTCTGAACATGGATTCAGCATTCCCACACTCCTGGTTCATAGCCAAGTGTTTTCCACTGCCTTTAACTCTTTTTCCTCCAGTCCATCTCCAGCTGACACACAGTGATCCTTATACATAAAATTGGAATTAACACATCAAAATTCCCAATTTGTTTAAATGGCCTCCCTAAATCATGTTAATTGGCTGTGATTAGAGCTAGGCTCATTCCTGGCCCCACCTGAGGTGAGCAGCCTCACCTGGGCTCACTCAAGCTGGGATTTAAGCAGGAAAGAAGGCCAGCAGCTCTTTCCAGAGGGCTGGGAATGGTTTCTCTTCTTGCCACAGAGGGTCTGGCAGGGACAGAGAAGGTAGCAGCAGTCTTGATACCTCTGTGGGGAGGGAAATGTGTTACCTGGAGAATCCCTCACGCTCTCCTGCACAAGAAAACTTCCAGAGACTGAAGGGAGCTCCAAGGCCTGGGGAAACAACTTTACACCGGCTCCAGAGATGATTTGTTCCTGGATTAGCTCCCAGGTAAGAGTGCTTCTTTGGCTCTGAGTGGAGACAATGCTGCTCTATTTACTCACAAAGCACCTGGGATTGGTTACTCAATGTAAACTTGTTTCTAATTCAACTGTGTTACACTAAATAATCCTTTTATGGCTCTGTGTGAGAATGATGCATTTAACAGTGAGAGAAAAAAATCTCAAGTTTAGAATTTTAATTAATTGGTGTGTGTAAAAACCTGCAGCCTGAGAAGAGTTAACGCAATAAAATAATAAGGGTTTGATGTTTGTGCTTGAAAAAAAAGTTATTCCTGCTCTGTCTGTAACTCTCTGGAAACAGGTTTTTGAATTAAGGCTACACTTAATAGTGCTATAAGTATTTGCTACTACACATTTACTACTGGAACTCTCTGATAACTCTTCCCTGTGAGGTTTTCAACCAGCCAGGAATTGCAGGTCATTCAGTGGAAAAGCTGAAGTTGGCTGTACATGGCAGCCAGTTTCTAGGATCTGGAGGAAGCTGAAAACAAAAGATATGTTACGGGTTGTAAAAAGTTTTATTTTAAGCGAAATGAGCTCAATGATTCCCCTTTGAAGGCACAGTCAGGCTGCAACACCTTCTAAATATAGCTCACTTCCTGAGGGGTTTGTGGTGCTGCAGCAGTGCTGTGCGGGGCTGGTGCTGTGCAGAGAGAAAATCTGGATTTTTCAAGGAGTCTGACCTTTCCAGAACACCAGTGATGTGCAGGAATTTCCCCCCTGTGAAGAACTGAACGTGTGACTAAATTCTGCTGTTCTGTAAGGTGGCATCTGCCAAATACAGGAAATATGTTGTTAAAAACCCCATTTTTAGCACGAGTGAGATAAGCTGACACCATCTGCCAAGGTTACCTGGTTCTCTACAATGGTTACACTGAATCAGACCCCACCTTAACCTGGCCTCTGATGGGGAATGAGAAACCCTCAAAAAGCTGCACCAGAAAAAAAAAAGGAGTTTAAGAATTCTCACCCTGGTTTTACTGAGTCCCAGCAAGCACCTTGCAGCCACAGAAATTAACAGCAGCCTCTCAGTGCTGCAAATCATTCCACAGTGAATTGTTGTGGGAGATGGCACATCAGGGAGCAGAGAGGTGTTGGAAGGTGGGACGAGGCTTTTTGAACAACAAATTTCAGGCCAAGCTCTCCTTAAGAGTTTCATCTTCCTGCATTTTCTGCAGCAGTTTGCGTGGTTAGAAAGGTAATTAAAGGTTTTCAAGTAAATGGAAGTTATCTGCACTTGCAGCAACAGCATTTCCTTCTCTGATGGGTCTAAGGCTAAAGTGATTTTTCCAAAATTCTAGTTCTATTTGATAATCAGTTTCCTCAGGAAATTATCTGGGGTTGCCCATTTTTTGCACTATTGTCAAAAAATTCTGTGGTCTCCATGTACTCAAGTGGGGTTTTCTGCAGCAAAAACCATTCTTAAATGTTTGACACAGCTCCTTTGCCAAATCTTAACTCTGCCCCTGCTATTCTCATCCCTAGTTTGAAAATTTAGAAAACAAACCAAAATTCCCCTACAAGAAATGTGGAATTTAACCTTTACCTCTACACTGAATCGTTTTATCAATCTGATAAAGCTGATAATTGCAACCTATTTCCTACTACAGTTTGGTGGAACAAACTTTGAGTTTTCATTGCAACCTGCAGAATTGATGGAATATTTAACTCAAATTACCGGTAGAGTGCAAGTTACAGGAGAGAGGGAACAGGAGCAGGAGGACGTTTTACACAGCAGTCCTTTCCTGTGAGGGTGGTGAGGCCCTGGCACAGAGAAGTTGTGGGTGGAAGTGTCCAAGGCCAGGCTGGAGGAGCTGGGAGCACTCTGGGATGGAGGATTAAGGTGAGCTTTAAGGTCCCTCCCAGCCCAAAGCACGCAGGGCCCTGTGAGGTTCACCAGGACATCCAGGGAGGATGGAAGCAGCGCCTGAAGCCTTTGTGCTGGTGCAGCTGCTCAGCTTTAGCTCCGGCTGACCCCCCAGGCACCTACCACCCTTCATGACCACGTTGGACCAGACGTTGGCGTTGAGGGCCTGCACGATGCGCATCACTCCCGTGGACTCGGGGAAATCATCTGCACCAAAACACACAGAAAACTCTAAACACTCCCGAAAGCAGCACTAAAAACCAGGACAGGCCTCCAGAGGTGGGGCTGAAGGCCTGTTCTGTCTTCTCTCAATCGTTGTAAATTCTGCTCCTGGTACAAAACACAGATTTTTTTTCACCTTTGATTCATGAGAGGCCAAGTAAACGTAAGTTAATTTACAATTCAGCCTCAGTTCTTGGGCTGAGCTGCCAGGGATAATGAACTGTGAGCTCAGTATTTTGCAGATATCTCAATTATTTTTGTTAAATATTTAGCAGGAGGCCTACACGAAGTAACATCTGAGTAAATTCTATAGTAACAGACAAGGAACTTGGATCTTTCATGAAAAGATCTTTTACAATGCTGTAAAGCATAGAAATATATTAGAAAATAGATTATTAGAGTTACTTTTCTTTATTTTGGAAAGTAAAGAACTTGAGACAACCATTTAAAGAGGGTGTGATGCCTGTAATAAATGGAAAGAAACATTGTAAAGCTGTCCCCACAATATCTATCTCTGAAAGTTCCAGTAATCCTGGGAATTAAAGGAACTTGAAAGCCCAGGGAAAGCATTATTCAGATTTTAATTTATTTACTGAATACATCTGACACCACTTTGGGTCAAGTCAGTTTTCCCATTTCCTCAGTTTAGTCAGCTTCCCATGTTTGTGCAGGTTGACAAAGGGAAAAAAAACCCCAAACAATCCTTTGGATACAAACATTTGATTGTTTAGAAATCACACTCAAGTGACTCAGGGACAGGTGCAGTAATTGACACTGCCTTTAGAAATTAATTTTAAGGCTGAAATCAGATTTTTTGCCCTCTGTGATGCTGCTGTTTGGTTTGGTGTCAGAGTCATTATCAGGAGTCTGTTTAGAGCTCTCCTGACTGTGCAAACAACTGACAATGAGTCAAAACAAAAGTTCCAGTTTATTTGAGAGGAGCTGCCTGAAATGTCAGAATTGCAAAGGGAGATGGGCCCGGTGTGTTTACAGCATCTGCTGTTCCTTTTGTAACTCACCCAGAATGTTTGTGGGGTAAATAAGTTACTCACTGGAGCCCAGTTCCTCCTCTGCATGACTCACAGTGAATCAACTACCAGATTAAACAGCTAGGAAAGAACATGGATCCCAATACTCCAAAAAAATTAACATCCTGAGTGGTTATTATTCCCATTATTTCAATGGCAGACAGCTTGTTCTTTACAACAGCTATTCAATAGAAAAAGAACTTGATTTAAGGTTACTATTTTTAAAGCACTTAGTATTTGTTTAGTCTAAGGAGTCTTCACTTTGGATTTTCCCAGTTTCTGTGAATGAAATTTGTGAATCTCCCTCCCTGACTAAAAAAAAAAATAAAAGGAAACATTTTTAAAGGCATGGTGGGGAGAGAGGGAGACTTCTAAGCTACTCAAGATCCAATTTTAGTAGGCTTTTAAAGGGGGGAAAGGGGTGGGAGGTGCTCTAGCTGAGCATTTTATAGTGAATTATTTTTGGTGACTGCAAAGTGCTTGGAGAAGCTGAAATAGAGCAAATGTTAGTGACTAATTCCTCTCCAGCCTGCAAATGCACTCAGTTATCTGGTTTTATTCCAGAGATATAAGGTGTAAATGCTTTTTTGTGTCACTGAAGTGAGGAGATAAGGCTGATGCTGATAAGGCTCTCAGGAAATGCACAGTCACTTTTCAAGAGTGGAACATCACACTTCTGACTCCTCTTGCTGGGTTATTTTTTTTTTTCCAAGTTATAAATGTTGGGCAGCCAGTGATTCTGAAACTGGTTTATTTCCTGTGTAACAGCTCGTGTTGCTCTGAAATGTTTTTAACAACCTGCCATTTTCAGCCTATCATGTCACTGTTTGTACCAAGATAGCATAAAATAGTTTTTAAGTCTTTTCAATACCAGAATGCAGAAAAATGTTTCTTTAGACTGATTTTTCCAAGTGGAATATAAACTTCTGATGTATCAATCCAGTCCTAGGGCAGTGCCAGAAATAGGAGCAGATATTATTTTTACGTAGGTGCTGCATAAACAGCAGCTGGATTTGGGAGGGGACAAATGGAATTTCTCAGAGGAAATAACCTCCTCCTCCTCCTGACCTTTTATAGCTGAGACTAAGCCCCAGCAACCAGGAGCATTCCATGCTGTAATCATGTGGCACATCAACAATTGCAAGGGGCATAACTTTATTTAGAAGGTATTTTGGGGCACTTTTTCGTTCTCAAAATGCCAAGAGAAGCAGCAGACCTACCATCTTCATCAGGCAGCTCCTCAGGGCTGAGCTCTACCAGCTCAAAGCCATGCTTGATGCACCATTCTTGCGCTTTCTGTCTGTTTACACCTAAATTGGGAGACAAAAATGGGTGTTAAAGGTGCAGAATTGAGACCGGTGTCAGCATACCTATCAGAATATTTAGCTGTGTTTTATTTATTCCCCCAAAGTTGTTTGCTCGCTCTGGAGTGTATGGGAAAGTGTATAGCAGCTGGCATGGATCCTCTCTCCACCGTGCGTTCCAAAAATAGAGAGTTAAACTCCTCCTTGGAACTGAGGAGCAGAATCAAAAGGTTTTGCAGGGATACAATGTAAGTGTGAATGAAGATTTGTGTTAACTCTGGGCTGGACACTGAATTAAGCTGCAGGGACATCTGCACCTCCCAGCTTGCTGTTGTCTAGAACCACAGCAAATGTGTGTGTTCAATGTCCAAACATCAAAAAAAAAAAGAGGAATTAGGCACATCCAGCAGCAGGAATGCCTTTTAGGCCCCCTGCAGTGGCAGGGCACGGAGCTGACTGAGCAATCTGGTAAAATTCTGGTTCAGTTTTAACCACATCCCACTGAGGGTTTCAGCTCCTGCTCCCCAGAGTCACCTGGCTGCGCTCCATCAGCTCCCCAGGCCGCTGTCACCCACACCCAGAAGCAATTGCTGATGTAATTAGAAAGTCAATTATTGTGCAGGTTAATGGCTCTAGGTGAGGATGGGAGTTCTTTGGGTCTCCTACCGTTCTCAGACACTCTGTCACAAACCAGGATCATCACTTCTGGCAGCCACTCTTCTGTCAGGGGAAGCCATTCGGAGACACCCTCCAGGCCAGTCTTCTACAGGGGAAAAGAAAAGTATTCTTTGGAATACATCCTATAATACTTTTGTTTTTAATAGTATGAGAATTGAGTTATATAAAGAAATAGGCTTTTTTTGTCTCGACCTTTCTGGTTTCTGCTAAACCAGTTTTCACTGCAGCTGGTTTAGTAGAAACAATTTTGGGTAAAATGCACTGAATTTTATGTTTAGCTCCCTAAATTTTGTCCTGTCCTAAAGGAGCCTTTAAGAAGCAGCACCAGCTAGGAATAAAGCTGGAGATGGTGAGCTGGATTTGCCGTGGTGGCATAATGAAAAGCCCTCTTCCAGCTGGAGGACAGCAGTAAGAGAGAAGGAAACTGCTGCTATTGTTAGGAGGGAAATTTAATATTTAATATTGATCTTGTGCCAATGAATAGCACAGCCTACAGGGGGTGGATGGAGAATCTGATTTATGGCTCTCACTGTGATAAGGAGCTGCATGAGAGAGAAAGCAGGAGGATGAAGCACAGGAGCCTTACTGCTGTGCTGTCGAAGTACACAACAAATGCCTGCACAGCCTCAGCAATCTCTCCAGTCACGTGGAATGTGTTTGGGACCACGCAGAGGTGGATATCTGCAGAATAATATTTGTTATCTATTGTCCAGGGGTAGAAATTCACTCTTCCACTTGTTACTGCACCCACAGTGAGGTCATCTTTTCCTGTGATACCTGCAGGAGAGAAAATGGGTGAGGAGGAGGAGGGTAAAACCAGCATCCAGAAAATAATCTGTCTAGGAAAGTACAGTGCCAATGCAGATCCATCATTACTGTAATAAACCTGGATATAATCAAGAGCTTTAAAAATTCAACTCAGTTTCTTACTCTGACCCAGATTTTATTGCTTAGCTTTCAAAAGAGGTTATTTTCTAGTTTTCAATATAAAATATGGCCCAGAAGCTGCGGAAAGCTTTTTGTTTTCCTGGAAATGCCTATTCAAGTGTTAACCTCAAACTTAGTACCTATAAACAGGATGTATGGAGAGAAAACCTAAACTTTATTGCAACCCTTGAAGGCTCATTGGGATGTGAAGATCTGTTTAACTGTGACCAAAACCCAAAGATAACTAATGAGAAAATAAACCTACAATTTCCTACAATTCAGTTGTAATTCCCATTAAATTCCAGCTCAACCACTAAAATCCAGTGCTTTGCTCAGGTGCTGTCACGCTCTGCCCTTCAAGGTAGGGACATTCCCAGGAACGCTCCTGGAGCTGAATTAGAGCTGAGCATCCCATTATTCCTTGAGGGAACAGCCAGGATATCTTGTTCAGGCTGGATGAGCTCGTGGACACTTTGGAACACAGGTCAATTATTTATAAAATGGACTGAGTCATCCAGAAATGCCTCAGGCAGCAGAAGAGTTAAAGGATAAAGTACACGGCTTTTCAAGGATTTGTATTTTAAGGTACTGAGAGAGAGAGAGTTCCTGGAGCTGCTGGAACAGGCTGTTCCCCAAATAGTCTGGAGATGAATCTGAATTTATCTGTATCTTATTAGTAAAAAGACAGGAAAAGCTCCTTGCCAAGGCTACAGTGGTTTTTACAACTAAACTGCAAAGCTGAGAAATAGATCTGGTGAATGAGCACAGGGCAGGAGGCAGGGAGGGCTGGAAACCAGGATTATTTGCAGCCCTGAGGAGGAGACAGAATCTGAGGGAGAAATGTGACCTTGGAAACAGAAACCTGTAGCATTTCCTACTTTAGAGGATGAAACAGGAGTCTCCGGGTTTCTTAAAATAAGAAGTGCCACGTCTAAATTATTTTTCCAGGTTCAAGTTTTATTTTATTTTGGATGGCAATTATTTTTCAGGGTAATTGGTCTTTAATCAGGTGATATTCCATGCTAAGATTACCCACCTCACTTTGGAGCTGGGGGACAAAGATCCTGAGTCACCACCAAACCTGGATTCTGAGCTTTGTATTCTCAGAGGTTTTGTTTTGAATGATATAAATTTCCCTTTACCAGTGTTTTGACAGTTAAAAATAATTAAATTAAAATCAGTCTGAGCTAACAGAATCGCAAGTCAATGCCATGAGAGGCTACAAATAAAAGGGCCCACAGAAGTTACTGGAACCCAGAAAATCAGCAGTAAGACTTGGAGAGGAAAATGGGGTGAGGAAGAAAATCAGCTCTAAAGTCACTTGAGTCACCCTAACAAGGATAAGAAGGGAAAGAACTTTTATAAAAGGTTTCCAAAAGCTGATATGAATTTCACATTTCCTTTGTAAGGGATATATATTTTTTGAAGAGTTCATGGACAAATTTAGGTCTGAAAGCACTGCTAGAATGAGGCCATGTCCCATTTCCTGTTACCTGCTACTTGTTCCTGTATTTTCAGGGGTTTTCTTTCATCCCATTGTGCTGCTGATTACCCATCCTTCATCCCCAGATTTTGCCAATTCCCTGTGAAATTTCTCTCCCAGTAAAAATGGATGCTGCACACTAAACTCAAAGGGCTTCAGGAACTTGGTGAAAGGATTCAGACCTGCTGTGTCTCAGGCTGCTCGTGGGGTTGTAAGGAATGGCTGCACAACAGCCTGATCACTCTTGGCAGGAAACAGAGCAGATTGTCAGGAGTTCTCTCCCAAAAAAGTCACTTGGAATGATTCAATTTTGGTCTTTAGAGCAAACAAGCAGAGACTACAAAAGAAATACACACTGCAATTCCAACTGAGTTCTGTTTTGATGCAGGAATTTGTTTTAAGGGTTGTATTTACCACCCCAGCATTCCAGAAATTTCTTTCCAAGACAGCCTGGATCTGTAATGAAAGCAGGAAATTCAGCCCGAATAGTTTGGTATCTAATTCAGAGAGTATTGATCAGAATAAACTCCTAGAAAATGAATATGGCAAAAGGAGGTGGCTTGTCCAGCTGAGCCCTTGTGAGCTGTGAGTGAGTTACTCGTTTTTAACAGGAAAGGGTCGGTGGTTTGCCATGCAAAGAGCCTGGAAAACCACGTGAGTCACTGTGTGTGTGACCACAGCGGCCCTGCCCGGGAGCGCCAGCAGCTCCGTGCGTGCCAGGCATGCAAACGCTCCCCAGCCGCAGCACCAAAAACACACCTGGAAAGGTCCGGAGCTGCTTGGTGCCACCCAAACCCAGCACTCCGAGTTCAGGGTCCCCTGGGGAATCCTGAAATGATGCCCCCAGTGTCACCAGCAGCTGCTGGATCCAACCGGAGCCACGCTGGGTTTGTGTACCGTGCTGGATAAAGCTTTTGGGGCAGCAGAAGCTGCCTCACACAGGGAATGATCTGAGGCTGGTTTTGGCTGCACCAGTATGGCCTCCTGCAGCCCCCAAAGCCCTGTGCTGCACTGAGATCACCACATCTGCTGGGTAATTCCCCTTCTCCAGTTTATCCCGTGGCTGATTTTTGCTCTTTTTATATCAGAAAACCATTAAACAACAAACAGCAGCTGACACACGAGATGGGTTCGTGGCTCGGCGCAGTAACTGATCCTGGCTGGTGTCACACAGCTCCAGAACTTCCAAACTTCTCTGGAATCTCTCCAGAGGAAAAGGTTTCATTACTTCCAGGCACTCAGTCACTGGCTTATAGTTTTGCAGCAAGTTCATCAGTAGTGTCCCTTCTCCACTCACAAGTATTTATAAATTTTAATAAAATAGACAATAGTTATGACCAGTATTTTTGGAAATTATTTTCAGCCCTTTACAAAAAGGTCTGCTCATTTTACTGAATTAAATATCAACTTTTAATTTCATATTTTATCATACAGACAGCATAAATTAAATAATGATTTTGAACACAAGAGAGGACATGGCAATATTATAAAATCTCACATCCCTTCCCATTTTTTAATGCTGGGTCTTACTAAGTCTTCTGAAAGTGCAAATACTTTTGAAAAAGGGGAGTTGAAGACCAGAAATAACTTTTCAGAAGTGTTAAACAGTCAGAGAACCATGTAGCTCTCTTGCAGTAATTTCCCTGTTCTCTCATACCCAAGTGGTATTTAAGCATTTCTAGCACACTGTGTGCTTAATAATATTTTTTTTAATTATTACAACTTCTTTTTACAATTTTTTTTTCCAGAAGGATTAGGGTCTTGATCACTCTTTCTGGTGTTTTTCAAACTGAATAAGTGTTTTAAGAACTAAATGCCCCAAATGCTCCCAAACCCTCAGAGTTGTCAGGTACACAGCCACATTCTGGGCCTTGAGAGCCACCTGGTGGAACAAACCATAAAAAAATACTCCCCAAATTACCCCAAGGAGTAAAAAGAACCCAAACAGGCTGGGGAGGGGGAGGAGGGCAGCGGTAAAAATCCAAAAAGAAAAGGAAGAACAATCGCATCAGACAGTACGAAAACCGAACCAATCTTACTTGCTGGTTTGTGATAAATGCATCACAATAATAACAGGCAGATCTATGGTGAGCATTTTAAACAGCTTTGTTTTGCCACAGCGTCCCATGAATTAAAGCATTCAGAGCACCCTGCAGAAACCTGAACAAATAAAAATATATCTGGCAAATGTATCATCGGCTGCTTCTCATCCTCAAGCCATTTAACAGGAGGAAAACCCTGGAAAAAGTCTTGGAATTGGCCTGAAAAGTTGTGTTTCACCCCACAAACCCTTCCCACTGCTGCCCTGTCCCTGCCAGAGTGTCCTTGAATGTTTTACAGTCTGCTGCATTTGATTAAATTTCACTTGTCATACAAAGCTGCTGGGCTTTATTTTATCAAATGATTTTATTTCTTGCAGGAGGATTTTAATGTAACTCAGAGGACACACAGACTTGGTACTGGGAGCAGTGGAAGCCGAGACATTTCAAAGTGAGTACTAGTTAAAAAAAAAAATCTGAGCTTAAATTTTAAGACTTTCTCAGATTAAATAGCTTTTTGCCTGCCTACCTTTTTTTACCTGTTTCATTTCACTGTGCAAAATAATCAAAGGGAAACCTAGAGGAACATTGAATAAGTCCTTCCAATTTGCTTATACCTTCCTCAAAAATAAGCTAATTTTTTTTTTTTTTTTAAATGGAATCTTTAAATTATTCAATGTCATGGAACTGCTTTGACAGAGGAGCCTCTGACTGCAGATTTTGTACTGTTATTTTTGTTGCAAAGCATGTTTTAATGAGGTGGAGGGAGCCAGTTGCTGGGGCAGCCCTGTGCTTGGTGAGATCCTAAGTAAGAATTGCTCAGAAAGAGATAAAAACAAATCCAGAGAAGGGATGAGGGAGTTAAGTTCTACATCTCAGTGTGCACAGCAAAACTGTGAATTCCCTAAAAACCAGGGCTGGCCTAACATGGGGGGAACCCACCAAGATCTGAACAGCTTCTTCCTGGAACCCCTTGATTTTAAAACTACCAGAAATTTCCACCACGGTTTTTTTCTACTATCAGATCTTATTCTCGTGTTCCCCTTTTGAGCCCTAAAAATGGCAACTGGTTCGCAGGAAAGCCACTTCCTATTGTATGAATTCTGTGTACTCGGCATGAAGTGTAATCTGTGCTTCTGTCAGCCGCAGAACAGAGAATTTTTATCTTTCCCTTTTAGTCCTTCCGCATTGAGAAACCGGTGAATTATTTCCTTAAAGCCCTAAGGAGGCTCCTGACATATTCTGCTACCCTGGGGGTGGTGCCTGAGGGGGGATTGAGACCCTGAGAAAGAGAACTGCGACCTCGACGGGAAAAATGAGAACCCGAGGGGGAAAGTGGCACAGTGAGGGGATGGCAGTGACCCTGAGGGGAATACTGAGACCGTGAGGGGATGGCAGTGACCCTGAGGGGAATACTGAGACCGTGAGGGGATGGCAGTGACCCTGAGGGGAATACTGAGACCGTGAGGGGATGGCAGCGACCCTGAGGGGAATACTGAGACAGTGAGGGGATGGCAGTGACCCTGAGGGAGACGGCAGCGTCCCTGAGGGGAATACTGAGACAGTGAGGGGATGGCACCGACCCCGAAGGGAGAAATGCGATCCTGAGGGGAAAACAGCTCCCCTAAGGGCCGGGGCTGGAGGGAGCCACTGTCAGCCCGGATTCCCGCGGGCGCGGGCAAGCCGCGGCCCCTGGTTCCGCCCGCCTGGGCGCCGCGGCGGCCCCGACTCACGTTTGACGAGCTCCTCGGGCGCGAAGCCCGCGGCACAGCTGGTGAGCAGCGCCAGCGGCCGCGCCGCCGCCGCCATGGCGCCCGCGCCGCGCCCCTTCCGCCGCGCCGCTACCACCGCCCGCGGGGGGGAGCGGCCGGGGGAGGAGCCGGGAGGGACCGGGCGGAGCGCGGGCTCGGTCCCCGCTGGATGCTCTCTTCCCCCCCCCCGCGGCGGGGCGGATGGTGCGGCCCGGCCGGCGCGTCCCGTTGCCGGGTGCGCGGTGCCGCCATGGCCGCGGCCGGAGCGGGGCCGCCACGGGCGGGTGGGTTCGGACAGCGCCGGGACCGGCACCTCCCTCCCCCGGACCGGCCTCTCCTGCCCCGGCAGAGCAGCCGCGGCACTCCGCGTTATCCCTCAGCAGCCCGGGTCATCCCTCGGCTGAGGCGCGGCGCGCCCGATGCTGCTGAGGGGACGGGGGTGAGCGGGGGTTCGGCCCTGCCTGAGGGGCAGCGGCTGGTGCGTGTCGGAGCAGGGCGTGGGCTGTGAATACTGCGGGTTTTCAGACCTCGGAGGTGTTTATTTAGCGTAAATACACGGGCTGGGGTGGTCTCCTCACAGGCTGCCTGGAGTTTCTGTCTCTCGTTAAGGTTTTTGAGATCCCTGCCCTGTGAAACCATCTGTGCCACGCGTGTGAGATGTGTGAGGAAACATCATTCCTTAAGCGGAGAATCTCAGTCCTGAAGTTTATTGGCACTGCTTTGTGAGGTTTGTTTTAAAATCGAGTTTTTCTAGCCTTTCCACAATCAAAGACTTCAAGCCTTTGGCTTTGTATTCTCTTATTTATAATTGTACAGAAATCGCATGGGTCTTTTTTTTCCCCTGTATTTAGGAATAATTCAATTTGAATTAAATCCTACCTAACCCCATGGGGTTTGGTTACAGGTATAATTTTTGTCCTAACTTGCTTTTTAGATTCGAGAAGACCTTCAAAAGCTTAAAATGGATAAAAACAACTTGAAAAATGCAGAAGCTGTGGATATTTGTGACCTCAGAAATGCCACTGAAAGGACTGAACTTGGGCTGAGAGTAAGTAAAATAGAGCAGATCCAGAAAATTACTCAGTTTTTAAGTCTTTGTTAATAATTCACTTGGGCCACTTATTTGTTGTCTTGCAAGATCTCTTTCCAATCAGCAACTGACGAGATTGCTCAAACATTACAGTTCAGAATGATGGCTCCCTTTTTTGGGTCATCAGAATTAACTGATCTTGTGCCCATCAGCCAAAATCAGTTTTTCATTCTGACAGAGGCACAAAGTTTATCAACTTTTCAGTCAAGCAAAGATCTGGATTGCTTAATGAACCAAGTTAAATAGAATTAATATCCCTTATAGCTTTGTAATAGGCTAAACATAATTTTTTCCCTCTAACAGAAATGCACTGAAAATTATTTAAATGTTATAAATGGCCAAGAGTTAACTCTTTCTTCAGCTGGTAATAAAGAAGTGAATTCCAAAGAGCCCCCTAAGCGGTAAGTGAAAGATGTTTTATTGCATCAAGACACAAAAACTGAGGTGACATAATCATGTAAAGAAAATGGGAGTATTGACCTAGAAAAAGTTAGTTTAGTCATTTCCTATTTTGATTTTAGGTTAAAAATACAAATGTAAACACAATTCTAAGTGGCTCCAGCAGTGCTTTGCTAACCCCTGTGATTTTACTTCTGCTAGATGCAAATTTAAATAAAAATACGGTCATTTGGATAGAACTGGATGGAAGCAGAGTGGGTTTAACAGGTAAAATCCAAGGGATTTTTGGGAACCTCACTGCCTGTTTCTCTCTCCACCAGGAATCTTCCTTTTGGTGCCTGCCAGAAGCAGCTGGTTTTGCCTCGAGTTGAGCCCCTGACTGTGCAGAGGTGCAGCAAATCCGCCCCACGTGTGTGCCAGGGCTCTCAGGTCTGAGATCACACCCTGATTGTTCTGCCAGGGGCCACATTCGCTCAGTGTTTGGTGTCTTGTGCATCCCATAATGCTCTCACTGCCCGTGCATTCAGGCTCTGAAAACGCCCCATGACTGGAAGTGTTAAAAAACCCTCAGCAGAAGGAGCAGCTGAGGCAGGAACCTTCTCCCAGCACAGGATAACACTTAAATTGGGAAAGATTCCAGTGTCATCCACGCAGAATTGGCACTTCCCACTCATCCACGCTGACAAAGCCACTTTTATCAGGTGTTTTCTTATTCATAATTCCAGATCTTGTTATCCTTTGTGGCACTTCCCCCCCTGCATTGATCATTTCCCTGTCAGCCTGGGTGAGGGCTTTGCATTGGGAATCATCTCCTGTTTTAATTGGAAGGTGCTCAACTCCCCCCAGTTCTATATTTTTTATTTTTTTTTTTTAATAACACCAGCAGTTTCCTCCCTGCATAACGGTGTGTTACAGTAATAAAATAAATACCACAAAAGCACTGATGAGGTGAAAATTGAACTTTCTGTCTCTGTGCAGCCATGTGGGTAAAAGAGTAATTGGCTTGGATAATAACTTGTGTTCTTACAACCCCAAATCTAAATGAGCATCTCATTGATACATCTGCTTGTAATTACCATCGAAAGAAGAGAGAATATGTAGTGCAGATAAATAAATTAAACCATTTTTAGTGCTTTCACAAAGTAACACCGTTATTCAATAGCTCAAGTACACGTCTAATGATTCTTGAACTTTTTATGGCATATTTTGTTTGTAAAAATTGCAATTTTCCTGGATTTATTTTTTACGTTTATGCAACAGAATATGCACCAAATGCCTTCAACTTAAGGAACTTCTGCTGTAATAAAAAATATAGGGCATCCCTCTGGGTTTTATAGGTATGCTTTAGCTATTTCTTATAACAAGAAAAAGCTTGCAAAGTCTTTTTCTGTCCATTGGGATTTAGATCATCATGATTTTTATTAGCAGGATAGTCGAGCTCATTCCATGCAGATCACCGAGTGCCTTAAGAACCATGTTTTAATTCTGATTGCAATCAGGGTTCTTTAATTCCTCATCTACTAATAATCAAGTGCTGGGCCTGCATTGAGCCAGTGAGCTGTTCTGGTCCGTCAGGGCAGTGATTCCTGAATTCCAGTCCCAGCCAAGGTGGACTGGAGCCGTGTTATCCTCCGTGGGGAGCACAGGGAACCCCCTCCCTAAGGATGGGGAGTGTGCAAACCACAGCACAGATCCAGGGAGTCAAACCTGACCGGGCTTCCCACTCCAAATTTAGCCCAAAGGTGTGCAGGCGTGGAAATTGCAGGGCTGGGAATGGAATTAATTGGACAAAGTCTGAAAAAAAGTGTCCATTTGGGTAACAGTTCAAGTCCTTAAAAAGTTTTCCATCTAAACAAAGGCACTTTGTTGTCTGCCCATTTCTGTGTGGAGTCAAATAATATTAATTTTTATCATCATTTTGCAAACTTACAGCATGTTAGCCTGCTTCTGCCTCTAAACACTTCAGCTCCAGTGCAATTATTTTAATATTATCCATATTCTATATTTCAGCAGCAGGTGGAAATGGATTTTAAAATTATGCTTGACCCAGAGAACACGGATAATAAAGCTGGTTTAAAACATCCCAACGATGAGACCAGGCTGCCACTTATAACTAAGCAAAAATCTGCTCCTGTAAGTAACTTTTATTATTCTATGGGTTTATCATATGCATTGCTTTGCACCATTGAAGTTAATATTTATCAGTCCTAAATGAAATATGAAAGTAGTTTCCTCATAATTTCCTGGGGTTTGACATGGGTATTTAAGGATCAAAATGTTTTGAGTGGTAATACTGGGGAAAAGAAATCTGAAATGTAACAGGTTTATGTCCCACGATCCCAACCCAGCAAAAATACGAATATACGTGGTCAGTAATCTCAGGAAAATCAGGTAGAGGAGATAAAATGGAGCTTGGGGATTTCTGGATGTGACCCAGAGATGCAGAAAGAATTAAAAGCCCATTCTTCTCTCTGCTCTGGGAATGTTCAAACTGTGCAAGATGAAGTTTTGATTTTTTCCGAATTTCCCTCCTGCAACTGCAAATTTCGGTTCTGCTGCCAATTCTGCGGTTGTTCTGCAGCGGTTGAACGTAAAGATGGTATTTTTAGCCAAGAATGCTTTCAAAAAAAAAAAAAAAACAACAAACCAAAGAGTAGGCACAGCCATCCCTCCAAAAAATCAATTATGTTCACAAATTTAGCTCAGCGCTGTGGCCCGCACAGGCGATGGTCTCACGTGGGGATGCTCTTCTACAATTTAATTTATGTGACAGAAGCATCCTGCAGCAAGGCCAGTGCTCTAGGAGGGATTCCGGGGTGTTTGGTTTTAAACAACATAATCTGTGAATGGCACAGTTGCGAGCTGCCGCTTATAAAAAATGATTTTTTTTTGGAAAGCTGTTGCCCAGACTAAGAGGTGATTTGTCTAACCCTGTGATAATAGAGTTAATTAGGAAAAAGCATCATGGCTAATAGCTTTTTAGAACCACTCTAAAACGCTCACAGAGAGGAATATTATCCGACTGCAGAGAGCCATGTGTTTTACCACTCTCCCTGAAATGTGCACTGAGCACAGAAAACTTATTGGGGACTTAAATTATAAGCATTTAATGTGAATTACTCAAGCTCCCAGATACATATGTACAGTTGCTGAGGAGCTGACAGGCTTGAAAACCAGGCAGGTATTTCCTTTCTAATTTATTCTCTTCAAAGTTTTCGAATCTTAGGGCACAACGTGTGGTTTGGCATGTTTTGCCTTGGCTAGCTGTAAAATTCTTGCAGTTGGTGTTTGCAAAAATCCGCTGCCGAGATGTTTGTTGTTAAAGGTGGTGTCTGCCAGCGCTTAAAGGAGGGATTTCATATGGTCTGTATAATTTTACATGATACGTATGATTATTAGTAGCAACGCCAACGAATCTGTGCGCAGCTTCAGGTCTTAAAATGATAGAATTTGGATTAATTTGTACAAAATTTAGATTGAAGCGGCGGCGGGGGCGGGCGGGCCGGCAGGGGGCGCTGTCCGTACGCGCACGTCCCTCAGGTGTCCGCGGGGTCAACGAGCGGCTCCCCTCAGAACAAACCCCGAAAAAAAAATCTCCCTCACACGAGTAAATTAAAAACTAATTGCTCGTCTCGCGCCATTCAGGCGAGTTCCAGGAGTTTTCAACGAGGGCTGAGCGGTCGAGAGCGCGGTGAGGTTAAAAAAGTCGGGGTTTGAGGTGCCCTGAGGGGTCAAGCGCAAATCTACCCGGAGTTTTTATTATCCTGCCATTCCGATAGCTGGAAAAATTATTAGTCAGGGTTTCATTGTTTCAGCAAAAAGGATGTCTTTTCTTGCTCTTTTGGTATTATAAAGTTGCTGATGACTGATTTTATCATAGAAACTAAGAACAATTAACTGTTGCCCTTTTGGACCTTTTTGGGTCTAATAATAATGCTTCATCCTCTGCAAAGTTCTGTAGTTATTTTAAAATGAGGGCTGTAATTCTGTTTGAAACACACATTGGGCATCGCTTTCTTTTGCAGCCTATCTCTGGGTAAGAGATGAAAAATGATGAGTGGATAATTATTAAATATGTATACTTCCCATGGAGTATCCAGCCAAAGGAACAGTAATCTGAATTGCAGCAAAAATAATTCTGATGCACTGCTGCAATGTAGAAAAGATTCACAGCTCTACCTTCTATTGTCATAGGACCGCTGTTCTGTTATAGAATTATACTGGCACTTTTGGGTCCTTGTTTTCTTATAAATGTATATTATACTGTAAACTTAGGAACCTTTTCATTTATTCATGAGCTAGAATTTAATATGGTGATGATTTCTAGCCTTTATGAGTTGCATCTTTTCTAGTGCTATCTAACGGTGATGGCAGTGATTCTGGGGCTTTTTTTAAGCTCACTTGTTTGAGCACAACCATTCTAATCATATCTTCAATTATTCATTCTTTATTCAGCATTTGCATGCTGCTAATCATTAATGCTTATCCCTGAAAGTGTATTCATTTTCAAAATTATAAAGCGAGGCAGGGCAATTCCTTTCATTTCAAGTGACTGGAAGAAGTTGCAGAAGAAAACCAGGTCCTTTTGGTGCCCCGAACCCGATTTTGTTTTGAACCCAGGCGTGTGGCTCTAATTACAGCCAAAGCAGAGTTTGGCAGTGGGGGCAGGATGAGACTTAAACAAATCGATGTCGCACTACAGTAAATCAAAAGAAAGCTCCTTGCAATTTGTATGACGGTGTGTAATCATAATAAACAGTGCGGTGATTGAATGAAATCCTCTTGTCGCTAAAAGTAAAAAGGAAATAATTGGTGAGAGAGAGTTAAGTTAACAGATGAGTGCAGTCAGCATCCTCTCAACCTGGAAATGGGAACGTGAAGGTCACCCCCATCTCTCCTGACAAACGCAGAGCGCTTTGTTGGTAAACAAATTAATCTTTTGAAAGGTCACCATTTGTTTTAAGTTTTTATCCAGTTCTTGTCATCTGCAATTGGAGATTGAGTGTCATTTTGCAAGGCAGGGGTGCAGCCAGCGCTGCTGAAGCCGTGTGTGTGCATCTCAGCGTTCCCTGACAAAACTCCCTGCCTGATTGGGATGCCATGGGCTGCTGCTTTGCAGCTGGCCCCGGACAGGAGCGGAGGCTCATCCCTGAATCCCAATCAGTAGATCCTACACATCCTGCCTGCTGTAAGCTGGAAAACATATTGTGGTTCAAGCCAGCAATTATCTCCCTCGCTCCCTTCTGTGCTGCTGCTGGAGCCTGCTTCAAAAAGCAGATGTGGGATTCAGCGATGTTCTCCCTCTATTCTCTTTCACACCTGTTAGGGGGGAATTCTGATGGATCTGGATTTCTGGGAGAGGGAAAGGGGCAAAGCTTGATTTTTCCAAATATTGGGGAACATTGACAGTTCAGAGCCATCTCTGGTTACTTTAAGAGCTTAAAAAAGGTAAGAATAACACAAGATGTGTTCTTAAAGATGCAATTCCAAATTTTTCCAATTAAACTTGCCTTCTCCAAGCCCTTTCCTGATGGTCTCCTGAACATACTGAAAAATTACCTTAGCTCCATTGGTTTTATTTTGCTGTGCTTCCTCTTTCCCTTTATAGGGGGAAGTGCTGTGTCCATCAAATCCTGACAGGAACTTCTTGACAACAAATATGGCAGTTTGGAGAAGATAGATGGAATGATAAATTAATCTGTTATATCCCTTTTTTTCCCCCATCACTATCAAACCCTCAGATTTTCTGACATTTATTTACCAAATCTCGTCTCTCTATTCCTGGTTTGGTACACAATACTCATCTTTTCTCTGTATTTAATACCAGTCTCTGTTTTTTTACTGGAGGGAAAAAATACTTACAAAGATATTTACCAAAAAAACAACCACAAAAAGTTGTTCTAGTTAAATATTACTAGGTAAAAAGAAAACAAATTGAGAACTAATCAGAAAAATCCCTGTGGTGTTCCAACAATGCTCTACCTAAAATGAAGCAAAAAGAAAAAATAAAGTGGGAGAGGTTTATCCACAGGAGAAAAACACTTTAGAAAGGGTAATAGAATTGTTTTTCTTGTGTCCCAGGTTAATTACACTCAGAAGCACTTGAAATGAAAAAATAGTTTTTTAGCACACTCCAAGCATATTTTAAGGCAAGTCAGCCTTGGTCTGCCCTGCAAGTTAAGAGCTCCCTTCCAGCCCTGCAAAACTGAATTTTAAAAGTGCTCATGATGAAGCAGTGAAGTTAAAAGTAAACCTTCCTCTTGCAGTACTTAATATTATTTGTGAGGTCTTATTATAATTGCATTGGCTTGATTTTAGTGACAATAACGCCCAGAATGGAAGCACTTTGGCAGTTTTTGCTGTGATGTCTCCCTGAATTCTTCCAGAGGGAGCCAATGCAGCAATCGGGGTGCTGGAAGAAGGTGGGAATGTGGAGGGCTTGGGTGGAATCTTCGTGGGGAGCTGTTTTGGATCAGCTCCGTGGTTCCACTGTGTTGCCTGTGCTGCTGAATGATGGCACTGGGCAGTGCAAATGAGAGATTAATTTGCATTTCTGTTGCATCAGTCCTCGTTTTGACATCACACCTGCCATGGACTTTATAGAAATTAAAGGATAGAGCAAAAAATAATTAAATATGTATCTCCAATTAAAAAAAAAAAATACAACAAAACCAAGCCTCCAGGCTGCTTTTGAACTCACACACTCCACCTGAACTGCTTTTCCTTGTAGCTTATTACATCTCTATGAATACAATGAAAATAAATATATTTCATGTGCTGTTTATCATAGCAAAACCTCATCACTGGGATTTAAATTAGCATAAAACTGACCAGCAGTAAAATCAGTGCTGCCTTACTGCTGCAGTCCAGAAAAGGAATCACTGTTTAATTCAATTTCTTGCCTTTTATGTATTTTTGTTGTGGCCTCACCGAACTGCTGGGGCTGAGGAAAATGTGGTTTATAATTTCCTTTTCTCAGTATTAAGCCACTTAGATGGCAGCAGGCATAAAGTTAACCTTTGTTTCATGGTTATTGCTCTTTTCTTGGAACACCAGGGCGTGAGGATTCATCCGGTTCCATCATGGCCATAACTAAAATGAGGGCCTGGGATTTCTCTGAAAGGTTCTCTAGGATGATAAAAAGCACAGATTTTTCTCTCCCTCATCTCTTGTAGGCAGTGTTGTTAGACAAATTGGGAGGAAAGATTAGAAGAGTTAATTTTGATCTGTCTCATTTCTCTCTTGAGAGTTCCTTCTCCCTTTCTAGAAAGTTCCCGGGTGCTGTTATTCAATAATTAGTGCTCCACGATCCAGTCATGGCCTGGATTGTACTAAAAGCTTGATAATCACTCAATTAAAAGCTAATATTCTAAAGTGTTTCTTTTGCCTTCTGGTTCCTTGCCTGTGTATGCATTTTAATATTTTTTAATACTGTTCTGTCAAAAAACACTGTGTTTACACTACTCAAAAAACTGAGCAAACTTCCTGAGATCCCTTCATTAAATAGTACACAAGGCATCAATTAAATTTAATGAGCTTTATTTTAAATTACTGAAGTAACAACAGTAGACAATACTGTAGCATTCTCACAAGTAATAAAAGGAGTGGTGCACTGTTAAGACTTAATGAAACAGTCAGGGCAGAAAATATATTTATTATTTACTGCTGCAGGAGTAGAGGAGTGTCTGTAAATCCCAGACGTGCTAAAGGAGGTTCTGTCTCTTCCCAGATGTGCAGTCAGAAGACAGGGAAGGGTCCCACAGTCACCAACCCTTGGGCTTTGCCTGCCTTTCACTCCCTGGCTTCTCCCTTACCCCTGGTAGAAGATGACACCCCAAAAGGTGAGTCCCAGGGATCCCCTGGGCGCTGCTGGGCTGCTCCTGGCAGCAGAGAGCTGGGCGCTGAATTCCCTGCCACCTCCAGGCTTCCAAGAATTGTGGTTTCAAACATTGCATAGGGCAGGGATGAACTTCAGGCCACTGCCTGCAGGTGTAGGTGCTGGAGGGTGCAGAGTGTGTCCTGCTGAGCAGCATCCTGACCCGGTTCTTGGAACTCCCAGGGTCCAGCTGCTGCTGCGAAGAGGAATTGTGTGTGTGATGAAGGTTCTTGTATAAATACCAGCCAAACTATCGTGATTAACAGCTGGTTATTAATTGTTCAATCTTAACTAGGCTTGGGCTGTTTTAGCCATCAGTTTATGGCCATAATTACATGATTATATTGTGCTTTACAAGAGTTAATTCTTATCTATTCTGCATATTAAATTGCATTGTACAAGGATATAATTATAGATATACAAATACTTTTCTAATTAGCACTGGTACAACATCTGACATGTGTTTGCCAATTTTTATAGGTGCAGCTCACCTTTCTTCAAGGTAAAATATTGACTATTGAAAGATAGGAATCTTTCAGTTAAAGAAAACTGCTGCTTTTCTAGGGCTGACGTGGAAGTTGGGTCTGCCTTTGCTTAATTCTTTCTTTGTTGCCAAGAATTCCTTTTCATTCCTAGCTGGAATTGTTCAGGAGTGTCATCTTCTTGTAGGTACCCTGAGCCTCGCTGGCCAAAGGCTCGTCCTTGCAGCAGCAAAGAGAACTCTGCCAGCCCCTCCTGTTGTGTCCAGAGCAGCACCTTTCCCTGAATTCCCCAGGCAGCACAAGAAATCAGCTGGAGGTGAGTACAAAGCATCGATAACAACCTTCAGCTGCATCTCCAGCTTCACTCTCAGGTTTTATCTCCCAAGGAAAGATGATGTGAGGAGCATTCACCAAATTCTGCAGGGCATAAAGCACAGGAAAGTCCTGTGTCTTGTTATGGGGTAGGAATCAGATTTCTTCAACCCTGGGAGGGTTTGCTGTTAATGTCTGGGTTCCTACCTGCACATTTCAAATTTTGAGCACCCAAATCTGAAGCTGTGTTAAGCCAGTGGTTCTGTAAGTCATGACTGTGACCAGCTGATCAGGCCTCTGTTTGCCGTGGGATTAAATGAATAACTGATAACAAGTGTATGAAAACCTGCAATCCATGTTTTATTTGTACAGGAGAGATCAGCAGCAGGCTGGACCCTGAGAACACAGACACCACCACCTTCCCAAAGGCAAAGGAAGCAATTTATGGCCCATATTCCTCCAGTAAAGGGAATATGCCACCACTCCCATCCAGCAATTCCGTGGTTTCAGCACAGAAACCAAAGCCAGAGTGGAGGTATCCAGCTCAGCAGTTGGAATCTGAGGTGCACATCCCCTCTCAGACACAGGTATTTGATGGAATTAATCACTCAGTGAGGATAAATGAGGTT
The DNA here is from genome assembly GCF_015227805.2 of Hirundo rustica. Taxonomy (NCBI): domain Eukaryota; kingdom Metazoa; phylum Chordata; class Aves; order Passeriformes; family Hirundinidae; genus Hirundo; species Hirundo rustica. The sequence continues at coordinate 18,958,437 of NC_053462.1, forward strand.
TTTATTCGTGTTTTTAATACTGTCTTCACCAGAG